>NW_026575052.1:35092916-35698958 GCF_905146905.1 Nyctereutes procyonoides
AATCCTGGAGACCCGGGATCGAATCCCACGTCGGGCTCCCAGTGCATGGAGCCTGCTTCTCCCTCTGCCTATGTCTCTGCCTCTCTCTCTCTCTCTCTCTGTGACTATCATAAATAGATAAAAAATTAAAAAAAAAAGAAATTAACTGATAAATACATCACATGTAATGAGTTAATATAGAAAACATTTAATACTGTTTTCAAATTTTCTTGATAGTGCCGAATTATTTTTTAAAATTTCTCTTTTTTTTTCTTTTCTTTATTTTTTATCTTAAAAATTTTTTCAAACCCAAAGTCAATAAAGGCTCACACAAGGTGTGAGGTCTCTTTCATCTCTTCTTAATCTGTGACAGTCTGTCACATTTTTTTCCCCCATGGCATGGGCTTTTTTTTTTTTGAAGAAACTGGATCAGTTGTCCAGTAAGATGGTTCACATTCTGAATTTATCTGTTTCAATGTGGTGGTAATTTATTTGCATATACAGACTTAAAAGTTTTACATAGTCAAATGTATCCAACATTTTATTTATGGCCACTGGCTTGGGTTCATTTTTAGAAAGGCCTTTCCAAAACTTAATTATATAAATGTGTATCTCTATTATTTTGCAGTACTTTTATCACTTCAGGTTTTTTTCTTTTTTTAAAAAAGATTTTATTTATTTATTCATGAGAGACACAGAGACAGGCAGAGACAGGCAGAGGGAGAAGCACGGAGCCTGATGTGGGACTCCATCCCAGGACCCCGGGATCACGCCTTGAGCTAAAGGCAGATGCTCAGCTACTGAGGCACTCAGGTGTCCCTCACTTCAGGTTTTGAACCTAAATCTGTAACCCATTCTTTTATTGCAAATATGTGAATGGATTTTGTAACAGATTTACCATGATATATGTGAGAAATAAATTATTAGCTGATGGTGTTGACTACCAATTTTGCATCTAATATTAACGTGAATAAATATTTAATGCAACAACCAATTGTAGAGATAACAGTATTTGAGTGTCCTATACTTGCTTTCTTTATCAAGTTTCGGATATTGCATCAAACAGAAACTGCATCAAAGAAAGGGAAGAGCTGTGAGTCAAATACAAAATAATCAATATTTAATTGTAAGTGAGTAGTTTATTCTATTTCATCATTTTTCCCCAAAAAACTCACTAGCATTTTTCAAAATAGTAGTTTATAATTCTGATCATAGTGAACGATGATTTCAAATATAGTTCATTAAAATGAAAATGAGAAGAGGAAACAGAACAATTATCTCCAAACTCACTGCTTATATAGAATCAAATTGGAATAGATGTATCAATGAAGAATTTCCACCACCATGTAAGTAACTTGATTCTTACTAGTACATTTGATGACTATACTTCCTACATCTTCATATTTCGTGGTGAGACTCTTTCTGAAAGGATCATTAGGTTAAATTTAGCTAACTTTAAAGGAGAATTAAATTATTTCTTTGTCATGAAATATCTTGATTTATGTTTACACGTTTTTATTATTAGATTTGGTTTACTGAAGGGCAATTACCAGTGATGGGAAGTGTTTAAGGTAGAAAGCTTTGAAATTTGTATTTGTGCCAACTGAGAGGCTGTGGTTTATTATCTCAGAAAACCTGACTTTCAAAATGTCTGCTTATGGGAAAGCTAAAATGAAAAAGAAAAACAATCAAACTTTGGTGAGAAGAATTTATTTACATTGATTTGGGGAGGGTAACAGGTACTGCCTTTTAAAAAAAAACTGTGGATATATTTACTCAAGCTAAATTCATACCTATCCTGTGATCCAGAATTTTACTCCTATAAAATTAAAAACCTATATTCACCTTTATATCTGTTAATATTTGCCTTATGGACTTAGATGCTCCAACATTGGGTGCCTAGATATTTACAATTGTTATGTCCTCTTGTTGGATTGATCTCTTTATCATTATGTAATGTCCTTTTTGTCTCCTGTTATAGTCTTTGTTTTAATGTCTACTTTGCCTGATAAGTATTGCTAACCCCCCCTTTTTTAAAAACTTCCATTGACGGGGGATCCCTGGGTGGCGCAGCGGTTTGGCGCCTGCCTTTGGCCCAGGGCGCGATCCTGGAGACCCGGGATCGAATCCCACGTCAGGCTCCCGGTGCATGGAGCCTGCTTCTCCCTCCTCGTGCTTCTCCCTCCTCGTGCTTCTCCCTCCTCCTGTGTCTCTGCCTCTCTCTCTCTCTCTCTCTCTCATGAATAAATAAATGAAATCTTAAAAAAAAAAAAAAACTTCCATTGACATGGAAAATCTTTTTCCATCTTTTCATTTGGTTCTCTATGTGTCTTTACTTCCGAAGTGGGTCTCTTTTAGGTAGCATATAGTAGCAATCAATAAAACCAAGAGTTGGTTCTTTGAAAAGATAAACAAAATTGAGAAACCTTTAGCTAGATTCATCAAGAGAAAAATAAAGAGGACTTAAATAAATCAAATCAGAAACAAACAAAAAAAAGAGAAGTAACAATTGATACCACAGAAATACAAAAAGATTATAAGAGACTACTATGAAAATTTCATGCTAACAAATTGGACAACCTAGAATAAATGAATAAATTCCTACAAAAATACAGTCTGCCAAATCTGAATCATGAAGAAATAAAAAATATGATCAGACCAATTACCAGTAACAAAATTCGTTTGGTAATAAAAAAAAGTCCCAACAAAGCAAAATCCAGGGCAGATGGATTCACAGGTGAATTCTACCAAACATTAAAGGAAGAGTTAATACTTATTCTCCTTAAGATTTTCAAAAAAATAGAAGAGACGTAAAGCTTCTATGAGGCCAGCATTACTTTGATGCTGAAATCAGACAAAAATACCACAAAAAAAGAAAACTACAAGCTAATGATCCCTGATGAATAGAGGCAAAAATTCTCAACAAAATATTAGCAAGCTGCATTCAACCATACATTAAACAGGTCATTTTTATTCTGGAGATGCAAGAATGTTTCAGTATGTGCAAATCAGTCAATGTGATACACCACACGAACAAAATGAAGGTGAAAAGTCACATAATCATCTCAGTAGATGCAGAAAAGGCATTTGACAAAGTTCCACATCCATTCATGATAAAATCTCTCAAAAAAGTGGGTTTAGAGGGAACCTATTTAACCATAATAAAGGCCATATGTAACCAACCTACAGCTAACATCATACTTAGTGGGGACAAACTGAGAGCTTTGCTCCTAAATCAGAAACAAGACAAGGATGTCCCTCCCCTCTTCCCACTTTCATTCAACATAGTAGTGGAAGTCCTACCCATAGCAGTCAGGAAGAAGTTAAACTGTCAGGATATGCAGATGGCATGATATTGTAGATAGAAAAGTGTTAAGACTCCACCCAAAAAGTATATAAAGTAATGAATTCAGTGAAGTTGCAGGATACAAAGTTAATATAAAAAATCAATTGCATTTCTATACACTAATAATGCAGAAAGAAATTAAGAAAACAATTCCATTTGTAATTGTAGCAAAATGAAAAAATACCCAGGAATAAACTTAATCAAGCAGGTGAAAGATCTGTACTCTAAAAAGTATAAAACACTGATGAAAGAAATTAAAGATGACACAAAGAAATGGAAAGATATCCCATGCTCGTGGATTGGAAGAATTAATATTGTAGAAATGTCCATACTACCCAAAGCAATCTACAGATTTAATGCAATCCCTATCAAAATACCAATAGTATTGTTCACAGAATTAGAACAAATAAGCTAAAAATTTATGTAGAACCATAATAGACCCCAAATCACCTGAGCAATCTTGAGAAAAAAGTATAAAGCTGCAGGTATCACAACTCTGGATTTCAAAATATGTTATAAAGCTACAGGAATCAAAATAAGATGGTACTGGCACAGAAATGGACACATAGATCAATAGAACAGAATAGAAAGCCCAGAAATAAACCCATGCTTATATAGTCAATTAGTCTATGACAAAGGTGGCTAGAAAATACAATGGGTAAAAATAGTCTTTTCAAAAAACGGTGTTAGGAAAACTATACAGCTACATGGAAAAGAGTGGAACTGGATCACTTTCTCACACCATACACAAAAATAAACAGAAACTGGATTAAAGACCTAAATGTGAGACCCGAAGTCATATAACTTCTAGAAGAAAACATAGGCAGTAATCTCTGGCATTAGCCTTAGCAAGTTTTCTAGATACATCTGCTGAGGCAAGGGAAACAAAATCAAAAATAAACTACTGGGATACAGCAGAATAAAAAAGCTTTTACACAGCCAAGGAAACCTTCAACAAGATGAAAAGGGAACCTAATGAATGGGAGAAGATATTTGCAAATGATATATCTGCTATGGGGTTAATATCCAAAATATATAAAGAGCTTATACAACTCAACACTAAAAAAAATAATCCAATTGAAAATGTGCAGAGAACATGAATATACATTTTCCCAGAGAAGACAAACAAATGGCCAACAAACACATGAAAGGATGCACAACACCACTAACCCCATCAGGGAAATGCAAATCAAAACCACAATGGCACATCATTTACACCTGCCAGAATGGCTATTATCAAAAATAAGAAATAACGAGTTTTGGCAAAGGATGTGGAAAAAAGGAAACCTTCGTGCACTGTTTGGTGGGAAAGTAAATTGGTGCAGTCACTGTGGACAGCACCATGGAGGTTCCTCAAAATATTAAAAATAGACATGCCATCCAATCCAGTAATTCCACTATTGGGCATTTACCCCCAAAAAACACTAATTCGAAAAGATATATGCACCCTTACATTATTGCAGCATTAGTTACAATATCAAGAAGTGGAAGCAAAAAAAAAAAAAAAGTGGAAGCAACCTATGTGTCCATCAATAAATAAATGGATAAAGATGTCATATCAATATATATTGATATATACATATAGATATAGATGTATTTATTGATACATATATCAATAAATGGATAAAGAAGATGTATACACACAATAGAATATTACACAGCCATAAAAAAGAATGAGATCTTGCCATTTGTGACAACATGGATGGGGCTAGAGGGTATTATGCTAGTGAAATAAGACAGAGGAAGACAAATACCATGTGGTTTCACTTAGTATGTGGAATCTAAAAGACAAGACACATGAACAGACGAAGCAGGAACAGACTCATAAACACAGAACAAACTGGTGGTTGCCAGAGGGAAGGAAATGGGGAGATGGGGGTGTGGGCAGAGTGAAGTCAGTAAGAGATCCAGGCTTCCATTTATGGAAACAGTAAGTCATGGGGAGCCAAGGTACTAGGGAATATAGTCAATGGTGTTGTAAGAGTGTTGTGATGGTGTCGTATGGTGACAGATGGTAGCTATGCTTCTGGTGAGCACAGCATAACACACGGACTTGCCAAGTTATTATATTGTACACCTGAAACCAATGTAATATCAAGTAATATAATGTCAGTAATACTTCAATAAAAAAGGCAGAGAGAAAGAATTAACTATATGTACGGTTTAGGTTAAGTAGGTAAAATAATGCAGTTATTAGGTTTATCAACTTTTAAAATTCATAAATCCACAAGAAAACATGCTAAAGGAGAAGGAGAAAGGAGCTTTGTAATTAATTAGTTGAGTCAGTTACAGGTAGGACTGTGATTTCTCTCCTATTTCTTTCTTCTTTCCCACTCTTCCCACATGGATGCTTTCAGACATGAAGTTTATCATGTGATTCTTCATGTATGTATCAAGCTTTGAATGGTGTATTAGAAAGCTTAGATATCAGTTTGATAAACCAGGCAGAGATATTCTTCCCATGGGTCCTCCATGAAAGTCAAGAGTCTAACACTAAGATCATATTTTTTGTGAAGGAATATGCATCATCATCTAGAGAAAAATGGTCTGCAATATAATGTTTTGGGGCTCTGACCTGATCCAGGGATACAGCTTAGAGAAACTCATGGCTAACACATTTATAGGATATTTCTCTTGAATATAAATGATCTTAGCCAAGCTTCTATTGAGAAGGAAAGCTCAGAGGCTCCAAATTGTCCATCCCTACAGGTATAGTAGAGACTCACCCAGTTTCATTTAGAAGATGGGCAATTTGGTGGTTAATTGGTTGGCTATAACTCTGTATCTTAAACTGTTATTTTAAGCTGAGACACAATTACATACTCCTCCCCCAGTCTTCTAGTGAAGAGCTAAGGACTTCGAGGTTGGAGCTCTCCATCTGGCAAAAACCACACTCACAATACGTCATCTCCAATTTCCCATTTCTGTTTTTTAAGTGTACCAGAACTTAAAGATACTCATGATGCACCGCGAGTGTAGACTCTTCCTAGAATTTTATGATTATTTTTCATAGCCTTGTATCATCATCCTTTCCACACCTAATTTGGTTATACATTTTTTTCTTATCAGTTCACTTTCATAGTTACTTTCTAAAGTTATTCAACTACTTAGTTTTTATACTGGCAGCTCTCTCTTTTGAAAAAGATTTATTTATTTATTTATTTATTTATTTATTTATTTATTTATTTATTTAAGAAAGAAACAGAGACTATGAGCCAGATGGGTAGAGAGAGAGGGAGAGAGAATCTCAAGAAGACTCTGCGCTGAGGGTGGAGCTTGATGCAGGCCCCCATTTCATGACCCTGAGATCATGACCTGAGTGGAAACCAAGAGTGGGATGCTTAACTGACTGTGCCACCCAAGCGTCCCTATGCTCTCTTTTTGCCCCTCCCATCTTATATTATCTAATTGAAATTACAGCATAAATATAAATAGGTTTGGAGACTAATATAAATTGACTCTTGATGATGAGCATACAACTTGGCTGGTGGGACACAAGTCCAAGGTAGGTGGAGAAGATGCTTACTACCATGAGCATGAATCAATTAGTTTTATGGGGGGTGGGGGGGGAGTGAGGAGCTTCCCTTAATCCAGTGACTCAAGTAAGTGAAGGTCAGTTAAAATAAGGCCCATGGGACTTGAAATACAGATATTCTGTGTTGTTGATTAACAGACTACATGTGGGCTTTATGCATATTTCATTTTGAAAAGTAAAGTGTATGGTATGTATTCCTTGCCTTGATTAGAAATCAACCCCCCTCTGCACAAAGATGCATTGCAGAAGTGCAAATAGAATCAAGATTTTCATCCTACAACCACTACTACTGCTACTACTTCTACTGCTACTTCTGAACACATTTGGATTTCTTTTATTGTGAATGTACATGGCAATAAACACCAGAAGGAACATAATCACCCCGGTTAGAACACATTTCCTTTTTCTCCACTCTTTCCCTGACGCCGACCAGATTCCTCGCATGGTTTCTCTCAGAATTTTCTATACTTCTTTAATTTTTCACCATAATCACCACTTGCTCCCAATCGAGGTCTGCCCACAAAAATCAGAATTGTCTTCCTTTTACTGCTACAGCTGCAGGCTTCTGCCTTGAAACTTGACCCCGCTCCGAGATTATGGGCCACTATCGAGCTGATCCTTGATGTCTACTGAAGACATTACCTATCTAAAGGGACTTGTGGACCCCAGCTCACAGAGCCCTGTTGTACAGAGCAACACTATGTTGACTTGGAAAGTTGCAAACTATCCTTCTCCAATGAACAAAGACTTAAGTTGACACCCCTACTAATAATGTAGGTTCAGTCATGACCGCACCCCAAGGGCTTGTCTGCGTGGACACCCCAGGCAACTAAATCTCTGAATCTTTTTTGTGTTATATCCATTTTGATTTCCAGGTCTTGCTTCCAAAAGACTAGATTTTTGCCTTTAACTGCCCCCCCCCCACCCCATATTAAGCTGTTCCACTGGCAGTTACTTCCAAACACATGCAACTACTTCTTGAGGCCACAACCTAAATGGCGATGGCAGGTCCATTTCATCTCTGTAAAGGAGGATGTACAGCTTCCTATCTGCTGTGGAAGGAAGGTGAAAATCTAGTTCACCTAAAAGCCATATGAATTTATTCAAGTTTTAAGTGAAAATGAATAGGAATGTGAGGAAGTGTTATTTTATGTGATTTAAGGTTGAAGTTATATTAGCTTTCTCTGTCATTTGATAATCAGCTTCCATTTATAGCTTTTTCAGTTGACCATATAGTTTGCTCTTTGATCATGATGGTTAACTGGAGAGGTGGGCCTCGTAGGGAGCATCTTTCTAGAAGGAAAATGCACAGGGTAAGGGCAGAATCAATCCTACCCCTAACATTTATTCAGTATTTCCTTTTTTTTTTTTTTTTTTCCATTCAGTGTTTCTTGCAGCCATTCGTCCAAGCAGGGGATCCACTGAATGTATGGCATGCAAACTGGGGGCAGGCATCTAAGGTATTCACTTCTGTCCTGACAAGAGAAGTGTGCACATTTCTAATGTGTCCTTCTACTCAGGGTGTAAGTCCGGACCCGGGGGAGCACATGCTTCCAGGCACAGCAAAACTTGTTGGTCCATGTGTCAATGGCCACTCCCCACCGCCACCTCTCCTACCACCGTTTCTTCACCCCTCCTGTCTGGACTTCTGTCCCCATTGCCTTACTGGCTGCTCATGTCAAGGTCGCCAAGAACATCTCACAGAATCACTGGTCCCTCTGTCTTCCTCTTGTTAGACATTTCTGACATTGCAACAGCCTTTGGCACAATGATCATACCTTCCATTTTGAGATCCTTTTTCTTTGGGCTGTCAGGGCCCTATAACTCTAAATCCCCAGCCCCTCTTCAGTCTCAACTGGCTCTCTCTTCTTCCTAAAGGTGAAGAGTAACTCAGTGCTCAGTCCTCAGCGCTCTTCTGTTTTCAGTCTACAATTTTCTCCCTAAGCGAACTCTTGCAGCCCCAAAGTTTTAAATACCACTTCCATGTCGATGACCTTCAGGTTTAAATGTACAGCCCTGACCTTTCCTCTGAGCTCCAGACTTGTCCTAATGGACACTGGCTTCTAATGGATATTAATGAATGCCTAAAGGAATCTCAAAGTTTTTATGTCCAGGGAAAGCCGTTGATTTTTGCTCTCTCAGCTCCCAAAATGCTTCTCGCCGAGACCTTCCTGCTTCATGACATGGCAGTGCCGTGCAGTCAGTTGCTCAGGCCAAAGGCAGAGGACTCATTTTTGAGTCTTCCCTTCCCCTCATCCCTCGCTACCCCACCCCCCTCCAGCCCTCAGTCCATCTGGAAGTCCTTCTGGCTTCGTCTCCAAAACAATACAATGAGCCACTATCACCAGAGCAACTGATTTCTCTCTTGCCCTCTATAATCATTCCCCACACATTTAAGAAACGTGAAGCTCATCCTCCAGTGGCTTCTTACCACATTTTGAATCATATTCACTCTTCCCTGTGACTTAACAAGGCTGGGTAGCTTCTAACTCCTTCCTTGACCTTGTCTTGTCCTTCTCTCCCACCCGGTCACCACATTCCACTCTGTCAGAAACTGGAACTTGCCAAGTTTGCTCCTGCCTCAGGGTCTTGGCACTCACCCCTCCTTCTGCCTGGAATGCTCTGCCCCTGATCTCCACATGGCTAGTTCTTCACCATTCAGGTCTCATCTCAAATGTCACTCCTTCAGAGAGTACTTACTTGGCACCTACACCAGCCGCCCTCTCCCTGTCCCTGGAAGCGACATGCTTGCTGCCACATTATCCTTGTAAATGATATTCTTGGTCTATATATTACATTGGTGATAGTCCTGTTTTTTTTTTAATTTCATTTATTTATTTGAGAGAGAGAGAAGTAGAAAAAAATATCAGGTGATGATATTTATGTTGCATTCCTTCACCTGACACTTTTGAGGGCAGTGGTTCTGAACTTCGGTTGACCTTTGGAATCACCTGAGTAGCTTGGGTCTCACTTCCAGGGATGCTAATGTAATTGATGTGGGTTGTGGCCTGGGCATGAGGAGTTGTAAAAGCTTTCTGGGTGATTCTAGATGCATCCAAAGTTGAGAACACCTGTCCTACAGGATATTTTTTGAATCTCATGAAATCTACTTCCCGGAGCCTATAAATTCTGGAAAGTAGAGCCATTTGTCTTAGAATCTAGTTTTAGAGGTTTCTACAGGGTTTTCTGTTTTTTATTTTTTATTTAGTAATACAACCAGGGTTGGTCTGAAAAGGCCTCCTTATCTTGGCTGAGTTTGGGTATCACCAACCACTTCGGTCCCCCTAAAGCTGGGAAGACAACACAAAGACTAAAATGTTTGCAGAAGTCATGCTAAGAGAATTGAACACAGGTAAGGAATGATGTTTCACTCAAGAGGAAAGAAAAGAAGGGGCTACCTGTGTGGTTGAGTGGAGAAACTGATATGGTTCTCACCTGGATCATATCAAGACACAGAGGAATTCTCAGGGATGGCACCTGGGGGAGGCTTACACAGGGGGAAAGGTTAATTGGTAACAGCAGCCTTATGGTAGCGTTGCCTTGGGAAATCATGCACAAGAGTGGTAAGCCAGATTCCCACCAGTGTGTGGATGGGATGAGGTGGTGAGGAGGGAGCCAGACACACAAAAGGCGAGAGCAATACCAAGGGGGTGGTCTGCTAACATGGGTGATTCAGGGGGCAGCCAATGTAGGAGGAGCCCCCAGCTACCCGGAGCATCAGAGCAGAACAGCCTTGCCCAGGAGTGCAAGGAGGGTGGGGAGCACCAACTAAAGGTAAGAGTAGTCCCTCACGGACTCAAGAATGTAGAGACACTTTCTTTTATTATTTATAGATGTATTTGAACAGCTGCTTTTACTTTCTCTGTGAAGCGGGAGACTAGATCCTCCTCATGTTTTACCTAATGTTTTAAAATGGAAATGGCCTTCCAAATACTTAGAAAAGCAAACATGGGTGCTCTCACATTCAACTTCCAGAAATAAAAAGTTATTATTTTGACACTCGAACAGGTATTTACACAATTTCTCCTAGGAGTAAATGCTTTTTGGAAAGCCCATTCCGCCTCTCTGTGTTTTTGCAGATTAAGCCTCATTGTTCTAGGGCGCTCTTTCTGTTTTGGTTTATGAAAACAGGCCCTGCGCTGATACAGCCCAGGTACAGCTTCAGGAAAGAAAGGATATTACCAGAAATTGTGATGGTGCTCGCACGGTTTTGAAAAAGATTTAAACACCGATAACACAAAGTCCTTGTCAGCTCTTCCCATATATGGCTCCAGCTCCGTCTTTATCACTTAAATTAGCCTGACTGTAAGTATAAACCTGTCTTTGGTGAGCTCCCTTCTTTTTATTTTTCTGAAAGACAGCATGCTGAACAGATTTATGGAACAAAATCTTTCAAGACCTAAGATTCTCTCTAAAAATAGTACTTAGCAATAAGGACTTCTTATTTCTTAGTCGAGTATGGATGCACACAGCCAAGAAGGGGGAAAATCTGGCAGGTAGGAGACTTGAGGATACAGCAGGAGGTGAATTTCCAAGATGATAAATTTTGATAAGGTCTAAACATTTTAGTCTCTCTGCTACTCCAGTAGCAGGTTACCTACATACCCTACGTGGTTTGAAAAATTAGATTATCTCTTATTCTTGCATTGCAACATACACAAACTCAGGTTCATACCTGCAAACACAGGCCCACCACACACAGGAACAAACAAGATGTTTTTCCAGGGTCTATGTATTTTTATCTCTGTATTCTAGTACCACGTACTGAAAACCTCAATGCCCAGCACATAGAAAAATGCACGATAAATATCAGCTGAATGAATGAATGAACAAGCAGTGTGTCTACAGACCGGCCTACAGCTGATGTGACCCTGTTGCATAGGGCATTTTTTTTTCATGGACTGAAGTTGGGTTATTAGAAGGCTACTGAGAGTAATAACCCCACACTTGGACACTCCCCAGGGGCAGAGTTTTGTTTTCTGTGTGCAAGCTGACTAATGTCACCAATGACTTTGAGTTATTAGCCACAGATTTTCTTTTTATAATGAAAAGAATGAATAAAGATCCTTTTTATAGTAGCTTATAATTTTCCTTAGAAACTTTGCTTAAGGGTCTCCTAATACTGGGGCGCCTGGGTGGTTTCATCGGTGAAACGTCTGCCTTTGGCTCAGGTCATGATCCTGGGGTCCCAGGATTGAGTCCCAAGTCGGGCTCCCTGCTCAGCGGGGAATCTGTTTCTCCTTCTCTGTCTGCCCCTCCTCCTGCTCATGTTCTCTCTTTCAAATAAATCTTAAGAAGGTCTTCTAACACTGCGGCAAAATAGAAAAGTATAGATACATCCTTTTAAATCAGTGTTGTTCTGCAGGAGATAATTGTCATTTCTTTGGCTCTCCCAACACACACCCCTTCATTCTTTTTTTTTTTTCACCCCTTCATTCTGTTGGAAGATTCCCAATTACCTGTGGTGTTGAGGGGTCTCCCACTGCAGAAGCTGAGAGCAAGACAGCCTCTCTCCCGGCACCTGTAGGCAGGACACTGTGCCTGACCAACTAGAGTTTTGACTCTGTAGTGTGTGACCTAAGAGGAAAGGATGGTTCTGACTTCTGTGGGGCAGCAGCGTCGAGCAGTGACATTGGCTAGGACAACGTGTTAGCCAACCTTTTTCTCTTTTGTAATCTGTGCAATCTCCTTGGTTCACATCCATTTCCCAAGCCCTCCCTCATGCTGCCCTTTTGATTGGGTGATCCCCCCAAAACTACACAACCTCCCAATAAATCCTCTTCCTTAAGGTAGAGGAACCTGCTCTTCCTTGCAAAAAATCCTAATACATCTCCTCAATTACTGATCAGTAACAGAGCCAAGCCTATCACTGGCATTTATAAAGAAAATGAGGGGAAAAGCAAAAAATTAGAGATTACCTAATAAATTTGAGTCTTGGTCAGCCATACTTGTATTCTTGTTGTGGCACAGTGGAAAGTCAAGCGGCCTTTGAACGAAGAAGTCCTGAGTTTGAGTACTGACCCTATTTATTGACCAGGTGACCTTGGGCAAGACACTTAATCTGTGTGAGCCTCCATTTCCTTAAGTGGAACAGAAGAATAAAAATATCACACAGGTATATTCTCAGGACAAGTTGAGATTATTTTTATCATGAAAGCGCTTTTAAAACTTAAAGCTATTTTAATCATTCCAGGCCAACAAAATTTCTTCTATATAATTTAATTTTGTACATAATCCACATCTGTTACATATTTCCTAGTTTCCTTTTTGGATATAGCCTGGGAGATAAAATGCTTGGGGCCTTCAAAGTTTAGTTTTAAAAGTACCTTATATCATTACTTCACATGTAAGCGGTAGAGCTTAAACTATGTTAAAAGGGTGAGAGGACTTCCTCCTTTCTCAATTCATAAGTTTATATTTGACACAATTTAGCTCAATCCCATACAGACAGACACACATATAAAGCAGGGCTCAAACCACAGCGCATGTGTCTGTGGATCACCAGATCCTTCAAAGCTACTGTCTGAACTTTGGCTTCTACCTAAAATGAGTGATTGAAACATGTTTTCTTAATTTCTTGATATCTTTTAGTACAGAATTCAAGTCCATGGAGGCTCGTAGGTGGCTATTCACAAAAGTGTTCTGGTTCGGTGACACAGCGAGAGGAAGGGTGTCAAAGCTGAGACAGATGCAGAGAAAGGGAAGTGGCATGATGCTGGCACAGCATGAATTACCGTCTGAAATCTGATGGTTGGACTTGGATCATGTAACTCATATTGTTTCTGGGCAACTGATGTAAGTCTGCCAGCACCAGGCAGAGAAAAAGGGGAAGCAAAGAGGGTCCCAAGTGCCTCCTGCTTTCCATTGTCATGCCCTGGGGACATCCCTCTTTAGGAAAGAGGATGGGAGACACCTGGGGGCTATTTGCTCAGATGGACCCTTTGTCTATGGCAGGGTTCTCAAGCTTGTTCATGCATCAGAATCACCTGGAGACACTTAGTAAATTCTGGAGCCTCGATCATGTCCCACACCACGTAAATCAGAATCTCTAAGAGCAAGACCCCGGCACTAGCATTTTTTTGAAGCTCCCCAGATGATTTCTATGACACCGTAAGTTTGGGAACCACTGGTCTGTGTTGTTCTTAAACCTGTTTATTTCAATAAAGCTTGTGAATTGGAACCATCAATGTCCAAGTTTCTTTTCCCCCATTCTTCTATCAAGTCCTGGTCCTCTTGAACCCCGAGCCTGACAACGAGAGTCATTACACATTCATCATATTATATGCATACACCGTGTTGTTTTGAAAACATTTCTAAAGGCCTAATCACTTTTATAACATAAAAATCCTTGCTTTGAGCCCAAAGTCATTTTGTAGTGTAATAACCTTTATCGGTGGCTCATCATTTCTCTTAGGCATTCTTTCTGAAATGAAATATTCTATTCTTGGTGTTAAACCACAGAGGGATTATTCTTGAGCACTTGAAATAATAATCTTTTTTTAGTACCGAAATGGTGAAAAAAAGTACATTTTTCTAATCAAAATATAATCTTCCAAACTATTTTTATCATTCTTATCCCAAACTGTTAGAGCTATACACTTGTATGAATTCTCAGAATTACAGTGAAAATCTTATCCAATGCTGCAAGGTGTTTTTGCTTAGGGAATACTGGACTAAATCGTAATATTAATAACAATGGGCATGTATTGAGTGCTTACTAAGTGTTCAGAGCAACCCAGGAGGGTGGGTGCTGCTATTTTTCTTTAAGGATAGAAACAGATGTGAAGGAGATGAGAATGCCTTGAGGTCACACTCTT
This sequence comes from Nyctereutes procyonoides, assembly GCF_905146905.1. Taxonomy (NCBI): domain Eukaryota; kingdom Metazoa; phylum Chordata; class Mammalia; order Carnivora; family Canidae; genus Nyctereutes; species Nyctereutes procyonoides. Next base: position 35,107,594 of record NW_026575052.1, read on the forward strand.
GGGGGAAGTAGCTAGCTTATTTCCCCTCGCAGAAACCTGCATGAACGAACAGGAATTTGTTGAGCAGTTGTGTGTCTAGAGGTGTGCTCAGTCCTTTCACTGATGTTCTCATTTTATCTTCATAACCACTGACACACCAGGCAAAAAATGTGACCGAATGTTCTAGAAAAGAAAAACAGATCAAAAGCCTTCTCCCCTGGCTCTCTGGCCTCCTGACTTTTTCACTACAGCTTCCTGTCTGATCATTCTCTCCAAGGAAATGGGGGCAGCCCCACCAGTACCCAGAACAAATACTGTAGGAGAATTCAATTGTCTCATTTTTTCCCCCTCTGGAGCTTTAGTTCCTAATAAGGAAGATGAATGAATTTAAGGCGAGTACCTTTTTATAAGTAACTTAGAAGCAGAGTGTCAGGGTTTTGCATCTATCTGCTTTATAAATACAAGAACTAGAACTTTACCTATGTAAATAATTATTTTTGATATTTTCTCCACTTGTACTTAAGCCTGATAGTCAAGGCTTGACGTGTGTGATTTCTGCCTCTTAACATTTAATAGAGAATATTTAGACAATACAGATGCGTAAGAAATAGACGGAAGTCATGCATCTAGAAAGGAAACACCGTAAAGATTTTGGTGTCTATCCTTGCAGTTATATCCAGTTATATAATTTTCATTTTGTTTCAGAAATGGGGTCATTATGTAAAACTGTTTTATAATACGCTTTTTTTTTCACTTAATGTCATTTTAAATGTTTGCACAGTATCTCAGCACCTGGGTATATTAGTCAATCCTCTATTGGATATTTAGATCATTCTTTTTTTTCTGTTACAAGTCATGCTGTGATGTGTACACACATTGGTGCAGCTTCAAGGAAATGTAGGAATAATATCTATCACCCAGAGTAGTCAAGGGGATTGATCACACCCTATTGAAAGTATGGCCGTAGCTCCAAATAGGGTCCTCTGGTTATTAGTCCGGTCTTCTTTCCTCTCAACTTCTTGGTTCGCAGACCCTGATGTAGGTCTGTACTTGTAGTTTTTTTTTTTTTTTTTTTTTTTAAATCCCAGTTCCAGGCCTCACCCTTGGACATTCTGATTTAATGGATCTGGGGGTAGAGCCCCAACAAGAGTGTGTTAAAAAAAACTCTTCTGGAAGCTAGAATGTGCAGCAGGGTTAGGAACCTGCTTATGCCATGGGGCTTCCTGGAACTAGGAGCTCACAGAGGTGACCTGGGATCCTCTTGGCACTCGCTCGAGTAAATTAATGGGGGAACTAAAAATATCTTCCAGTTGTTCTTTCTTGAGCTACTAGCACCCGGGTACATTATTTGAGTGACTTCTTAATTTTCAGGGGGTCTTTGGTCTTGAAAGTGGAATATCTGTTCTTGCAACTAAGTTCTTAGCTTTGAATGTTTGCTTTAGAGCTGGGACAGGAGGACAATAAGGAGCTGTGGCTGGAGAGCAGCTACCACCTGCACCCACAGCTATAAGGCCCCTTAGCATAGCCCTCAGATCACCACAGCTTTCAGCTCCCACCGGCTTGGTGGCAGCCAGCCTCCCGTAGGCATCTCCAAGAACCCTGAGGTTATTTCTGTAAAATATTGGTGGGTATCTAAACAATGTCTTTCGTTGCTCACTGCCACAATCTGCTAGCCTGAGCCTCTGTAGCCTCAGGGCCCAACTGTCCCACAGAGGTGCCAACTGGACTAGAACTGTCCATCACTGCCATTGCCCCTTCCTGGCTACAGTGGAGCTGGAAATTGTACCCTGAGGCTGAGCAAAGTAGAGCTTACCCACCACTCCTCTCGGGCAGAGACTACAAGTTGGAAAGACTGCTATGTTATCCATTTATTTGGAGAAGTATCTAGAAGTAAAGTTAATTGGGCTGCAGAACTTTAGCACTTAGTGATTCAGCTTTTCAGTTCAAAACCACAGATTCCATCCCAGGGCCCGGGCTAGGGAGAGTTGAGGGGCAGGATTCCTCAGGATGTTTGGGGGCTCTGGGGGCAGAGGGCATAGGCTGAAGCAGGACAGAGGGAGCAGGGTTGAAAGAGCACAATGCCTGTGATAACTGACAGATTGGTGGGCTCCTGTGTGTTCTCTCTGCAGGGATTCATATAATGATGACAAAAATTTTTAAAGCACTTTGAAAGGTCAGAAACTGGGGACCTTACCTCAAAACCCCAGAAGGTATAATGGTATGAACAATATAACATTGGTGTTTGAAATGTCGATGCCGGATCATAGATACAGGCGCTGAATCTGTAACTAGAACAAACTATGAAGAAAAAGTTAAATTGTCAGAGAAGCCCAGCATCTTCGAGTTATTATGACTTTACAGGTCAGCCACTTGATCTGGCTTCTCTCCAAATGTTTAAGCTCCTCCTGCAAGCCTCTGTCCCTCTGCAGGGGCCACCTGTGCCTTTCAAGCCCCTATCCCCTGTACCTTCACCTTACTTCACCTGCATGCAGATGGTCCCTGCCTCCGGATGGTCTGGACTTAGGATTTTTCAAGTTGATGATGGTCAGAAAGCAAGACACATTCAGTAGAAATTGTCCTTTGAATTCTGGATTTTGACCTTTTTCCAGACTAGCAGTGTACGGTATGATGTGCTCTCATGACCTGGGTGTGGACAGTGAGCCGGGTAATGCATGAGGGCAAACGTGGCACAACACTGGCAACCACTCTGTTTCTCACTTTCAGGACAGTTAAATGACATGAGCTATTCACCACTTGATTATAAAACAGATTTGGTGTTAGATGATTTCACCCACCTATTGGCTTGAAGGCAGGCCAAGTTAAGTTATGGATGGTCAGTAGGTTAGGTGTACTAAATGCATTTTCCTCCTGGAATTTTTTTAAAAAGGTTTCATTTACTTATGAGAGATCCAGAGAGAGAGGCAGAGAAACAGGCAGAGGGAGAAGCAGGCTTCATGCAGGAAGCCCAATATGGGACTGGATCCCAGGACCCCAGGATCATGCCCCGAGCCAAAAGCAGATGCTCAGGCACTGAGCCACCCAGGCGCCCCTTTTCCTCCTAGACTATTTTCAATTTACAGTGGGTTTATCAGGATGCAACCCTACTGTAGGCTGAGGAAGATCTATTGAGTGACTGGGGGTGTGGTAAGCAGGGGGAAGGGCAAGAGAAGACTGGATAAACCACGGGGCTACATGAAGTCTCGAATCTTAGACGAGGACACCTTGAGTATTGAAAGGAAAGATTTGATGTAGGCTCCACACTTGTAAGCAGAAAAAAGAAAAAAAAAAAAAACGGGTCAAAGAATGAATACCTTGTGCTAGGAATTCAGAAATAGCTGTTTAGAAATGGTCATGATTCTTGGGCGAATGGGCATTTGTCAGTACTCTGTATATAGTACCTTCTCTCAGTGAAGTCCTGTCAGCTGCCAAGTGATAAAAATAACAGAAATCAGGTTGATTCTTGCCATCCCCCCCCCCCAGGATTTCATTTAGTTAAAAAAAAAAAATTGCTCCCTATTCAGCATTCATGTGGACCTCAGACTCTGTTACATATCTGACAGGCTATTTGTCTTGATCTTGATCATAATAAGATCAATGGCTCCTGTTTGATATGAGAAAGTAATGTGTCAGCTGTATGATGATTTAAATAATTGCCCTCTTATCAAAGGAGAAAGGGTCTTTTAAGGAATTTGACTTCAGGGCAAATGTACAAATATTCTATTTTCTCTCCTTAGGTTCAATTCCGGAAATGTTTAACATGTTCCTAAGGCTGATTAAGTATTTTTGGCTTTGCTTCCCTAACAATTCAAGGCTACAAATAGAAATATATGTATTCCTGTATTTGGTTATTATTTTGCTTAATAAGGTGACGGCTACTGACAGATTTTAACATTCCCAAGGGGCCATTCTGAAAGCCATGAAGGAATTGAGAAGGTAATATAGGTCGGAGTTACTAATATGAACCCAAGATGAGAAGGCCTCCTGATATTTCTTATTGTTCACATCCAACAGTCTGCAAATACGCTGGGCAAGAAGCAGGTGATAATTAAAGAGGTAGCAATAATAGCTGAGGGCCACTTGAAGTCTGTAGAATTCTTCTCTTGGCCAACACTTTAAAATCGGGTTGACACACAAACATGAATTCATGGATCCTCTTAAACGAAAAAGCCAGAAATATAGCCCATTCGGCCCCCCTCTTCACATGGGAACCAGCAAGCAATGAAGCTTGGTGGCAGTCACCTGCTTCAGGCGCAGGCCACCTCCTACACCACCTCGCCTGGCCCACTTCACTTCTTCACATTGGCTCCTGGACGTGCAATGGACCTGGGTTTGGAAAGCTTGACCTTCCTCTGACCACTAACCCCGTGGCTGCATATTTCCCTTCATTTTCTCTTCACTTCTTTCCTTTATCCCTTGGCAGCACCAGCTCCTTGATCAGCCCGTCTCCCAAAGAACAAATTTGTTCTTCCTCCCCCACTTTCTTTCCTTCCTCTTTTCCAGATAAACCATTCCCCTTCCCTGTATCTTTCCCCTATGTGCCCCACAGAATTTTCCTCGTCTGAACTTGGACAATGCCTGCATGAAGAAAAGCCCATCCCAGAATGACTGTGATGACCTTTCTTTTGCAAAGATTACACCTAAATAGATCCCTGAAATCATTTCCCATTTTCATGTCCGATCTACGATGGTGCCCATACTGTTAACCTAATGCTGAAATTCAGAGCATAATTTGAAGGCACTCTGAGTCTGAACAGACTTGGTAACTTAAAACCTATTTCACCCTCAGAAAACAAAAGGTTGAACCTCTGAATATAAAAATGGTTGATAAGGCTTGTTTTGTGGAGAGAACATTTGCCAAGTGATTTTGCATTATGGTGCATGCTGTGGCCTAAAATAATCTGAGCAGTTTCCTCATTATTCAGTGATGGTACAGTACTAAAACAGATGCAGCCATTTGAGCTCAAAATTCAGATAGTACGAAAACATGACTTTTGGTGAAAGATGTTCATGGGAGTCACCCAGTTGGGAAGATCCAGCAATCTCCTCTGGAACCTACTGTTTGCCATGTCGTTACTCCCTGGTGAGAGGTGAATGATGTCCTGATTCCTGACCATGTGCTGACTGGCTGGGGCTCCTTCCAGTCTCTCGTCTCACTGTGCACATACAGAAGGCTTCTCAAATATCCACAGGTGATCTCCCCACAGCTATGCACTGAGAATTATGAGTTATGGGGCATTTAGCCATCTGCTGTGATCAAGGGAACGGACCCAGTGTGATGGTTAATTTTATGTGTCAGTTTGATTGAGCCACAGGATGCCCAGATACTTGGTTAAATATTATTTCTGTATTTGTCTGTGAGGGTGTTTCTGGAAGAGATTAGTGTTTGAATTGGTAGATGGAGTAAAGCAGATGGCTCTCCCTAGTATGTGTGGGCATTGTTCAATCCACTGAGGGCCTGAATAGAACAAAAAAGTTAAGGAAGGTTGAATTCTTTCTGCCTGGCCATGGAGCTGGGCCATCAGCCTCCCCCTGCTCCTTGGACCAGGACTTAAACCACTAACTCCCCTGGTTCTCAGGCCTTTGAACTCTAAACTATACCACCTGTTTTCTTGAGTCTCCAGCTTACAGAGAGCAAATTGTGGGATTGCTCAGCATCCAAAACTAGGTGAGCTATTTCCCCATTTATACACACACACACACACATACACACACACACACACACACCATATACCCTATTGGTTTTCCTCTGAGGAACTCTTGCACACCCACTTTAGAAGATACCTTCCACTCCCCTCTAAGTAGAGTATTTCTTTGCTCCGTGGAGGGGATAGCTATACCTACTCAAACTACACATTCCCAAATAACAACCACAGAAAGGTTCTGATCCTTTACATTTTGCCTTATCTAGCTCATTTGGGGGTGAAAATTCTGTAGTTGTCCTCATAGGGAAGGTCTTTCTACACAAGCCCCTGTTTTTGAGCAGCACCCAGAAGAGGATTATTATGAAATCAAAATGAATAGATTTTTATGAAATTTAATAGCATGCTAGTAAGGACAATAGTTTTAAGATTAAGATTTATCCTTGACTAGATTTCCTATTCATTTTTTTTTACTCCACCTGCTGCCTGTTATAGTAGAATAAGTACAAACAAGCATGGAATACCATAAAAAAAAAACCCATTTGAACAAAAATAATGACACAAAACCCAAAACGTTTTAGCTACAGAATTCAAGAAGCATGAAGTCGTTCCTATACACCAGTAATGATTTTAGGAACTCTATTTCTACCTAATAAATTGGCATATCAGAAACCTGCATCAGAAACAGGTCAGTGTAGGTGAAGGGGAGTGGTTTATCCTTTAATTCTGAGGTAAATTGGAATTGCCACACTGATGAAATGATAGGAATGATACTAAAATATGAAAAATCAGAAATGATCTGTTGATGGACCATGAATATCTGAGAAAGGAAAAAAAATCAGCTTCACCTAATTCCTCAGCTCAGTGAGTAGATGGCAAGAATGGAAATAGGAATTCCGAGTCAAATTGAAATATTTCAAAATTAGACCCACTAAGGGAATAAAGGAGTCCAAGATTCAAAGCCTGAAGCTCTAACAAGCATCATTCTGGCTAAAAACTGGAATTCTGTTGAGGGGGGCAATGTAGACAATAACTGCGATGATTTTAAACTCCATCTGCTTGGCAAACAGGAGCCCTTGGGGGTTCATTGAAGAAGGATTTGAGTATTTTAAGAAGTGGTGTTTGGAGATTGGGCAGATTGGGCTGATGATCTCTTCCCATTCTTGTTCCTTAGGAGGCCCTCTCATATTTTTCCCCAGCTCCAGTGTTAGTTTCTGGGGTGTCCCCACCACTGCAGTAGGAATTTTTCTTTGCTTTGAGTCTGTGCATGCTTGGGACCACTCCTCCCTTCCATTTCACTCTTCACCCTTATGCTCCTTGATGCCTTAAGTGGCCAATGACACTGTGGCAAGGGGGTGTCACACTCCTACTGTCATGTCCCTTGCTGGGAAGAAGCACATTGGTTCCTAAAACCCAGAATTCAGCCTACCCAGAGCTTGGTCAGAGACTGAGGGCACCTGCTCATTGTTGGGACTTGCCTGGGCAAACCAGAAAGATGATGCCTATGAATGGAACAACTGGAGTAGACCTAACATGGAGGAAGAGAGTCTGAAATAGTCGGGGCTCGGAGAGAAGTGCTGAGGCCTCCAGAATGCAGAGCCAAAGTCCATTCACATTCTACTAGCAGCTTCTGAAAGACCATAATTGTGTTTTTTTCCCCCATCCTGCTGTTTTCTCTTTACTAGCTGAGGAAACCTTAAAAGCCTTCACATCAGCTGTGTGGCAGCTGAAGAGGTCCTTGTCCTGAAGTGTGTCCAGGGAAGGTGAGAGACTTCGAGTGGAAACAGTATTTAGTGACAGTGAAAGGGGAAGGAAAGCAGGTAGGCCAATTCTGAGGCCATTCCAAGAAAGGGACCATCTGAGGAATAGCCCAGCATAGCCAAGAATATAGACTCAGCTACTACAGAGACCAGTGTTCAAACCCCAGTCCCACCAGTTAACCAAATAGCTCAACTTTCTCAACCTAGATATACTACAAAATGAAAATTAAAAAAAAAAATCTAGGATTCTGGGTGCTCTGGAAAGCTTCCAGGTGTGCCTCATCTGGATTCAAGAGAGAGCCCTGGAGCCTCACTGGCTCTTCATGGGGCCATTAGAGTGGAAACATGAGGGAAAAGTATAAAGAATCCTAAGATTGGGGGTGCCTGGCTGGCACAATCAGTCAAGTGTCCAACTCTTGGTTTTGGCTCAGGATCGTGAGATCAAGCCCCACATGGGGCTCGGTGCTCAGCAGGGAGTCTGCTTGGGACTCCTTCTCCCTCTTCCCTTCTCCCCCCATGCATGTGTGCACATGTTCTCTCCTTCTCTCTGAAATCTTTGAAAAAAACCTGAAAAATTAAAAAAGAAGAATCCCAAAGACCATAGTCCTGACATGATTGAACTACTGAGGTAACCCCGACTACCTACGTGGTTGGTTCTATGATCAGGGTCCTGTGGTCTAATCTCTGCTACTTTGAGGTAAATGCAATTCTTAACCAAAATATCTGACTTGAAAACATCTCACTGGGTTCTAAGAAGGTATTTTTTCAGATGAACTCATGTACTCGTGAAGTAATACGTGTAAAGCAATACATGAATTTTGTGAAGTAGTATGTGCAAAGGGTGTGTATAGCATACAGTTGGTGCTCAGCACATTGACATTGCTGTTTCTCTTTTCCCTTGTTTCATGTTTACTCATGTCAGTAAGCCTGAGGCCACACAAATTGAAGAGAAAGGACATTGGCACTTGTTCTTCAAAGTTTGGTCCAAGGCCATTATCCCCTTTATGAAGTCTTGTTTCCTGGCTAAGGTCCCTCCAGCAGAGCTGATAGCTGCCTCCTTTATGTCTGTCCTGTATCCCCTGCATATTGTTTTTAAAAATATTTTATTTATTCATGATAGAGGCAGAGACACAGGCAGAGGGAGAAGCAGGCTCCATGCAGGGAGCCCCATGTGGGACTTGATCCTGGGACCCCAGGATCACAACTTGAGCCAAAGGCAGATGCTCAACTACTGAGCCACCCAGGCGTCCCTACCTGCATGTTTCTATAGCAGTGCTGATGACCCTGTTCTGCAAGGATTTGTCTCTACAGATGCTAGCCCGTAAGTTCCACAAGGCCAGAGGCTGTGTTTTATTTATCTTTACATTCCCAGAACCTAGCACACCGCCTGATCCAGAGTAGGTGTTCAGTGTTTCATGGATCAATGAATGAACAAGCAACCCAAGAAGAAAATGGGCAGAAAGGGGCAGGAGGATGTTGAGGGATCCCCTCCCACTTCTTTCTCCCCACTGTAGCACCCCTTTCCCACATCTCATGTCCAGGCTCCCTTCCCATCCCTTGTCTTGCTAAAGATCATGTCCTGGCCCTCAGGAAGCATCACTTTGGCTTACAGCTTGGGAACATTTTGTCCTCACTGGACAGTTAGTATGGTGAGAAGTGTATGTGAGTCAGATCATGAACCTGTGGTCAGGAGATCCGCATGACCGGGTCCTGGCCAGTGACACGTTCATAGACGTTCTTGGGAGGCTTCTGAGAAAGTTCTTCAGAAAGGGATGCACTTAATTATGTTATGTTCTTGCCTTCTGCTCTCTGCTGGGAACATAGACACAATTTCTAGAGCTGGAGCAGCATTCTTGGGACCTTGGGGCCTCTCATATCTCATACCTGATATCCTTGAATCATGAACCAATATTTGTCATCCTGTAACCTTGAGTTTTTAATTATGTGAGAAAAGAAACTCTTCTGTATTTAAGTCGCTGAAATTCAGTCTATGTTACCTGCAGCCAAAGACAATTGTTTTTTCTCCTTAAACATGGTGAGGTCAGTTTATTTTTGAACGTTTACATGTGGTCTTTCCTCTAGGTGAGGTGCTTTTCTCACAGATCATCATGTGACTGGCCCCTTGTCAAGGTCAAATAGTAGGTTAGAATGTCACCTTCCAGGAGGGGCCTTTCTGAAAACCCCATCTGAAAATAACTTCCCACACTCCTCCATCATTCTTTAATCATAATCTGTTTTCTTCACTGTAATTATCACTCTCTGAGCTCTCTTTTGCCTGCTTTCTCTCAGTGCATTCAGGCTGCTATAAAAAACATGATGGACTGGGTGGCTTACAACAACAGGAATTTAGTGCTCATCAGTCAGGAAGCTGCGCAGTCCAAGGCCTAGGCACCGCATGGTCGGTCTGGCGAGGGCTCCCTCTGCGGTTCAGAACTCTTGCTTTCTGGCTGTGACCTCACATGGTGGAAGGTGCGAGGGATCCTTTTGGAACCCCTTTTATAAGCATCCCATTCCCATTCATGAGGGTTCCCCCTTGTGGCTTGGGCTCCACCCGAAGGCCTACCCACCGATACTAGAACTTTGGGCATTAGGATTTCAACATAGAAATTGTGTGGGGACACAGACATTCAGACCCATCGCACTTCTTGATCGTCCTCACTAGGAATGCAAGAACCTTCTTTATTTTGTTCAGAACTGCTCTATCTCCAGCACCTGGAAAAGCACGTGGCATATGGTGGATACTCTATAAATAGTTTCACAGAAAGGGAGGAAACTTCCCCAAGTTGCAAAAGAATATATTTCCGCATAGAATACACCGTCATGTGTTGGCCAGGTTTATAGTTTAGGAAACAATGGGTCAAATGCATCTTATGATCTAACTGCTGTATGTAACACAGTTTAAATGAGATGAGTTTCAAGTTCAGTTTTTCTTAATGACCTTATTATAATCTTGATCACAGGTCCTCTTTTTTTTTTTTAAAGATTTTATTTATTCATAGAGACACAGAGAGAGAATGAGAGGCAGAGACGCAGGCAGAAGGAGAAGCAGGCTCCATGCAGAGAGCCTGACCTGGGACTCGATCCAGGGTCTCCAGGATCATGCCCTGGGCTGCAGGCGGCGCTAAACCGCTGCACCACTGGGGCTGCCCGATCACAGGTCCTCTTGCAGCTTATCCCTATATCCAGAAAACACTGCCTCTCTCTCATCAGATTTTAACACCTTGATGAAATTCTTTCTTTGTTGTACTAAAGGAAGTTCTAAAATCGTTCCAACAAGAATCTCACCCAATCTCAGGTAGATATTTTCGAATTGATTTCTTGAGTGCCACTGCTTAGACTCTTTGCAGGCCCTATCCCATCCCCATCCTGTCTGGAGATTATACTCAACCCTTTTCAGAGGTACCTTGCCTGACTTCCTGCCCTCCCAAGGGGTTCCTGCGCCACTTATCTTCTCCGTGGGTCCATTTAAAAGCAGCAGAGACTTGTTAGTCCCTTTGGGATGACTCCTTCTCTTTTGGATTTCTGTATGGGGAGCATGGTGGGCTCTGATGAGACTGTACATAAGACCTTGACCTCCAGGAGAGGAAATGATCTCTTTTAGCGGCTACAGGATCAGCTTTTTTATTTTTTTATTTTTATTTTTTATTTATTTATGATAGTCACACGCAGAGGGAGAGAGAGGCAGAGACACAGGCAGAGGGAGAAGCAGCCTCCATGCACCGGGAGCCCAACGTGGGATTTGATCCCGGGTCTCCAGGATCGCGCCCTGGGCCAAAGGAAGGCGCTAAACCGCTGCGCCACCCAGGGATCCCAGGATCAGCTTTTATAGAAAGAACCCACAGACTGAACAAATAGGATAGGACCATCTTTTATATACTTTTAGGGAATAAGGGGTCGACCGGTTTGAGTAAACAAAGAGTTTACAAGTCAGATGGTAAGAGAAGAGCCCAGGAATATAGGTTGGGTGCTGTGGCAGAGATTGCTGTAGGCCAGTGTCCATCTTTCCCCTTCCCCTTCCAGTTAAGGTGCCAAAGAGAGGAAAACACTTCGCAATCTCTTCTGTAGTTAGGTGTGACCATGTGACGCAGTTCTGGAGGTTTTGTTTGGGTTTACTTAAGGGACACCCCTGGTGGCTCAGTGGTTGAGCATCAGGTCATGATCCCAGGGCCCTGGAATCTACTCCCACATCGGGTTCCTTGCAGGGAGCCTGCTTCTCCCTCTGCCTGTGTCTCTGCCTCTCTCTCTGAGTCTCTCATGAATAAATAAATAAAATATTTTTCTTTTTTTTTTTTTAAGAGCTGACCCACTTGGGAAATGTGCCCACCCCCCTTCCTCCTTTCCTCTGGCCTGGAATTTGTACTGCCGGCTGGAGCTCCTGTCATAATCTTGCATCATACAGGCAGGTTGAGGGTGGAAGGCATATGCTAAGAACGGGCAATAGAGCAATGATTTCATAGAGCCACCTCGCCAGTTCTGAATTCCCATTCCACGGTTCCTTCTCCATGAGAGGATAAACCCTGGTAGCTTTAAGCAACTGCTTTGAATTTTTTTCTTCAGTGGAGCCAAGTATAAGCCAGTTTGATACAGATGCCCACTTGAGGAGCTTTAAAAAAATCTCAGCGTCCAGGCCACATCCCAGATAGTTCAAATCAAAAACTCGAGGGATGAGGTTCACGCATCAGCAATTTTTTAAAGCCTCCCAGGTGATTCCAGCGTGCAGCCCGAGTTGAGAATCACTGCTTTAGGCCATGGGGCCTCATGTTTAGCATGTTCAAGAATCCCCTGGGGGATGGGCTGGTGCTTGCTAAAAATTCGAATTTCTACCCCTCCCTCTCCAGAGATGTTGCTTCTTTGGGTGTGAGGGTTCGCCAGGTGATTCTGAGAGAGGCAATCCGGGGAGCATCACGTTTGAAGAGACACTGCTTTAGGGAGTGGGGAATGGCTTGAAGTTTTAAGGCAAAGAAGTGGCAAGATCGGAGGAAAATTATAAGAGGATTAGTCTAGAACTAGTGAATAAGTTGAGAAGAGGTGAAGGAAAACTGGTACAGAGACCGGCTGGGAGATAGTGCAATGGTTGATGCCTTGGGGGGGTTGGGGTGGGGGGGTGGCTGTGAGCCAAGAGGGTGACCTCAGAAATGGGGAATTACGGAGAGAGACAAAATATATATATATGGAGAGAGACAATAGACACCGAACAAGATAAAACATCACAGTTTGCTCACTGACCGAGTAGGGGTGAGGGGATTTATTATTTACCGACTCACTGATCCTTAGTAACTAAAGCATACACAGGGGGTTTGACTTCTGGGTTAGGACGCATTTCCCCCTTGTGCTCAAACTCCATTAAATCGGTGTGGATGATTATTGTCCTTACTGCTGCAAGTGTGAAGTTGATTTTTGTTAACCTGACTGGGGAACCTTTATTTGCTAAACCAGCAATTCCAGTGTAAAGGCTCAGACACTTTATGCTAACAAGAGTCTATTTCATGAATTTTAGTATTTGTTTATGTATAAATACATGCATAGATAGACAAGCAATATACATATATGCATGTATGTATATAGACAAGCAGTTAAATATTCTTCATGCCGGTTTTGCTTTTTTTAAAGTCGTGTCTTGCAGAGCAGAGGAAATAAATGGATATAGTTGCTGCTCTCGAGCTGTACTTTATGTAGATAGCCTTTTAGAAGAGACGCAATTAAACTTTCAAGGGCTGAATATTTAAAGGATGGCTTTTAAAGGTGATCCTAATGGAAAATCATTATTTAACTATTCAGGATCCGTGGAGCAGATAGATGTTAGGGTGATATTTTATCAAGTGACTTTAATGAAACAGAATTGGAGTAATCCTAAAATACACCTTGCCTGGTGATCCCTGTGATAATGAACGCCCATGCCAATGAAATTGATCTTAGGTGTGTGTTGTTGTTGTTGTTGTTTTTTTAGGATTTTATTTATTTATTTGAGAGAGAGCAAGAGAGAGAGAGAGCTTGAGGTGGGGGAGAAAGGGAGAAGCAGACTCCCCACTGAGCAAGAAGCCCAATGTGGGGCTCGATTCCAGGACCCCGGGATCATGCCCTGAGCTGAAGGCAGACGCTTCCCTGATGGAGCCACCCAGGTGCCCCTTAGGTGTGCTTTTTAAGTCTTCTATTGTTGATAAACAACATACTGGTGTCACAGTTACAAATCAGAAAGAAATAAGGTCCAAAGTAATAGATAAGTCACGAAATGTTGGCTAATTTAACTCATGAATTCTTACCAAAGCCTTTGCCTGAGTAGGTTTTACAATACCAAGTAAAGTTAACGAATGCACAAAATGGACATATCCTCACTGACTTGCCGCTCCAGGTGCAAGCATGAATGAGACACCGCCTTGCTTTCTCCTAGTTCACTATCTAAATAAAGCGACAATAAATTTCCCTCAAGGTCATCTTAGTTTAATTTTCTCTCAGCTGGGAAACATTTGTTAAGAAGGTCCTAGCAGGGTGAAGGTCATTGGGTCTGTTCGAAGCATAAAAAGGCTAACTTCAACAGGCAACGGGAGAGCCTTTGTCTAGATCCCATAGCACCTGGCATTTTGGGGCTAATACGAGACTGTTATTTAATCTGGTGTGAGTCAGTACTGTGTCAGTTGTTTATGGTCCTTACGCAACAGTGTTAGTACCACTGAAGGACCACCAGCACCTACCCAGTTCTGGCCACACAGACCAGAGAAAATGAACACCATGTATGTGAACTGTCATGTGGCCCCCCCTTGCCCCCCCCCCACAACATCTCCTGCAGTTGGATTTTTGGTCCCTCTTTTCTCTTCCATGTTTACTCACTGGTAATTCAATGGGTTAGAGCCAAGTGCTGACCACTTTGGGGATTCTGTACCTTTGGGACCCCATGCATTTCATACAGAAAGTGATCTAGTCCATGGTCACAATCCTCACCTCTTACATGAGCTAAATGAAGTTTCTAAAGCATGGGGCACTGGGAAGTCTATACTTCCCAGCAAAGACTTGGAAGTGTTGAGAAAAGGTACAAAGTGCTGGGTAGAGCTCTACCTCTATTCCCACTGGGCCCAACAACCCAAAGTAGGCATTCTCCTACAGATGGGTCAAAGGACCCATTGAGTTGAGTCTGGGTTGAGTTATGTCTCTTCAGCCCCAAATCCATCTGTGAAGTCCTAGTGCTCAGTACCTCACAAGGAGATCTTATTTGGAAATAACGTTGTTGCAGGTGTAACTAGTTCCATTAGTATGAGGTCCTACTGAAATAGGTTAGGCCCCCGAATCCAGTTTGACTGGTTTCCTTATAAAAAGAGAAAATTGAGGGCAGCCCGGGTGGTTCAGTGGTTCAGCGCCGCCTTCAGCCCAGGGTGTGATCCTGGAGATCTGGGATCGAGTCCCACATCGGGCTCCCTACAGGGAGCCTGCGTCTCCCTCTGCCTGTGTCTCTGCCCCTCTCTCTCTCTCTCTCTCTTTCATGAATAAATAAATAAAATCTTTAAAAAAAAAGAGAGAGAAAATTGAGACTCACACACATACACGGGGAGGAGGACACGTGAAGATAAAGACAGATATGGTTCAACAGGGAACAACCACCAGGAACCAACAACCAGGATTGTCAGCAAACCACCAGCAGCTAGGAGAGAGGAACAGATTTTTGCTCCCAATCCTCAGAAGGCACCAAGCCTCCCTACACCTTGATCTTGGATGTGTAGCCTTCAGAACTGTGAGACAAGAACTTGGTGATGTTTAAAAGCCACCCAGCCTATGGTACTTGGTTACTGCAACCCTAGCACACTAAAATAGAATTGTTCGCTCATCCTTCCCTTTGATGGATAGCATATTCTTTTGGCACACACATAGCTTCCCTTTGATTATTTGACCAGTGAGAGTTAAAATTTTTAAAGCAAAAACACCTGTAATAGAAAGGGAACATATAGGACAGAGTGGGTGGCTTGGCATGCCTGCCAACCAGGCCTCTTGTACTAATAAGGCCTCCTCCATCGTGTGGATTAAGAAAGCTGTGAGGGCTGCCTCCATGCTCACCAAGCACTTCCATACTCTCCCACCCCACGTACTGGCTGCTGTCTCAGCCCCAGTGTGAAAAGGAAGCATTACTGAGTGAGCTGCGAAACTGAATTCTCTCTCTCCCTGCTCTCCCGACTTCCTAGCAAACAGAACAAGGAACACACAAGAACCAGCTAAAAGTGGGACTGGAGGAAAAGGAGTGGAAAAAAAAAAACAACCATGAGAGATAGATAGAAGCAGAAAAGGAGAGTGAACTAGGCATGGTTGGTCAGGAAACTAATTGCTGGAAGAAAAATCTGAAATCTCTGGCTATGAATATCCATGATATTCAATATATTGTTCTCAGAAGCCATTAGGAAATTAAGATTCTTCTTGTGGCCATAGTATGTTCATATCTCAACAAATTATCTCTGGAATTCAAACTTCATGCATAATACTTATTTTATTTTTTATATCTTAGTTCTGTAACCATAGTCTGTGTGATTCTGCCTGAATTAACACAGAACACTGGAATGATGAAGCCAGAAGACAGGTCATTCAGTTCAGCGCTCTCCCTGAGGTGGACCAAGAATGTAACAGGCCTGTCCTCTGTCACACAGCCTGTTTCAGAGCTAGGCCAAAAAATTTTACAAATATGACATAATTTATGAGGAATATGGTTTGATTTATACAAAGGCTTTTTAAAAGATTTTATTTATTCATGAGAGACAGAGAGGCAGAGGGAGAAGAAGGCTCCATGCGGGGAGCCCAATGCGGGACTTGATCCTGGGATCACACCCTGAGCCAAAGGCAGATGCTCAAACACTGAGCCACCCAGGCATTGCATGAAGAACATCTTTCTAAACCACTTTGGAACCCTCACTTATCCATATTAAAGTATTAAAGAAAAAGCCTTGGGGCGCCTGGGTGGCTCATTTGGTTGAGCATCTACTTGGTTTTGGCTAGGTCATGATCTCAGAGTCGTGAGATCGAGCCCCACATTGGGTTCTGTGCTGGGAGGAACCTGCTTGGATTTCTCTCTCCCTCTCCCCCTCCCCCTTATGCTCTCAAAAAGGAAAAAAAAATAGCCTTTTGAGAGTCATCTGGGAAGCTTCAACCTAGAAAATTCTTCCAAACGTAATATAAAGACCTACGATAAGCATAAATTAATTTCAACCCGAGTTTTTGAAAAATAGTTGATGGATAAATTTTTTTTCATATTAAGTATTCAGGATGTCTTGAATTTTGCAAGTCTTGTGAATAATTATGTGAACGCTAATCTGAATTTCATAATAGTGTAACGGTGTGCTAGTCAGTCTCAGTGGTTAGTGTCTGTCCACTTACTTGGTCCTTACGACGCTGTATGGTTCAGTCCCGTCTGCTATTCACCCCATTCTCTGACGAGAAAACTGAGGCAGAGAGGGTGACACCATTTGTAAAAGGGCTGGGCTGAGATCTGGGCACAGGCCAAGTCTACGTACCCATGCCAGTGCACCTGCCTCACCTTTGCCACCCTGGGAAGCCGTGTGTAGCTCAACATGCACGGGTTCCTAGCAAGTGGTAAAGCTGGGATTTGATCCCAGTCTCAGCTGATGCTAGAGGGTCCTGGCTTCTTGGGTTGCTCCTTAGCCCGGAGGGGGTGCTCCTCTCTTTGTCCTCAAGATGTGCATGCTTCATGGACCTGGCACCAGGCCAGGGAGCCACATGCCTGGGTTCCAGGCTTAGAATAGCCGTGGACTGGAGGGTTGTCCTTTAGACACTGGGAGCCATGGCCCTGGCCCCACAAACCCTCTCAACCACCCGGCGGGGAGCAGCACACTGAGACTACAGGGGAGGAGAGTGAGATTCACACAGTGAAGTGGTTCCATCAAGGTCACGGAATGGGGTTCTCTGCCTCAATGCTCAGTCTCCACATGTCCTGAACCACCTTGCCTCTGAAGTCACTCAAAATCCTCTGAATCTCTTCAATACAAAACAAGACAATGGTGCTAAGTCCTAGGGATTCTTCAAAGGTGTCTCAGAAGTCATTTTAGGAAGGGAGTCCAAGGACACTGAGCCTGGCAGCCGCCTATCCCTGAGGTGTGCACGCATGCATGCACGCACACACGCGCACACACACACACACACACACACACACACACACACACACCCCAAGCAGGGCACAGCACTGCCACTTTTGATCTGCCTTTTAAGTCTGATTTTGCACGTTTAGTTGGAAAGAAGATTCTGCTGCTAAAACACAAGTCAGGGGACCATTCTAGGAAGTGACCTTTGAGGCCTTTCTTAGTTTGAATAGTAAGGAGAGGATCAGCCCCATGAGGGGACAGTAACTGTGGTTCCTCAAACCAGGCAAGAGAGACTTGGGATCCACCTGGCTGGCTCTGTCCAGAAGACATCAGTTGCCTTCGAAAGAAAAGGTGGTGCTGCAACTTTAGCTGATGTAGACACAGTTTGGGAAGGGGGTTTTGATGACTTCTGTGACAATGACCCTCTGACCCGGGGCCAGCTGGTGAGAAACACGGTGGGAGTTTTCATCGCTCCTGGCCACCATCCCTTGAGGGCGTCACTTAGGGATGAAGGGGTGTAAGCAACTCTGGCTTAATCCCAACTGTCTGGTTTTCCTCCTCTTTTTCCCCTGGCTACCTGCAACCCAGACTCCCTCCTCTGGCCCCAAAGCCAGGTGATAAACAGGAAAGGAGTGGTCTGTGCTGGTTGGGAAATAAGTCAATTCATTTACTCCTTCAGGTCTTGCCATTGCCCCACCTATGTTCCTACTCAGAGCAAAGTACTGGTGTGTAGGTAATAGTTGTCAGGCTGGTGTCTTGATGAATGCATGGAGAGCTGGGGGTTCTGTTCGCCCAGCCCTAGAGTTCACACCCCTTTCACTGAAAGCTGTGTGTGTAGAAAATAAGGCCAAGTGTCCTTATTCATGGTGATGGTGATCATAACTTTTTACAAGATACTGAGCTATATTTTACTCACCATAAACTTCATCGTTCCAAATGTGCCATTCAATGATTTTTTTTTAGTAACTATATAGTTGTACAATCATCATCACCCCATTTCAATTTTGGAACACTTCCAGCACCCCAAAAAGTCACCCCAAGGCTCATTGGTAGTGACCCTTTGTTCCCGCTCGCAGATCTAGGTAACCACCAATCTACTTTCTGGTGCATATAGATGTGCTTTTTTGTGAGCATTTCATGTAAAAGGAATCGCATGACACGTGGCATTTTGTGACTGGTATCTTTGAGCAAACTCTTCTTGCAATTCATCCATATGTTAGTGTGTTTTAGTATTTCATTCCTTTTTACATAATACCTTTTTAAATGGCAGCATTATGTAGAGGAAGGATCATGAATTTCTGAAGCACACAATGTGGGGCCGAATCAGAGTCACAAGGCCTTAGTTGTGCAACTTTGGGCAAGTTTCTTAACCTTTTTGAGACCCAACAGTAAGAAGAAGGATAATAATTCTCCGTCTGAGGGTTAGTCTATGAATTAAGTGGCAAGGGATGAGTGCTCAAGAAATCCAGTCTTTGTGTCTCCATTCCCCCAAGAACCTTTGCTTTTCTTAACCCTGCTTCAGATTTTAAAGTGAATGCTACAGGTCCCCTACTAGCTTTCACGTCAAGCTTGACATGAGAGCCAACATAACTAGCAATGTCAGGAACGGAGTTCCACCAAGAAGAATCACATCCTTCATTAATGAAAACTAGATGGAAAGAAGCTAAAGGGATTTCCTTTAGTTAAAATGCTGTCATTTATTATTTTTTTTTTCAGAAAGAAGGTTGAATTGTGTTCATTATTTTAAGGAGGAAATACTTCAGATTCTATTCTAGAACATTGTACGGAGTTGGCCTTACATTTTCAAGGCTCAAAGAACAACACTTTTTCCCACTAAGACTTACAGAACTGTTCCCAATAACATCAACCTTCAGGAAACACAAAAATAAGTAGCAAATGGCTACCAACCCCTGAGTATATAAAATCCATCTCAAATCCTCAAAACTCAAGTTTGAGCCAGTAGTTTCAGATTCCTTCTTTCCTGAAACTTTGGAAGAACCAAATTTTGTGTGTGTAGTAAAATAGACTAAATTGAACTCCTTGTTTCTTTCTCTGGTCTATCTTCTGTGATTAGAACATGTCATCAATTTGCATTTCCCCTTAGAGGGATCCTCAATATACATCATACTGCCTTGGACACAAGATTGACAAAGCTGCTAGTTTTTAGCTCTGCGCATAAAATTTCCTGTTCTAAATCTGTTTTCCCTTCTGAATCATTGTTTCCCTACAGTTTTTATTCCACCGCTATCCCCCTTTGTGTTTCTGATTGTTTTACCTCCCTTATTGTCTGGGATTTATCACAGCTGCATTTCTTCCCTACGTTCCTTAAACACTGACTCCCTTTCCACCTCCTTAAACACTGAATCCCTTTCCACATCCTAGATGGAATCCCAGATTCACTTCCTGTTAGGCACAGTGTGACAGTTAAAGCAGAAAAGGATAAAGCTTCTAAATATTTCTACCAAATGAGATAGGTTTGTAATACACTTTATGTCTCATATCAAGGGCATTAGATAGTGTATCTTTTCTCATGATATAAGACGCCACTTGTTAAGTGTAGTTATTGAGAAAGGCAACATAGGGCTTTCTATTCTATATATACCAATAGTGGTCACCATACATATTATTGGCATTATATATATTGTTGGCATTAAAGATGGCAAAGAGTGATTCTTTCAAATGCATACGTGAGATATAATTCCTATATGTGATCAATCTGCAACATTTTCAGTTTAGCCTACAAGACTTGCACTTTGATTGTAATCCAGACATACACAGATAAACAGATAAAGGTTGTATCCAAATGGAATCAAACACTTAACGTATTTCCATAAGGATTCCTGTGTTTTCTCGCTCTACATTCTTATTTGAGTATAGTGACTGTTGACAAAAACCCATGACTAACTTCTTTCCTGATATTGAGAGAGCAGGAAAAAGTAGAGGGGGATCTCAGAAGAGAAGTTTTTGCTCACTGCATCAGCATCTAAATTAGGACAGGGAATCCATGAGGGTGATAAAATAAATACAAAATAATGGGGAGGGGCACATCAACAGCCTAGGTTTAGTTGGGTTTGTGAATTTCCCCAATCTTCACAAAAATGTTCTTCTGTTAAAACTTTCCTCTTATACAGTACAATGAGGAGAGTAATTTATATCCAAGACTTTATTTTAGGGATTTTATTTTAAATGGTATCACAGGAATTTATCTCACGGTATAAATAGTTGAGTAAATCTAGGATTTAGCAAAGATTTTCTCTCTACTGAACTAGCCTTTCATGCAGGAGATGTTTAGCAGCAGATGACAAATAATCTTGAGGTGTGATGACTTCATTTTGACAGCCAAACATTCCGCAGAAAAATCTGAAGCACAGGGTTTCAATATGTGGACGGCATATTGAAAGTCAATTTTTAAGAAATCACTTAATGACCCCAAACTTGAATCTACGAATATATATTCAAGGATCACACAACCTTCAGATTGTAATTTGGCATGAAATTAGTCTTTCTATGGCTCTCAAAATAATCCTGATCTCAGGGTGAGGAGTTTAAAACTTCAGATTTGCAGAGATCACCTCTGAGGTCTCTGCCACTGTAAAGAACTGTCAGCCTCCACGCATCATGTGTCTGAATTACCAAATAATGCCAAAGAGTCTCCTACCCCGAGATGGCAGCAAGTTTTTGGTGTGCCTGCCGGGCCATTTCACAGCCTTTGGTTCTTGTCTTGTGCATTTCCGCCCGGAGCGAGGGGCAGCTGACAGAGACGTCCCCGATAGAAATGACCAACTCCCGATACAGGGCCACTTGCGTGTTGAACTCCTGGACAAGCTGGAAAAGAAGTGAATCGCTTTCACCAACGTGTCCTATTCTGGTGTACACAAACAGGGGTGTTCTGCGACCCTGCGGCCAACTCCACAAGTCTCCAGCTCAGGAGCCCACACTCCAGACTACTCAAAGATCAAGGCACAAAGGTGGGAAGTTTCTCTTTGTCCAAGGCAAGTGTTTATTTTTCATCGTGCAGTCCGAGCGTGGAAGCTCTATTTCCGGATCCCCCCCACCCCCTCCACGGGTCCCTTAGACTCAGTTTCCCCGAGACAGCGAGAGCATATGCCACTCCCAGGTCCCTAGAGCTCGAGGATGGGAACTCTCACGCAGAAGGCTCCCTGGCACCACAGTTAAGAGAGAGATCTGAAGTTGCGAGGGGACAGAGGCCCAAGACAGGTTGTCACAGGGAAACTGGGCACCTCCTGCCAGGCCACTGAAACCCAGACTCCCGCTCCGGAGCCTGCCGGGAAGCCCGGCCACAGCCTCTGCGCTGCAACCTTCGTCCCCTCTGCAGCGCCCCGTGTGCTCTGTTTGGGTTTATTTGCTGCCGTCTCCCCACAAATCAGCACCGCCACCTTCCCATCCCTTCCCTCCCTGGTGGAGCAAGCCACTTCACCGTGTCTTTCGCATCCCCCGTCCCCCCACCCCCCACCCTCACCTCCGAGGGGGTAGAGGCATGACTTACAGCCGCTGACCCCAAGACCCTGGCCGTGGCACTTCTTTGCGGGGCCATCGCGACCCGGGTTTTCACCCCGCATCTGGGGACTGCAGATTTAAAAATAGTGCCTGTGCACGTGATCGGCATGGAGGAGCCGAGGGTGGGGGAGTGGCTGGCAGTCAAGCAAACGACTCACAGACAAGATTTTCCCCACCTTCCTCTCCAAAAAAAAAAAAAAAAAAAAAAAAAAGGCGCAGTTTTCACCTACCATCTTGCAGTCGTCCAGGGCTCGCTGGGTTTTGTGGGCGCTCTCGGAGCCGCTGCCCCTGCGCTCCCAATCTCCGCTCTGCAGCGGTGGCTTGCTGATCTGGAAGATCGAGGAGCGGGTGGACCGGCCGGGGCGCTTTTTGCGCCCATTCGGTGCAGAACTCATGCATACACATCCACCAAGCCGAAGCCGCTGGTGCAGTGCGCCCCGGCGCGGGCGGCCCGGTCTTTGCCCTGCGCGCCGCCGCCGAGCAGCCGCCGAGCAGCCTCCGAGCAGCCGCCGAGCAACCACCGAGCAGCCGCCGAGCAGCCACCGAGCAGCCGGAGCAGCCGGAGCCGGGAGGCGAGGCGCGGCGCTCACAGGCTCGGGGCGGGCTGCGCGGGCGGGTAACCTTGAGCCTGCGGGAGAGCCGGGGGAGCGGCGGCGGCGCCGTGCAGCATCGCCTCCACCAGCGGCGGCGGACGGGCTCGGTCAAGTTCTGCTCAGCAGCATCGCCCGGCCTGTCCCGGGAGCTGGGCGCCGGCGCGGGCTCGCACTACCTCCCCCTCGGCATGGACCGCGAGGCTGGGCGAGGAGGAACGCGCCGCCAGGCGGTTCTGAGTTTCCATTCAGATGGGCGAGCAGCTTTCAAAGCCTGCGCTGCAAGGTGGGGGTGGGGGGTGGGGTGGGGGGACGAGTGTCGCTCTGGCTCCGGTGTCCTCCCGCAGCAGCGCAGCGCCGCTCCGTCGTCTTTCCCCTCCCTCCCCGCGTCGCCAGGCCTGGAAGGGCTGGCGGTCCCCCCCCCCCCACCCGAAGCAAGCACCCGGCTCTAATAGGCTGCCTTGATCCCCCGTCTCTACGGGCTCGTCTGCTCCAGGATCCCAAATGAATCCGTGGCGGGACTGGCGGACGCAGGGAGTCGGGCCGCCTGACGTTGTGCGCTGCCCCGCACATTGATAGGACGGGAATACTAATGTGATCCGGCCGGAGAACCCCCCCTCCTGCTCCCTCCACAGTTTATGCACTTATCCAATCAAATCCCCGGAACGTCAGTTGCAATATTACTTCATCGGCTCTATTCTTAGAAACGAAAAGTGTCATCAGAGTGGAGCACATTGCCACATGCTGGGACCTAAACACGGATCAACCTGTGTGCGTCTAAGGCCCCGGGCCCGTCGGAGAGCCTCTGGGGGCCGCAGATAAGCAAGGCCCAAAGGGAGGGGGCAACGAGGTTTTTGACTCCAAAGGAAGACCTCTTGATGACCTAAAAGGAAAGCTTTGTTACCCTCAGTGGGTTGTTGCTGTAGTTCTGCTTTTTTGTTTTATTTTGTGGGGCACATGCGGGGAGGGGGACTGGGAGCCAGTAGGGCAGAGCGCACAGAGGGCTTCAAACTAGCCCTCGTCCCATTTTAACCAGTAAAGTTGCTGGCCTTGCGTTCCAGGGTGTCCAGACCTGTGCTCTGAGGGTTTCCCATGAGAGCCACCAGGCCTCCCTCGGGCATTCAGAATGACCAGTTCTTTCTGGGCGCTCAGTGAGCCAGAGGCCAGGGTCGGGTGGAGGGGGGCAGGAGAGTGGAGGGGATGCCTGAGTGAAGGGCGATGGCAGTGAGCTTGGGCCATTGAAGTCCATTTTTACCACTGACACCCTAAGGTCCTTAGGGGAAGGAGAATTGGCCCTCTGCCCCCGTGATGGGAGAATACTTGTTCCCATGAATAATTTACTTGGAGGCGACGGATAAAGAGGTCTACCACCGAGGAATGGATGATGGGTGGCAAGGCCTCAGGAATAACAAATCAGAGGTTCCTGGTCAGTGTCTTAAGGGGACATGGAGAGTGCACAGAGCCAGAAATAGGAAGGCTGAAACCCATAAGGGGGGGGGTGTCTCTAGGATATGTGTGTGTGTGGTGTGTGTATATACACACACCACACACACATATATATATATATACACACACACTTTTTTTTTTTTTTTTACAAGGCTGGTAAACACAACGGAGTGGTATAAGAAAGATATTTGGTCTTTGTCCCCAGTTCCCGTCGTAGAGCTCCTAATACCCTTGGCATCTCCTGAGTGATAAGGATGATTGGAGTCTTTGGTCACCAGAAAGACTAAGAGCTGGCTAGAGGTTTGAAGCTGTCAGCCCCACCTCCGACTTCCCTGCAGAGGAGATTGATGTAATTGTGAGCAGCACTTTATCAATTGTGACTACATCATGAAACCTCCACAGGAACCACTACACAGTGGGATGCAGATTGTTGAAGGTGTGGAGGGACTGAGGAGGTGGCAAGCGCAGGGAGGGCATAGAAGCTCCGCACGCACCCCCCCCAATACCTTGCCCTGGGCATCTCTTCCTTCATCGCATTCTTTACAGTCAACTGGTAACGAAGGCTCTACCCAAGTTCTTTGAATCACCCTGGCCAATTGTGCAAGCGAAGGGGGGTTTGTGGGAACCCCTGAATGGATGTCAGATGTGACAATAGTGGGAGCAATCTGAAGACCTGGTACTTGTGACTGATCTCTGAAGTGTGGACAGTGTTGTGGGACAGAGTCCTTAACCCGGGGGAGGGGGGGGGCAGCAATGCTGACTCCAGGTAGTTAGTTGCAAAGTGGATATAAACTGTAGACCACCTGTTGGTGCCGGAGAGTTGAGGAAATAGTGGTGAAGTAGAAAACCCTAACAGGTGGACATCTGGATGGATGTTCGGTGGTATTTGTGTAGCATTTTTACAAAAGATTGAGAATCAGTTTTCCCGAGGAGTGGGAAGCAGGAGGCATTAGTGTCCACATTGACCTTGGGGTGCTACCCTCACCAGGTGTTTGGATGACTTGGAGATCGGGGTGGGGAGACCTCTTGTTGGCAGAGTCTCCCCAACTGAGGAAGATCACTGCAGAGAAGATGCAGACAGGCTAAGGGGGCCTTCAGGAAGAATGGGCAATGCTCGTTTGTAAGCTGTTAAGTCTTGTGATATAAACCTCCCCCTTTTTTATTTCTTTTAAAGATTTTGATTTATTTATTCATGAGAGACCCAGAGAAAGAGAGAGAGAGGCAGAGACACAGGCAGAGGGAGCCTGATGTGGGACTCGATCCCAGGACCCCGGGGTCATGACCTGAGCCAAAGGCAGACGCTTAATCACTGAGCCACTCAGGTGCCCCCCTGGGTAACTAACCCAGCACCCACAAGAGTTAAAGTCTGCTTTAACCCAAGGTTGGTAGGGCTTTGGAGAATTAAAGGAGGCTTCGTTTTACATGTGTGTGGTCGGAGGAGGATAAAGGAAACAGGACGCTGGCGATCAGTCCTTGGGAAATCTTTGCCACGGATTCTGTTATTTCATCCCTTTCCCTGCAGGGCCCTAGTGGCTGCCACCAGATTTGAGTGTCTCAGCGCCCCTCAGTAGTAGGCTTCTACTCCAACTACAACCATCTGGTCTCTACTCCCCCCTTCTTCTGCCTAGAGACAATTTCAACAAATGAGAAGAAAAAAGGCAACCTAACTGTGCTGCCCAGTTTCTAGCCATATTTCTTGGAGGAGGTGGGGGGAGGGGGACAAATGGATTCAAACTCCATACCGCATTGGAGGGACTGCAGACTTGGCCACCTGCTAGGGAATGAAGTGGACTCTGTCATTTGTGGGTGCCCCTGGGCCTTCCCTGTACACAGCCCAAGCCATTTTCCCGAGAGGGGAGAAGAGGAGCATTGGTGCCAGAGCTGTCTCTCCCGGGGACAAATGCTGTAATCAGAGTAGCAGCAGGCAGGCTGAGCTCCCTCACCTTCCCCCACACTCAGAACAGCATGAATTTACATTCCTGGGGCTGTCTGACTGCCAAATAGAAGGGTAAAGTGCAGTTGGAAATCCCAACAGCAAGGGCACATTTTCTGGTTGTCCGGACCCAGTTTTGGCACAACCCTACTAATGGGTCCTCTGTAGGTTTATTTGCGTTGACCCGTCTCCTACGCTAGATTCTTGCCAATGTGAGATCCACCCAACGTCTCCCATTCTCTCTTTGGTACTCTTAGAGAATTCATTTTGATTTGCAATTTTTAAAAATAAATGTTAGAGTGAATAATGAGTGTCTGTTAAGTTTCTTCAAGTTGGTGCTAGAAGGAACCACGGGGAGACCCAGAGATGCCATCTCACAACCCAGGTAGGCCTCTTGCGGGAACTGGAGATACTGGGAGGCAGGTTCCCCATGAGAGTGAAGTTCGTGGTGGAACAAGAATGAAAAAGGACCTTATTTGTGTTGGTCTGTGACACAGGCAAAGACCTATTCATGAGGATGCTGAGTTCTGAGAAGTTGGGGAGATCTGAAGGGAATGGTCAGGTTTATTTCCTGTGAGCATCGAAGGAGCCTGAGTAATCGAGAAGGATCTAGTGAATCAACTACCTACAAAATGGTTTATTTCCACTAAAAGCAAAAGGAAGTGCAATATGCTGGGCATGCATACTTACTAGTTTCAAAAATATGTTTGAGTATTTTTACCAGTTGCACTTCCATGTTTTGTTGGTTCTAAAGCTTACATAATTTGGAGGCCTCCGTTGAAAGAAGAAGAATCCTGCCCCCTTGTTTTGTGTGTGAAATAAAGCGCATGCTGTACTTGTTACCATTGCCATCATGCCGATGAGAAATCTTTTTTTTTTTTAAGATTTTATTTATTTATTCATGAAGGAGAGAGTGAGTGAGAGAGAGAGCCAGAGGCACAGGCAGAGGGAGAAGCAGGCTCCTTGCAAGGAGCCTGATGTGGGACTCGATCCTGGGACTCCAGGATCAGGCCCTGGGCCGAAGGCAGGTGCTAAACTGCTGAGCCACCCAGGGATCCCCCTGATGAGAAATCTGTAGGTGGGATCTGTGCTTGGGTCAGGGTGCCAATAAAACTCACTTGTAAGAAAAAAAATTAAGAAGTCAGAAAATGTAAATAAAACATTAGGTATATGGTTTTGGAAAAGCCTGTGCAGGTGAGGCTCCCTAAAGCGAGTCTTGGTTACCTTCCCGGAAAATTGACACATTTTTCGTCTGTTCTTTGCCTAGGAGGCATCTGATGGTTCGCCTCCTCTGGTTTTATTCCCCTTTTACTGATAACAGCACCCAAAATTTTCTTTGAGGAATCAATCTTAACGTCATTTCTTGTGACCTGGCCCATGCGTGGGCATGTGTCTCTCAGACGTGGTCAGAAAGCATGGTCTGTTCTAGTGGTCGCAGTGATTGAATTAATAGAGGGATTAATAGTGGGCATGACAGTGAAGCTGAGCCAATGAACTTTAGGCCTCGGAGACCCTGGAACTATTAGGTTGAAACTTATGAAATGGCCAGTTGCCATTAGTCAACCATTTTGACCTATAGCAATGGTGACTTTCTATGTCTCCACCTGGTATTGTCTCTTTCTGTTGGGTGTCTAGGGTGATAAGCTGAAAGCCTGGAGTTTCTTTTTTTTAATTAAAAAAATTTTTAAAAATATATTTTTATTGAAGTTCGTTTTGCCAATCTATAGTATAACACCCAGTGCTCATCCTGTCAAGTGCCCCCCAGTGCCCGTCACCCAGTCACCCCGTCCCCCCACCCACCTCCCCTTCCACTACCCCTTGTTTGTTTCCCAGAGTTAGGAGACTCTCATGTTTTGTCTCCCTCTCTGATTTTTCCCACTCATTTTCACTCCTTTCCCCTATAATCCCTTTCACTACTTTTTTTTATATTCCCCATATGAGTGAAACCATACAATGTTTCTCCATCTCTGATTGAGTTACTTCACTCAGTATAATATATTAAGCCTGGGGTTTCTGGGGGCAGTCTTTTTTTTCTTTTTTAGTCATGGTCAACAGACTGCCTGAGAACCAACTCAGAAGAAACCAAAATGGAGAGAAAGCCTTTTAAAAAAATTTTTTTTGAGGGATAATTGACATGCAACTTTGTATTAGTTTCAGGTATACAACTTATTCCATATTTGTATAAACAATTGACATGATGGAGCACCTGGCGACTCAGTGGTTGAGCATCTGCCTTTGGCTCAGGTGGTGATCCCAAGGTCCTGGGATCGAGTCCCACATTGGGCTTCTTGTGGGGAGCCTGCTTTTCCCTCTACCTGTGTCTCTGTGTCTTTCATCAATAAAGAAATAAATATTAAAAAAAAAAACAATTGACACAAGTCTGAACTGCAAAGGTCCACTTAAACATTCTTTTTTTTTTGATAAATGCCGTGTAGTACTGTAAATGTATTTTCTCTTCTGACTTAATATTTTCTTTTCCCTAGCTTACTTGATAAGAATACAGTAAATAGTACAACTTTTAAAAATATAGTCGTTATTTTGTTTTTGATCACCATGAGGCTATTAGTAGCTATTTTGGGGTGGTCAGGAGTTACATATGGCCATTTGACTGCATGGGGGTAGGCGCCCCTTTTCTCCAAGTGGTTCAAGGGTCAACTGTATTGCAAAGTGATCACCACAGTAAGCAGAGTTAATATTGTCAGCATATGTAGTTGCAGAATTATTTTTCTTCTGAGAATTATTGAACTTCTGAGATTGACTTTCATCAAGTTTCACACATGCAATACGATTATTTTAAATAAGATTGTATTTCTTTATTTGACAGAAAGAGAGAGAGAGAGCACAGGCAAGGGGGGCGGCAGGCAGAGGGAGGGGGAGAAGCAGTCTCCCGGCTGAGTGAGGAGCCCAATGGTGGAGCTCGATCCCAGGACCCCCCCTGGGATCATAACCCGAGCCAAAGGCAGATGCTGAACTGACTGAGCCACCCAGGTGCCCATGCAATTCGGTTGTAACTATATATGCCATGCTAGACATAATGTCACCATAACGTATTTATTTTATAACTGGAATTTTGCAGCTTTTAACTCCTATCACCCATTTTGCCCACTCCTGCCCCATACCTCTGGCAACCACCAATCTGTTCTCTGTATCTTTGAGCTCAGTTTTTTTTTCTTTATCTCTTTTTGGATTCCACATGTACGTGAGTTCAATGCAAGATTTGTCTTTCTGCTTCTGATTTATTTTATTTAGCATAATGCCCTTTTGGTCCATCCACACTGTGGCAAATAGCACAATTTCCTTTTTTAATGGTTGAATAATATTCCATTCTCTCTCTCTCTCTCTCTCTCTCTCTGTGTGTGTGTGTACACATTTTCTTTATTCATTCTTCTACTGATGGATACTTAGGTTGTTTGTATATTTTGATATTGTAAAGAATGCCATAGTGAATAAATGGGTGCATATATCCTTTTAATTTAATTTTTTAAATTTAAATTATCTTTTTTTTTTTTTTTTTTTTTTTTTTTAAGTAGGCCTTATACCCAGTGTGGAGCTTGAACTCAAAACCCTGAGGTTAACAGTCATATGCTATACTGGCTGAGCCAGCCAGGTGTCCCAGTACATATGTTTTTGAGTTAGTGTTTTCATTTTCTTAAGAAAGTGAAATTCTCTGGAAGGGAATTGTTGGATTATATAGTGGTTTTATTTTTAATTTTTTAAGGAGTCTCCCCACTGTTTTCCACAGTGGCTGCACCAATTTACATTCCTACTCATTAGCACTTGAAGGTTCACTTTTCTCCACATCCTCACCAACACTTGTTATTTCTTGTCTTTTGAAAAGTATGCACTTTAACAGGTGTGAGAAGACATCTGTTTGTGGTTTTGATTTGCATTTTCCCTGATGATTAGCGATGTTGAGCAGCTTTTCATGTATCTATTGGCCATCTGTCTTCTTTGGAAATATGTTGATTTAGATCCTCTGCCCATTTTTAATTTTTTATTATTATTTTTTAAAGATTTTATTTATTTATTCATGAGAGACACACAGAGGCAGAGACATAGGTAGAGGGAGAAGCAGGCTCCCTACGGGGAGCCCAATGTGGGACTTGATCCCAGTACCCCTGGGGTCACACCCTGAGCTGAAGGCAGGCGCTCAACCACTGAGCCACTCAGGCATCCCCCTCTGCCCATTTTTTAATACAATTTATTTTTTTTTGCTATTGAGCTGTAGGAGATTATATATATATATATATATATATATATATATATATATATATATATATATAGTATATAATATATAATATATATAATAACCTCTTATCACATAGGTGATTTGCAATATATATATATATAATATATATAAAATAACCTCTTATCATATAGATGATTTGCAAATATTTTCTCCTGTAGGTTGTCTTTTCATTTTGTTGATGGTCTCCTTTGCTATGCTGGAGCTTTTTAATTTTAATTTTAATTTTTTTTATTTTTTAAAATTTTTTGCTGGAGCTTTTTAGTTTGATGTAGTCCTACTTGTTTGTTTTCACTTTTGGTGTCAGAGTCAAAATTTCCTTGCAAAGACCAATATCAAGGAGCTTGTTGCCTATGTTTTCTAGAAGGCGTTTGATGATTTTAATTCTTACATTAAAGTTTATTTTTTTCCCAGAGAGAGAGGCAGAGCCACAGGCAGAGGGAGAAGCAGGCTCCACGCAGGGAGCCTGACGTGGGACTTGATATATATAGTTTGAAACCAGAGGGTGTGATGCTTCCCACCCTGTTCATCTTTCCCAAGATTGTTTGGGCTTTTGGGGGTCTCTTTGTTTGCTCTATTTCTGTGGGAAATGCCATTGGAATTTTTATAGAGATTGCATTTATTCTGTAGATTGCTTTGGGGGAGTATAGACATTGTAACAGTTTTAATTCTTCTAATCTATGAGCACAATGTCTTTCCATTTGTGTCTTCAGTTTTTAAAATTAATTTCTCAAAGTTTTCAGTGTATAGGTCTTTCACCTCCTTGGTTAAATTTATTCCTAGGTATTTTATTCTTTTTGATGTCATTGTAGAAAGATCCATTTTTAATATTCCTTGAGCATGTGGATTTAGATTGGCCTTAAATTAATTTACATCTATAATTTCAGTTAGGTGAACCAAATACCTTTTAAAGTAAGTTGGTTTGATCGGGGTTGCCACAACATGAAGCCAAAAGAGTTCTGACTAATACACAAAGGATAATTGTGCTCAAGTCTATGATGTGTCAAATTATGGTATCATAGTAGTTATCCCCTGGGAACAAGCCACCATGTTGAGTACGGAGAATACAACAAAATCAAAGATACAAATTTTCCTTCTCAGGTACTTAAATTGGGGAGATGAATGTAGGCACACATGAAATAATGAAGAGCAGTAAAATCTATATTAGAGTTATTTTCTGCTGTATATGAATACCTGCAGGAATTTAGTGAAGGGATCAACCTCCATAGGGTGAAGTTACTACAACAGGCTACGTGGTAGAGATGCAGCCTGCTGGAGGTATGTGTAGGATCTGGTTAGATGAAGGAGTGGGGAGGGCTCTCCATGAGTTGGCTAATAGCAAGAGCAAAGGCACAAAGGTGGAGTGTGTGAAAAGCCTGACCTGAATTGAAGAGAAGGAAGACAGGCTAGCTTGAAAGTGATATGGTGCAGGTCATGGAGGCAAGATAAATGGCTCAGGTCCTTTGGTCCATGAAAGGAAAGAAGACAGTAGGTGAGAAGCAGAGAAAATAATTTTCCTTGAATGACAATAACTTGAATGATTTTAGTAGATATGAGGGGATAACTTTGAGGTCTCCCACTGACTTTGTAGACTATGGAAGGAGTGGACTTGGGGGCTCTACTCTGGTGTTCTCAGGAAGCAATGATGCAGGTTATGGGCAGAGAGGGAGTCAATGGTGGCTAAGCATGGCATGTTTCACAGTCCTAAGAACTTGTAGAGCAAAGCAGAGGAGTTTGATCCTGATGCTGTGTTGGGATAGACTGTGGGCAAAAGAGAATTACTGCTGTTTCTTGATTAAGTGAATTGATAAGAGGCAAGTGATACTTTAAGAAAATTAATTTGGTTGTGGTAGGTAGGAAGATTGTAATGAAGAGAGAGTGAAATCTATTATGATAGGCTATTTGTTGGGCTATTTGTTAGGCTGTTAGGATAATCTAAGTGGCCCAGGAATCTGACGGTGCCACTAAGACTGGGAGAGAAATTTCAGATGTTTTTAGGGTAAGAGCATTACCTTACAACAAGACTGACTAGAAAACAGTGTAAACTAAGGTAAAAAGCAACAGGCATTTCAGCCTTCCATAGAAAAAAAACCCAAAACTCATTGACAATTAGCCCTGAAATGGGTCTCTAACTTTCACTCTGCAGAGCTGTTACTGCCTTCTGTGTACATGGGACACGTACCCATTGGCCAGAGTTCAGCCTGGCCTATCTATGGATTCTTCTGGAACTTTTTGCCCATTGACAAGACCTCTTTTTAGCCAACCATGGCTCTGGTCTAAACCTGATCTGCGCCATGTCATACCAAGACACTACACAGCCACTGTGTTGCTGGCCCCACCAGCCGTGTCTGCAGTGGCCACTCCTTCCCATGCAACTCGTTCCTTTGAGGACACTTCTGGGCCTGCCAAGTGTGCTGAAGCACACGTTGGAAGAACACTGCAGTGGACAGGCTGTGTCTGCAGAAGCACTTCCCTAACTGTCCTTTGATCCATCTGTGCCCTGGCTCATTTCTGGCTATACCGTTTTCTATCCTGCCTCATTCCCTGGTTCCTGTTTGCTGTCTCTCATTCTCTCTTTCTCTCTCTCTCTCTCTTGCTCTCTCCCTCTCTCTGATCACTTCCCTCTGTCCTTATCTCTCCAATAAGTACATAACTAACACAAACATAACTTCTCCTTATTGTAAAAAAAGATGGTGGAGATAAGGATAAGGTCCCCTTTGACATCCTTCCCAGTCTTTGGTCCTGTCCTGTTTGTCTAGAAATAATCCGTCCTATCAGTTTGCTGTGTAGATCTTCTGTTACACAGTTGCGTACTTCCTATCTTCCGAAAAAGAAGGTAGTCTTTTAGTGTTGTTTCATATGTGTATGTTTTTTATAGAAATGGCACGTTGTGTGTGTTACTCTGCAACATGCCTTTCTTCTTCTCAACACCATGTCTTTGGAAAAAGCTCAGTCTTGTGGCACCACAATGTATTGGAGAGTAATGGATATATACAACCCAGTTTACTAAACCATTCCCTAGTTGGGACATTTAGATTATTTCCAATATTTTTATATTAACAATATTGCAAGGAAATTCTTAAGCATGCCCCTTTCTTCAGATGAAGGCATGTATTTCACAAGAATACATAAAGAAGTGAAATTACTGGGTCATAGAGCATGTGCATTTACATTTGTAAGAGGCACTCTGAAATGTTTAACTCAAGTAGCTGTTTCAAATTACATGCATGCTGGCTTCTTATGAAAGCACCTGTTTCCCCACATACCAGTTTGATATCATTAAACTTTTAAATGTGTGCCAATTTGACTTTCTATATTGATCATATATTCTCACCTCTCAGCCTTCTTGTTTCTCTTCCTAGGCTTCTACTTACTCTCTCTTAGCAACGAATCTTTGGAGACTGTCTGGATTGGTTAATGATCCCCTACATATATAAACACACACTCACACTCACTACCTTTCCACTCATCATGGTTCCAGGACTCTTGTCCACATGAGTAGCCCTGATGGGTGCAGCCCATCTCTGAAAGAGTAGGCTTCCAGGTGGAAGGGGAAAGAAAAGGCGGAGATGAGAGAAAAGAGTAAAAAAGATGAATTCAGATTTCCTAGCCTTAGAAATTATAAAATGGAGCTTTCCCTGATGGGATTGAGCAATTGAAAATGTTAGACTTGGTAATAAGGTTAGGGCTGGAGATGTAAATTGAGAAGTCAGAAGCAAAAAGTGGTCGGTGAAGCCTTGAGAATGGCTGTGTCTCCAGGAAGGAATAAGTGAAGAGAGGAAAGAAGGCAGAGGGATGTTATCTGGAGGCATGTCAACAGATAAGAGGTATGATGAGGTGCAGAGCCAGCAGAGGGATGGGGAAGGGACTGCCAGAAAAACAGAAGAACCACTGAACGCAGTGTCAGAGAGCATAAGGTGGAGTCCCTATCAAGGAGTGAGCTGTAAGTTGCCCTGGAGATATTAAGGAGAAAAGGGACATAGAAAGATACCTTTTGGCAAGAAGAGGTCATGGTGGAAAGATGTGCATATCTAGTAAAGGAAGGAAAAAAATCCAAATGGTAAGTTAGCAATTAGGGTGAGAAGCAGAAGTAGTCAGGGACAATGAGTATGAGGGCAAGGACAGAGATAGCACAGTTGATACAGACTCAGAAGTTCTAGTGTTTGTCTTTCAAAGCACGTTTTTTAAATAAAGGGAAGAACCAGTGGCTAAGCAAAGTTATATGTTGTTTTAATAAAAACACATAATTATGGAAAAAAAGGCATCAGAGAAGAGGAGAAAGGATGTGGTCCAATGTGCAAATGAATGGAAATCTACTGATGATTTTGGAAACGAGAAGAGTGTGGACGATAGTTCCAAGAGTTCTTCATTGGAAATCAGTGTTGTTGATCTCCATTCAACACTAAAATAAATAAATAAATAAATAAACAAACAAATAAATAAATAAATAAATAAATAAAATTCAGATTTAAAGTATCTAGGTCCTTAGAATGTGCTAATAAAATAATCTGTTGAATAAATAAAGGATCACAAAATAACACCACTCCCTGGCTTTGGGATTCAGGATTTGAACTCTTGAATTTGCAGTCTGATGAGTGACATTCCTCTCCGACTAGAGAGCCCAGCTGAGAACCTGGCTTGTGTTTCCACTCCAAGTTTGGTTCTGGGGGATTTTATAGTATCTCTCAATACCTTACTCTAGACCCAGAAAACTGCAGTCGGGACATTGTTCTTTATGCATATTGTAAAATTCTCCCCGAAGCAATTGCATTCCATTTCCTTAGAGAATATAGGAAATTCATAGCATTTGTCGCCAGAAGAGAAGTGAGACGGATGAGTTAAATCAAAAGGGGCTCTTCAAAGTGATGATGTAATGAAGTCTTTTAGACTCTGGTAGAAATAGGGACAGAAGTGAGGCTGAGCAAGTGTCCCTTAACTCCTAGGTGTGGAGGATTGGGGATGTTTTCCTCCACGGAGGAATCAGGGAGTGAGAGGGCCATTCTGGGGCAGTGTGAGATGGAGGTTTCAGCATCAGCCTAGGATGGATTCCAGCCCCTCGTGTCTGGCTCACTCTGTCCTCTCTCCATTTCTCTGGAAGTTGGAAGGACTTATCTGATGTCTGTGTTCTGGCAGAAGGACAGTGTGTCTGACTTCCAGTTTGGCAGTAAATGCAGCTGCAGTACCTCTGGCTTTTTCAAAACTGCCAGTGCCGAGTCCATCACCAACTCCCCGAGTTGTTGAACGACTGTGGGTAAAATGAGGCCACCGGTCCCTCCACAGTAGCTCTTACATCCTTAAAGAATGATAGCAAGTTACCTTTCAGGTATTTTTTCCCTTTCAGACAAAAAAAAAAAATTCACTTGCTTCATCATTCCCTCAAAGAGGCACACATTCATTTTTGTTATTTTGAAATAATCTAACTCTGTAGTAAGGTCTCTGCTAACCCGATGAAAGTAAAAGCAACTTTATTGTACCTTCATAGTATATCCCACAAATACAGTAAGGCTGTAACTACTGCTTTTACAATGAAATGACTGCTTTAATAATCTCTGTTGACGTTATGCTCCAAATGACATAAAGTAATACCTTATGTGATAATGTAAGTTAAGAGCAAAGATGTGACAATAGGCTTCTAGATCAGGCCTAAAAAAGATAAGTAAGACAAAAAGGTTGATTGATTCAGAAATTTCAAAAGGAGAGGACCTAATTTTATTATTTGTCAGCATTGAGCTATCGACTCCCTCTTTTTTTTTGTAAATAAAATAGTTCTTACTACTCTATAGTCATAATTGCAATGCAAATTATTAAAATTCTTAGGCAAGGAGACTGGGAAGCACTGTACATCAGAAGTATCCGGGTCTGGCACAGTCTGGGATATATTGAGGAATAAGAAACCAATATTGAGTCATTGATAGGTAATTCTTCATTATAAGACTAAAAGACAACAGAGCACTTCAATTTTATTTAAAAAAACTCAGATCATGATCAACAAAACTTTATCGAGTGTCTGGTGTTTTCTGGGCACTAGGCTATGCCATACGGAGTCCAAGAAATTAAATGACAGTGTCTACCCTCAGAGTCATCCAAACAGATGCCAGTCTAAGGAGGATGGCAAATGCTAAATGCCATAGCTCATGCCTGACTCAGGCATCCTGGGAGGCTAGTAGAATGGGCATATAAGGAAAGGAAAGAAAAGAATCTGGGCAGCACTGAAACAAGGAGAACTGCTCCTTGGTAGATAACTATTATGTCCTGTGTAAAAGGAAAGGACAAAATTGGCATGATGCAAATGAGCACAAAAATTCATGGCCATCTGATGTAGTGGAAAAAATTTTTTGGATTCAAAAGCATGACTCGTGTACCTACTGGGTTCTAGTTGCTGAGGAACTTGGAGTAACAAGTAGAAAAAATGGTCATCAATCTATAGGGTGGCAGTGTCACCTGTGAGACTAGTCCATTGGGAATGCATCTCCCAGAAGACAGGGTAATATGAAAGCAAGCTGACTAGAGCTCAAAAAGATTTTGGAGTCACAGAGAGTGGGCTGCAATACAAAGCTAAATCCTAGTCTCCAGAAGCTATCGGAGAGCTAAAGAAAATTTTTAAACAGAAGTTTGGTGCTACAGACCATGCCAACACTCTTCGGGACAGAGAGAGTTTGCAGTTCAGTGACCACAATGGTATGCAGACTCATCTACATCAGGCATCTTGCCTTTACCAACAAGACCAACTTTAGATCTGGAGGTTCTGGTGCATGACCTGTCTTGGGAGTGTCTTGGGGGCTGGCAGCAAGACTGAGTTGGCTTGTGGCACGCAGAGTGACTTACTTAATTACAAAAAAGGTGGTCTCACATGCTGTTACTAAATGAGTAGTGGGCCAGGTTGCCTATAGAGGAGGGAGCCAGCACATTGCCTCAGTTGGAAAGAAAGGTTTCAGGAAGAAATGAAATTTGAGGTGAGTCTTAAAAGAGGCCTGAGATAAGGAGAAAAGAACAACAAAAGCTTTCAAGGCAGGGGACTCACTGTGAACAAAAGCATAAGAGGAAGGTTCTGATACACATAGTATGCGTGGGGAATGCTAAGTACCTCAATTTGGCTGGATCAGAGGGTCTGCATAAGCAAATGATAATCAAGTAGATTGGAAAAGTGGGTTGGAGCCAGATTAAAGCAGATACTGAAAAAACAGGTCAAGTGTTTTGGACCGTATCCTATAAACAATAGAGAAAATTGATTTTATTATTTTATTATTATTGTTGTTGTTTTTAAATTTTGAGGCTTAAAAGTCTGGCAATATTTTGAGACGATTAATCTGGTATCAGTATATAGAATGCAGGAGGTATAGGTTAGAATGAGAAAGACAAATGCCATAAAGTAAGGGAAGCTGGAATTCAAAAGCAGTGGTAGGGAAAGAAGGGGGTGGTTGCAAGGGACATTACGTAGGAATGCCCAGCTGGGGAGGGTAGTGTGGGGCATGTCTCCGGTGTCTTACATTGAGGAAGCCCAATAAATGATACAACCATTGCCCGGAATATGAAAATGCAGAGGAGCAGCTAGTTTGGTGGGGGAAATAATTAGATTGCATCCAGGTGTGTTAAGTTGCGGTGGTAATAAGAGTTCTGCAGGAAGAAGACTTGCAGGTCTAATAAATGCCATGTCTGAAATTCAGTGAAGAGATGAGGACTCTGGATGTCTGCCTGTGAATTCCCCTGGTAGAAGTGAAAGTGGAAGGCCCGGGAATATATAAGTCTCTGAGAGAGAGGGTGGAACAGTGATTCTCCACCCAGCCCATAAATCAAAGTCACTGGTGCAGGGGCAGCTGTCGTTTCTGCCTGCCCCCCACCCTTCTGCTAACAGAAGACCTCTTCATTTTAGGAGCTGCTTCTCTCCCTCTTCTTGTGATTTTGGTGACAAGGGCATACAGTTATGGGGTCCCACTCCTCCACTACAAAGGAGGGTCCCAGCTGTATGTGGACAATCAAAACATCCATCTCCTAGATGTAGTGACTAGTGCAAGGGTAGGGACAGGACTCTCTAACCTGTTAGTATTGAGCCTGGAGATCAAGGTAAAAAGGGCCTCACTCTTTTGCAATCACTCACCGTGTAGATAATGGAAGCCAGAAGCTTCCTTGTGGTCTTCTTTTCTACCACACATAGAAAGCCTACCTGAAAATGCAGCCACCCCAGGGGGAGGCAGAGGCAGAGCCTTAATGACAGCATTTGAATACTCAGAACCAGACATTGCTGAATATAGTTTTAACCACATGTCTGCAATATGCCACTTCATTTAGAGGCCACCAAACCACATGGCAGGTGGGAGGGAACACTGACAGAGGCTACCTAACATCAGTTGGCTAAGTCATCTTGTTTATTCGGCTGTTTAGGTCCTTGTGATAGCAGGATAGTTCTGTTTCTTGAGTACAGTGGGAGTTATGCAAAACTAGATAAAATGACCTAGATCTCCACACACATGTCCTGATGTCAGCTTCCTGGTTTTAATATTGTACTATGGTTATGTAAGATGTAACCATTGGGGGAACCGAGTGAAGGTGATATCTTTTAAACTTCCTATAAATCTGTAATTCTGGGCAGCCTGGATTGCTCAGCAGTTTAGTGTTGCCTTCATCCCAGGGCGTGATCCTGGAGACTTGGGATCTAGTCCCACATCGGGCTCCCTACATGGAGCCTGCTTCTCCCTCTGCCTGTGTCTCTGCCTCTCTCTCTTTCTCTCTCTGTGTCTCTCATGAATAAATAAATATTTTTAAAAAATCTGTAATTCTTCCTGCAATATCTTTTCAACTTCTTGTAAACTCATAATTGTTCTAAAATAAGAATCGTAAAAAAAAAATGCTGTTGGTAAGAGACAGATTTAAATGTAAAGATGCAGAAAGATAGAACGGTAGAAAATACATCCCAGGCAAGCAATAACCAAATTCAAGTTAATGGTTGTATTAATATCAGAAAAAAATATACTTTAAAATAAGAGGCATTAGGGTGCTTGGGTGGCTCAGTTGATTAATCATCCGACTCTTGATTTAGGCTCACTCAGGTCATGATCTCAGGATCCTGAGATCGAGCCCCAAGTCAGGCTCTGTGCTCAGCAGGGAATCTGCTTGAGATTTTCTCTCCCACTCTCTCTGCCCCTCCCTCCCAAAAAATAAATAAATCTTAAAAAATATAAGGGGCAGGCAGCCTGGGTGGCTCAGCGGTTTAGCGCTGCCTTTGACCCAGGGTGTGAGCCTGGAGACCTGGGATCGAGTCCCACGTGGGACTCCCAGCATGGAGTCTGCTTCTCCCTCTGCCTGTGTCTCTGTCTCTGTGTCTCTATCTCTCTCTCTCATGAGTAAATAAATAAAATCTTTAAAAAATATATAAGGGGCATTAGCGGGAGATAATCACTCTGTGGTGGTAAAAGCTTTGCTAGGAACCATTTGAATAACATAACTTCAAAATATATAAAGCAAAAATTGACTTAATTAAAAGGAATAGACAAAATAATGGAAGATTGTAGCATACCTTTGTCAGTAATTAATAGATATAAAATCAGCAATAATGTAGATCTGTATAGGACAATAAATTGATATATGCCCAGGATTGTTATTTCCTTTCAGAGGAGTTCGGAAACATTAGAATAAAATACTAGACATACAAAAAACTACAGGACCTGGAAGAAGGAAAAGGAAGTAGTTTCAGAACAAAGACAAGTCACAAATGGTTCCTTACAACTTAAAGCCCATTGACAAATCCTTGAGGGAGGCAGAATGACCTTCCTCTAGGAACTCATCTGACTAAATGTTGACACATGGCTAAGGGCAAAAGGCAAACTTAGCATAATGTTATCCTGACTTCCAGGATCCTGTAAGTCTCCTTTAACATCTAAAAATTCCTTTGGCAACTTCCTTTATCTCTACCCAAGATATATTTTGTCAATCATCCTCCATAAATACGGTCCACGGATATACATCTGAAGGGTCCATGACTAAGGTTTTATTAGACAGTAGTACTTGACCTTCCCCTAACAATAACTAGCCCTCTCAAGGTCATGGAAACCTTGCTTCCAAAATTCCTTAGAGACTTACCCTATCCCTGACTTCCTTGAAGGTGAGTAGTCCTCATGACCGTAGTGCAGCTTTTTCTGCTCATGGATCCTGTCCCCATGCTTTAATAAAACCACCTTTTCGCACCAAAGACATCTCGGGAATTCTTTCTTGACTGTTCACTCCCAACCCCACATCGATACCACCAGATAATAATATAGTACAAATAATATGAAATTAGCAAGTGTAAATTTCCTGAAGTTTAAAATTAAAAAATATGAATCCTTCACCTATTATCAGATTCCCTTGGAGAAGCAAATTCCCCTTCTAAGTAAATTCCCTCTTCTAGTTTTCACTCTGCCACTGAAATTTTAGTAGTTTCTTTAGCACTCCCTAAGCTAATCTTAAATCTCTCATCTAAGTATACAGATTGAAGAAATTGCATTCCAATAAAAATAAATAAGAGATCTACCCCAAAACATATGCTTGTAAAACATTTCTAACATTAGACTAAAAAATCCTATAAGCACAGAGGTAAAAGGATACCTTAATTACAAAGTAAAAAAAAGATAATCAGGCTGACCTCAGAACGCTTTTGCAATATTATATATTAGAGAATAATGAATAAGTTCTGTAGTTATAATGAGGAAAGATTGTATTTTCCAAATTTTATTCCCAACTGGTTTCTACATCTGAGAATGAAATAAAGATATTTTATTGTATGTAATGACCTATTTTTCCTTGTAAAAAGCAGAAAAGTCCAAGAGTGGGAAAGTATAAAAAAAACAAAGCTAAATATGATGAGTTGCCATTGATCTAGTTATATAACTAATCTTAAAAGAGGCAATGTGTGGTGTCAATATAACACCATGGTAATAATCCAGACCTCATGTCTCACACTTTGTTAACCAAAACTGAGAAGTATGCATGCATGAAAAAAAAAAGAGGGTGAGCAGTAAAAGCAGCTCAAACAAAGCTGTTTGTAAGCA
The DNA here is from genome assembly GCF_905146905.1 of Nyctereutes procyonoides. Lineage (NCBI taxonomy): Eukaryota > Metazoa > Chordata > Mammalia > Carnivora > Canidae > Nyctereutes > Nyctereutes procyonoides. The sequence goes on from NW_026575052.1 coordinate 35,148,793, forward strand.
GTTGTGATACAACTTGATATTAATTTATGTTGAAGATGTTATATGATATGTAGTAACACAATAATCTAGACCTCAAATCTCAGACCTTATTAGGAAAAACTAAGAACTAGAGGGGAGGAGGATGGAGTTAAAATGTGCTTATTACAATAGTGGCATACTTCCTACCAAAAGAGAGGGGAGTTTATATTTAATCAGTGATATTGTTTAGAATTACTAGTGCATGGCAGTACTAACTAAAAAGGAGACCAACTTTAAGTTCATTTTATTCTTTTCAAATTTCCTAAGTCATTTAAATGTCCTGAGTCCATTCAGACTGTTCCCAATGACCACCCTCTCCTATACAATGGTCTCAAACAGGGACAAGTAAATATATTGTGTAGTGTTGACTTTATTTAACAGAAATGAGTATAAGTTTCATAATGTCTTTAAAGATGAGCACTGATGGCATTTAAAAGAACTTGCAAAACCTGAGAAATTTAAAGTAAAAGAGAGGAGGGGAACCTTCTAGTAAATGTCTGTGGCGTGATGTTATTATGCAAATCGCACTACACATAATAATTACAATAGCTGGATAAAATGTTTTAAAATGCAGTGGATTGAAGGTACTGTGAACATCTGAAATAGAAGCCGGAGGAAAGGTTTCTCTTGAGAAGAACAAAACAAAACAAAACTCTGGCTGGAAGAGTTAAGAATTTCAAAGTTGTGATTTGACCTGAGAAGGGTTGACCTTATTCCTAACCCCCACAGCTACAGAGTTAGGAAACCACAGATGTAAGGCACCATTTTACCAGCTCCAGGTGCCAGATCACACTTAATCATGGCAAAACTAGGTGGAAGTATAAGAAGAAATTCTGGCTGGGACAGTAATAAAGAGTAAGACCAAAATCTGATATAAACTCTACCTAAATTCCTGGCTGACAGCCAAATTACCCACATGTGGGGCCTTGGGGGGTGGGGGTGGGGGAGACAGCAAAAAAGGAACTTGAAAGAGCCTAAACAAGCACCCATGAATTTTCCGCCTTGTTATAATTTTATTTTATTTATTTTGTTTTGTTTTATTTTATTTTATTTATTTTATTTTATTTTATTTATTTTATTTTATTTTATTATTTTATTTTATTATTTTTTTAAGCAAGTACATTTTCCAGTTGTGTGCAGTTTGGTCAAGAGAAAGCTGAAGATTTAAGAATTAAACCAACTGGAGGACAAAGCCTGAGATTGATCAGATTATCTTGAAATTGATTGGAGGGTGGGTGGCCCAGAAACAAAGACACTTTAGGGTGATCTCTCAGATAGGAGTGTAATGTGAGTCCGAGTCCTTGGATGACTGTGAGATGACACAGGCGCAGAGTGTGCCCTGGGCTAACACAGCAATTACAAACTGTAAGATTGGAACAGATACATTAGCAGGAGCACAACCCAGGAAAGACTAAGTTTGCAGTTTCAATGCAGGCAAATGAACTACTGAGAGGAACAAAAAGGCAACAATCTGCAGATGAACACAACACAATTCTAAATCACTACAACATTATTATATAATGTCTAGTTTCCAACCAAATATTACTAGACATGCAAAGAAACAGGAAGGTTTGACTCATACTCAGGAAAAATGGGATTCAGTACAAAATGACTTCAAATGGGTCCAGATGTTGACTTAGCAGACCAAGACTTCAAAGCAACTATTAAAAATGTATTCATAGAATTAAAGGAAAATGTGTTCGATGAACTAAAAATAAATGTTCTTGTTTGTCAAAAATTTTTTGGCAGTTTAGATCCTTTCCTGTTCCGTATAAAATTCAGAATCAGCTTGTCAGTTTCTGCAAAAGAGCCTGCAGGAATTTTGATATGGATTATACTGAATCTATGGATCACTTTGGAAAGAAATGATGTTTTAATGATATTGAGTCCTCAAATCTATGAACATAAAACGTCCCTCTCCATTTGTTTAGATCTTCTCTAATTTTCCTCAGTGCTTTATGATTTTTGGCATATAAGTCTTCTATTTTTTAAAAACTTATTTCTAAGTATTTTAATCCGTTTTAAAATTTCAATTCTTTAAAAAAACTTTTTTTTGAGTTATTTAAAAAAATTTTATCTATTGGGATGCCTGGGTGGCTCAGTGGTTGAGCATCTGTCTTTGACTCAGGGCATGACCCCAGGGTCTGAGGATCGAGTCCCACATTGGGCTCCCTAGAAGGAGCCTGCTTCTCCTTCTGCCTATGTCTCTGCCTCTCTCTGTGTGTGTGTCTCTCACGAATAAATAAATAAAATCTTTAAAAAAATAAAAAATCTTTCTTTCCCTTCCTTCCTTCCTTCCTTCCTTCCTTCCTTCCTTCCTTCCTTCCTTCCTTCCTTCCTTCCTTCCTTCCTCTTTCTCAGCGCCACGCTCCATGCAGGGCTTGAACTCAAAACTCTGAGATTGAGTCACATGCTCTCAACAGACTGAGCCAAACAGGTGCCCCAAGATACATGCTTATTTTGAAGCTTTAATTAATTTTAAGTAATTTCTACACCCAACAAGGAGCTCGAACTCATGACCCCCAGATCAAGACTCAGATAATCTATCAACTCAATCAGCCAAGCACCTGATTTATTCTATATCTAGTTGAAATAGAGCTGACATATATTAATTTCAGGTGTACAACCTAGTGATTCAGCAATTATACACATTATGACATTCTCCCATAATCTAGTTACTGTCCATCACTATACAAAGTTATTAAAAATTGATTATATTTCCTATGCTGACTTTTGATCCTGGGGTCTAAATGTTTATAACTGCAAGCTTACCTCTTAATCTCCTTAAACTATTTCACCCATCTCCCCACCTCCTCCTCTCTGACCCCTGCTCTTTGTTCTGTGTATGAGTCTGGCTTTGTTGTTGTTGATGTTTATTCTCTTTCTTTTTAAGATTCCACATATAAATAAAATCATGTGGCATTTGTCTTTCTCTGTGTGACTTATTTCGCTAGGCTAATACTTTCTAGGTCTACCAATATTGCCACAAATGCCAAGATTTCATTCTTTTTTATGGCTGAGTAGCATTCCGTTGTATATATAATGCCATATATTCTTTTTTAATTTTTTTAATAAATTTATTTTGTATTGGTGTTCAATTTGCCAACATATAGAATAACACCCAGTGCTCATCCCGTCAAGTGCCCACCTCAGTGCCCGTCACCCAGTCACCCCCCCACCTCCCCTTCCACCACCCCTAGTTTGTTTCCCAGAGTTAGGAGTCTTTCATGTTTTGTCTCCATTTCTGATATTTCCCACTCATTTTTTTCTCCTTTCCCCTTTGTTCCCTTTCAATATTTTTTATATTCCCCAAATGAATGAGACCATATAATGTTTGTCCTTCTCCGACTGACTTATTTCACTCAGCATAATACCCTCCAGTTCCATCCATGTCGAAGCAAATGGTGGGTATTTGTCTTTTCTAATGTTATGCCATATATTCTTTATCCATTCATCTATTGATGGACTTTCAGGTTGCTTCCACATCTTGGCTCTTATCAATAGTGCTGCCCTAAACATAGAGGTGCATATATCTTTTTGAATTAGTTTTCAATTATTTTGGGCAAATACCCCAAAGTCTAATTATTGGGTTGTATGATATTTTAATTTTTAATTTTTTTGAGGAAACTCCATGCTGTTTTCCATGGTAGCTGCACCAGTTAACATTCCCTCCAGTAACGTTTGAGGATTCCTTTTTCTCTACATTCTCACCAACTCTTGTTTCTTTTACTGAGTCTAGCCATTCTGACAGGTCTGAAGTCATATCTCATTATGGTTTTGATCTGCATTTTCCTGATTATTAGTGATGTTGAGCACCTGTTCATGTGTCTTTCGGCCATCTGCATGTTGTCTTTGGGAAAATGTTTATTCAGGTCGTCTTCTCATTTTTAATTGGATGGTGTGGGTTTTTTTTTTTTGTTTGTTTTGTTTTTCTGGCTTTGAGATGTATGAGTTCTTTAAATATTTTGGATATTGACCCCCTATGAGCTAGATGATTCGATAATATTTTTTCCACTCAGTAGGTTGCCTTTTCATTTTGGTTATAATTTCCTTTGCTCTGCAAGAACTTTTTAATTTGATGTAGTCCCAGTTGTTTACTTTTGCTTTTGTTTTCCTTTCCTAAGGAGACATATCCTGAAAAATATTGCAATGGCTAATGTCCAGGAGATGACTGCTTATGTTTTCTTTTAGGAGTTTTATGGATTCAGGTCTTACATTCGAGTCTTTAGCCCATTTTTTTATTTTTTGGTAAGGAAGTAGTCAGGTTTCATTGTTTCGCAGGTAGGTAGCTGTTGAGTTTTCCAAGCACCATTTATGAAGAGATTATCTTTACCCCTACTGTATATTCTTGCCAACTTTGTCATAAATTAATTGATCATATAAGTGTGGACTGATTTCTGGGATCTCTGTTCTGTTCTATTGATCTATCTATTTGTTTTTGTACCAATACCGTCCTTTCTAATTACTATGTCTTTGCAATATAATTTAAAATATGATATTTGGATACCTCCAGCTTTGTTCTCTTTTCTCAAGATTTCTTTGGCTCTTCAGGGTCTTTCATGGTTCCATACAAATTTTAGGATTATTTGTTTTAGTTTTGTGAAAAATACTATTGGTATTTTGATAGGGATTGCATTGAGTCTCTGGATTGCTTCGGGTAGTAAGAACATTTTAATTATTCAAATCAATAAGCACGCTCTATCTTTCCATTTGTGTCTTCCTCAATTTTTTTCATCAGTGTCTTAGAGTTTTCTGAGTACAGCTCTTTCACCACCTTGGTTAAATTTATTTCTAGGTATTTTACTCTTTTTGATGCTGTTATAAATAGGATTATTTTCCTCATTCTCATATTTAATTATTAGTATATAAAATTGTGAAAGATTTCTGCATATTGATCTTGTATCCAGCAACTTTACTGAATTTATTTATTAGCTTTAATAGTTTTTGGTGGAGTCTTTAGAGTTTTCTATACATAGCATGATGCAACCTATAAGTAGTGACAATTTTACTTATTTCTTATCAATTTGGATGATTTATTTCTTTTCTGATTGTTGTGGTTAGGACCTACAAGTAATATATTGTGAATAAAAGTGGTGAAAGAGGACATTCTTATCTTGTTCCTTACCTTAGAAAAAAACCTGCAGCTTTACTATTGAGTTGGATTGTAGCTGTGAATTTTTCATATATGGCGTTTATTATGTTGATTTATGTTCCCTATATATCCACTTTGTTGAGAGCTTTTCTCATGAACAGAGGTTGAATTTTGTCAGGTGCTTTTTCTGCATCTATCGAGAGGATCATATGATTTTTATCCTTCATTTGGTTAATGTGTATCACATTGATTTGCAGATGTTGAACTTTCCTTGAATCCCTAAGTAAAACCAATTGATCTTGTTGAATGATCCTATTAGTGTATTATTGCATGTGCTTTGCTAATATGTTAGGATTTTTGCATCTATGTTCATAGGTATATTGGTCTGTAATTTTTTTGGTAGTATTGTGTGGGTTTAGTACCAGGGTAAACTGGACTCGAAGAATGAATTTGGAAGCATTCCTTCTGTTTTTTGGAATAGTCTGAGAGGATGGGTATTAACTTTTTCTTAAATGTTTGATAAAATTCACTTATGAAGCTTTGTAGTCCTGGGCTTTTATTTGTTGGAACATTTTCTTGAAATTCAATTGTCATTGAATTTCAGGAGTAGGAATTAGTCTTTTCAGATTTTCTATTTCTTCCTGATTGAGGGTTAAAAGATGGTATGTTTCTAGAAACTTATCTGTTTCTTCTAGGTTGTTCAATATGTTGGCACATCATTTTTCACACTTGTCTCTCATAATTCTTTGTTTTCCTGTGGTGTCAGTTGTAAGTAACTTCTCTTTGATATGTAATTCTGAGTAATCTCTTTTTTTCTTGATGAGTGTGGCTAAAGGTTTATCAATTTTGCTTATCTTTTCAAAGAACGAAACTCTTAGGTTCGTTGATCTTTTCTATTGCTTCTTAGTCTCTATGTCATTTATTCCTGTTTTGATCTTTATTGTTTACTTCCTTTTACAAACTTTGGCCTTTACATGTTCTTTTTTTAGTTCCTTATGTGTAAAGTTAGATTGTTTGTTGTTGCTTAAGGGTAGCCTGTATAGCTATGCAGTTCCTTCTTAAAAGTACTTTTGCTATATCCCAGGCTGTTTTGAACTGTTTCATTTATCATCAGGTATTTTTAAAATTTCTCTTTGATTTCTTCTTTGACCCATTGGTTGTTTAGTAGCATGTGGTTTAGCCTTCACATGTGTATTTTTTTCCCAGATGTTTTCTTGTAATTTATTTCTAGTTTCAGAACATTGTGTTGAGAGAAAATGCTTGATATGATTTAAATCTTGTCAAATTTTTTCAGACGTGTTTTTTGGCTTAACATGTGACCTATCCTGCAGAATGTTGTATGTGTACTTGAAAAGAATATGTTTTCTGCTCTTCTAAAACTTTTTTAAATTCAATTAATTAACGTCTAATGTATTATTGGTTTCAGAGGTAGAGGTCAGTGATTCATCAGTCTTATATAACACCCAGTGCTCATTACACCCCATGACCTCCTTACTGCCCATCACCCAGCTACTCCATTTCTCCATTCCCGTCCCCTCCAGCAATCCTCAGTTTGTTTCCTATGATTACGAGTCTCTTATGGTTTGTCTCCCTCTCTGATTTTGTCTTCTTTTATTTTTCCCCTCTTCCTCTATGATCCCCTGTTTTGTTTCTTAAATTCCACATATGAGTGAGATCATATGATAATTGTCTTTCTCTGATTGACTTATTTTACTGTTCTTCAGGGATAATGCTCTATAATTCTCCTTTTTGGTGGGGCCTGTGTCTGGTCTTAGGATAAAGGTAATGCTAGACTCATAGAGTTTGGAAGTTTTCTCTTTCAATTTTTTGAAACAATTTCAGAAGAATAGGTATTAATTCTTCTTTCAATATTCGGTAGAATTTTCCTGGGAAGCCATCTGGCCCTGGGCTATTGTTTATTGGGAGATTTTTGATGACTGCTTTGATTTGCTTCCTGGTGTTGGGTCTGTTCAGGTGTTCTATTTCTTCCTGTTTCAGTTTTGGTAGTTTATATGTTTCTAGGAATGCATCCATTTCTTCCAGATTGCCTAATTTGTTGGCATATAGTTGTTCATAATATGTTCTTATAATTGCTTGCATTTCTTTACTATTGGTAGTGATCTCTCCTCTTTCATTCATGATTTTATTTATTTGGATCCTTTCTCTTTTCTTTTTGATAAGTCTGGCCAGGGGTTTATCTATCTTATTAATTCTTTCAAATAACCAGCTCTTAGTTTCACTAATCTGTTCTATTGTTCTTTTGGTTTCTATTTCTGCTCTCATCTTTATTATTTCTCATCTACTGCTAGGTTTAGGCTTTATTTGCTGTTCTTTTTGCAGCTGCTTTAGGTGTAAGGTTAGGTTGTATATTTGAGAACTTTCCTGTTTCTTGAGAAAGGCCTGCATTGCTATATACTTCCCTCTTAGGACTGTCTTTCCTGCATCCCAAGGGTTTTGAACAGTTGTACTTTTATTTTCATGCTTCCATGAGTTTTTAAAATTCTTCTTTAATTTCCTTGTTGACCCATTCATTCTTTAGTAGGGAGCTCTTTAGCCTTCATGTATTTGAGTTCTTTCCAACTTTCCTCTTGTGGTTGAGTTCCAGATTCATGATCTCAGTCTTTCGGTACCAGTTGAGACCCGATTTATGACACATTATGTAATCTATTCTGGAGAATGTTCCATGTGGATTCAAGAAGAATGTGTATTCTTTTGCTTTAGGATGGAATGTTCTGAATATATCTGGGAAGTCCATCTGGTTCAGTGTGTCATTCAAAGCCCTTGTTTCTTTGTTGATCTTCTGCTTAGATGATCTGTCCATTGTAATGAGTGGGAGTGTTAAAGTCCCTTACTATTATTGTATTATTATCAATGTATTTCTTTAATTTTTGTTATTAATTGGCTTATATAATTGGCTGCTCCCATGTTAGGGGCATACGTGTTTATAATTATTAGATCTTCATAATCTAATTGTGATATAGTTTTCTCATCTCTTATAACAGTCCTTGGTTTAAAATCTAATTTGTCTGATATAAGGATCACCACCCCAGCTTTCTCTTGATGTCCATTAGCTTGATAAATGGTTTTCCACACCCTCATTTTCAATCTGGAGGTGTCTTTGGGTCTAAAATGAATCTCTTGCAGACAGTATATCAGTGGTCTTACTTTTTTTTTTTTTTAAAATCCAATCAGATACCTTGTGTCTTTTGATTGGGGCATTTGACTCATTAACATTCAGAGGAATTATTGAAAGATAAAAAATGTTGTGCCATTGTGTTACCTATAAAGTCACTGTTTCTGTAGATTGTTCCTTTCTGGTTTGTTACTTTTGGGCTCTCTCTTTGCTTACAGGATCCCTTTTAATGTTTCTTGAAGAGCTGGTTTGGTGATTACAAATTCTTTTAGTTTCTGTTTGTTCTAGAGGCCTTTTATCTCTCCTATTTTGAATGACATCCTAGTCGGATAAAGTATTCTTAGCCACATATTTTTCTCATTTAGCACCCTGAATATATGATGCCAGTCCTTTCTGGCCTGCAAGGTCTCTCTGGATAGGTCTGCTGCCAGCCTAATATTTCTACCCTTGAAGGTTACAGACCTCTTGTCCTGAGCTGCTTTCAGGATTTTCTCCTTGTCTCTGAGATTTGCAAGTTTCACTATTATATGTTGGGGTGTTGACCTATTTTTTATTGATTTTGAGAGGGTTTCTCTGTGCCTCCTGGACTTGGATGGCTCTGTCCTTCTCCAGACTAGGGAAATTCTCTACTATAATTTGCTCCAGTATACCTTCTGCCCCCTTTTTCTTTCCTCTTCTTCTGCTCCACTGCTGTATCATTTTCTGGTAGCTGGTTGATCTCCTACATTTACTGTATGCTTGCATTTACTAGTGAAGTCTTCTACTTTTCTAATAGTCTGAGTTGTAGTTAGGATCATTTCTTTTCTGCTTAAGGGAGTCCCTTTAATTTCTTGTAAGTTCAGTATAGTGGTGATGAACACCCTTGATTTTTGTTTGGGAAATTCTTTGTTTTCTTCAATTCCAAATGATAATCTTGCCAAGTTAAATATTCTTGCTTGTAGGTTTTTTCCCTTGGGTATTTTGCATATATTATGCCATTTCTTTGGGTCTGCCAAGTTTCTGCTGAAAAATCAGCGAATATACTTATAGGGTTTCCATTGTATGTAACTAGTTGCTGTTTTCCACATTTTTGCCTTATCTTTAATCTTTTGACATTTTTATTATATGAATTGTGGACTTCTTTGGGTTCATCTTGTTTGGGGTTTTTTGTGCTCCTTCAGCTTAGATGTCTTTTTCCTTCTCCGGGTTAGGGAATTTTTCTGCTATTTTTCAGGTAAGGTTTTTTGCCCTCTTCCTCTTTTCCTTCCTCCCTATAAAATGGATGTTAGTACATTTGATGGTGTTGCAGAGGTGCCTTTATCTATCCTCATTTTTTATTATTCTTTTTCTTCTCTCTTCAGCTTGGTTGCTTTTCACTACCCTGTCATTCAGCTCTCAGTTGTGTTCTTTTACATTCTCTAATCTGCTGTTGATTCCCTTTAGTGTAATTTTTATATAAGTTATTGTATCCTTCAGTTCTCATTAGTTCTTTTTTTACATTTTCTCTCTCTTTGTAGCTGTTCTCACAGAGCTAATCCATTGTTTCAAGTCTAGTGAGTATCTTTATGATCATTATTTTGAGCTCTTTATCAGATTGATTGCTTACCTGTGTTTTGCTTATCTTTTTCTATGGCTTTGTCTTGTTCCTTTACTCAAATCCTATTCCTCTGTCTCATCATTTTGTCTACCCATTTGTTTTTATTAGTATCTGATCAGCTGTGTCTCCTGGTTTTCAAAGTAGTGAGTCGCCATATGACATCTGGCACCCAGTAATGTTGTCCCTCTGGTCACCAGAACTAGGTGCTCCAGCAGTGTATCCTTTGTGAGCTATGTGTACCTTCCTATTATGGCTCAGCCATCACTGTTAAGGATGCCCCACTTGGCAAGGCTGGCCCACAGCCTGATTGTCTGTAAAGACCAGTGCAACTGCTGTGTGCTCACTGGTGGACAGGGTTAGCTCCTGGCACAGCTGAGTGAGAGGTCTGGCTGTAGCTACTATGGAGGGTCCAGTGGATGGGACTCATTTCCCCAACCCCCAGGCAGGAATTGCTCTTGAAGGTGCTTGCTCTGGGTGGGCTGCCTGCAGTATGTGGTGGGGTTGGAGCTTCTTTGGAGGGATGCCTGGTAGGGTGGTCATTTGGGTAGGGTGGGCCCAAAGGGGATTGCATGGTGGGGCAAGCAGTGCCAACAGGATAGATGGAGGGTGTCAGAATTGGTTCCACAAGCTTCCAGCTAGTCAGGCTGAAGGAGGCCAAGAAAATGGCACCCCCTAGCACTTTTCTTCCCAGAGACTGATCCTGTAGATCCCTGCCCATCCAGCACATATCCTAAAATTAGTCAATACATTTCCTTCATGTATACCTTAGGTGTTTTTCAAACTGCTGCTTCTGTGTCGCACCTCTGGCTAAGTCATATAGCATGCTGGCCCTTTAAGAGCAGAGACTCAGTTTCCTATAGCTCTCTGATTCTCCCAGAGTTAAGCCACACTGATTTTCAAAGCCATATATTACAGGAGCTCCTCTTGCCACTGCAGATGCTCAGAGCCAGGGATACCCGACTTGGGCTGCATTCCCCTTGTTTCTCAGGTTGTGCCCCCACACCTGGGATATCTCTCCTGCTTGTGGGTTGCCACCTGTGTGTGAGGAGTTGGTTCCCTACTGTGCCTCTTTCCTGCCTGCCATTCTCAGTGGGGCTTTTTCTTTATCCCTTTAGCTTTGAAAGATCTGCTGTGCCAGTCTCAGGTCTTTTTCAGAGTGAGCTGCATTACCTGTAGCTGTTTCCTCTGTGCATCCTTGGGAGGACGTGAGCTCAGAATCTTCCCACCCCACCAACTGCCATATTACTGTCAGAATTTTGTTATTTTTGATGTTATTAGGGTTGGAATTGCTTTCTTAATAACATTTTCAATGTGATTATTTGTAATGTGTAGAATTAAAATTAATTTTTGTAAACTGATATTGTGTCCTTTGATTCTGCTGACCTTTATGAGTTCAAATAGCTATTTTGTAATGTGTATTCATTAGGATTTTTTTTTAAACAAACAGGACCACATTGTATGCAAATAAAGAGTTTTACTTCTTTCTTACAATCTGGCTTTCTTTTATTTCTTTTCCTTGCCTGATTATATTGTCTAGAACATTTGTTTTAATGCTGAGTCAAAGTGATAGAAGCAATATCCATGCATTGTTTCTAATCTCAGGGGGGTAAAAATTCAGATTCTTAACATTAAGTACAGTATTAACTTTAGATTTTACAGAGGTGCTCTTCATCAAGTTGAGAAAGCTCATTTCTGTTCCTCAGTTGTTGAGAAATGGGCATTGGATTTGGTCAAATGATTTTTTTTGTGTCTATTGAGGGGCTCATAGGTTGACCTATGAGTTGTGTCACTTATTCTCCTAATCTGCTTATCGCATTAATTATTTTCTCCCTTGCATTCTTTCTTCTTTTACTCTCCCTGTCCTTTTTTTTTTTTAAATATAGTGTTATACAGGACTTTCAATAATCTGTTAATCCATGTTGGTCATGGGGTCACCTTTGTCTTATTTCAGATCTTATCAGGAACACTTTTGGAGTTAGTTTACTATGTAAAATTTTGTTGTTGGTTCACCAAGCTGAAAAAGATCCCTTTATTATTTAGATTTTTATGAATTTTTAATGATAGATGCCCTTAGCTTTAATAGAATTTCCCCCCTTTGTTTTGCCATAATCATTTCAGTTTTATATTTCAACATATTAATATGGTGAATTATATTGATAGATTTTTCTGATGCTAAATCATACCTACATCCTTAGGGTAGACAAAAAATGTAATTTTGAAAAGTATTACCATATGTAGTTGTTTCTGAAATAATTTTATAAGCTCATTCATAAATCAAATGAGTATATATACATTTTTCTTCTTTTACTGTTAACTGATTTTGGAATTATAATTGCCCTGGCCTGTGCAATAAGCTGAGCAGCTTTGTATGGCACATCTGTTAAACATTCTTGGCTTTTTGGAAGGAGAGATCTCTGGCCATCGCTTCAATTTCTCTAATGTTTACTTATTTATTCAAGTTTTATTTTGCTTATTTGATCAAATCTGGCACTTTGTATTCTTCTAGACGTGTCCATTTAATACACATTCAATTGAACAAATGACCACCTGGCAATATTCCAAGGCCTTGCAGTACTCTGAGAGTACTTACTGATTAACTGGGATTCCATCTATAAAATAGGATTCAGTACATGCATTAGTTTTCCCTCCAGAGGATGTCAGAGCCTGTGCCACAGGAAAATACAGTATTTCTGAGTTTCAATATTAGATGTGATAAAAAACTATACCTGAAGAAGCCTGTGGTGAATCAAAGAAAACAAACAAACAAACAAACTGTGGAGTGCCTAGATTTTAAGTTAAAGTAGAAAAAGGAAAAAAAAAAGTAGAAAAAGGAAGGGCCTTTTAGAATTCCAGTAAAAGAAAAAAGGGCTGCCAGGACTGTGGCAAAGCCTTGAAAATGGAATGGGGTGGGAGTGGGGAAGGCCTCCAGTGTGGTCTCCCTGAGGACCCTGTATTTAGTCTGTATTTACACCCCTCCCCAAGGCTGTATTTATTTTGCTAGTTTTATCCTTAGCTCCACACCTGCATGAAATAACGGTATTTAATTATGTTGAACTAACTGACAAATTTGAGGACCCTTTTTTTTTTTTCAAGGACCCTTTAGACAGAGGCATAACCAGGGAAATGGATGCCAGAAATGTCTTCTTTAAAGAGTTCGTGGCTAACAGGATGTTTTCTTATAAGAGGGCAAAATCCTGACAGAGAAGAGCTGTGAGATTCCTAGAGAAAAATGTTTGCCCAGCAATGTCTTAACCCAGTGAGTTTTGACCACACTGAGACCTGTTTCACGCATCCCAGGAAGAGGAGACTCGGGCATTGGGGTTACCCTTAGGCCCTCAAGGACACCACTGTCACTTGGGTCCAGTCCAGGTTTTTGAGAATGATCAAAAAAGTGTTTGTGACATGACAGTATGTTTTAGCAAAATGAAGGGTAGTTTTTTTGTATGTGTGTGTGTGGAAAAATGGATTTGGGGAAATAGGTGAAGAGGAGAATTCGATGAGGCCTTGTGTACTAGGATAGTTAGAAGTAACAAGTGGGGGGATCCCTGGGTAGCGCAGCGGTTTGGCGCCTGCCTTTGGCCCAGGGCGCGATCCTGGGGACCCAGGATCGAATCCCACGTCGGGCTCCCGGTGCATGGAGCCTGCTTCTCCCTCTGCCTGTGTCTCTGCTCCCCTCTCTCTCTCTGTGTGACTATCATAAATAAATAAAAATTTAAAAAAAAAAAGAAGTAACAAGTGGGGCAAGGAGAACCAAAGGAGCTCATGGATTTGAGAGACTGTGCAGATGCAGTGAACAAGACATGGTTGCTCAGTCAGTGCTGTGTGCATCAGGGTGTATACAGATGCAGGAAAGGGAGGGATCTACAAGTGTGTTGTCTTATACTGGGTCGCAAGAACATCAAACTATTTCTGGCAGGGTAGCTGGTGGGATGGGAATTGGTGTTGGAAAGGTTGATTGAATTTGAGGTACCCACTTACCTTGTAGGAAGAAGTAAATAGCAAACAGATGGGCAAAATGCATCTCCCAACTATCCTTTTTCTTTTTTAGTATTTTAATTCTTTTTTTTCCCTTCAAAGCTCTTGTTTACATGTATAGCTCTCATGTATCTTGAAGAAAAAAATTAAATCTTTCAATTCTGTGGCTTCTGTAAGGAGAAGTCCATTTGTGGTGGTGCTGGCCACTTTGAGGGCCTCTACGTACCCCATATTAGGAGTAGGCTAATTTGCCTAAATGTTTTCACTGAAGACTGTCTAGCTCAGGATCCTCTGGGTTATGTACTTGGAATTCTATGTTGAAGATCGCATAGGAACCTGCATATGTCTTCGTGTTTAAGAACTGTAGTGCACTCACATCAGAATGTGAGCTGCTCCGAGGAGGGATTTGGTTTTTAGGCATCACTTGATTCTTAGCACCCGTAAGAGTGTCTGCTATGTACATAGTGTGCACTGAATATTTTTTTGAATGGTAAAGTATAGGAACTGTGTGGTACAATCAGAACCAGAAAGCATGGCTCTGAATGATGACTCTAATTGGTGCTGGTTGTAGTAGTGAGCTGAATTCTAGTAAATTCTTGGCCATTGCTCTTTTTAATGAACTTTAAGATTTATTCTATTTCTCTAGACTTAGTTTTTGATGATCTTGACAATTGATTGGAGTAATGGTGAGGTATTTTGTAGAATGTCCTTGAAATCTGTCGCATGGTTTTCTCATGAGTACGAGTGTCATGAGTTTTTGGAAGGAAGACCATCGAGGTAAAGTGCCATTTTCATCAAATCTTGTCATCGCTGCATAGTATCCACAGGACTTATCTAACTGACCTTTGTTGGGTTTCTCCACTCTAAAGCTAATCTCCATAACACTGCTCTTTCATACTCTCCTCTTCATAGGGAAGTGACTGTGTGCAGCCTACACTTATGTGAGAGTGGGGGAATTCTTGCTCCACTTCCTCGAGGGTGAAGTAGTCACATAAATTATTTGGAGTACCTCTGCGTGAGTGATTTATGTCTTCTTCCTTAATTATTTATTCAAGCATTTATATCAGGGTTCGTTTCTCAGAACTTTTGTAACAAAAGTACCATCAACTTGGTGGCTGAACATGGTAGAAATTTATTCTCTTATAGTTCTGGGGGCTAGAAGTCTGAAATCATGGTGTTGGTAGTGTTGGCTCCTTCCAAGGGCTCTGAGGATGAGTCTCTTCCATGCCTCTCTCCCAGCTTCTGGTGATGGCTGGCAATCCCTGGAGTTTTTTGGTTTGTATGTGTATTATTATAATATCTGTCTCTTTTCACATGGCATCATCCCTTCGTATGTCTCTATGCCAGAATTTCCCTTGGCTTTTAAGGGTACTGGTCACTGAATTAGGGCTTACCCTAATGACTTCACTTTAATTTGATTATATCTTCAAAGACCCTACTTCCAAGTAAGGTCACCTTTACAGATCTGAGAGAAATGAGGTCGTATGAGACATGTGGTAATTTATGAGAGAAATTTCAGGCCAAGGAAGTTGTAAGAGCAAAGATTTCAAGGTAGAGATGTGCTGAGGGGGTTCCCTGAACATCGGGAGGTGACATTGGCTGGAGCAGAGGAAGCAGAGGGAAGTTTGGTAGAAGATGAGCTCAGAGAGGTAGCATGGGTCAGATTATACAAAGCTGTGTAAACCATGTTGTCAAGTTTAGCTTTTACCAAATAGTCTCAAACAATGGTTTGGGGATCCTTGGAGGTCTCCGTGAGATCCTTTTGGAGGTCCTCAGAGCCAAAACTATTTTAATAACCATCTCAATAGATGTTATTTGCCTTGTTCACTCTAATTTTGTCATGTTTATAGAATTTGAAAAGTTTATTATTATGGTTTTAGATACCACATTCCAGCCAATTGTTAAGAAACTGTCTCTGGTTGAATTTTGAGGTAGATCAAAGAAAAATATTCATAATCATCTGGAAAGTATGTTGAAATACCTTTCCAGGTATCTGTATGGGGGAGACCTGATTTGCCTCACATGCTTCTGCCAAAGCATTCTCTTCCAATAGATTAAATGCAACAACAGATATGAGACCTTGGCTATTCCTATTAAGCTAGACTTAAAGAGATTTCCAGAAATCCATAGTACTGACTTTTTTGTTTTTGCTTTGAAAATAAATTCTTCATAAAAATACATGTGAAGGGTTTATTATTGTTATTTAAATAAATTAATAGGTATATATTTTAATTTCTCAATTTTAATTTTAATGTGGTAAATATTGATCAATATAACCCAGACAAAAAAGCCTTTTGGGGTTCTCAGTATCTTTTAAGAGTGAAAGGAGTCTTGAGATTGAAAGTAGAGATCCTCTGATGTAGCTTATGTCTTGTTGGGGACAATGGTAGGGTCTATTCCTGTTCATCTTTGTATCCCTTGGAACTAACAATGTGTAGCAGTTTGTAAATTGTTTTGGAATTAAGTACTTTGTATATTCTATTTCTTTATCAATGACCTAGCCCTGACCTCTTTTTAAAAAAGTTTTCACTTAAATTCCATTTAGTTAAAACACAATGTAATATTTGTTTCTGGTGTACAATATAGTGATTCAATACTTCCATTATAATACCCACTGCCCATCACATCCTTAATCCGCATCACCTATTTTACTCATTCCCCTCACTGGATAGTTGGCTCCTATACTTACTCTTGGTGCTTATCTCGTTCCTGTCTATACAAGAGCAAGTCCAAATCTATAGGTTTACTTTCCTGAGAGTCCTCTGAACTCTCATATTACTCACTTTTTGTATTCACATTTTCTTTTATTGCCATGCACAGTGTGTCTGTATTATTTTCAATTGGTTTTTGTTCATTTCTTTCAAGATTTTATTTATTTATTTGAGAGAGAAAGAGAGAGCCCAAGTGGGGGCAGGTGGCAGGGGAGGGCAGAGAGAGGGACAAGCAGACTCAGACTGCCTGTTAAGCAGGGAGCCTGGTGCAGGGCTCTGACTCAGGACCCTGGGATCACGACCTGAGCTGAAGGGAGACACTTAACTGGCTGAGCCACCCAGGTGCCCTGGTCTTCTTCTTCTTTCTTCCTCTTTCTCTCTTTTCTTCTTTCTTCTTCTTTCTTCTTTCTTCTTCTTCCTTCCTTCTTCTTTCTTCTTCTTCTTCTTCTTCTTCTTCTTCTTCTTCTTCTTCTTCTTCTCCTTCTCCTTCTCCTTCTCCTTCTCCTTCTCCTTCCTTCCTTCCTTCCTTCCTTCCTTCCTTCCTTCCTTCCTTCCTTCCTTCCAAGTGGTGTATTAAATTGAAGTATACAAATCTTATGTGGGAAGCTTCATGATTTTTTTTCTAATGTAATTATCACCCAAACAAAAATATGGTTCTAACACCCTATATGACTTCCTAATGCCCTTTCCAAGAACATACCACTATTTTTTTCATTTATCACAATAGGGAGTACAAATTGTACTCTGTTGTGTATAGCTTCTTTTGCTCAACAATGTTTATTTGAGATTCACTTATATTGTTGCATGTGTTAGTAATTTGTTCTTTTTTTATTGCTGAGTTATATTCTAATGTGTGAATGTATCATAATTTCTTTATCCGCTCTACTGTTGAAGGATATTTGGATGATTTCCAGTACTTGTAGTTATGAAATTATTACCCTCAATATGCTTGTATAATTTTTTTAGTGGACAGAAGCACCCATCTCTGTTGGGTGTATGCCCAGGAATGGAGCTTGTGTGTCAAATATAGGTATATGTATAGCTTCAATAGATGCCTCCAAGCATTTTCCAAAAATAGTTTTACCAGCTATATTTTCATGAATAATGTTTGAGAATTTTAATCGCTCTACATTCTTGCCATTTGGTTAATTTTATCATTGTGGGCTTAATTCGCATTTCCTATTAAATATTTATTATGTTTATTGGTCAGTTGTATTTGTTCCTTAAAGCTTTTTTTTTACCTATTAAAAATAGGATCGTCTTTTTTTTCTTATTGACAAGGACAGTCCTTAATATATTTTGGATATTTTTCCATCTTCAGGGATAAGCTTTGCAGATATATTAAACTAGTCAGTGGCTTGCCTTTTTACTCTTTTAATGGTGTACTTTGATCAACATAAACTCTTAATTTAAATGAAGTCCAATTTATCAATATTTTCTTTTATGATTAGTGCTTATTCTGGTTGACTTCAATGGTCTTAGCTCCAGGGTTATGAATACATTGTCCTATGATCTCTTCTAGAAGATTTATTGCTTTGTTTGTATGTTAGATGTCATCTATCTTGAATTAACTTCTTAAGTAGTTGAGGTGGGGGGGGTCAACTTTTTTCTTCTCTTATCATTTGTATGTTTTTAATACTCACATTTATGTATTTTTATTTAGTTGCTCCAGTACTTTTATCAAAAGAGCTGTCCTTTTCCACATTGAACTGATGTGGTGTCTATAGTTAATCAAGTGACAGTGTGTTTGTGCGTGTGTGTGTGTGTGTGTGTGTGTACGTGTGCCGATTGCTGTATTGTATTCACTTTCATGGATTGAAGACTATACTGTCTTAATTACTGTAGCTTTGTAATAGGTTTTTATGCCCAGGAGTGTAATTCCTCTGATTTTCTTGTATTTCAGTAGTTCCTTGGACTTTTATATTTCCATATAAATTTTATATGGAAGGTTATGTAATTTCTAACTATGAGGTTTTCTACTTCTAAATTCTTTTATTCCTAGCCAGCAGGTAATTTTTTAAAATTATGAATGAGGATTAAAATTTATCACATTTTTTTTCTGCACCTCTTTAAATAGGTGTAGGAAATCATGGTTTTCATCCTTTATTCTGTTAACATGGTGAAGTTATATTAATTTATTTTCAAATGTTAAGCCATTCTTTAACTTTTGGAGCAAACCTTACTTGGTTATGATGTCTTATTTATTTTTATTATTGAATTCACTTTGCCTAAATCTTGTTTAAGAATTTTGGACTGTGTTCATGAAGGCTATTAAACTGGAACTTCTTTTTCTTAAAATGTCTTTCAGATTGTGGTATTAAGATAATGGTGTCCTTGTAAAAATGATGTTGGGAGTCTTTTTCTCTTTTCTGAAAGAGTTTCTGTAAGAATAGTAGTATTTTTAAAATGTTTGGAAGAATTTGCCAGTGAATTCTGAAACTAGAGTTTTTATTGTTGCTGTCAAAACGTTTTAAATAATGGCTTCAGCTTCTTCAATAAGCACAAGAAAATTCTGATTTTAATAACTTTTCATGCCAATTTTGTTAAATTGTATTTTTCAAAGAATTTGGGTTTTTTTGAGATTTTTAAATTTATTGACAGAAATGTGTTTATAATATCTTTATCTCTGAAAAATCTAGAGAATCTGTAGGGGTGTTCTCTTTTTTATTTTTGTTATTGATAATTAGTGATTTCTCTGTCTTTTTCTCCAGTCATTTTTACTAGGGTTTATCAATTTTATTTTTTCAACGAGTGAGCTCATAACTTCATTGCTTTTCTCTTTATTGAATATTTGGCTTTTTAATTTGTTTATTTTGCTCTTATTAGTATTTTCTCTTTCAACATTTTTTGCCTTTTGTTTTCTAGTTCTTCTTGAGATAAAAGCTTGATTATATATTTTTCAATATTTCTATTTTTTATCCATTTTCACCTGTAAATTATCATCTACGCATTGTACATTCCACAAGGTGTTTTTCTTTTTTTAATTTAAATTCAAGTTAGGGGTGCCTGAATGGCTCAGTTGGTTAAGCATCTGACTCTTGATCTCAGTTTAGGTCTCAATTTCATGGTCATGAGTTCAAGCCCCACATTGGGCTTCACACTAGGTGTGGAGACTAGTTAAACAAAACAGAAACAGAACAAAATAAATTCAAGTTAGTTAACATACAGTGCACCCCAAGTTCTAATATATTGTTTCTTCATTATTTTTCACATCAAAATTCCATTGTGATTTTTTCTTTGACCTGCAACTCAGATTTTTCCCCCTAATTTCTAAACATTTAGAGCTTCTTTAGTTATACTTTTGTTAGTTATCTTTTTTTTAAAAAGATTTATTTATTTTAAAGGGAGAAAGAGCATGAGTTGGGGAGAGATTTCCTACGGAAAATGGAATCTGACACAAAGCTCCATCCCAGGACCACAGATTCATGACCTAAGCTGATGGCAGATGCTTAAATAACTGAGCCACCAAGGAACCCCTCTAGCTGTCTTTTTATTAATGAGTGCCTGGTTAGTTTCATTATGGTCAGAGAGCATACTCTATACGTTACACTACTGTGAAATTTTTGATTGCTACATTCAGTCTTGTTGACCATATATAGTTACAGATTTTTTTCTCATGATGAAAACTTTCAAGATATATTTTCTTAGCAACTTTCACATGCACAATATTATTATTATTATTATTATTAAAAATTTATTTATTCATGAGAGACACAGGGAGAGAGGTAGAGAGAGAAGCAGGCTCCATGCAGAGAGCCCAATGAGGGACTCGATCCCAAGACCCTGGGATCACGCCCTGAGCCAAAGGCAGACACTTAACACCTGAGCCACCCAGGTGCCCCACATATACAATAATGTTAACTTTCGTCCCCATTCTGTACATTAAATCCCCATGGCTTATAAGTAGCAGTTTGTAGTTTTTAAACTCCTCCATCCATTCTGCCCAAACCCGAGCCTGCTTCAGGAGATCAGCTTGTATTCTCTGTATCCATGAACTTTATTTGTTGTTGTTTTGTTTAGGTTTTTGTTTTTAGATTCCAATACACAAGTGAGATCACACATAAATGAATATTTATCTTTCTTTGTCTGACTTAAGTTCACTCAGTATAATGTTGTCAAGGTCCAAAAAAAAAAAAAATGCTGTCAAGGTCCACCCATGTTGTCCAAATGGAAGGTTCTCCTTTTTTTTTAATGGCTGAATAATACTCCATTTCTTGTGTGTGCGTGTATCTCTATATATGTGTATATACATATATGTTGTGTATAGATGTATGTGCATTTGTGTATGTATATATATATGTGTATGTATATGTGTGTGTGTCCATGTATCTCACATTTTCCTTATCCATTCATCCATCGATGGACAGTTAGATTGCTTTTGTATCTCAGCTCTTGTAAATAATGTTGCGGTGAACGTGGGGATGCATATAACTTTTGAGTTAGTGTTTCATTTTTATCAGATACATATCCAGAAGTGGAATTTCTGGATGTTATGGAAGTTTTAGTCTTAAATTTTTGAGAAGTCTTCCCACAGTGGCTGCACCAATTTATATTCTCATCAAGCATACACAGTGGTTCCCTTTTTTCCACATCCTCACCAGCACTAGTTATTTCTTGTTTTTTTTTTTTTTTCATACTACTTATTCTGCTTAGCTGACTGAGCCAATCAGGGGCCCAGAAATGTGTGGGATTTGATGAGAAATGAGAAGATAGTGGTCTGGGCATTATTTGCCTATGGTGAAGAGATTATTAGGGAATGTAGATAGAGGGTGACATAATAGGGGTCAATATCTATCCAGCTATCTTATCTTAGAGATATAGAGTGGTTAGCAGTAGTTATAGCTGGATGATGCAGAGGTTTTTAATTTTTTCTGTGAGCTTTTCTAAATTTTATACAATGAACTAATGAGATCATTGATTCCCTTTACTTAATGAGTGGCTCCCATACTATATTAGTTCATCATATTATAGTATTTTCACTTAAAAAACCACAATACCTTGTGAGCATTTCCTGTGTTATCAACTTGTACTTTTTTATTATAGTAAAATCATATATTATAGATTTTACTGTTTTAATAATTTTTACATGTGCAATTGAGTGACATTAAGTACATTCACTTTGTAGTACATGAGATAATCTTTTATAAAATTAATTTTAATAGTTGCATAGTATTCCATTCAATGGATGTTTTATTAATCTTTTATTAGATATTTAAAGTTTTTCTGATTTTTTTTGTTATTACAAAAAACTGGACATTAAAAGGCATTAGGAGAGGCAGAGGGTGGGGAACAAAAGGATGTTGAAGTATTTTATTTTATTTTATTTTATTTTATTTTTATTTAAGTTCAATTTGCCAACACATAGTGTAGCACCCAGTGCCCATCCCATTAAGTGCCCTCCTCAGTGCCCAACACCCAGTCACCCCATCCCCCCTTTATATTTTATATAGATATCAGGGAATGTCTACCCTAAGGCTGCTAGGGTGACAAAGCCAAATAGTTAAAGAAGGAAATAATTACATATGAACAAATCATTTGTTCTCTCCTTTCCAACTCTGAATGGGCTTTGTTTCTTGGGGGTGACAAAGAAGATAATGACTGAAGGAGAAGACATAGAAATCAGTCCTGATATTTAGGTGCCCCTTTTTCACTTACTTGGCATGTTTTTTGTTTTGGCCTGACATAGACTAAGGAATATTTTTGTCATTACCATGTGGATTTGGAAGTTAAAATCTAGAAATGCTCCAAATTTAAATCCAGCTTATATTTGATTACTAATGTTGGTTTAAACATTACACTGGACCATATGTGCTAACTTTGTTGTACGTCCCCATATTGTGACAATAGGGAACTACGAATGTTGACAACTTAGTGTACTAGCAGCGTTCTCTGAGCTCAGGAGTGTTTGACTTCCCTTTCTCAGATATGTATAGATTTGCTGAAAATGATGTTATTTTCAGTTTGTTTGACATTCTGTTTATACCATAAATCTGTATCTGCATGACTTCAATTTTCTTTTGATAGGCCTTTTCGGGGTGGGTTCTGTTATTGTAAGAAGGTGAGAACAAATAATCTGAGTTGTATTCAGCTTTATCAATTTTGCTAAGTATTATGTTGAACTTTTGTTTTGACATTTAAAATTCTCTTTTATGAATTTCATACAATTTGAGGAGTATAGAAAAGTACCAAAGAAAAGAAAATGCTGGTAATTTCATTATTTAGGTAAGATTCCTGGCAGTATCTTTTATGTGCATTTTTCATGTAGTTGAGACTGTGCTGTAATTGTATAATTTCAGACTCTACTTTTTCTTAGCCATTATATCAAGTATTTTCCCATGAATATCTTTCTAATTTTGGCAGGAAATAGATGATACACCCATGTGAGTAATTTGAGACTTTTTAAATTTTAAATTCAATTTGGTTAACATAACCCGTATTATTAGTTTCAGAGAGAGAATTTAGGGACTCAGCTGCATATAACAGCCAGTGCTCCTTACATCACATGCTGTCCTTAATGCCTATCACCCAGTTACCCCATCCTTCACGCACCTCCCTTCCAGATACCCTTAGTTTGTCCCATAGAGTTAAGGGTTTCTTATGTTTTTGCGTCTCTCTCTTAGTTTTATTGAATAGAGTTTAGTAAAAGGACTTTTTACAAAGTTATGGGAGAGAAAGGGAAACAGTAAGGAAAGGATAATTTAGTATTGAGGACTTAAAATGTAGCTACTTTGAATTCAGGAATTCCGCAAGTTTAATATGTACCCTGGATTCCTAAGAGTTAGTGTGGAAATAGAAGAAGGTAAATTACCTCATTAATCATTTTTTATATTGGATTCATGTTGCCACAAAATATTTTGGATGACTTGTGATAAATGAAATATACTGCAATAAATTTTATCTCTTTCTTTAAAAAATGTGGCTAGTAGAAAAATGAGAATTATAAGCATTACTTGCATTGTTTCTCTTAGACAATATTTGTATGGAGTATACTCTGAAGAGGCACCTCTGAGCCTCAATAGGTCAGGGAGGATTCCATGGAAAGATGAGCTGATAGAAACCATGACCTTCAGTAGAGGGTTGTAACCAGTATACATTGGCCCCAAAAGGAGAGAGTCTGGGGAGTAAACAATTTGCCCCTATTCTCTTTTCCAACCCTTGTCTCTCAAATTCTTGTCTTGGTCTACCATTGGTTAAATCCAAAAGGAAGACAAGGGAGTTGATGCAGTCCACGGAGGTTGGCCTGTCTGAACCCAAAGCAGGGTAGAATGAGAGTGAATTTCCAAAAGCCTACTGAAGATATGAAATAAAATAACCCATTAAAATGCTTTGCAAATACGAGTTTCAAGGATTACATGTTCCACTTCATGTATTATATTAAACTGTGAAAGTGTCGGGTAAAGTTATAATGTAACTGGATTACAGAAGTTATTTTGGGTATGAAGTTTCATTTAATATAAATGACAGTTTTTGGTTAGAACAGCAATCATGCAGTTTATGGATATGAAGTTTTTAAAGTGTACTCAAGAATTTGAAAATTGATAGAATTTTGACATTTCCTATTTTATTTCCATTATTTAAAGTAACATTTTGTGTAGGATTAATCTTTTTCTATCTTTAAAGTAATAGTAGGGTGCACAATTTGGATTTGTTCCATTGACTTTCTTTGATTTGTTTACATTTATTGCTTTAGTTCTGAGAGATTAATTGGTAACAGTTCATTTTAATGAAACTTGGTGTTCCCAATATGATGAAATTAAGTAGCACATTTCATTTTGAAATGGGAGAGCATTTAAAAATGTAATTTTATTCATTAAAAGCATACCTACTATGAGGCATTTGTTGGTAAAGTTTTGATAAATGGGAGACTTACAAGGCTATCAAGGACCTTTTCTTTTACTTAACTAAATAAGAATTGAATGTCTGTTAAAAACAGTCTAAACATATTATGATATCTGACTTCAAGACATAGGTACTAGCAAGATCAACTTCCTTTAATTTTGTTCTCAAATAGTTTGAGCTATGCTTCTTACAGTATATTGTTTGCATGGTACTTTTATCACAGAGCTAAAACATAAACATCGGTTCAGTTCTTAAATCCAGGACACGTTCAAAATTGTAGAATCAATCAGTTTTGTGGTAATGTATTTCAGAATTAAGCATAGCACATGAAGGTTTCACCGGGTGATTATTCTGATCACTGATAGGTGTAGAAAGACAAACTCAACTGTAGTTCCTTTTAGGGTTAGTGGTGACTACTGGGGGTACCTGGATGGCTCAGTTGGTTAAGTGTCTGCCTTTGGTTCAGGTCATGATCTCTGGGTCCTGGGATCCAGCCCGGTGTTGGGCTCCCTGCTTAGTGGAGAGTCTGCTTCTCCCTCTGCTCCTCTCTACTGCTTATGCCCTTTCTCTCTCTCTCTCTCTCTCAAATAAGTAAATTTAAAAACTTTTAAAAAATGGTAACTACCTATAGTTTAATAAAAGGACTATTTACAAAGTTATGGGGAGAGAAAGACAAACATAAGGAAAGAGTGATACAGTATGGATAACTCAAAACATACTCTGAGTAAATACCAGTGGTGGAATTACTGGATTGTTTGGTATGTCTATTTTTAATTTTTTTGAGGACCCTCCATACTGTTTTCCAGTGTGGCTGCACCAGTTTGCATTCCTACCAGCAGTGCAAACGGGGCTCCTTTTTCTCCACACCCTTGCCAACAATTTGTTATTTCTTTTTGATTCTAGCCATTGTGACAGCTATACGGTGATAACTCAAGTTTAAAAGCAACTTAGCAAATGTAATCTTTCATCACAGTAAATAAATGATAGTGTTTACTTCATCGGACCTTAATTTTCATATAATCAGTTTATAAATTCATTTTGGTCTACAAGCAACAGAGATTTATGTCTAATTTAGTATTTGAACTTATTTTAACTATCATTGTGACAATATTTTTCAATACTCCAAATTCTGAAAGAATTTATTTCTAAAATTTAAGCAGCACTAAATTAATAAAAGGGCAGGTGAATTTCAATCAACTTATAAGAAAAGTAGCTCCATCCTCTTTTTTTTTCCCCATAGAAGTAGTTTATAATCAGGCCATATAAATTTTTATATGTTTGAAACCTTGAAGCCTGTCTTTTGTTCCAGATCCCCATTCACATTGTAAAATGGTGCCCTAGGGGATGTGCGTGTATGTTACGCTTGCAAGAGCTGATGGGAAAGTATGATCCAGGTTCTGTTTACATCTGTGCCTGCATTATCTCATATAACTTCTGGTACCTAAGTTGCTTCAGTAGGAAAGGAGCTATCTGTTCTGATTTTGGTCTCAGTATTAATGGATGACTTTATGTTCAGATCAGCTTGGTGTCAGGGATATTAAATATTTTTATAACAGTTTTATGGCTCTAGAAGTTACAGGAGCAGGCTCCTGTAATTTATAACTTGGCCCCTTAAATGGCTCTGAAAAGTTAATGATGGTTGAAATACATAGTAATTTCCTATGTCTTTCGTATTTGATATTTAGAGAGGAAAAGTTGCAATGAGTTACTTGATTTTGAGTTGGACGTAAAGAAGAAATAGGAGAAAAATTGATTTAAAAAGGAGAAATGTTAATTTTAAGTAGCTTTTTTTTTTTCTTCTTTTAATATAGGTTAGAAGAAATTCTCTGCCCATTATATCTTCTTGGTCTGTCCATGTTGTTGCAAATGGCAAGATCTCTCTTTTTTTTATGGCTCAGTAATATTATATCTATCTATCTATCTCACATTATATATATATATAATATAAACATATTACATATAATATATTTATATATATAAACACACACACATGCATATATATTTATCTGTTGGTGGACATTTTCATTGCTTCCTCAAAAAACTTAAACATAAATACAATATAATCCAGTAACTCCACTACTATTTACTCAAAGAAAAGGAAAAAAATAAGTAATTTGAAAAGACATATAGAGCCTATGTTTTCTGCAGCATTATTTACAATGGCCAAGGTGTGAAGACATTCTTTTATCTACTTTAAACTCAGTGTTCATTCAAGTCTTATGAAATATTTCACTCAAGACCTTGCTAGTTTACCAATTTTCCCTTCTTACCTGTGCAATAAGGGGATGTGGAAAAAGAAATCTTGGAGGGTGAGTGGGGAAACTACTATCTAATCTACCCATTTTTGTTATGGGTCATAAGGCATTAAGAGTCTTTATAGGCAAAAACATAAGATTAATCCTTTTTTGAAACCCACCTTGATTCATATGCCATAATCCGGGACTTTAGACACTGTCACAGTGACTAGGTACCTGTTAATCATTTCAAAAGTTTAGAATGTAATATCATTCAACATCCCAACCTCTTATAATGACAGTTTTTACTGATCACACAAGTGATCTTAATCTTCCACATTAATAATATACATTAGTTTGTGGGAACATTTCCTAAGGATGAGGTTTAGGAAACCTTCAAATCCTTTCCTTAGCAAATCTTTGGAGTGGCCCCCTGTGGAGATCTTCAGCAATGGGAGATCTGTGCTTTGAGGTGCCTTAGGCACCAACATGTTGGAAAGCATGGGGAGAGCCATTTGTTATTAAAGAGAAACAGTGGCTGACAGGAAAGCAAATCTTCCAAAAATGAATATTCTAGATACTGCTATGTAATTAAGGCAAAAGTCAATGTGAAGAAGGGAATTAAAACATGGGGTAAGGAATGGAAAAAACCAAGGAGAAAATTTTTGTCCATGTGATGCCTAATTCTGAAGTTTTGAACATAATATTGAGTTATAGAGGTGACACTTTATGGAAAAATATATCAGTATGTATTTTCCCCCCTGAAATTATTACAGACACTCTGACTGTATGAATCCATCTAGCAGGGAATTTCACTTTGTGAAATTTCACCCTGTGGCTCTCCTTCCCATAGTGGACCCTACTTCAGTTATGAGAATAACAGGTGCACAGCTGCCTGCAGCCCCTGAAAATGGGGTTTACAAATACCCAACACCACCTGGGTGGCGCAGATGGTTGAGAGTCTGACTCTTGGTTTCAGCTCAGGTTGTGATCTAAGGGTCGATCGATTGAGCCCCATGCTGGGCTCTGTGCCCAGCACAGACTCTGCTTGAGATTCTCTGCCCCTATCTCTCCACCCTTCCCACTTGTGCTCTCTCCCTCTCAAAAAATAAATCTTAAAAAAAAAAAAAAAACCCAACAACAAACCAGTTGTAAATGGGAGGTTTGTGTCCGGTAAAGGAGGATGGAACAGTAGGCTTATGGGGTTGGGGTCTTTATCTCCCTTCCTCTTCCCCTTAAGCCCAAAATATATAATATGCCTGAAGCTCAGTATTGTGATCTATACCATTATTTGCTGTACATATAATAGGGTAACTGGCAGCAGCAATTAATAAGAGGCTAAAAAAAGAGTGAGATTATCTATCTGGAGAGAAAGCTTAGAGAAAACTTTTTTTTTCTCTTATAGAATATTGCATCCATGAGGTTTTGTTTAAAATGCTTTATTGAGGCATCATACACTTACCGTATGGCTCATCCATTTAAAGTGTACAATTTTCGGGATCCCTGGGTGGCGCAGCGGTTTGGCGCCTGCCTTTGGCCCAGGGCGCGATCCTGGAGTCCCGGGATTGAATCCCACATCGTGCTCCTGGTGCATGGAGCCTGCTTCTCCCTCTGCCTGTGTCTCTGCCTGTCTCTCTCTCTGTATGTCTATCATAAAAATTAAAAAAAAAAGTTCTGAGAAAGAATCAGAACTTTAAAAAAAAAAAGAAAAAGAAAATCCTTTAAAAAAATAAAGTGTACAATTTTCAATGTTTTTTTTTTAGTATGTTCACAGGGTTGTGCAGCTATCACCACAATTGATTTTTAGAACATTTTCATCCCCCTCAAAAGAAATTCTGCAGCCCCTAGCAATTCCTGCCTACCCCCCAACCAGGCCTAGGCACCCACTAAGCTGGTTTTGGTCTCTATACATTTTCCTTTCTTGGACTTGTCATATAAATGGGATCATACAAGATGTGACCTTCTTACCCTCTTCCTTCCCTTAAGTGTGTCTTCAAGTTTTATCCATGTGGTAGTATGTATCTGTACTTCATTTATTTTTATTGCTGAACAATACTCCATCGTATGGGTGATGACATGTGTTCTCACTGGCTCATGAACTGATGGATTTTGAGTTGTTTCTACTTTGAGGCTACTATGAGTGGTGCTTTTGTGAAAATTTATGTGCAGATGTTTGAATGGGGATATGTTTTCATTTCTCCTGGGTACGTACCTAGGAATAGAATTGCTGGGTCATGTGGTAATTGCACTGCAACCTTTGGAGAAACTGCCAGAGTGTTTTCCAAAGTGGTTGTACGTTTTACTTTCCCAATTAAGGGTGTATGAGGGTTTCAATTTCTCCACTTTTTGTAACACTTGTCTTTTTTGATAGCAGCCATTCTAGAGGCTATGCAGTGGTATCTCGTTATGGTAGTGATTTGCATTTCCTTGGTGGCTACTCGTATTGAGCATTTGTTCCTGTGCTTATTGTCATTTTGTAGATCTCCTTTGGAGAAATGTCAACCTATACCCTTTGTCCATTTAAATATTGGATTGTCTTTTTATTAATGAGTTATAGGAGTTCCTCGTGCCTTTCAGATACAAGTCTCCAATCGTATATAAGATTTGTGAACATTTTCTCACATTTTGTGGTTTGTCTTTTTGCTCTCATGATGGTGTTCTTTGAAGCCCAGAGATTTTTAAATTTTTTATAATAAATTTATTTTTTATTGATGTTCAATTTACCAACATACAGAATAACACCCAGTGCTCATCCCGTCAAGTGCCCCCGTCAGTTCCCGTCACCCATTCACCCCCACCCCCCGCCCTCTTCCCCTTCCACCACCCCTAGTTCGTTTCCCAGAGTTAGGAGTCTTTATGTTCTGTCTCCCTTTCTGATATTTCCCACACATTTCTTCTCCCTTCCCTTATATTCCCTTTCACTATTATTCATATTCCCCAAATGAATGAGAACATACACTGTCCTTCTCCGATTGACTTACTTCACTCAGCATAATACCCTCCAGTTCCATCCACGTTGAAGCAAATGGTGGGTATTCGTCGTTTCTAATGGCTGAGGAATATTCCATTGTATACATAAACCACATCTTCTTTATCCATTCATCTTTCTATGGACACCGAGGCTACTTCCACAGTTTGGCTATTGTGGACATTGCTGCTAGAAACATCGGGGTCCAGGTGTCCCGGCGTTTCACTGCATCTGTATCTTTGGGGTAAATCCCTAACAGTGCAATTGCTGGGTCGTAGGGCAGGTCTATTTTTAACTCTCTGAGGAACCTCCACACAGTTTTCCAGAGTGGCTGCACCAGTTCACATTCCCACCGACAGTGCAAGAGGGTTCCCTTTTCTCCGCATCCTATCCAACATTTGTGGTTTCCTGCCTTGTTAATTTTCCCCATTCTCACTGGTGTGAGGTGGTATCTCATTGTGGTTTTGTTTTTTTTTTTTTTCATTGTGGTTTTGATTTGTATTTCCCTGATGGCAAGTGATGCAGAGCATTTTCTCATGTGCATGTTGGCCATGAGATTTCTTCTTCTGTGAGGTTTCTCTTCATGTCTTTTGCCCATTTCATGATTGGATTGTTTGTTTCTTTGCTGTTGAGTTTAAGAAGTTCTTTATAGATCTTGGAAACTAGCCCTTTATCTGATATGTCATTTGCAAATATCTTCTCCCATTCTGTAGGTTGTCTTTTAGTTTTGTTGACTGTATCCTTTGCTGTGCAAAAGCTTCTTATCTTGATGAAGTCCCAATAGTTCATTTTTGCTATTGTTGCTTTTGCCTTCATGGATGTATCTTGCAAGAAGTTATTGTGGCCGAGTTCAAAAAGGGTGTTGCCTGTGTTCTCCTCTAGGATTTTGATGGAGTCTTGTCTCACATTTAGATCTTTCATCCATTTTGAGTTTATCTTTGTGTCTGGTGCAAGAGAGTGGTCTAGTTTCACTCTTCTGCATGTGGATGTCCAATTTTCCCAGCACCATTTATTGACTATCCAATGGATAGTCTTCCCTCCTTTATCGAATATTAGTTGACCATAAAGTTCAGGGTCCACTTCTGGGTTCTCTATTCTGTTCCATTGATCTCTGTGTCTGTTTTTGTGCCAGTACCATACTCTCTTGATGACCACAGCTTTGTAGTACAACCTGAAATCTGGCATTGTGATGCCCCCAGATATGGTTTTCTTTTTTAAAACTCCCCTGGCTATTTGGGGTCTTTTCTGATTCCACACAAATCTTAAAATAATTTGTTCTAACTCTCTGAAGAAAGTCTATGGTATTGTTTTTAATTAATTATTTATTTATTTATAATAGTCACACACAGAGAGAGAGAGAGAGAGAGAGAGAGAGAGAGAGAGAGAGAGAGGCAGAGACACAGGCAGAGGGAGAAGCAGGCTCCATGCACCGGGAGCCCGATGTGGGATTCGATCCCGGGTCTCCAGGATCGCGCCCCGGGCCAAAGGCAGGCGCCAAACCACTGCGCCATCCAGGGATCCCAGTCCATGGTATTTTGATAGGGATTGCATTAAACATGTAAATTGCCCTGGGTAACATTGACATTTTCATAATATTAATTCTGCCAATCCATGAGCATGGAATATTTTTCCATCTCTTTGTGTCTTCCTCAATTTCTTTCAGAAGTGTTCTATAGTTTTTAGGGTATAGATCCTTTACCTCTTTGGTTAGGTTTATTCCTAGGTATCTTATGCTTTTGGGTGCAATTGTAAATGGGATTGACTCCTTAATTTCTCTTTCTTCAGTCTCATTGTTAGTGTATAGAAATGTCACTGATTTCTGGGCATTGATTTTGTATCCTGCCATGCTACCAAATTGCTGTATGAGTTCTAGCAATCTTGGGGTGGAGGCTTTTGGGTTTTCTATGTAGAGTATCATGTCATCGGCAAAGAGGGAGAGTTTGACTTCTTCTTTGCCAATTTGAATGCGTTTAATGTCTTTTTGTTGTCTGATTGCTGAGGCTAGGACTTCCAATACTATGTTGAATAGCAGTGGTGAGAGTGGACATCCTTGTCTTGTTCCTTTTTTTTTTATTATAAATTAATTTTTATTGGTGTTCAATTTACCAACATACAGAATAACACCCAGTGCTCATCCCGTCAAGTGTCCCCCTCCGTGCCCGTCACCCATTCACCCCCACCCCCCGCCCTCCTCCCCTTCCACCACCCCTAGTTCATTTCCCAGAGTTAGAAGTCTTTATGTTCTGTGTCCCTTTCTGATATCTCCCACACATTTCTTCTCCCTTCCCTTATATTCCCCTTCACTATTATTCATATTCCCCAAATGAGTGAGAACATACACTGTTTGTCCTTCTCCGATTGACTTACTTCACTCAGCATAATACCCTCCAGTTCCATCCACGTTGAAGCAAATGGTGGGTATTTGTTGTTTCTAATGGCTGAGTAATATTCCATTGTATACATAAACCACATCTTCTTTATCCATTCATCTTTCGATGGGCACCGAGGCTCCTTCCACAGTTTGGCTATTGTGGACATGGCTGCTAGAAACATCGGGGTGCAGGTGCCCCGGCGTTTCATTGCATCTGAATCTTCGGGGTAAATCCCTAACAGTGCAATTGCTGGGTCGTAGGGCAGGTCTATTTTTAATTCTTTGAGGAACCTCCACACAGTTTTCCAGAGTGGCTGCACCAGTTCACATTCCCACCAACAGTGTAAGAGGGTTCCCTTTTCTCCACATCCTCTCCAACATTTGTTGTTTCCTGCCTTGTTAATTTTCCCCATTCTCACTGGTGTGAGGTGGTATCTCATTGTGGTTTTGATTTGTATTTCCCTGATGGCAAGTGATGCAGAGCATTTTCTCATGTGCATGTTGGCCATGTCTATGTCTTCCTCTGTGAGATTTCTCTTCATGTCTTTTGCCCATTTCATGATTGGATTGTTTGTTTCTTTGGTGTTAAGTTTAAGAAGTTCTTTATAGATTTTGGAAACTAGCCCTTTATCTGATATGTTATTTGCAAATATCTTCTCCCATTCTGTAGGTTGTCTTTGAGTTTTGTTGACTGTATCCTTTGCTGTGCAAAAGCTTCTTATCTTGATGAAGTCCCAATAGTTCATTTTTGCTATTGTTGCTTTTGCCTTCATGGATGTATCTTGCAAGAAGTTACTGTGGCCGAGTTCAAAAAGGGTGTTGCCTGTGTTCTCCTCTAGGATTTTGATGGAGTCTTGTCTCACATTTAAATCTTTCATCCATTTTGAGTTTATCTTTGTGTATGGTGCAAGAGAGTGGTCTAGTTTCATTCTTCTGCATGTGGATGACCAATTTTCCCAGCACCATTTATTGAAGAGACTGTCTTTCTTCCAGTGGATCGTCTTTCCTCCTTTGTCGAATATTAGTTGACCATAAAGTTCAGGGTCCACTTCTGGATTCTCTATTCTGTTCCATTGGTCTATGTGTCTGTTTTTGTGCCAGTACCACACTGTCTTGATGACCACAGCTTTGTAGTACAACCTGAAATCTGGCATTGTGATGCCCCCAGCTATGGTTTTCTTTTTTAAAATTCCCCTGGCTATTCGGGGTCTTTTCTGATTCCACACAAATCTTAAAATAATTTGTTCTAAATCTCTGAAAAAAGTCCATGGTATTTTGATAGGGATTGCATTGAACGTGTAAATTGCCCTGGGTAGCATTGACATTTTCACAATATTAATTCTGCCAATCCATGAGCATGGAATATTTTTCCATCTCTTTGTGTCTTCCTCAATTTCTTTCAGAAGTGTTCTATAGTTTTTAGGGTATAGATCCTTTACCTCTTTGGTTAGGTTTATTCCTAGGTATCTTATGCTTTTGGGTGCAATTGTAAATGGGATTGACTCCTTAATTTCTCTTTCTTCAGTCTCATTGTTAGTGTATAGGAATGCCATTGATTTCTGGGCATTGATTTTGTATCCTGCCACGCTACCAAATTGCTGTATGAGTTCTAGCAATCTTGGGGTGGAGGCTTTTGGGTTTTCTATGTAGAGTATCATGTCATCGGCGAAGAGGGAGAGTTTGACTTCTTCTTTGCCAATTTGAATGCGTTTAATGTCTTTTTGTTGTCTGATTGCTGAGGCTAGGACTTCCAATACTATGTTGAATAGCAGTGGTGAGAGTGGACATCCCTGTCTGGTTCCTGATCTTAGGGGAAAGGCTCCCAGTGCTTCCCCATTGAGAATGATATTTGCTGTGGGCTTTTCGTAGATGGCTTTTAAGATATCGAGGAAAGTTCCCTCTATCCCTACACTCTGAAGAGTTTTGATCAGGAATGGATGCTGTATTTTG
Organism: Nyctereutes procyonoides; assembly: GCF_905146905.1. Lineage (NCBI taxonomy): Eukaryota > Metazoa > Chordata > Mammalia > Carnivora > Canidae > Nyctereutes > Nyctereutes procyonoides. Next base: position 35,182,660 of record NW_026575052.1, read on the forward strand.
TCAAATGCTTTCTCTGCATCTAATGAGAGGATCATATGGTTCTTGGTTTTTCTCTTGCTGATATGATGAATCACATTGATTGTTTTACGAGTGTTGAACCAGCCTTGCATCCCGGGGATAAATCCTACTTGGTCATGGTGAATAATTTTCTTAATGTGTTGTTGGATCCTATTGGCTAGTATCTTGTTGAGAATTTTTGCATCCATGTTCATCAGGGATATTGGTCTGTAATTCTCCTTTTTGGTGGGGTCTTTGTCTGGTTTTGGAATTAAGGTGATGCTGGCCTCATAGAATGAGTTTGGAAGTACTCCATCTCTTTCTATCTTTCCAAACAGCTTTAGTAGAATAGGTATGATTTCTTCTTTAAACGTTTGATAGAATTCCCCTGGGAAGCCATCTGGCCCTGGACTCTTGTGTCTTGGGAGGTTTTTGATGACTGCTTCAATTTCCTCCCTGGTTATTGGCCTGTTCAGGTTTTCTATTTCTTCCTGCTCCAGTTTTGGTAGTTTGTGGCTTTCCAGGAATGCGTCCATTTCTTCTAGATTGCCTAATTTATTGGCGTAGAGCTGTTCATAATATGTTTTTAAAATCGTTTGTATTTCCTTGGTGTTGGTAGTGATCTCTCCTTTCTCATTCATGATTTTATTAATTTGAGTCTTCTCTCTCTTCTTTTTAATAAGGTTGGCTAATGGTTTATCTATCTTATTAATTCTTTCAAAGAACCAACTCCTGGTTCTATTGATCTGTTCCACAGTTCTTCTGGTCTCAATTTCGTTGAGTTCTGCTCGAATTTTAATTAACTCTCTTCTTCTGCTGGGTGTTGGGTCGATTTGCTGCTTCTTCTCTAGCTCCTTTATGTGTAAGGTTAGCTTTTGTATTTGAGTTCTTTCCAGTTTTTGAATGGATGCTTGTATTGCGATGTATTTCCCCCTTAGGACTGCTTTTGCTGCATCCCAAAGATTTTGAATGGTTGTATCTTCATTCTCATTAGTTTCCATGAATCTTTTTAATTCTTCCTTAATTTCCTGGTTGACCCTTTCATCTTTTAGCAGGATGGTCCTTAACCTCCACGTGTTTGAGGTCCTTCCAAACTTCTTGTTGTGATTTAGTTCTAATTTCAAGGCATTATGGTCTGAGAATATGCAGGGGATGATCCCAATCTTTTGGTATCGGTTCAGACCCGATTTGTGACCCAGTATGTGGTCTATTCTGGAGAAAGTTCCATGTGCACTTGAGAAGAATGTGTATTCAGTTGAGTGTGGATGTAAAGTTCTGTAGATATCTGTGAAATCCATCTGGTCCAGTGTATCATTTAAAGCTCTCGTTTCTTTGGAGATGTTGTGCTTAGAAGACCTATCGAGTATAGAAAGAGCCAGATTGAAGTCACCAAGTATAAGTGTATTATTATCTAAGTATTTCTTCACTTTGATTAATAATTGGTTTAAGTATTTGGCAGCTCCCACATTCGGGGCATATATATTGAGGATTGTTAAGTCCTCTTGTTGGATAGATCCTTTAAGTTTGATATAGTGTCCCTCTTCATCTCTCACTACAGTCTTCGGGGTAAATTTTAGTTTATCTGATATAAGGATGGCTACCCCTGCTTTCTTTTGAGGACCATTTGAATGGTAAATGGTTCTCGAACCTTTTATTTTCAGGTTGTAGGTGTCCTTCTGTCTAAAATGAGTCTCTTGTAGACAGCAAATAGATGGGTCCTGGTTTTTTACCCAGTCTGAAACCCTGCGCCTTTGATGGGGTCATTAAGCCCGTTCATGTTCAGAGTTACTATTGACAGATATGAGTTTAGTGTCATCATGATATCTATTCAGTCCTTGTTTTTGTGGATTGTCCCACTGAACTTCTTCTTAAAGGGGAATTTTAGGAGTCCCCCTTAAAATTTCTTGCAGAGCTGGTTTGGAGGTCACATATTCTTTCAGTTCCTGCCTGTCTTGGAAGCTCTTTATCTCTCCTTCCATTTTGAATGAGAGCCTTGCTGGATAAAGTATTCTTGGTTGCATGTTCTTCTCATTTAGGACCCTGAATATATCCTGCCAGCCCTTTCTGGCCTGCCAGGTCTCTGTGGAGAGGTCTGCTGTTACCCTAATACTCCTCCCCATAAAAGTCAGGGATTTCTTGTCTCTTGCTGCTTTAAGGATCTTCTCTTTATCTTTGGAATTTGCAAGCTTCACTATTAAATGTCGAGGTGTTGAATGGTTTTTATTGATTTTAGGGGGGGATCTCTCTATTTCCTGGATCTGAATGCCTGTTTCCCTTCCCAGATTGGGAAAGTTTTCAGCTAGGATTTGTTCAAATACATATTCTGGCCCTCTGGCCCTTTCGGCGCCCTCGGGAACCCCGATGAAATGTAGGTTTTTCTTCCTCAGGCTGTTGTTTATTTCCCTTGATCTATCTTCATGGTCTTTTAATTGTTTGTCTCTTTTTTCCTCAGTTTCCCTCTTTGCCATCAACTGGTCTTCTATGTCACTCGTTCTTCTACCTTGTTAACCCTCGTCGTTAGGACTTCTAGTTTGGATTGCATCTCATTCAATTGATTTTTAATTTCTGCCTGATTAGATCTAAATTCTGCAGTCATGAAGTCTCTTGAGTCCTGTATGCTTTTTTCTAGAGCCACCAGTAGCTGTATAATAGTGCTTCTGAATTGGCTTTCTGACATTGAATTGTAATCCAGATTTTGTAACTCTGTGGGAGAGAGGACTGTTTCTGATTCTTTCTTTTGAGGTGAGGTTTTCCTTCTAGTCATTTTGCTCAGTGCAGAGTGGCCAAAAACAAGTTGTATTGGGAAAAGGAGAAAAAGAGAGGAGAGAAAGAAGGAAAGAAAAGAGAGAAAAAAGAAAAAAGGAAGAGAAAAAAAAAGAGAAGAAAAAGAGAAAGAAAAAGAAAGAAAGGGGAAAAAAAAGGGTGGGGAAAGCAAACAAATCAAAAACAAAAACAAAAACAAAAACAAAAACACGGGGGAGTATCTTCTGATTCTGTATATACTTTAAGTCCCTTGACTTCCCCTGGAACTGGTCCGTCCAGCTGGTCTTCTGGGGGAGGGACCTGCTGTGCTGATTTTCAGGTGTTAGCGCTTGGGGGAGCTGCTCTGCCCCTGCCTGGAGCAGGGCTCAGTGGGGGGTGTTTACCCCGTGAGGCCCCAGGAGGGACAACCGCAGTGGCGCGGCCAGCTCTGGAGCCCTGGAGTCAGCCCCCGCAGGAACTACTGAGCTCTCCGTCCGCAGGGCCTGGAGGCTCCAGGGCGGGGCCGCTGATCTGCTCAGCTCGGGGCAGGAGCGTCCTTGCTGTCCTGGGCCCTCCCGGCCTCTGCCTGTCCCGGGGGAGGCCGGATCCTGGGCTGTGTCCCGGCGCCCTGTGCTCCGGGGCCTGCGCTGGTGGATTCGCGCTCCCGCCCCGCAGCCCCCTCCGCGGAGCCGCCGCCCGAGCCCCTCCGAGCTGCTCCGGTCGGTCCCGCCGTGCGCGCTGCAGCCCTTAGGGAGCTCGGCGCACTCTCCCCGGGCGCAGGTGTCTGTTAGTGTCCCAGGGAGCCCGAGGACATCCCCGCCCTCCTGGGTCCTGCTCTAACTCCCTGCGAACACCTTTCCGCCCGGGAAGGTTGGTGCAGCTCCTGCTTCTCCGGGACGGGGCTCTCCTGTCCTGGGGACACTCGCCCCGGCCTCAGCCCGGCTCCTCGCGGGGCCCCTCCCCCTCGGAGGCCTTTTGTTCCTTTATTTCTTTTTCCCCGTCTTCCTACCTGATAGAAGCTCGAACTCTTCTCACTGTAGCATTCCAGCTGGTCTCTCTTTAAATCTCAGGCCGAATTCGTAGATTTTCAGGAGGATTTGAAGGTTATCTAGGTAATTTGGTGGGGACAGGCGATTTGGGGACCCTACTCTTCCGCCTTCTTGCCCCTCCCTCGAGGTTTTTGATTTTTAAGAAGGCCAATTATTAAAATGTTCTTGTTGCTTAAGCTTTTGTTGTCCTATCTAAGAAACTGTGGCCTAAAGTAAGATCACAGAGAGTTAGCATTGTGTTCCTCACAAACTTTTTTAAAAAAATAGATTTAGCTCTTACTTTTTGTACGTTGATCCATGTTGAGTTATTTGTGTGTGTGTGTGGTATAATAAATGAGTCCAACTTTATTTTTGTGTGTGTGTATGTCAATTTTTCCAGAAATATTTGTTGAGAAGATTATTTTCCTCCATTAAAGTGTCTTGGCCCCCCTGTCAAAAATCATTTACCCTAAATGTGAGTGTTTATCTGCTGACTCTCATGTGGGTTCCATTGATCTATGTGTCTGTCCTGATTTGGAAAAAACAGTCTTGATTACTGAAGCTCCATAGTATGTTCTGAAACTGGCAAGTGAGCATCTTTTCCTTTGTTCTTTTCTTTGAAGTTTCTTTAGGCTTCTCTGGGTCTCTTGTATTTGTGTATGAATTTTAGAATTGGCTTGTCAATTTTTGCCAAACAGGCAGCTGAGATTTTTATATGGATTGCTTTGAATCTGTAGACTAATTTGAGGAATATTGCCCGTTTAATGTTAATTCTTTCAGTCCATCAACACAGGGTGTCTTACCATATGTTTAGTTCTTCAGATGATGTTTTGTTGTTTCAGATTATACACATTATACTTCCTTTGTTACATTTATTCCTCAGCATTTCATTCTTTTGGATGCTATTCTGAATGGAATTGTTTTCTTAATTTCATTTATTCTTTATTGATAGTGTATATAAGCACAACAGGTTTTTGGCATGTCAAATAAATTATGTTTTAACGTCAAACCATTCTGATCCTAATGTGGAGAATAAACTTGAGAAACTCAAGGTAATTTAACTGGCTCTGTGTACAGTTAAAGGTAAAGTGCTTAGAAAATGCTCTAAGTACCTTGTTTTCCAAAGGTAGAAATGCTTAGTTCCCACAGTATGTGCAGCTAAGATTGAGCTACAGTTAGTAGTGTTGTTGTTGTTTTTATAAGTAGTTCATCCTTGATATTAAGTGTTGTTATGTATATCCACACATTTTAATTGGGCCTCGATTTTACACTTACTTTATTTAGATTGTTGGTTTTTCTTCAACCTGTAGTTGTATTACTTGACCTTGTAGCTTCTTATCAAATGTTCTCCTTTTGTGTTGGTCATTTGCTCCATGGAAAGAAATAATACAGATGGGTGGAAATCATACGGATGAGACTCCCATGTATATTCTGATCTTTGAGGCAAATTTTCTTTCTTCCAGAGTTCCCCTGGTAGCATTGGTGGTATAGTGGTGAGTTTAGCTGCCTTCCAGAGTTCTCCTGGTATAAAGTCACTCAGTGTCATTTCTCTTTTTGAGTATTCATAGACCCCAAATAGTATCTTGTACACAGTAAGGCATTTTATGCATTCTTCATTAATTTTATAGGATAGTATGAAATTAGGAGTAGTCAGGAAATTAGGAGGGAGGAGATGTAACAGGAGCAGGATGAATTTTTGAAGTCAAAACCAAAAATGTTTTAAAAATTATAGTATGCTGGACTTCACCTTGGTTAACTGAATTTTAGCCAAATACTCATATGTTGATTTGGTAGGGTGAAGATGATATGAGGAAGGATGCAGGATGTAGAAAAGAGATAATGACAAATATAGACAGATGCCTTTCATTTCCTCCTTGGGGATCTGGTTAGTGGGTGTTGTAGCGGTGGAAGTAATCTGAAAGAGTTGACTGGTGCTGATGTTTGCCTGGAGGTCAGCTTTATTAAAAAGGTGTTCTGGCTGTCAGCGTTAATTGGGCTGGCAAGTAAGAAGACTGAGTCAAATGCCAAAATCAACCCAGCTTCAGGCTTACAGCAGTGCTTGGTCAGCTTTTTTCAATGAATAGCTATTGGACACACATTTACATGTGTCCTGTCTCAGGTAATGAAGAAATTTCTATGTACACAAATCCTTTATTCTTTAGTGTTAAATATTGTTAGTTTTTAGGGAAATCCTCAGTTATTCAGATCCCAGTTCTGTAATTAAGAAAAGCCAGATTTTTCCAGCTAAGAGTTACTTAATACCAAAACTGAAATTTTATCATTTTGGATAAAAACTTAGTAAAATGTACCAACAAGTACTCTGTACTTTTCTGCCTGCAGATGTATTACTAAAGTTAACCCTCTTACAGGACTCGACGCTATTCTCACTAACCTCGAGTAACGTATGAGAGCTATTATGTGCAAACGCAAATACCAATGATAGAAACCCTCCCAGAAAGAATTCACTTGAGTTGGGAAAGGACACCCCCTTAGGTTGAGTTTTCTTGATAAATTCCATACATCACTTAAAAAAAGTAATAGCTTTGCTGAAATAGAATTCATATAGCATACAATTCATCCACATATTTAGTGTTTGAGTGATTTTTAGTGTTTCAGGGCTGTGATCATCACAAGAGTCCATTTTAGAACCATTTTATCATCCCAGTAAGAAACCCTGTCCCCAATAGCAGTTGCTTCCAGTTTTCTCTCAAAACTCCCAGTCCTAGACAATTACCATTCTACTTCTCTATAGATTTACCTATTACAGAGCTTTCGTATAAATGGAATCATGTAAAGTGTGTCATTTATGATGGGCTTCTTTCACAGAAAAAATATTTTCAAGATACATTCATGTCGTGGCACGCATCTGTATTTCATTCCTTTTTATTGATAAATAATGGTTCATTGTGTGTATGTATTACATTTTATTTATCTACCAGTTGATAAATGTTTGATTATTCCCTCTTTTTGTCTGTTTTAAATGATGTGTAATAAGCATTCATGTACAAGTTTTTGTGTGGACCTAAATTATAATTTTTCTTGGGTGTGTGTTCCTTGGGTATGCATCTTCCTTGGGAGCGAATAAATGTTTTGTTGTTGCTGCTTGTGTTTTTTCTCACCAAGCTGGAGTGAGGCAGGTATGGTGGTAAGACAACTTAGGCAATATAGCATTTCTGTAAAATTAATTAGCAGATCAAAGGCTGAAACTTTTCATAAGTGGTTTCTCCTCTAGAATTTTACCATCTTTTTTATGCTCTATATGTGGTTTTTTTTTTATTTGTCAACACCATTTCAGAATATTATCAAAACATAAGATTGAAAGTCCTGGATTGTACCTGCATGATGGGCCAGTTCTCTCATCGAGTATCTGTATCTTTTGAATAACACCATTTTCCACACATTGACTTAATGTAGTAACGTAGGGTACTAGGAAAATGGTAAAAATATTCCTAGCCACTAACAATAATTTAGAGTGAATTCTAGAATTTCATTCTTAAAAAAAAGTCTCTTTGATATCCTGTGGTAAACCCATGATTCTGGAAAGATCGTTTAGTGATTATTAAAAAAGATAATAAAGTCATTGATAAAATATCATTTATTAAGTTATTTCTTTTATTTACTAAATATTTATTGAGTGCCTGGTAGGTCCTAGGCATTGTACTTGGGATTAAAACATAGATTGGGCATGGTCTATACCCGGGAGATGCTTACTGTGTTTAGACTGTACGTATTCCTGTTATGTGAGGAGTTCTAGTCAAGTGGTTCTTCCTATATGGGAGAGCAGGAGCATACGGCGCATGTGAGAAAGTGGTTTGAGTTTTGAAAGGCAAGGTCGGGCCCACCTTGGGAGCATATGTCCTGAATATTTGATACCTTTCACTGGGGGTTAAGAGGAACTGTCATTTAATTTTAAGCAGGGGAAAGATGTCTGATTTATATTTTAGAAAAATAACTAGTGGTGTTGACAATGTAGAGAGTTAAGATGTGGAGGGACTGGAGAGGAATAGCTTGGAGCTATTTTGCAGGTATAATCAGCACCAGTTAAAACTTGATTTGACTTCTATGTAGAGATGTCAGAAATTTGATTATTGATATTAAAATTGATAGTGTTAGTTACCTTTAAATTGCTCTGAGACAAGAAATACAATATTTGGGAGCCAACTAAATCTCTTAGTTATGGATTCAGTTGTTCTGCAGAATTGGCTAGTAGTCTTGAACTTCCTTTACACTTCTTTGTACTAACATTCATGGCATTTTCTGGATTAGGTACTGTGCTGTTTCCTTGTCCGTGTCCTTACTTTCTCAAAAAATAATTTCCCCATCTCCAATTGTGTTTCTAAGTAGACTAAAAGTTAGCATCTGATGAGCGAATTTGCACACAAGTCTGTGCCATGCCAAATGCATGAGAGATGTTTGAGCCGAAAGTGAGAGTCTTTGTCTGGGTAAATCGTATTGCCTGTAACTGAGACAAGAGACACTGAAAAAGGAGAAGAAAATAGAAGAAGATAAAAAGAAAAAAATAAACACTGGACACTTCATGTAAAGTCTGGAGTTGGATGTGGCGAAATGTTTTAAACTTGAAGGATTTCAGTTTCCAGGTCTGCAAAGTACCAGCCTGAGGAAGGACAGCCAACCTGTTGCAAACTGGGAAGGTCTTGATTTAGTGGTGCTGGCCAGATGAGGAGCTAGAGACCATCAAGAAAATAGATCGATTTCCTCAGGACCGTAAAGCCCTTGAAGGTGTCATCTGTGCTGAAGTTTCTTACAACGTAGGTGAGATCATAGCATTTCTCTGCCTCAATGTCTCCAGTGCTTTCCCCTCTCATTCAGAGTAAAAAGCCAAAACCCTTCCATGCTCTGTTCCCTCTTGCCTTTCTGACTCCATCTCTTACTTCCCTCCTCCTGATTATTTTGTTCTGGTGACACAGGTCTCTTTGTCAGTGGGATTCCATGAATCGGAAAGTCCTTTCACCTCAGAGCATTTGCACTTGGTGTTACTTCTCTGTAGGGGACTCTTCTCCAGATAATTAGATGGCTTCTTCTCTGATTTTTTTTTCAAGTGTTTAGTCAAAATTTACCTTTTTAGTGAGTCTTTCATTGATCACCCTTTATAAAATACAACTCTAACATTTCATAGCTCCTTGCTCCTCCCTACCATGTGTCATCATCCACAATCAGTATGTTTACTGAATTAATTTTATTGTCTGTCTCCTCCACTGTTGTGGAAACTCCATGAGGGCAAAGATTTTTACTTCTTTTATATTTCGGGCTCCTGGAATAACACTGGGTGTACACAGTAGGTATCCTCAGATATTTGTGGAAGGAAGGAGGAGAAAATACTCTCCTGTACATTCTTCTGTAATGCCATTGAACTTACACCATTGTCCTTAGCTGTGAAAGCCTCTTCTTTTAATGGTCAGTCTCAGTTTAAAATGTCAAAGCCGAAAACCCAGAATGTAACACATGGCCCAAATAAATTACATTTGCTTACGTGTGTGTGTGGTGTTTTTCTTCTGATTTTTCAGTTATCTTTGAACTAGAGGTAAGGAACCGTTGCATGTTGAATTGTATTACTCTGCCAAAATTCATGTTAAAGTTTTAATGCCCCAAATCAGAATACGATTTTATTTAGAAATAAGGTTATTGCTGAGGTTATACTGGAGCAGAGTGGGCCTGTCTTCCAGTTTGACTGTGTCCTTATAAATAGGGAAAATCTGAACACAGACATACACATGAAGAGAATATCGCATGAAGAAACTAGGGGAGAGGCATGGGACATGGGGACATATTCTCAAACACTGCACTCAAAAGGACCCAAGACTATGGACACGCTAACCTTGGACTTGCAGCCTTCAGAACTGAGAGAGAATAGATTACTGTTGCTTAAGCCACTCAGTTTTTGGTATTTCATTATGGTCGCCCCATACAGGCATTCTCACATCTCTTCACTGAGAACCCTTTATAAAGAACAATAATTGATTAATATGAATTTAAATGTGTAATTTATGTAGTAGTTTTTCTCTTAGTTAGGTCTTTGAAAATGCATTTGAAATACAGAAAAAGTACTAAAGGAGAAATAAGAATATTGCTATGTAACACCTCCAGTAGAAATGACCATTCTTTTTAAAAGTATTTTACTTATAGTAGATTCACATGAAGTTGCAAAGGTAGTACAGGGATCTTTTCTATGTTTCTCTTTAATATTTCCCAAGGTTAAAGCTTACATAATTATAGCACATGATCAAACCTAGGAAATTGGTATTGGCATAGTATGTGCGTAGGATTCTGTGCCATTTGATCATATATGTAAATTTGAGTAACCACCACCCCTTTGAGACGTAGAATTAGTCTATCACTGGAGCACCTGGGTGGCTCAGTCAGTGAAGCATCGGACTCTTGGTTTCAGCTCAGGCTGTACACCTAAAGTGTATGAGAGATCCCAGTGTCTCTGCATGCTCACCAACATTTGACATTTTCCTTTTATCTGTTCTAATAGGTATGTAGTAAAATTGTAGTTTTAATTTCTCCAATGGACAGTTGTGTTGAAACTCTTGTTTATCAACCATATGTTTATCTTCTTTGGTAAAATGTGTCTTCACGGGTTTTGGGGGGTGGGATAGCCTAATTGTATTGTTTGTTCTTTTTACTGTTTTGAGAGTTCTTCATATATTCTAAAGATGAATCCTGTCAGCTGTGTGGTTTGCATACATTTTCTCTCTTTGACCAACAGATCCCTATTTTCCCCATACCCCAGTCCCTGGCACCCAGACTGCACTCTTTCCCTGAATTCAGTAACTTTCTATTATTTTTTTAGCTTGTACATATAAATGATACCATGCAGTATTCCTCTAGCTTATTTCCCTTGGTATAATGCCTCCTAGGTTCATATATATTGCTGTACGTGGAAAGTGAACCCAAAACTGGGTGATCGTCTTTTAATTAACAGGGAGTGAATGGTAGTTAAGTCAGAGCAGTAGACTAATGGATAGTGAAAAGATTCTTTGATGGAGTGCTTGTTTTTTTTTTAAAGATTTTATTTATTTATTCATGAGACACACACACACACAGAGAGAGAGAGGCAGAGACACAGGCAGAGGGAGAAGCAGGCTCCATGCAGGGAGCCCAACATGGGACTCAATCCGGGGTCTCCAGGATCACACCCCAGGCCAAAGGCAGCGCTAAACTGCTGAGCCACCTGGGATGTCCGAGTGCTTGTTTTTTAATAGATGCTATGTTTACTATATTTTAATGTGAAGCAGAAAGATAGAAACAATGCATCAGGAAAGCACAGAGTAATTTATTTAATCCTTAACTTTGTTCTCACCTCTCAGAAAAGCTTGTCTCCTAGAAAAAGAAAGAATAATTGTCTATCTACTACCTACCTATGTAATTACCTACTTACTAAGGCAGGACCTGGGAGGGAACAAAAAGATAAGGGTTGAAATCTAAGTAGATATACAAAAATGCATGGAATGTTTAATGGTGAGTTGGAATCAGGGGTATTATTTAAGAGTGGAACCAAAAAGGATTTAGATTTTTGGAAATAGATACAATAAAATAGAGATTACAAATAAAGAGTTCAGGAAATAAAGAGGAAACAAAAGGGATTGACTTTCCTTTTGGTCTTTGTCCCGTGAGGCTGTGAGATGTACTGTTACTGGAGCTGGTGTATGCTGGTAACAATTAGAGCTCATTTGTCATTTGTCCTACACAGAATGGAAACACCGATATAATCACCTATTCGGAACTCAGGCTTTGTAAATTGGGAAGAGTGATTTGATTATTTTGTATTATTCTAGATTCATCATAAATGTTCATTGAAGCATGGGGAGATATGAGCAGAAGTTAAGCCCCATGATAAATTCCTAAATAAAGTATTTACCTGTCATCTAACTATATATTTGTGCAGCATAGGCTTTATTCTCACATGATGGTTAGTGGTGATAAATAATGCTTAGATATTTTTTGAAGGAATCTGTAAGCCTCAGATAGGCAGCCAAAGGGCAAGAACACCGAATGGCAGGAGGCCTGAAGTAGCTTACAAGCCCAGCCCTCAGACCCTGCTTTCCTGGCTGTGCTGCTCTGTGCTCTGAGGCCAAGTCCTTTCCAGAGCCACATGCAGTGGGCAAGTCATAGGCCCTAAACAGGAGGTTTTAAGATATTCTTTGTTTTCCTTTTTTTCTCCACACAGAGTTTGCCTGGTGATGTGAAGGGAATCATTTTTACTTTCCCAGTGTAGCATAATAAAATGTGCTCATTTAAATTTTAAATATCTGATCTTATCTATTACTAATATAAATTTTGTACCATTATCCCAGCATATAGTTTTTCCATCAAGTTGATGGAATAGAATTTGAGTTTGATCCAGATGCAGAACCAGGACATCAAATCATAAAAGAGACCATCAAAGTCAAAGGACAATTCCTTGGGAGAAAAGTTTATCTTCTTGCTGTTGAAGAGTATGTTGCAAAAGTGAGACTGATTTCTTTTGAAAATCTTTTCCATAAATTCATTGTTTTATGTTAACAAATACATTCATGCACATGCCCACATCCCCACATAGATGTGGCTTAAATAAATATTTTCCATTCCATTCTTATAATTCATGAATTTATTTTATCTATTATATGCAGGTATGATTTCATTGTTGCTCTTTTTCATGGTATCAGATTTTAAGGTATAGGACACCCCAAATTTATGCTTCTTATACAGTTCTGTGAATGCTTGGCAAACATAGCCAGGGGTGGCTAAAGAACTACAAAATAAAATGCACTAGTGGACTTCTGAAAATTATATTTAGTGGTAAGTCAAAAGAACACATTTAATGTTCATTTTTAAAGTATATTTTCGTTGTTAATGTCATTTTTAATTACGTACAATAAAGCTTGGGTCACTAAAATCTGTGAGGACTATTAAGTTTTGCCCAGTGGATTCTGGAATATGCAAGTCGAGAGCTGTGTTAGGGTAGTGGCAGAAAGCTGGTTAAGAGCACCCCAACACTGAGAGCTATAGAGTAGGATTCAGATCATGTTCAGTCTAAACAGACCTCCAACCATTCTACTTCTGCAGTCATATTTAAGGATTGTTGATAGTCTGTTCCTAAAGCTAGAAGGCAGTAGAGCCAGGAACAAGATTCAAAGTTCAAGGTCAAGGTTACCATGTTTAAATCGAGAGAGAAGGACAGGAATTTAAAACGTTAGTTGACACATTTGACAATGTATGTCTTTTTTGTATGCAATTGCATGTCAGTGCCTACTCTAAAATATGTATGTTTTTATTTTTTTTCCCTCATTTCTGTGTTAGAGAATTGAAATATGTTTTGGTTTTCCGGGGGAAGGATGGTTATGTTATTCTTAAAAGTTGGCCTTGAATGTCAGATACAGAAACCAAACAAGTGCTTCCTACAATATCATGAATCATTTTGAATCTGGAACAATTTTGCAGGAAAGAAAAGAGCACCTTTCAGTCCATCAAATACGTGTAATCACTAGCTACAACTAAGTCACCAACAGGTGATAATAGTTTTATTTCATTAGAAGTTTAGTTTTTGAATATTTTTGTGGTGAAATCTGGACATTGGATAAATGATACTTGGCGCTCTAAGTTCTTATGTTTGAGGAAATAGAGTAAAAGATGAATAGACAAAGAGTGAGTCTGTTTGCCAAGGCGTAAGGCCACGTCTGAAGGAAATACTGCTAATGATAAGAGGGCATAAATAAAAATTTAAAGATAAAAAGTACATAGTAAGTTCTAAGAATATATGTATATATTTTTCAAAATCATCTACTTCACCATCTTACCTCAACTACCTTTTGAGTTTTTTTTCCCATGTCATTTCTACACTATATGAGCCCTTCTAATGGGCTTAGTGACTGTCCTACAAAACATCTTATCTTTTCTTACCTAATAAGCACTGTACCTTAGCAGACAGATCTCATTTTGTTTTTGTTGAGAAATTTCATTTGTTTAAGGATTTCACAATAATTTAAAAACATATTGGACTAAACTCATAAGGGGGTTTTATAATTGGTTGTTTGATTAAAAATAATTGTCTTCTTTTGATATACCCAATTTCTGAAAGTTATAGACTTAAAAATTTGGAAGTGAAATGTATCATCTTTTAAATCAAGAAGAATTAATATCCTCTTGATTAATTTTAAACTTAATAAACCATCTCTGTTGACATTTTATTTGTGATTCTACAGCTGATTATAGAGAATACCTACTCAGAAAAATTCTGTTTAAATGGTATTATTGATCTAAATTTCAAATCACTGATTCTAATAAACGTTTAGGTTTAATTTTAGAGCATTTATTTTGGTGCCATCATGTATTTTATCCAGCTTTACTGTACTTAAACCCTTTGAAGAAGAATCGGATAGACCATCGGCATTAGTAATTGCATCTCCTGGCATAGAAGGACAAACATGCCGTATTTCTCAGAAACCACCAACTTAGAACTGCAAGAAAACAGGGCTTAAGAATTTTTCTCATTATTAATGATAATGTATGTAAAAGTACTGATTCTGATTTAAATACTGTTTAGGTCATGTGTTTTGTTGTCAATGCTCAAATAGATCTGACAAAATTTTAGCACTGCTAAGCATATTATATAATTTTGATCATTTTGTATTTTTCTAGAATTAATTGTAATTCTAGGGATATTGCTCTAAAAGTTCTTTTCATTTGATTAACGAGTCATGTAGCTTTTGACTCTTCAGTGTGTTATGCAGAAAAACAGTACGTGTACATTTGTAAACATGGTGTTTGTATTTTAAGTATATGCACTGCATAATGTTTCCAGATTAGATATTTCCGTGCTCACCTTTTTGCAGTATTTATTGATGTTACTTTTTTTCCTCTTAGTCTTTCTTTGGTTATTTTTTTCTGTCTGAATATATTACATATGTCCTTTTCCTTCTGTTGCTGCATCAAGACCACTCTAATTTCACTCTCCTTTATGAATCTGACTCCATTCAGAACAGGAAAAAATAGATAAATGTCTATAACTGTGATCATTAATATTTATTTTTCTAGAAAATTTGGTGATGAAATTGTAAGATATATAGTAATGGGATTGGATACTAAATACTATATTTTTAGAGGACCTGAGGTTTTTAACTTTTTTTTTTTTAAGATTTATTTGTTAGAGAGAGCGAGCGAGCGAGCGAGCGAGCTCTGGTGGAGGAGCAGAGGGAAAGGAAGAGGGAGAGAAGCAGACTCCCCAGTGAAATGAAGCCTGATACAAGGCTAGATCTCAGGATCCTGAGATCCTGCTTGATCTGAGCCCAAATCAAGAGTCAGATGCTTAACCGATGGAGCCATTCAGGCACCTAGTGAGTGAGTTTCCCATCTTGATGAAATAGACAATGTATATTTTGTATGCAATTTGTTACCATGTTTTTCAGTTAAAACTTTTTTTTTGTCACCAGAAAGGAGGGAATATTGCAGAATTTATCAGTAAACTATGACAAAAAATTCACCTTGCAGTAGTTCGAGATTGGGCCAAATTTCTAAAGGGCTTACAATTCATTAGCTGATAAAATCATTTTCCTAGCCATATCTCTGATAGTTTTAAGTTTATAATTTATGAAAGTAAAACGTACCTCCTCCTTTTTCTCAGCTATAAGCTGTAATTACAGCAAAGAAACTTTTTTCCCCCCTGGGGAGATCATGTGCTTTCCTATGCATGTAATTACAGCAAAGAAACATTTTTTTTTTCTGGAGAGATCATGTGTGTGCTTTCCTAGTTCGTAGAAGGAAAAAGACACACATCGTTAATGTCTGGATAAAGTAGTGTATAACAGTAACCATGAGCTCTGTACAGTAGCATTGTTCCCCGAAGCGTGGCTTTACAGGTAGTGCAACTTTCACTCAATTTCCTTCTATTTTTGGCCTCCCAAAGCCAAAATGCATGTGCTGATAAACATTTGTACTGATGATCTCAGATCAATCCATGATAATAGAAAGCAGAGAGAAGTAGAAAACTTTGCGGCAGTAGTTTTAGCTTTCACATGAATAATCAGATACCAGGTAGATTTCTGAACGTTTTTTTTTTTTAAGATTTTATTTATTTATTCCTGAGAGACACAGAGAGGCAGAGACAGGCAGAAGGAGAAGCAGGCTCCCTGCAGGATCACATTCTGAGCCAAAGGCTCAACCACTAAGCTACCCAGGTGCCCCTCTGAACTCTTTTTTTTTTTAATTAGAAGGAGTATATAGATTCCTAGGTAATAAGAATTTGTTCTGAAATCCTCAGGAAATGTGATTGGTGTTTAGGTGGAGTTTAGATCGTGGTCAAACTTGATCATCTTTCACAGATCAAGTGGGCATTTATTCATTAAATTAAGTTGCGATTGATCATGTACTGTTTTTATCTCTTGAACAAATAAATGGGGAGACCTTATACCTAGGTGTTATTGCTGAGTTTTGCTGTGAGAATATGTGCTGTTTTATATGAAAGCTTTAGGAGCTGGGGGAAATGAAATCCAGGAGCTCAAAAACAAAGGGAGCTCATTCACAGAGAAAAACTAGAATGAGAGTATCAGAAAGGATAAAGACAAAAGGTAGCAGGTAATGAAAAATGGAATATTACCTGGCTACACTGTGGCTTTAGTATTATCCTTTAATAATTTATTGCTATGAACTCTGAACATCTACCTTATAGGTTACAGATCACATCATTTTACTTGGGAAACATGGTAAATGTCAAATGGTTTTTCAGATTGTGTCAATAAAATAGGGTTTTTACAGTTGAAGTTATTTACTTATAAAGGTAGCAAGTATGCTTTAAAAAGTATTTAAGTGCATATTAATTTAGACAGGCTGAGAAAGAATGTAGAAGTTTCTTTGGAATCCCTTTATAAAATGAAAGCATATAGTATAAACATATAAGAGTTTAAAATAGAACATTTTAAGCGAGCTTCTCAAGCCATTTATGTATTGACAGGTTGATTATAAATCTTCAGTCTTTAAAACGGACTTCAGCTAACCGAGGCCTCTTAGGGTTCCCCCCAATTATCTTGAATTGATGAGGTTTATGGTAATTTGTCATTTTTATAGCCTTGGAACTTGGCACTCTACTTACCTCAAGGTTTTTGTGTTTTACTTTTTCCTCCCTAGCAACCTACTTACTTATTTTTTTTTAGGATTTATTTATTTATTCATGAGTGCCTCAACAGAGGTGTTGTCTACAAAGGCACTCCTGACCATCCTCAGGACCTACAACCCCACACTCCTTTTTGTTTCTAGATCTACAACTAGGTTCAAATCCACAGCAACTCTCAAAAGATGAGGTTCTAGCTGTGACTCAGGAAGAGGTGTGATACACACCAGAAAGAACTGAATGATTTTAAAAAGTTAAATAGACGGAAAGCTAGAGGGTGTATGTGAGAGTGGATATTAAAGGTGTGTTATCAAGGTGGAAGGGATATAAAGTTAGATTGTGCTCACTCATCAGGGATTCTGGATTCAGTTTTTAGCTGAAAGAGTTAGGAAGGGCTCTAAATGGTTGGTCGGTTGGTCAACTGCCTGGACCCAAAGTGTGACTATATTAAATGAAGTCAAAATGCCTTATTATATGGTAGAGGAAGGTATCCAAAGGCTTAGTGAGATTGTAATGTTACTATATATATATAGTAAGACTTGCTCTCCAACCATGGAAGGACACACTGTTAGAGTTCCTAAATTAAGAATTGGACTTCTTAGGTACAGCGAAAATAGTACATGAAGCCTCAAGAAGTAGGCACGTCTAGGTGTGACTTTTGGTTTTACCACTCAGTAGTGGCTGTGTGACCTTAGAAAAGTCACCTAAGCTCTTTGAGTTCTAATCTTGTTTATAAAGTGGACATGGTCATAGGAGTGAGTCTTCTAGGGTTGTTGTGAGAAATACGAGACTAATACAAAGACCATATAGAATATACTGTATACAAATAGACTATATATGAAACACCTGGATAGTACCTGGTGTGCATTTATCATCGACCAGATGCTAGCTCCTCCTCCTGCTAAGCAGAACCACCCGTATGGATGTTTGGGTAACAGGTGCTTTTCAGCCCACAGCTGGCTCTGCTATCAGTTAGGCCTAGGTGGCTGTGGTGCTTTTTACTGTGTCATCTTGGCTAAGCTTCTATGATGTTTCTCGGAGTCCTTTTTTCTGTATGGTTTCACTGTAGTGACTTCGTGTTATGCCTCTTTAGCTAAGTTCATGATACTTTTCTCAGATTCCCTTCCTATATGATGTCAGGTATACCTGGCCGAAAGAGAGATGTGCATGAGATGTGAAAATTAGAAGCCACACACCTGCCATTAGGCCTGAAGGTATTCGTGGTGTGAGGCAATGAGAGGCGGGTGTAGAGGGGCCAGCAGACTCCAAGTTGTCCTTGTTTTCTCCAGATTTGCATTTAGCTCTTCTTGACAGCTGGTTCTCGGACCAGGAGACTCCAGGCTCACCCCCTGTCCTTGGGCTACAGGTTAACAGCAATCCCTGGACAGAGGCAGTAACTCTACAGAGACCAGCTCCTCTTTGTGGCCCCGCTGCAGCGGCTAGATGGCTTCGCCACCACTCTTGCCTGAAATTTCCCTTTTCTAACGTTTTAGGAAGATTTTTCTCTGATTTTGTTTTTTTTCAGTTCTCCTTTTTAGACCTTTATTTTCCCAGATTTTTCCACAGTTGTGTAAGGTCTAATTCCTAAACACGGTCCTTATTCCATAATGCAATGGACACCTTGATTTTTTTTCTTCCCCGGCTCAATGTTGATTGGTGGCCTGATGAATGCCAGGCCAACGCAACAGCCAGCTATTAGCCAAACGTGCCTACCGAGCACTTGAAATGTGGCTGGTCTCATTTGAGACATGCCCTGTTGAATAAATACTGGATCTTGAAGACTTAAAACCGAAAACACACAATCTATCCCATTATTCTAAAACTGATGTTATATTAAGGATACGTTAAAATAACAGGTTGAATGTAATTAGGTTAAGCACATTATTAAAATGTGTTTCTTTTTACTTTGACATGAGACTGGTAGAATATTCAAAATTACATACATAGCTCACATTATACATTTCTCTGACAGTGCTCATCTAAGTCCTTTTATTAGATAGAAATGCTTTTTATGTGCTGGTGGCTACAAGGAGGATTTTCCTTTCTTTACTCACCACCTTATTATGAAGGGGGGGAGGTCGGTGTTGCTATTGAATGAAATAAACATATTCCCGGTGTCTAGAGCGAGACAGGGAAATACTCAGGGCCTGGTGGTGGTTAGAATTGAAAAGCTGTGCGAGTGTTTTAGGTGAGATTTTGTGGATTAAAGTAGGAATCTAAATATTACTATAAATCTTTTTTAAAATGAGGAAATATATTCTAATTTCCAAGAAAAATAAACTTAGAAGGAAGATTTTGTGAAAACAACTTGTTCTTAGTTGAAGAGTGTTTCTATATTAGGAAACGAAACACCATGGAATATGTTGTAAGGTATTTAGTGCTTGTAAAATATAAGCTTAGGATTGACTTCAAATTATTAAAAAATTGCCCTTATTACATTAAGGATTAATAGCCTATGTGAAGAAATATTCTAAGTGTAGTTGAAAATTATATAATTAGTCTGTAAATCCTTTATTGTCTTTACCATGTATGTATAAAATCTTTTTGAAATAAATCTAGTAAGAGCTATTTAAGGATAATTTGGTATGATATTCTCAGGTTTACGATCAGAGATCTAGCTCAGTGATGTACTCTGAGTAAATGTTATGATTTACTGGCTAGATTATTATGTTTATAGTACTATTATACAAAGTCATAACTAAGTAAAATGAAGCCCCATTTTCTCTAGATTGGTATGGAATGGCTTGCTGCATCAAAAAGGTACAAGTGCAAAAAATGATTCAGAGCACTATTTGAGGACTGAGTTTATGGCAATGAAACCAAGTGCTTTTTATGTTAGCTGCTACAAGAAAAAGAACACTGTGATTCAAATTTTGTAGGTAGGTATCATCAGTATCATTTTAAATGTTAAGAAAACAAATGCTGAACACAATGTTTCTCTTATCCAACATAAAAATTCCTGGATAGCATCAAAAATGGGAAATCCTATTCCTCAACCTTCTGAATAATTTTATAAATATAGCATTAAACATTTCCATCAGGTTCTCAGTAAAATGCTTTCCCTGGTGTGGCCATGTGCCAGTAACCAAGTGCCATGATGCTACTCAATCTCTGGCTCAAAGAAAGTGAGACCCTGAAAGAATAGAAGCAACTCTTCATTCTGTTGGCTAGAAAACTTGATTTATAATCCAATTTTGCCTAATGGCCCACTTAACGACTCAATTTTTTGCTATACTATGGCTGTCAGCTTAAGGGAATGTAAGATTTAGTTGGTGGTAATTAAAGGCTCTAGTTGTGCATGAACAATAATAAAGCATTTGTACCTTATTAATATCTTAAAAAAAGACCTTTCCTATAGGCTTTTTGAAAATAAGATTTTAAATAAGGGGAAGGATGGATGCCTGGGTAGCTCAGATGGTTAAATGTCTGCCTTTGGCTCAGGTCATGGTCCTGGGGTCCTGGGATCGAGCCCACATTGGGCTCCCTGCTCACAGGGGGTCTACTTCTCCCTCTCCCCTACTACTCCCCAACTTGTGCCCCCTCTCTTAAATTAATAAATAAAATCTTTTAAAAATAAAAGAGAAACACATTTACTGACTGCTTGCTTTCACTGGCATTATCTCTTAATCCACAATACTATTTTTCCTTTACTTTTTTACGAATGAAGAAACGAAAGTAGAGAGGTTAAATAACCTATATCTAAAATTTGGTAAATATTGCTTTGTTTTTGCATGAACTTTGTCTTTCTCAAAGAACTTTTAGATCTGTTTCTTCCTTTTCTTGTGAACTGAATTTTACCTTAGAAGAACCCTGTGAAGGTCTGTTTTATGAAGCATAGTTGTTGTTGTTGTTGTTGTTGTTGTTTTTTAATGAAGCATAGTTTTACAGGTGAGGAAAATGAGGAAAGAAAGGTTAAGCAAATTTTAGTAGTATAACTCAAGATGGTAAGGAGTTCTCTTGATTTTTGCAAATGTAATGGATAGTAAAAATTTGAGTAAGAAGAAAAGTCACAGTATATTTTATTATGTCTCTCCAGATATGCTATTAGTGATAAGGATAATCTCACATTTGTTCTCAATTAGATTCTAGATAAAGATATGAAGGCCAAAGGGTGGGTAATGGGAGAAGATAGGGAAAAGAGGAGAAGTAAGTTTTTTCCTTAAAAAAGGGGGAAAGTTGGATTTATGGATTTTAAATAAACAACACACTGCAGCCACCAAGTAATTTCAGAAGTTTATTCAATTGACTTATTTAAACTTGCTTATAGCACAACTCACTACAATTCCCAAATATTGGATAACTGGTATAGTATAATTCTCAAATGCCAAAATGAGTAACAGTTACTGTAATGACAGAAATGCCAGATTCATTTGAGGTTTTTTTTTTTTTTTTCATTTGAGGTGTTGTTATTTTCTTGCTTTTCTATAAGTGTAGCTCCTGGGCCAGCAGAGCCATACCACCTGGTAGCTTATCAGCAATGTGGATACCCAAGCCTATCCCACCCCTTCTGAAAACTATGCATTTAATAAGATTTAATGTGAGCCTATGAAGGTTTAACAAGTAATGCTGAGGCTGACTTTTGATCTAGGTTGATTGTTAAACTATATACTTACCTTCAAATACTGGGATCAGAATAGACATTACCAGTAGCATCCATTTAGTCCTGTAGAACTTGTGAATCAGGACTGTATACTTTTTTTTTTCTAAATGACAGGTGAAAATTTTTCTAAAATGAGAAAATTAAATTACACTGTAGCTACATCATCATGTCTTAAAAATCTCTGGAATGCACAAGTAGGTGCCTATTAATCTTTTTTTTTTGTTTTGAGGCAAAAAGAAAAAAAGTAAAGGACTGTAGTTTACAATTAGTTATATTTCATGCCTTAATTAGTATATATCATGTGTTGTCAATTATGGTCACCCAACTACACTTTTCTTTTTCCTCAACAGATGGTAAGACCTGCTTCCAAAACCTGAATGCCTTTCTGCATCCTTATCTAAATACTTGACATGGATTGATTTTCCCTTATCAGTCTCCTTCGCCCATATTTGAGGGACATCACCAATGGATCAGAGCACTCTTCTTGGTGCCAAGATGGAGCCTCACAATCCTTATTAATAAAGGTAACCATGACAAATCGATCTAAGTTTGCACACAAGATGGAAGCTCTTATCAAATGTAGTTTTGTGTATTAAATAGTGTCCTGCAAATGCTAAGTTTTCATTGGTACAAGCAATGAAAATTGTTACAGAGGAAGTGAGAGTAGTTCGCTCTTGATTCAGATCATCTCTCATATTCTCAAAGCTCCTTTAGC
This sequence comes from Nyctereutes procyonoides, assembly GCF_905146905.1. Lineage (NCBI taxonomy): Eukaryota > Metazoa > Chordata > Mammalia > Carnivora > Canidae > Nyctereutes > Nyctereutes procyonoides. The sequence continues at coordinate 35,204,847 of NW_026575052.1, forward strand.
AGTATTATTACCAGACAGTCTTCAGTGACTATCCAACATCATCAAATTTTAATCTGATACTACTGACAGCACAGAGCACAGGTCTTGAAAGTCTTGAAATAGGTCAGATATGAAGATAAATCAATCACTTTTTAGCTCTGTGACTTTGGTCACGTTACTTCTCATCCTCAACTATAATATGAGGTTAACATCATCTTTATTCAAAGAGTATGGAGGAAACTAAATTAGTTAATATGTGAATGTGACCACTAAGTATCTAAGATAGAGAAATTTCATAAATAAATGTCACCCTCTCTCACTTCCCTTTTCCTCTTAATGGTTTTCTTGGTAGACAAGGTGACACGTGTAAAGCAATTAAAATATTGACCAGTTTCTTGCAAGAGCAATAGCATCTCTTGCTATGCTGTCAATAATAAAAATGCAATTTACTGGGCAGTCTAGATATTTTTTGGGTGAAGCTCTTAGGCTTATAAAGATGTGAAAGAGTAAGAGAAACTGAGGACTGTGTCTTAACAGTATTTAATTTATTGATAGTGACATATGTAAAGAGAAGTAACCAAAAACTTGGTAATGGTCCAATAACTATTTTTAGAAGTGTTGTTATAAAAAAATGATTCTCAAAGTACATCTGTTGCACGATGTGAGAGATTGTGAACGGCAAAGTATTTATTTTTCTGAACCTGTAATAGAAGCATGGTTATAAGATAAGTGAATGCACATTGCAGTGGACATGTGCTGTTCTCATAGGATGTTGATACCAGGGCCTAAAGATACCTCTCAGTGATGTTTCTCATAAGATCTATATAAAAATGAAAATGTATCAAAGCAATGTTTATTATAGTGTTGTCTTCAGTAAAAAAGGGAAACAAAGGCTTTCCAGAGAAAGATGTACGCTGACAGAACTTAATGCCTACATTGAGAATTACTGAAAATCGGAAACTTTTCAAGAAAGTCAAAGTTGAGCATGTTGAAATATTCAGAGCCTTAGGAACACTGTGCTTTTTGACAGTGTGCTCTGCATTCAACTGCAGAATCTATGAAGATTCAAAAACTGTCACTCCATTTAATCAGAGTGTTCTCTTCTCTAAGGCATTCCTTAACAAATGATCCAAATAAAAATCAAGTTTTTAAAAACTTCTATCTTCATTTAGCCACAGTGAAGGCATAAGTGATAATTCTATTTATTGGCTTTTTTTTTTTTGTCGTGCCATTCCAAGTGCTTTAGAAGCAAGATTCCAAGGCAGAAATGGCTTTGCTGTTATATTTAGCATTTAATACTAGGGTGGCATTATTATATTAATAGCAGACTGAGAAATATTGAATTTGGTGATTCTTTGTACAAATTCTGATTCTTATGTTTTGTCTAATTTAGATTACCCTAGCTTCTACTGACTATAAAATGAACTGATTTTAGTTTGTGAATTTGTTTTTTTTTAATCAAGAAATAATTACCTACTGAAAGAATTCAGAAATGTGACTAAGTTTCGGCACTTATAAAATGCATATGTGAGAGTATTTAAAATGAACCTTCACACTAATTAAGCTCAGTAGAAACACAAATTGTTGATAGTGATAGCTTAGAAATTGAAATCTTATTAAATAATATTATTTAATAATTATTATTACTGCACTTGATTAGTTTTAGGATTTTTCTTTTTTTCCCCTTTGTTCTTTATTGGAAAATGAGTTTCTACATGATCAATACTTGTGAGAAATCACTACACAAGATCAACATATAATTTCTTGTGTCACTCTTAAGCTCATGCATATATTTATAATTTTATTAAGTTTATTTTTCCTTATAAATTCATTAATCATCTATTGGATGGCTACTGTTTGACAGATACCAGGAGAAAATGGTTTCTTTTCATCTCAGGTTTTAGCTGGCTTCTAATAAACTGGTGGCTCTAGGAAATGCTGCCCTTCTTAATATTTGGCAGCTTTTAGCTTCATCTGCATACAATTTAAATGTTTTAAAGTAAAATTAGCAATGTATAATTTTCTAAATTTACTTTTAATATGCCAAATGATGTTATTCTCAGACTAAGTTATGAAGATATGTATGAGCCATTTAGAATGGTTCTCCAGATGATGCTTTCTTATTTTTAAAAGGTATTTATTTTTTTATTTAAGGGTATTATCTCTATTGGTAGTTTGTGGATACAGATCTATAGACTGATGTTATCACTGAGCTAATACATTCATATTGGAAATGAAATTTGTTTCTCTGAGAAATCTATATCTATTATACTAGTAACTTTGCTTCATGTATAAACTATAATTGACTTTTATTTTTATTTATTTATTTATATTTAATTCGCTGAGATCAAGACCAGAGCTTAGTTCAAGAGTTGGATGCTTAACTGACTGAGCCATTCAGGCGCCCCTATAATCAACTCTTAAATTTAGGAATGAATGAAAGCATATTTGATAGCGATGAAAGCCAGGTGTTGGTTGGAAATGGTTGCAGTTCATTTTAAAGTTCTTAAAATATTGCCCCTCTATATGTGTTTTGCTAATTTTTCAGTCGTGACATGTATTACTTCCACTTTGAGCAATAAACTAGTTACTATAAACACCAATTTTTATTTCTGTAAGGTAACACTGAGCTTTGTCAAAAACATCATTTTAAGGAACCTCCACACAGTTTTCCAGAGTGGCTGCACCAGTTCACATTCCCAGGGGTGGTGGAGGGGGAGGAGGGCGGGGGGTGGGGGTGAATGGGTGATGGGCACTGAGGGGGACACTTGACGGGATGAGCACTGGGTGTTATTCTGTATGTTGGTAAATTGAACACCAATAAAAATTAATTTATTAAAAAATAAAATAAAATAAAATCTTTAAAAAAAACATCATTTTACCAAGATATTAGTTGTATGTCACTAGATTATAAGCATAATTTATCTATTTTGATACATGCACAAAAATTGATGTTTATAAACTGTGATTTTCTGCTTTCTATCTTTGATAGTGTCTAATGTACACCACTTTCCTTCACAGATATAATTTTAAACACAATAATAACAGTGTAAGAATAAAAACCTGTATTATTCTATCATATTTCTTGGAATATCACGTACCATCAGATAGGTGCTTTTATTGAAATACAATTAGTAGTAATAAGGCTACATTTGGATGTCTCCTAGCCTGAACTCTTGAAGCCTTATCGGTCGCAATTTGGATGGTGCTATTTTTAGTGTGGTAGGCATATTTTAGCTTGTGTCAAAATACGCTTACCGCATTATCAGATATGTGATGACACAGGGTAGGAATGTTGGATTAGTAGATCATAATCAACACTTTGCTCATAGCTTACACAAAGACCACCTTCGTGATGGAAATAAAGAAGCTCACTTTTTTTGTGCTTGAGTTCTCTCACTTCTGAAACTGGGATACTTGTGCTGTTTCTTATACAGGAATAATTCAGATTTCCTTTTTTTTTTCAGTTAAGGGAAAAACCAATTCCAAGGCTTATAATACTATAATAATAAGTAAAAAGAAATGCCAGCTTTCTTCTATATATATCTATAAGCCTATTTCCAACAATTCCTTATTCTAGATATTAAATTATATAATAACAAAGAAAAAAATTTAAAAGCCACTCTTTATTGCACATTTACAATATATTTGACAATCTCTGTGTTAAACAAATCACTAAATTAGTTACATTTTGGGCATGCATTGCTCTTTTGAACTACTGAAAATCAGCAATTTTTTTATTTCTTCAGGTGAGTAATCCTGCAAATAATGTATTTCTCTATTGGTGGGGCTCGGTCTCAAGTTTTTTGCATTTACTATTCTGTTCATATAATAATTAAAAATGTTGCACTAATGCTATTATTAGGTCTGTATAAAGAATAGCCTGCTTTCTTGATAATAGAACAGGGAAGAAGTTGAGATAATTGGAAACCAAAACTGAATACACCCTGCTAGATTAGTTCTCAGAAAATGAAATTTATCTATAATGCACATAATTTGCCTAAGAATAAGTGGTGATTGACTAATTATTTTTCAGCAAAGATACCATCTACCCAGATTATCATTTCATTCTGTATTTTTACTACTTTTAAGTGGAGGAAAAGCCTCAGTCTTTACAATTTCAGTACAAAAGTGGTATCATAACATTAGAGCCCATAAATCCTAAACCAGGAGGAATTGTGAAATTAATTATGAAATTAATAGTGCATTGTTGCTAAGTGCTAGACAGACTAGCTCCTGAATAAACTTTAGTTTGTTACATGAAAAACATTAATAAATAAGTCCGTTATTCTCATACTTTCTATAAACACCAACAGTTTATATAATGCACCATTATAAAAACTTCAAAGCACATTTTAAAAAGGTTTAATTGTAATTGTTATCTACATCATTTGTGATTGTTCAACTGTAGTAAGGTATGAAAATTCCTAAAACGGAAAGAAAAAATAGCAAAGAAAGCAGAACACAATGAATCCAATGACCCAGTTCACTGAATAAATATAGATGATCACCATATCCATGTCAAACCACCATCCACGGCTATCATCCTCAAAGTGCAGATAATCCATCCTATGTGCACCGTGTGGGAACTGCCTTCTTGTAACAGGAGCTGCATGTCTGTGGAAACCTAGAAAGATGCATGAACATATTATTTTAAAGCTCAGTGAATTAAGATAACGTGCTCAAAAAGGAAGCTGCATTATGAACACTGGTACCATGAACCGAGCGTATCTTGATGTCACTGAGTGGTATGTTGTATTCCTGAGAGTTTTTTTCAATGATAACAAACTGTCAGAAGTCTCTTATGGGTTTCAAGGGCAGGGGCAGTAAAATTAACATAAAGTATGGGGTATGGAGTCAGGAGACTATTTTTGTTCTGTCAGTTTCTTGGGCAAGTTATTGGATCTCTTTGGGTCTCTGATCGCTCATCAATGCCATCTAATAATCACATTTGATCCTTACAAATTTTTAAATTATTTTCACATGAGAGCAATTTCTAAATTTAAACTTGATTCAGGTTGTATTTACAACTGCTTTTTTTCTTTTTAACTTCTGATCACCAACTTAACCTTTTATCTCATTCCTTGATAATTTGTTATTTGAGCAAAGTTCTATGAGAAAAATGTCTCTTTTTTAGCACTGAGTAAACTGCATAGACAAAATGGTACACCTTTGAAAAAATTTACTTCTAATCTTTATAGATATTAAAGCATGGGCCTACTTGAGATTGGTGCATAAAAAGCAAATCTCAAAAGTAAAGTGATAATGTAGCAACACCCTTGAAGAAAATGCATGGGATTATTAGGGTGAATGTGGAATATTAGGGTAAGTAGAGATGCTGCCAATGGACTTTTGCAATGGACATAATTCTATTCCCAGTCTAATAATGATTCAGGTCTCCCTAGTTTTCACATACACAAATAGTTTGTTCTCTGTTATATCCCATCACTTTGTGTATGAATTGGCTCTAGCTGATTTTTCATGCTCTTGACTGCTTTGCAGGGGATGTCAAGAGAGGCATGAGCTCTAAAACCAAAGCACTGCTTAAGAACATAGGAAGGAGAAGACCTTTCCAAGAACATGAGAGTACTGGAAGTGCCAATTAATATTTCATTAAAAGGTGTTTTTTTTAATAAAAACAAAAACAAAAAACCCTCTTCGCGTAGTAAAAGTCACTTCAGTGGTTGAAAGGAAATGAAGAAATGCAACCAGTCAGCCATTTCATTGGATTCCAAGTGCCAGCAAATTATAAGACCAACCAACCAACCATTGAACAAAAAAAGTACAAACATACCAAAAATCCCCTACTGTATCCTTTCGCCACCCAGGGCTCTGAAACTGAACTATGTGTACTACACAAGCCAAATGGAGCTGATGAGAGGTTTTTGGTAAGGGGACTAATTATATCAGGAATTAAATGTAGTCAAGTAGTATTTAATAATGGTAGGTGTGAGTTTGTGTCTCAGAGTGTGTACTTGACAGTGCTTATATTTTGGTACCAGAAAAACCACTGGCCTCAGCTAAGGGATTACATCAATTATACAGATAAAGGAATATCCAGTGGAAACACAACCATGGGATTCTTTCCAGGCAGTTGGTGGCTCTCTGAACTCAGTTTTTAGCTGAGGTGTGAGAGCTGCTTTACCGAGTAAGGAAAGGAATACTCAGGGGGACTCTACAAAGGGTGCAACAGATCTTTACTGGGGGTGGGGTCCTAAATGCAGAGCATTTCTGGAAACCATAGAGCTGCCAAGACAGTCCAAGTGCTGAGTCCTGATTTTAGCTGATCAGGCCAAATGGCCATTTGCACGGCTTTGTGCTTATTTTGTGGAATTTTTTTTTTTGTCCCTATGGTGAAGGTAGTCACCAGTCAGTGCCTGAGGGTGAATATCACCAAGACTGGACACAGCCTACAAGTCCCAAAGAGGATGTCCTGTAGACATTAGGATCCTGGTTCCTAATTCCCAGGCCAGGGTGACCAGAGGGTGATAGGAGTATTTTGTGGGACCCTGGTGGTTGTACAGTTGGGTGAGGATATCCTTGCAGATCAAAGCCCCTGGGGCTTCACCCTAAAATGCTACTATTAACAACCTCCTAGCCATAGTTCCCCCAGCTTCCACTTGGACACCTGCTCTGACAGATTATTTTATAGAGTGGTGGCTACTGTTCGCACAGAAGCCAGTGCGCCCTGCTAGCTAGCAGATATGTATGGCACAGTCCACCCATTGACAGTACAGGTTCCTGGACTTGAGACTCCTCTGGGGCGGCTGGCCTTGGACTCCAGTGTGGCTGCAGCCCCACATGCAGCTCTATGTATTGCAGGGGATGCCTATGTATTGTGTGCAGAAGTGCCACCCCGAGGGTACAAAGGCCTTCCAAACACTCTGACACAGCCTACCTCCCGCCTTATTAAGGGAGCCATTCTTCCACATGGCTTCTCTAGACAAAGCTAAATCCCATTTGTCCTGAGGCCAACCTGGCTAGACATGTTTCGGACATTATAGCCCTCTATTTTCAGGCAGTGAAGTAAACCCTTCCACTCTCTCTACAGAAGCCATTGGTAGATTTATACATATAACAATCTGGAGGGACAGAGTAGGGCAGGAGACACATGGAGGGAATTTAGGACTAGATATATATATACCTACAGAGAGATAGAGACGATAGACCTATGGAGGTGAGTGTAAATAGAGATGGAGATACAGATGTATTTGTGTATATATATCTCACTGGCAAATATGGAATTTTTTTCTTCCTTGCAAACTGTGAACACGTATGTTTTGAAAACATATGTGGGCCTTAAGTGAGGAAATCCAAAATCTCTCATCTCCCAGGGTGCCTGCCCAGAAGTAAGCCGGCTGGTATTTTGAAGCAAAATATAAATAAATAAATAAATAAATAAATAAATAAATAAATAAATAAATAAATAAATAAATATTGGCATCCACCTTGAAAAAAAGTGATAATTCTTTTATGACTAAATGGATATATTTCTAAGAAATATTACATTATTACATCTCCTTGTGAAATACTGTTCTTTTGCTTTGTAATAAGTACATGTTCGTTATTTAGAGCTTGAGTATAAGCTTGCCCAATGGCAACCTCTTTTTGTTGGCTGACCAATATATATAATCAATTTTCAAAGGACTGATAATCTGGTCATAATCTTTGGTTTTGGCTTGCTAATGCCCACTTTAAGTACTTTTGTGCTTATTAGTGTTAGTGAGTGGGGACAATACAATAAACAATGGGAAAGCTATAATTTTGGTAGCTGCTAGTAATTCTGGTGATAAAGGTTCCGTGAGGCTCAAGCTTGAAGCAGATTCTGATTCATCTATTGTAATAATAGAATATTATTAATTCTATTAATAATAGAATATTAAATATTAGGCTCTAAGATCAGGCTGCTTATTTTGATGGCAGGATGGTAGTCACTCACTTGGGTAGTATGGTTCCGTAAGGTCAAACTTCTTTGAACAAGGACAATTCTAGATGATTGTTTATGTATTTTATATTTTAAAATAAAAATTATACATATTTAAGGGGTAAAACATTATATATATATAATATATATTAGTTATAGTCAAGTTAATATATCTATTTCTCCACATAATTACCCTTTTGTTGTTGTTGTGAGAGCACCTAAAATCTCTTGGCAGATTTCCAGTATCTCTTTTCAGGTGTACGGTCTGCAAATATTTTGTCCTCATATGTAGGTTGCCTTTTCGTATGGAGAAGCTTTTTGGTTTGAAATAATCTCACTAAATGTTTATTTTTTACCTTCTTGCTTGAGTTGTGGTCATATCCAAAAAATTGTTATCAAAGCTGAATGTCAGGGAATTTACCCTCAGTGTTTTCTGGCAGACTTCTATGGTTCTTAAATCTATTTTGCATAGATTTTTGTGTATGGTACAAGATAGGGGCCAGTTCATTCCTTTGTTGCATATGGCAATGCAGTTTTCCCAGGAGCATTTATTAAAGAGACATTGTTTCCTCATTGTGTATTCTTGGACCCTTACTGAAAGTAAGTTGATGGTATATGTGTCTGTTTTTATGCCAGGACCATGTTGTTTTGATTACTACAGGTTTGCAATATAATCTGAAATCAGGAAATGTGATGCCTTTGTTTTTTGTCTCAAGATTCCTTTGGCTGTTTGGGGTCCTTTGTGTCCATGTGAATTTTAGGATTGTTTTTTCCATTTTTGTAAAAATGCCATTGGTGTTTTAATAGGGATTATGTTGAATCTTTTATTGCTTTGGGTAGTATGGACATCTTATTAATTTTTGTAGTCAATGAACATGCAATAGCTTTCCAATAGTTGTCTTTTCCGATTACTTTCATCAATATTTTATAATTCTCAGTCTTTGTAAATTATATTTACTTGTATTATGTAGATTTAAAACATTTAAAACATCTCAGGATGAGATAAAGGGGAAATGATATTTTAGAAGAAATTAGAGGGCCATACTTCAAATAGGTTTTTAATAATTTATAATGTTTTTGGCTGACTTCCTATCACATTTTATTTTTTAATTATTAATTTTTATAGCTTACATATAGGATGATGTTTCTTCCCTTTTTTTTGTTTGCCTTATTAGTATTCTCTCTCATGTGATTTCTTTACAGAATATTTAAGTCTCTTGTGTACTTTTGCTGCTAGTTTATCTAAAACTAGAGAGTATAATGTAAAATCCATTTAACTGGGCATATGCCAACTTTCACATATTGTAACACATACAAAACACACAAATGAAGTCAGCCCTTCTGTGTTATTAGACTCCCAGTTTTCCTCAGCCAAAATTGTGTGCCCTCATAACATGTAAGAATGCCACTGTTAGTCTTCACTCAATATTAGTAAAGCTTAGATAAACAGAATATACTTTTTTATGTTCTCTTCTCACATTCCAGTAGATTGCTTTGTATCCACCTTGGGGGTGTTCTTTTTTGGGGACTGTATTAAGGGGATTTCAATCCCAATAGCTTAAGATGATCGAAGCACCAAGTGCTTATTTTAAGAGAAAAAAAGGGCCTTTCTGTTGGTGTAGGAGATAAGTGGGAAGAGTTTTTCTCAGAGCTTGTTCTTTCAAAAATTAACTTTACACATAAACACAAATATTCCCAAAATAGTTGATATTCCTTTTCAAAAGCTTCTTCACAAATCACAAATAGTGGCCGGAGAACAGGTAACCTTGTTATTGGAAATTAGTATTATATAAAAAAGTGATTTTTCTGACCTAAAGAATTATTTATAAACCTTAGATTTTTCAGATTCAAGTTTCAGTTGCTTGGGTCAAAGGAATAATGGTATTGATGGAATAGCCATAGAAAAAAGTAGAGCAAAAGAAAAAAAGAAAGAAAAAAGTAGAGCTAAGAGAAGAAGGAATGGCACAAAAGATAAAGCATTATGAGTAGCAAGATCATATATGCTGGTTTCCTCAGGACAATCTCAGTTTACCTTTGTTAGCCTGGTATAACGACTAGTAGTGCCCTTCTCATTCTAAAAGTCTCCTCATTCATGCTTATTTTCAGCTTTGAACACCAGAAAGTGATGGTGACCCAGGATGGCTCAGGCAACAAGTTTTTATAGGTAAGGTGGGTAATGATCATTGCTTGTTTAATATTTATCAATTTTTTTTTCTTTTGTGAGAGAGAGAGGGAGAGTGGAGTGTAGGGAGGGTCAGAGGAAGAGAGAAAATCTTAAGCATGATCCATGCCCAGGGTGGATCCTCAGCTGCTTAACCAACTGAGCTACCCAGGTGGCTTAATTTTTTTCTAAGTGGGGAATTAGTAGGTTTTTGTGACAATTTTGGAATTTCTAAAGCGATAAATTGGATGGGATGATTGCAATTTCTTAATCAAAATCTGACAAAAGGAAAATCACCTCTTAGATACTTTACTTGGTAAGTATTAGATAACTGACATGAGGAAAATTGCCAGAATACTAACCAGTGATTAATTCTAGTAATCAGTGACTGATTCCACTGTAAAATGATCACACTGAAGGATCTAATTCATTGGGCTATCCTGAGAATTAGATGAATTAACACATACAAAGCACAGGCCTGGTCCATTATAAAGATTCAGTGAATGTTAGAGTTTTCTTCTTATATTATCATTAGTACTGTTGTTAATATGAGGAAGAAGCTACTTTTCTTGCCAGAGCTTGTTCTTTGTATTATGTCTATCTTTTCTGAACAAATCAATGAGTTGACCATTGATGATTCAAACAAAATGGTTTCTAAATGTTCATTTAAAGAAAGAATCAGAAACAGCCCTCTCTCCCACAGGGTTACAAAATCTGGATTACACTTCAATGTCAGAAAGCCAATTCAGAAGCACTATTCTACAGCTACTGGTGGCTCTAGAAAAAAGCATTAAGGCCTCACGAGACTTCATGACTGCAGAATTTAGATCCAATCAGGCAGAAATTAAAAATCAATTGAATGAGATGCAATCCAAACTAGAAGTCCTAACGACGAGGGTTAACGAGGTGGAAGAACGAGTGAGTGACATAGAAGACAAGTTAATGGCAAAGAGGGAAACTGAGGAAAAAAGAGATAAACAATTAAAGAACCATGAAGACAGATTAAGGCAAATAAATGACAGTCTGAGGAAGAAAAACCTACGTTTAATTGGGGTTCCCGAGGGCGCCGAAAGGGACAGAGGGCCAGAATATGTATTTGAACAAATCCTAGCTGAAAACTTTCCCAATCTGGGAAGGGAAACAGGCATTCGGATCCAGGAAATAGAGAGATCCCCCCCTAAAATCAATAAAAACCGTTCAACACCTCGACATCTAATAGTGAAGCTTGCAAATTCCAAAGATAAAGAGAAGATCCTTAAAGCAGCAAGAGACAAGAAGTCCCTGACTTTCATGGGGAGGAATATTAGGGTAACAGCAGACCTCTCCACGGAGACCTGGCAGGCCAGAAAGGGCTGGCAGGATATATTCAGGGTCCTAAATGAGAAGAACATGCAACCAAGAATACTTTATCCAGCAAGGCTCTCATTCAAAATGGAAGGAGAGATAAAGAGCTTCCAAGACAGGCAGGAACTGAAAGAATATGTGACCTCCAAACCAGCTCTGCAAGAAATTTTAAGGGGGACTCTTAAAACTCCCCTTTAAGAAGAAGTTCAAGTAACTCTGAACATGAATGGGCTTAATGACCCCATCAAAAGGCGCAGAGTTTCAGACTGGATAAAAAAACAGGACCCATCTATTTGCTGTCTACAAGAGACTCATTTTAGACAGAAGGACACCTACAACCTGAAAATAAAAGGTTGGAGAACCATTTACCATTCAAATGGTTCTCAAAATATACCCTAAAAACTACAGAACACTTCTGAAAGAAATTGAGGAAGACACAAAGAGTTGGAAAAATATTCCATGCTCATGGATTGGCAGAATTAATATTGTGAAAATGTCAATGTTACCCAGGGCAATTTACACGTTTAATGCAATCCCTATCAAAATACCATGGACTTTCTTCAGAGACTTAGAACAAATTATTTTAAGATTTGTGTGGAATCAGAAAAGACCCCAAACAGCCAGGGGAATTTTAAAAAAAGAAAACCATATCTGGGGGCATCACAATGCCAGATTTCAGGTTGTACTACAAAGCTGTGTTCATCAAGACAGTGTGGTACTGGCACAAAAACAGACATATAGATCAATGGAACAGAACAGAGAACCCAGAAGTGGACCCTGAACTTTATGCTCAACTAATATACGATAAAGGAGGAAAGACGATCCACTAGAAGAAAGACAGTCTCTTCAATAAATGGTGCTGGGAAAATTGGACATCCACATGCAGAAGAATGAAACTGGACCACTCTCTTGCACCATACACAAAGATAAACTCAAAATAGATGAAAGATCTAAATGTGAGACAAGATTCCATCAAAATCCCAGAGAAGAACTCAGGCAACACCCTTTTTGAACTTGGCCACAGTAACCGGAGAAGGACAAACAGTGTATGTTCTCATTCATTTGGGGAATATGAATAATAGCGAAAGGGAATATAAGGGAAGGGAGAAGAAATGTGTGAGAAATATCAGAAAGGGAGACAGAACATAGAGACTCCTAACTCTGGGAAATGAACTGGGGGTGGTGGAGGGGGAGGAGGGTGGGGGGTGGGGGTGAATGGGTGACGGGCACTGAGGGGTACACTTGACGGGATGAGCACTGGGTGTTATTCTGTATGTTGGTAAATTGAACACCAATAAAAATTAATTTATAAAAAAAAAAAAAATAAAGTGTGAGTTGATTTCTTCAAGGCAGTGGCTAGCTTTAAGTAGATGGTCAGGGTATCAGATACTGAATCTATGAGATCTATTCAATATTTACAGAGAGTAAATATAGATAGATAGATAGATAGATAGATAGATAGATAGATAGATAGAATATATCTATTCAATATATACAGAGAGTAACAGATTTACTATCTGTTAGTGGCTGAGGATTTAAAGATATTCTAAGACATAGAATTTCTTGAAACAGGAACTGAGTCTGGAACAATATTTCTCAATGTTTTGTAAAAAATTAGCAACCCCATAAGGGGAAAATAAGGTAAAATTGAGTATTTATTATTTGAGTTAATTTAAATTGTAAATTTAATTGTAAAATTTACAAAAATTGAGTAAAATTGAGTTAATTTATTAATCAATAAATTAACTTAAACCTAGTTTCTTCCTAATGAGAAAAAATAAATAGGAAGGAATAAGATTTTGTCAGGTAGAGTTAAGCTTTTGAGGGCCACAAACCAACATACTATCTAGGATTTTTGGTGGCTCCCCAAACCAATCTTTGCCCTCATTTAAAATGCATGGCCTGTGAGATAGTAGGCCTAAAACTATCATAATAGTCGATGTATATATTACAATATGGGCAACTACTTTATTCCAAGAGAATTTGGATTGGAATTAATGGAATGAAAGCTTCTGCACCAGGAATTCACTTTTATATGGACTTAACCTCAACCTACTATGGATGGCAAACTAATAATAATTAGTCTGGCATTCAGATATGGTTTAAAAAGTATCTAATAATATTATAATATTAGTACCTTCTAACTATGCTATTTTAAAGTAAAGAACACAGTAAAGGGCAGCCCGGGTGGCTCAGCAGGTTTAGCACCAACTTCAGCCCAGGGTGTGATCCTGGAGACCCAGGATCGAGTCCCACGTCAGGCTCCCTGCATGGAGCCTACTTCTCTCTCTGCCTATCTCTCTCTCTCTGTCTCTCATAAATAAATAAAATATTTTAAAAAAGAACACAGTAAAAACAAACTTCATACTGTTTCACCCCCCCCAACATATTATGGTGGGGGAAAAAAAAGCACAGTGCAGGGAAAATCATTCTCATCAAGAGATCAGAAAATTTGGATTCTGTGCCAATATTAAACATAACCATTTGGTCAGTCAAAATAGTTTCTCTGTATCTTGCAAGATGTTCATATGGTTTTCTTCTTTAATCTGCTAATGTGGTGGATTCACACAGATTTTTAAAAATGTTGGATAATTAAAATCTATTGAAGTGATGGATCAAAGTGATAGATTTTCCAATATTTTACCAAGCCTTCATACCTAGAATAAATTCCATGTGTTCATGATACTCGTTCTCATACACTGATGAATTCAGCTTTATAAATTTTACATGGAATTTTTATGCCTATGTTTGTAAGGAAGATTGGTGTATAATTTTATGTTTAATGTTATTTTTCCCTGGTTTACCATGATTTTATTGGCTTTATAAAATATGTTGGCAAATAGGTGACAGTTCTACATGGGTATCTGCATATCTTGCAAACAAAAGTAATGACTGCCTCTGTTCTGTACTATTTTTTTTGAAAGATATTCTTATAGCACATAGTCTTAGTAGGCATGATGTCCCCTTCTGGGAAGGTTTGATTGTAGCCTTAGAACATAGTATATTTAAAGCTGTTATAAAAGAATGAATTTGGGGACACCTGGATGGCTCAGATGTTGAGCATCTGACTCTTGATTTCAGCTCAGGTCACGATCTCACTGTCATGAGATCAAGGCCTGCATTGGGCTCTGGGATGAGTATGTAGACTGGTTAGGATATTCTTTCTCCCTCTTGTCCCCACCCCCCACTTGTGTGCTCTCTCTCTAAAAAATAATAACAATAAAATATAACGGAATTTTATAAGCTCAGAGCTCTCCATGTAACATACCCCACTGTGTGTAGATATCACCTGGCCCTATCTGTAACATCCTATGAGAAAGACTCAGGTATCTATCACCAACTGGGCTGTTTTGGCTATTGCTCTAAGTAACAGACTGTCCTTTGTTTCTGGTCCAGGAAAATCTTACACCTTTTGCAAGCATCCAGGAAAGTGGAAGACTAATTTGTTAGTTTGCAAATAGGGTAAATCTCAGACCCTGTCCTTTTTATTCTCTGACACAATATGCATAAAATTAAAATCCCTTATGCTTTGCTAACTCTAGCCTGTAAAACCATTTGGGCCTGTTTTCTTTTTAGGTATGGGGGCAAATTTTTAAATACCAATTATTTATGTTGTATCAATTTCTTTATTAATTGCTGGTCTATTCATGTTTTATAAGTTTTTCTTGAGTTGGTTTTGGAATTTTTATACATTATTCAT
This sequence comes from Nyctereutes procyonoides, assembly GCF_905146905.1. NCBI lineage: Eukaryota > Metazoa > Chordata > Mammalia > Carnivora > Canidae > Nyctereutes > Nyctereutes procyonoides. The sequence goes on from NW_026575052.1 coordinate 35,219,955, forward strand.
TCTATGAAGATTTTCAAACACATTGGACTAAAACTTGCATAATTGTGGTACATTTAGGGCTCTGCACAAATGATCTGATCTCCTGATTTATTTTGCACTTCCCTGTGCAAAATATTTTGCACTTCCCTGTCCCTTAGAAATTTATTTTGCACTTCCCTGTCCCTTAGAAATTTAAGCATGGCCATGAGACTTAACCAATGAAAATGATTGTTTGAACAAAATATTGTCCATTGCTTCTGGGTATAGCACTTATCAATTTGAGAGGCTATAGTAGTCTTTTTTCATCTTCCTCAGCAACCACCAATATACCAGACAGAGATTGCTCGGTCAGCCTCAGTCATAAAGCTTACGACAATGTGGAGCAGAGTACTCAGGAGTCAAAGGAAAATTATTTTAACATTACTTTGTGATTCTCAATAAGAATTCATAGTGATCTATATAACTATTAAAGGAAAGGGTGATAACTCCAAAAGTTGAATCTGACTTGTTTTTTCTTTTTTTTTTCTTCATACAGGGAAGTGCTCTTGGAGAAATTTCATTGTGTGAAATTATAGCGAGAAAGGACTGTGAAGAAAATCTCCAAGTCACCATCAGATTGAGAAAGGATATAAAGAAGAACCAGCATTTTAGAATCTCAAACAGGTACTTCTGCCGCTTTATAAAATCTAATTTATAAAAACTATTTTACTTCAGAAGGATTTTTCTCATATTCTAGAAGATAAAGGCTCTCAATCCCTGCACCCTCCATATGGTTCAATTTTATGTTCACCATCAAAGACCATAAAGTAGGTTCCATTATTTTTTTTTAAGATTTTATTTATTTATTCATGAGAGACACACAGAGAGGGAGAGAGAGAGAGGCAGAGACACAGACAGAGAAGCAGGCTCCATGCAGGGAGCCCGACGTGGGACTCAATCCCAGGACTCCAGGATCACACCCTGGGCCGAAGGCAGGCGCTAAACCTCTGAGCCACCCAGGGATCCCCAGGTTCCATTATTTTGAAGACTCTTTCAGAGCCATAAAGATTGTGAACAATTATATCATACATTTTTTTCAATTGTAGCAACTTTCAGAGTGCTTATACTGGGTACTAAATGTGTTTGTAGAATGGATGGGTGAGTGAGTGCCTGTATGTAAGGAAAGATATTAGAAATATAATGAATAATTAGCCTTTGAGAATGTCTCAAATCAGGCCTCCCAAATATATTTTTAGCAGGAATGGATTATTATTATGAATGTATTTAAGATGCATTTTGTAGTTCTTAAGAAAAAATATTCTTTAGAGGTTAGCTTAGAGAACTTTGAAGTTTGTATTAAAAGGAAAAGAACTCTCAGTCATATGCTAAGCATTGGATAAAACCCTCAGGTATATCGTTGAGCAAGATGGACATACTTACTATCTGCACGCTCAGAGCTTTAAAATCTGGTGGAATGAGCAACAATGATAGAATACTATTAGTTGATTCTTATTTTACAGTCATGGCAGTAAGCATCCAATTTATCAACATTTTATAAATAAGGGAATTCTGGCTAAGGGAGGTAAAGTAACTTGTATTAATATTTGAACCTAGTTTCTTCTCTCTCACCAGGGGATGGTTTGATTCCCAGTTCTGCTAGTTGAACACTAGGTGATCCTGAGAAAGTTACTTCACCTTTCTTACTCAGTTTCTGGAGATGATGAATGAGGATAATAAGATACCTTCCAGCCTTACCCATCCTACATCTTACATGTAGCTAGATGCTTTAAAAAAAAAAAAAAGGAGGCATGTGATATCCTTCATGTGTGATAGGACAGACAAAAGGTTGAAACATGGTATTTTATTGCTGTCTTTTTCATATTACATAAGACATTTATAGTGCCAAGTTGATTGATATAAGTAGGCCTTAGCAGAGGTGGAGTGATATTTTTACAGTCAAAGGTAGGTATAGAGTCACCCTGTTAATAGACTTGAAAAGCTAATACAAAATGGATTTTAAATGTCATCTTTATCTCCTGTATTTTTAGGATACCAGAATCAATTGTATAAATCCTGCAAAATTAATTTTTTCTAATGAATATGTTAAAATATGTGTGGATTACTTATAATTCTGTAACATCAGTTTAATTTTCAATATATAGTTGACCCATGACAACATGGATTTGAGCTGGGCAGGCTCACTTAGAAGTGGATTTTTTTTTTACAAGATTTATTATTTGAGAGAGAGGGAGAGAGGGAGAGATCAGGGGGAGAGGCAGAGGGAGAGGGAAAGAATCTTAGGCAGACTCCCTGCTGAGCATGGAGCCTGATGTATGTAGGGCTTGATCTCATGACCCTGAGATCATGACCTGAGCCGCAATTAAGAGTTAGATGCCTAACCCACTGACCCACGCAGGTGCCCCACAAGTGGATTTATTTTTCAATGAATATATATACAGTAATGTAAATGTATTTTCTTTTCCCTATGATTTTCTTAACTTTTTCTCTTGCTTTCTTTATAGTAAAAATACAGTAGATAATACACAAAATATGTGTTAATAGACTGTACCTTATCAGCAAGTCTTCTGCTCAACAGTTGGTTTTTAGTAATCTTGGAGGAGTCAAAATTTAAGTATACATTTTCAACTATGTGGGGATGTTGGCAACCTTAACATCTGTGTTGTTCATGGGTCAACTCTAGTTTATAAAGTTATCAGACAAAATCATAAAAATTTATAATGTTTTGTTTTTGTTAATCAAATACCATGGTTTTTAAAAATAAATGGTTTTCTTTTTAAAAATATTTTTTTTATCCTGGCAAAAAATGCACAGCACAAAATTTGCCATTTTGGCCATTTTTTTAGTATGCAACTCAATCGCATTAAAGTTGTGCCACCATCATCACAAAGAGAAACTCTGTAGCCATCAAAGAATAACTTCTCTATTTCCCATTCTTCTCAGTACCTGATAACCTCTAATCTACTTTCTGTTTCAATGAATTTTTCTACGTATCTCATATGAGTGAGATCATAAATTCATTTCTTTTCATGGCTAAATAATATTCCATTTATGTATATACCACATTTATGTATTCATTGATTTGTATGGATACTTGGATTACTTCCATTTTTTGACTATGATGAATAATGCTGCAGTAAACAGTAGGCTACAAGTATCTCTTTGAATCCCTGTTTTCAGTTCTTTTGGATATATATTCAGGGGTAGATCTGCAAAATCATAGGAGTTCTAGATTTAGCATTTGAGAAAACTCCAAAGTGTTTTTGCAGTGGGATGCATCATTTTACATCCTTACCAACAATTTTTGAGGATTCCTACTTTACCACAATCCTTGTCAACATGTTTTGTGCTCTGTTAATTTTTTTTTTATGACAGTCACACACACACACAGTGCGAGATAGAGAGAGAGAGAGAGAGAGAGAGAGAGAGAGAGAGAGGCAGAGACACAGGCAGAGGGAGAAGCAGGCTCCATGCACCAGGAGCCCGACGTGGGACTCGATCCTGGGTCTCCAGGATCGCGCCCTGGGCCAAAGGCAGGCGCCAAACTGCTGCGCCACCCAGGGATCCCTGTTAAATTTTTTTTTATTGTAGCTATTCTAATAGGTGTGATCTCATTATGGTTATCATTTGCATTCATTCCCTTAGTGACTAATGATGTGGAACTTCTTTTAATATACTTATTGGCTATTTGTATAGTTTTGGAGAAATGTCTACTCAAGTCTGCAGCCCATTTTTAATTCAGTTGTCTTCTTATTGAGTTCTTGATATATTTTAGGTATTAAGCTCTTATGAAATATGATTTGTAAATATTTTCTATTATGTAGGCTGCATTTAATGAAGTTCAACTAATTTTTTTAGTGTTCATGCTTTTGGTGTCATATCTAAGAATCCAGTGATCATGAAGATTTACCCCTATATTTTCTTCTAAGAGTTCTATGGTTTACTGTCAGAATGACTAAACTTAACAACACAAGAAACAACAGGTGCTGGTGAAAATGCAGAGAAATGGGAACTCTCTTGCCCTGTTGGTGGGGATGCGAACCTGGGCAGCCACTCTGGAGGACAGTATGGAGGGAGAACAGAATAGAGGTTCCTCAAAAAGTTAAAAATAGAACTACCCTATGATCCAGCAATTGGACTACTAGGTATTTACCCAAAGGATACAAAAATACTGATTCAAAGCGGCACATGCACCTCAGTGTTTATAGCAGCAATTCCCACAATAGCCAAACTTGGAAAGAGCCTATATGCCGATCGACAGATGAATGGATAAAGAAAACATTATATATAAAATGTTTCCATTATATATATATATATTCCATTATATATATTATATATATAATGGAAAATTAGCAATCAAAAAGAATCAAGTCTTGCCATTTGCAATGACATAGATGGAGCTAGAATGTATTATGCTAAGCAGAATAAGTCAGAGAAAGACAAATACCATATGATCTCACCCATATTTGGAATTTAAGAAAGAAAACAGTTGAACATATGGGAATGGGGAAAACAAAGGGGAGAGAGAATAAACTGAGGGTTGATGGTGGGTGGGGGAATGGGCTAGATGGGTAATGGGTATTAAAGAGGGTGTTGCGATGAGCACTGGGTGTTGTAAGTGATAAATCACTGGATTTTCTTCCTGAAACCAACACTGCATGTATGTTAAGTATAATTTAATTAAAAACGATGAACTAGTAACCTCATTATTTTTTGTTCTTTGTGAACTCTTAGGACATACCACATAAGCAATGTAGAATAAAATAACTTGAAAGCATAATATGTATTTCCTGAGTGAACTCAAAATTTCTAATCATTTAGTCAGTCTCTTTCAATTCTGTTTGGTATATTTTGGGAAATTATCCTTATAGTCTTTCATCTTCCCAGACCAGAAACAAGTAATGAAAGAAAAAGCAGTCCCTGTGCTATATGTTATTGTTTTCTCTCTTTTGTATTTTTTTTATTTACTTACTTATGATAGTCACAGAGAGAGAGAGAGAGAGAGAGAGAGAGAGAGAGAGAGAGAGAGGCAGAGACATAGGCAGAGGGAGAAGCAGGCTCCATGCACCGGGAGCCCGACGTGGGATTCGATCCCGGGTCTCCAGGATCGCGTCCTGGGCCAAAGGCAGGCGCTAAACCGCGGCGCCACCCAGGGATCCCTCTCTCTTTTGTATTTTAGGGAAAAGGTTATTTAAATGTGATAATGAAAAAATAATGGGATAGAAGCTAAATGTTTTCAGATGATCAGATTCTACTAAAAAATCTCTTTATATATAACCTTGTATTGTATCTAGTATACCTATAAGATATATTCAGCTATTTCAATACCAGTACAGTTGTGAAGTTTTTCTGTTTTAAGTATCTCAAGCTGCTCTGGTTAACTGTAACACAAGCCTAATGCTGGTAAGGTAAAAATTTGAAGTTTTAATCTGTTCAGGCATTTGAGAGTTCTCAATGGCAAATTATAAATCTGGAAACATTAAAATATTTTCACATTATCCTGTTAATTTTAATGAGCTCATACTTTAGTAGCTGTCAAAATTTGTTGGTAAACATCTCATTTCATATTCATCTATTTTAAGCCATAATAAGTCCTTTTACTTCATGTGCACTGCAAAAATAAAAGACACAGCTACACCTATGGTATAGTAAATCATAGCAATATTTGTGCCAGATGGTAAGAGCTGGAACTTCCAAGTGTATCTTCAGATTATTAGCATACTCTTCATGTCCCCTGAAACAAGTTGGGACTTCCTTAGATACTTGTTACTTTTTATTTCTTTATTAGAATTTGTTTGCTCTTTTGAGACTACCTTGATAGCCAATTCAATCCAATTTCCTCTTTTGACAGATACATTTTTTTACATTTTTTATATTTTACATATATAAAGTACAGATGAACAAATACTTAGTGCTTTGGATACAATATGGAAGTACTAAACCATTTCATGGTCTCCCCAAACGTCACAGCATTTTTCTTAAGGAAGTTCTCAAAATACTGGGCTAAACTCTTATTTATGCAATTACTTGCAGATTTCTTAAGTTTGCAGTATAGTTTCAGTGAAGTTTGTATATACTATCCAAAACAAATGGACAACTGCCATGCGCTATTAAACTATTACTACACTGTGCCAGAGTTAATTTCATTTCAGTAAAACAAACACCATCTCTGTTATTTATAGCATTGCATTCCATCTAATTAATCTACTCTTCATAATATTATGAATATGTTACTTCCCGGAAGTCAGAAAATTAAATAAAAGGAACTTTTTAGGTATCTTCCCATTCCGAGTCCACATTTCTGTACTGCTATATAGCTACAAGTCCTAGTAGCTTCTAGAGTAATGTACCTCAACTTTGGTACTTTGCACATTGGAATCTCTAGGGGATCTTTAAATACTGATGTTTGATTCATCTCCAGAGATTCTGATTTAATTGATCTGGGATATGGCCAAGGCACCAGGCTTCATTTAAGGTCATAGTGTGAAATAACAGAAATTGACTCCCAGAAACTTTTGCTTCAAAAAAACAAAATAAAACTTTAGCTCTTTTCTTCCTTCATCCAAAAAAAAAATTATTTTTCATCTGTCAAAGTCAGTTGAGGACCTGGTAATTTTCTGAGATGAGAAGTTCTGTTTCATAATAATGGTCTTATTATGTAGTTGCTCTATTTTAGGAAGCCCAATTCCTGAAATTCTGGATTAAGATTATGAATACTGATGATTATCTCTCTCGGAAGTTCTTTATCTTTTTATTAGTATGATCAAGCTAAATGCTCACCTGACTGATTAGAATGAGTATGAATAGACTACATTTTACTTTCTGGGATAGTGTATAGGATACATAATGTAAACCAAATTCCCTAGAAGCTGGTTATGTCACTTTGAAAACAGTATTTTTAATATGCAAATTAAAAAATTTTTATTTTAGACTAACAAAAATCCTGAAGATTTATATATACTTATATGAGGAAATGCAAACTGTTTATAATTTGTTCTGTTTTGCATCTGTCATGACAGGTGGTATGAATGCTTTTGGTTGGATATGCCCTATTTTAAACAGAAATTCTAGTTTTCAAATCTTTCACATCTGAGCACTCAGTGTAATTTCATTAAGAAATCATTGAGAAGTGTTCTATAGTTTTTAGGGTATAGATCCTTTACCTCTTTGGTTAGGTTTATTCCTAGGTATCTTATGCTTTTGGGTGCAATTGTAAATGGGATTGACTCCTTAATTTCTCTTTCTTCAGTCTCATTGTTAGTATATAGGAATGCCATTGATTTCTGGGCATTGATTTTGTATCCTGCCATGCTACCAAATTGCTGTATGAGTTCTAGCAATCTTGGGGTGGAGGCTTTTGGGTTTTCTATGTAGAGTATCATGTCATCGGCGAAGAGGGAGAGTTTGACTTCTTCTTTGCCAATTTGAATGCGTTTAATGTCTTTTTGTTGTCTGATTGCTGAGGCTAGGACTTCCAATACTATGTTGAATAGCAGTGGTGAGAGTGGACATCCCTGTCTGGTTCCTGATCTTAGGGGAAAGGCTCCCAGTGCTTCCCCATTGAGAATGATATTTGCTGTGGGCTTTTCGTAGATGGCTTTTAAGATATCGAGGAAAGTTCCCTCTATCCCTACACTCTCAAGAGTTTTGATCAGGAATGGATGCTGTAGTTTGTCAAATGCTTTCTCTGCATCTAATGAGAGGATCATATGGTTCTTGGTTTTTCTCTTGCTGATATGATGAATCACATTGATTGTTTTACGAGTGTTGAACCAGCCTTGCATCCCGGGGATAAATCCTACTTGGTCATGGTGAATAATTTTCTTAATGTGTTGTTGGATCCTATTGGCTAGTATCTTGTTGAGAATTTTTGCATCCATGTTCATCAGGGATATTGGTCTGTAATTCTCCTTTTTGGTGGGGTCTTTGTCTGGTTTTGGAATTAAGGTGATGCTGGCCTCATAGAATGAGTTTGGAAGTACTCCATCTCTTTCTATCTTTCCAAACAGCTTTAGTAGAATAGGTATGATTTCTTCTTTAAACGTTTGATAGAATTCCCCTGGGAAGCCATCTGGCCCTGGACTCTTGTGTCTTGGGAGGTTTTTGATGACTGCTTCAATTTCCTCCCTGGTTATTGGCCTGTTCAGGTTTTCTATTTCTTCCTGCTCCAGTTTTGGTAGTTTGTGGCTTTCCAGGAATGCGTCCATTTCTTCTAGATTGCCTAATTTATTGGCGTATAGCTGTTCATAATATGTTTTTAAAATCGTTTGTATTTCCTTGGTGTTGGTAATGATCTCTCCTTTCTCATTCATGATTTTATTAATTTGAGTCTTCTCTCTCTTCTTTTTAATAAGGTTGGCTAATGGTTTATCTATCTTATTAATTTTTTCAAAGAACCAACTCCTGGTTTTGTTGATCTGTTCCACAGTTCTTCTGGTCTCAATTTCATTGAGTTCTGCTCGAATCTTAATTAACTCTCTTCTGCTGGGTATAGGATCTATTTGCTGTTTTTTCTCTAGCTCCTTTATGTGTAAGGTTAGCTTTTGTATTTGAGTTCTTTCCAGTTTTTGAATGGATGCTTGTATTGCGATGTATTTCCCCCTTAGGACTGCTTTTGCTGCATCCCAAAGATTTTGAATGGTTGTATCTTCATTCTCATTAGTTTCCATGAATCTTTTTAATTCTTCCTTAATTTCCTGGTTGACCCTTTCATCTTTTAGCAGGATGGTCCTTAACCTCCACGTGTTTGAGGTCCTTCCAAACTTCTTGTTGTGATTTAGTTCTAATTTCAAGGCATTATGGTCTGAGAATATGCAGGGGATGATCCCAATCTTTTGGTATCGGTTCAGACCCGATTTGTGACCCCAGTATGTGGTCTATTCTGGAGAAAGTTCCATGTGCACTTGAGAAGAATGTGTATTCAGTTGAGTGTGGATGTAAAGTTCTCTGTGAATCCCTTCAGGGGCTACAAACTGAGGAAAAGTAAGCTATGCCATGTAAACTATATTATCTAGATTCTGATGAACAGGGATCCCTGGGTGGCGCAGCGGTTTAGCGCCTGCCTTTGGCCCAGGGCACGATCCTGGAGACCCAGGATCGAATCCCACATCAGGCTCCCGGTGCATAGAGCCTGCTTCTCCCTCTGCCTATGTCTCTGCCTCTCTCTCTCTCTCACTGTGTGCCTATCATAAATAAATAAAAATAAAAAAAAATAGATTCTGATGAACGGATAACTAGCTAAACGAGATATAAAACACTGCTTCATTAATACAATCACCAGGTAATTTCATAAATCTGGGGTTATAGTAGACTGGTTTAAAGAATAATGGGGGCAGCCCGGGTGGGTCAGGGGTTTAGTGCCGCCTTCAGCCCAGGGCATGATCCTGGAGTCCTGGGATCGAGTCTCAACTCGGGCTCCCTGCATGGAGCCTTCTTCTCCCTTGCCTGTGCCTCTGCCTCTCTCTCTCTCTCTCTGTGTCCCTCATGAATACATAAATAAAGTCTTAAAAAAAAAAAGAATAATTGGCTGCTTGCTTCTTCCTCTGGTATTCAATTTGGGATCTGTATATAGAGTGAGAAGCAGAACTAAGGCGACAGACTGAACTCTCAGTTTACTTCATCAGCTCAGTTGCACGGATGAAGTAGATAGAACTCAGAGAAGTATAGCAGATTTGTATCACTCAACCTATGAAAGGTAGACAGAATAAGAATAGTGGATTGGCTGAGAAAGGTCCTTGTTGGTTTCAGAGATAGAATGCAAGGGCACCCCTTGTTTTTGAGTTCAGAAAGTAGAAGCGGGAGGAAAACAAGGCATGCCAGCCCAAGGCCATGGCTGTGAACAAAGAGGCCTGAGCCTCTAATAACATAGGACTCAGTGACTGGCAATTCCCAGTTTTTGTTTTTGTTTTTTTTTGTAACTTCCATTTTTTATTGACATTGTCTACTCTTTTACCTATGTTGCCCATCTTTTCTCTTTTCATTAGCATTTGTTTAAATAGTTATTTAATTTATTTATTTATATTTTTAAATTTTTTTATTTATTTATAATTTTTTTAAAGTTATTTTAAAGTCCTATCTGATAACTCCAACATCTAGATCACTGAGGATCTTCTATTTTCTGCTTCTTCTCTTGCTTATTGATCACATTTTCCTAACCTTCTCTTATCTCATAATTTTGTATTGTATCAATGATTCATGGAGATTGAAGTAGATATTATTTCCTCCCAAGATGGTTGACCCTTTCTTTTGTCAGGCAGAGAGGGTGAGAGGCTGATCACCTGAACCCAATAATTAATAAGCTGAGGTAGAGGTGAAGTTAGATTGCAGCTTTCACTAGACTCAATCTACCTCTGATTTCAAATGGCTTAAGGATGTGGCCTATCCTGTGTTTTTTGCACTCCTTTAATGGGATGTTATCTCCTAAGCTCATGGATTTCACTGTGGGACCACAGGAAATTTGTACTCTTGTTTTCCAGGCCTTGATCTCTTGAACATGGCTCTTTGGGTTTTTAGTTAAGAGTTTTGTAAATGTTAAGAGGTTGTAAATGGAACTCTATCCTTTCATCCTACAAAGTTTAAAATAAGGGAAATGTCAGATTTCTGCAGAAGATGATGGAGTAGGAGGATCCTAAGCTCGCCTCATCCCACAAATGCAACTAGCTAACACCCACATTAGTGTAAATAACTCAGAAAATGACCTGAGGACTGGCAGCACAGGCTCTCCACAGCTAAATGTAAAGAAGAAGCCACATCAAAGAAGGTAGGAAGGGTGGAGACATGGTAGAAAGCTAAGTAGACCCATGGGGCTGTCTGTAGGAGGGATGGATGCTGCAGACTCGGAGAGTGAAGAGAAACAGATCCTCACACCAGACACCCCAGATATGGGGAACCTGTATTGGGAGAACAAATCCCTACAAAATTTTGCTTTGAAAACCAGAGGGGCATAATTTTGTGAATTTTTATAACCCGTGGTGGTTTAACACCTGGGACTTTAAAAATCAGTGGGCTCAGCTCTTGGAGATTGGGAGGGCTAGAGGGAAATGAATCCTCACCCTTAAAGAGACAGCAAAACAAATAGCCCCACTGAGATACAGCATAGAAGCAGCAGTTTGAAAAACACATGGGGTGTATGTGAAGGAGGTTTGTTTACTAAACTCAGAGAATGTGGTAGAGGGGCAGGGATCTTTGGGAGACTTCTCCAAGAACAAAAGACCTGGTGGGTGCTGTTTTCCTTCCCCAGCCTAGATACACTGACACATATGGGAACCAGCACAATGCCAACATTCTCCACCTACCTTACTTACAGGGTGGCCCGCCGCTATGCATGTGTGCAGATCCACCCCCTCCAACCCAGCTGGCCTCAGCAGGAGGTCTGGGCAACTGCAGGTCCCCTCCTATAGCAAACTTTGCTGGTACTGTATACCCTTCCCCGCCCTCTCCTGCAGATTTTCCCCCTCCAGCCTTGCCAGAGGAGTTTGCTAAAGCAACTCCAAATCCTGTCCCACAACAGACATGCACAAACCTCGTTAACAGCATAGGCCCCATCCCTGTGTTCTGAGGATTTGCCTCCTTTCATACTCCCATGGCCAGAGCACATCCAGGGCACATCTACAAACCTGGAAGTAAGCAAGCAGCCCTGCCGGAAGCCAGCACTACTCCAGCGACTCCTGCCATGAGGAAAGGGGAAGACAACCACACATACCAGTTTGTGGCTCCAGCAGGGGGTTGGGGGCAGACATCTGGTCAGATTGCAGGTCCCACCAACCAATGGAAGCTTCTTAGAGGACAATACAAGGAAAGCACTCTGCAGTTGGGTGCTACTCTATCTCTGGTAAACATGTGCTCTGACTCAGCTCAAGCCCAAAGTGCCTACCAGATTAGCTCACTAACAACACAAGGACCAAACACTACCCAAAACAGGCAAAGAGAACTATTGCACACGAAAGGCAATGGCTCCTGACCCACAACACTGGGACACACCCAACACACACAGGAGACACTGCACTGTAGGACGCTATAGGACCTCTTCTCCATAAGACCACTACTTATAAGAGCAGAAGTTGTAGTTGACTTTCCTAACACACACACACACACACACACAAAAACAAATACAGATAATTAAAGTGAGAAGGCTGAAGAATATGTTGGAAATGAACGAACAGGACAAAACCATAGCAACAGAACTAAATAAAACAGAGATGAGTAATATCCCCAAGAATTTAAAGTAATGGTCATAAAGATACTCACTGGACTAAAGACAAGAGTGGAGAATGTCAGTGAGGCCCTAAGTAAAAAGAAAACAAAAGAGAACCAATCAGAGATGAAGAACTCAATAATTGAAATTAAAAACATACTAGATAAAATAGTGGATTAGAGGAAGCAGCAGAATGGCTAAGTGACCTCAAGGAAGAATAAAGGAAAGAAATCAAGCTGAATAGGAGACAACAAAAAAAAATAACATAGGGAACACAGTGTATCATCAAACATAATAACATTCACATTATAGCGATCTCATAAGGAGAAGAGAGAGAAAAGGCAGAAAATTCATCTGAAGACATGAATCTAGTGAAATAAACAGAAATTAACCCATTAAGTTCCACATCGGGACACATAGTAATTAAAGTAGCAATAAGTAGTGATCAGGAGAGATTCTTAAAGCAGCAAGAGAAAATACAATAGTTACATATAAGGGAAAGCCCAGAATACACAGAGAAATTTTTCAGCAGAAACTATCCAAGCCAAAAGAGAGTGGCATGATAAATTCAAAATTCTGAAAGAAAAAAACCCTGCAAACAAGAATACTCTATATAGTAAAGCTTTGATTCAAAATATAAGGAGAGGGGGATCCCTGGGTGGCTCAGCAGTTTGGCACCTCCCTTTGGCCCAGGGCGCAATCCTGGGGTCCCGGGATCGAGTCCCACGTCGGGCTCCCTGCATGGAGCCTGCTTCTTCCTCCTCCTGTGTCTCTGCCTCTCTCTCTCTCTCTATGTCTAAAATAAAATAAATAAATAAATAAATAAATCTTTAAAAAAAACCCACCAAAACATAAGGAGAGAGATGAAGAGTTTCCCAAAGAAAAGTTAAAGGAATTTATCACCACTAGTAGAAAGGAAAGACCATAAAAGTAGGAGTAAGAAGAGTAGGAAGCAGAAAAACACTAAAATTAAATGTATTTTAAAAAATCAGTCAAGGGAGACACAAAATAAAAAGATGTAGAGTATGACACCATATACCTAGAATGTGGGAGAGAAGTAAAGAGTTCAAACTTAAGTGACGATCAACTTAATAACGTTATATACAAACCTAATGGTAACCATAAAAGAAAAACCAATAATATACACAAAAAATAAAGAAAAAGGAATCCAAGTATATCACTAAAGAAAACCACCAAACCAGGAGAGAAGAGATATACATGGAATCAAATGAAAATGAAAGTCTTTGGGATTCAGCCAAAGTTGTTCTAAGAGGGAAGCTTATAGCAATACAGGCCTTCCACAAAAACAGTACAGAGGATAAAAACCATATGATCATTTTAAGAGATGCAAAAAAAGCATTTGACAAATTACAACATCCATTCATGAGAGAAACCCTTAACAAACTAGGTTTAGAGGGAACATACCTCGACATAATAAATCCCTTGTATGAAAAACCCACAGCTAACATCATACTCAATGGTGAAAAATGGAGAACTTTTCCCCTATGATCAGGAACAAGAAAAGGATTTCCATTCTAAATATTTCTATTCGGGATCCCTGGGTGGCACAGCGGTTTAGCGCCTGCCTTTGGCCCAGGGTGCGATCCTGGAGACCCGGGATCGAATCCCATGTCGGGCTCCCGGTGCATGGAGCCTGCTTCTCCCTCTGCCTGTGTCTCTGCCTCTCTCTCTCTCTGTGTGTGTGTGACTATCATAAATAAATAAAAATTAAAAAAAACTTAATTAAAATTTTTTAAAAATAAATATTTCTATTCAAAATAGTACTGGGAATGGGAAAAAGTCTCTTCAACAAATGGTGTTAGGGAAAATGGACCACTCTCCTACACCATACACAAAAATAAATTCAAAATGAATGAAAGACCTGTGAGATCAAATCATAAAAATGCTAGAAATTTCTCTGACATGGCCATGGCAACATTTTTCTGGATATGTCTTCTCAGGCAAGGAAAACAAAAGCAAAAATTAACTACTTGGACCACATCAAAATAAAAAGCTTCTGCATAGGGGATCCCTGGGTGGCTCGAAGGTTTAGTGCCTGCCTTCGGCCCAGGGCATGATCCTGGAGTCCCGGGATTGAGTCCTGCTTCAGGCTCCCTGCATGGAGCCTGCTTCTCCCTCTGCCTGTGTCTCTGCCTCTCTCTCTCAGTCTGTGTCTCTCATGAATAAATAAATAAAATCTTTTAAAAAAAGCTTCTGCATAGCAAAGGAAATTGTTAACAAAACTAAAAAACATATTGAATGGGGGAGGCTATTTGCAAATGACATCTGATAAGAGGTTAGTATCTAAAATATATAAAGAACTGATACAACTCAACACCCACAATACAAACAATCCAATTTAAAAATGGGAAGAAGACACTTTTCCAAAGAAGACATATAGATGGCTAACAGACACATGAAAGATGCTCAACATCACTCATCATTAGGGAAATGCAAATCAAAAACACAATAAGATATCACTTCACCTGTCAGAATGGCTTCAATCAAAAACAAGGAAAAAAGTGCTGGCAAGGATGTGGAAAATAAAGAACCTTTGTGCACCATTACTGGGAATGCAAATTGTGGTAGCCACTGTGGAAAACACTATGGAGGTTCCTCAAAAAATTAGAAATAAAATTACAATTTGATCCACTGATTCCACTACTGGTATATGCACCCCTATGTTTATTATTACCCCTAGGTTTATTACAGAATTATGGAAGCAACCCAAGTGGCCACTGATAGATGAGTGGATAAAGATGTGACACATATATATACAATGGTATATTACTCAGCCACAAAAAGAATGAAACCTTGCCATTTCCAACAACATAGATGGAACTAGAGAGTGTAAAACTAAGTGAAATAAGACAGAAAAGGAAAAATACCATATGATATCACTCATATAATTCATTAAGAATAAAAAACAAACAAAGGAAAAAGTGACAAAGCAAAAAACACACTTCTAACTATAGGGAACAAACTGATAGTTACCAAAGGGGAGGTGGGATGGGGTGGATGGAATAGGTGAAGGGGATCAAGAGTATACTTACCATGATGAGCACTGAATATTTGAGAATATTGTAGAATTACCATATTGTTTACCTAAAACTAACACTGTGTATTAACTATACTGAAATTAAGATGAAATGAAATTAAAATTAAGGGAAATTTCCTAAGGAGAATTCTTACTATATATTTATGGTAGGCCCCTTTCTATACTATAACTTGATTCTTCAACTCTGTAAGACTCAGGAAATTGCTTTTTGGGGCCAACTACTTAGTCCTTGGTACTGCCACAGCTCTTAGCAAATGTCTCATGGGGAAAATCTGCCATATGTTTGGACAGTTTTTCCAATCTGGCATGCCAGTCCATATGGTTATTGAAACTTCTGCTCATTTCCCTTACTCCTAGTAGAGTCCTCTGCCTATGGCAAGACTGATCCTGAGATAATCCCCAGACTTAGTAAATACTCCCAATGAAGCAAAGAGCCAGCAATACGAACTTTCCTGGAAGACTTTCCCCACAATGGAATTTTAATTCAATTAGCCTTTTTAAAATTCCATAGCTCTCTGATTTATTAATATGATTTTTGTAATTTATCATCCCCCCAAGATAGTACCATTGATACTGATTACTCTTATAATTAATTATACTTTAATATATCTTATTATATCTTCTATATCCCAGAAGAAGAAATCTCTACTGCTGTTATTACCAGAAATAATAAGCTTGACTTATTATCTCTGCTATTTTTCAGGGTTCTTGGCTATTTTCTCATTTTTGCACTCTGAATCAGGTGCCATGAGCCCTCCCTCCCCCCTTTTTTTTGCTGGTGATCAAATGAGATTGCTATTCTTCCAATGCAATGTTCTCCAAGAGAGAACAGCCCTGCATTCCATTTTGTCACTATATCTCAAATATATGATAGATCTACAATACAGTGGAGGTCTACTAAAATCTTTCACATTTCCTGATCATTTGGGATAAAAGGTGTAATACAATATAAACAGTATTTGTGTTGCACAGCTATTGCACAGACCCAGAATCGCCGTCAGGGTACCTTTACTCTCCCTATCTCTGTCATCACTCAAAAGAGTATACCACACGCCATGATCACAGAATAGGTTAAAGTCATCACTAGGTCTCCCAGTGATGGATTAAATTTTCCACTACTTCTCTTAAGGTCCACCTCCTTAATCTTAATTTTTTATTCCAAAATTGACCACAATTTCCCAGAATGATTCATAACCAATACGTGTACTGCTCATTGCCCCAACAAAGTCACCATAGAGTGGTCAGACATTAGAACACTTGAAAACTGCTGAAATCTTTTTTTTTTAATTAAATGACACCATTTGTTAGACATTGACAGTTCATTTGAATTGAGCTGTGCAGAGTTTCTTCACTTTCTTTCTAGCCTTTCTCAATCAGAGGTTCAAAAAACCCAGTGTCTGTCCAGTACCAGAATCATCTTTATTATGTTTCAACAGTTTAACTTTGTGTAGTTTATTGTGCAGGGTAGTTAGGGAAAGCAGTGGTATTAGGGAAAGCAATTAAAATTGTCAGCTCAGGGCCAAGGTCAGATGCAGCCACCCTCTCTTACCATGAGAATCTGTCTCTAGTGCTAATTTCGGATGCCTGGTGGTCAGTGGGTGGGTTTTAAATTTATGTGCATATGCATACATTTATGTTATATATCCAAGTGTTTGTAAATGAAGGTAGTATTTTCTTCCAACATCCAACTTCATATGGAATTAATAAAGCAATTTCTATACAAGCAAAACAATAAAGGGGATGACATTTGTGTGAGTATGTGTGCATATTGAGAGAAAGAGTGAGAATGAAAGTGCTGGTAGTTTTTAAAATAAGAGCTATGGAATGGTGATGTTTGAACAAAATGTATGATCTGTATTACAATTCATTTGGATCATAACACATTTCTTAAAACAGAAAAGATTTCTAATTTTGAATCCAATGCCTAACCAAACTATTCTGCCTCAGAGACCATGGATTCAGTGACCCAACACCAGAATAACACTGGGTCATGCAAAAAGGGATGGAAATTTTCTAAATAAATGTGAGCTAACAGTTTACACCTTTTATCGGGTACCAGTTGAAGACATGACTCTGTCAATTTTAGTTCTTTCCCTTTGAAAACTGCTATTTCTAGACATTTCATCCTCAGTTTATTAGTATCCAGTTTCCAATTGGCATGGTTTCCAGTCTTCTTACTATCTCTGAAACAGGACCTAGAAACCAGGTTCCATAAGGAATGTGAATACTTCGCCTGTGGAATGAAGACTTGCAAAGGACATCAAATGTGTCTTTGCATATTATAAGAACAATCACATGAAGCAAGATTAAGACATACCTTAACCAATAAAAGAAAACTGTGAGAAGGGAGATTTTATTCAAAACAGAAATTTGCCTGATAGAGTTGTTAAAATATACAAACTTGCTTTTTCAGGTAGTGAGCTCCCTGACATTGCATGTCATAAGAAAAACATAGAAGTCTGTCACTGAGTGTGATTGTTGATGCTATTTGTGTACTGTTTGGAGCAGTTATGTATCCTCTCTAGCTTCTTATAATCTATGCTTTACATTTTAGTGGGAATGCATGTAAATACTTGTTTTTAAAGTAGTCTATGATATTGTCAGGCTTTGATACTTGGTTGGCTTTTGAAATAAATTTAAAACTCCCGAGTAAATCCTACATCAGGAACAGGGTCTGATTTTGCCCCTGGAAAATCAATAAAAAGGAAAAGAATCACTGGAATTTGTAAGCCCTTTCAAAAAATTGTGAATAAAATTCTTCTAGTTTCAGAGGAAACATAAAGGTTAATGCACTTTCTGCTATAAGGCATCACTGAATCTGTAGCATATTTGAAAATTTCCTTGACTTACCCCCAACTTTCTGAGAAGGCAGATTTCTGGGTTATATTCAAACTCCTGCTGTTTGAGCATGTACTGTTTTGTTTTCTATTATGGATAGGCATTCTTTTCCATTTGGGTATTCCTTATTTATATTGAACATGTATAAACTTGCAGAATTATTCTAACACCTTTGCATAAAATTATGTACAAATAAAACAATTCCCCAGGCTTTTACAAGAAATGAATGAATTGTCATAAATAGATCTCAGATGCCTGAAATTCACCTCCATGGTTTTTTATCTGCCAGAAAAAATAAGACATAGATTTATAAATCATCACTTTTTTTTTCATTTCTTTGACTCGAGTATATTCAGAAAAAAAATCTACATGGAACTTTTTCTTTTCTGCAAAAGATCTTGGTAAAACCTCTTCGTTAGTTAGCTTTACATGTATATTTATGTAAAAGTGTTTTCTTAGGGAACCACCATCATGGAATAGCTGGAAATCATGTTAACAGGATACTGATAAACTGAGGATACAATGCCTGGAAATGGTAGACACTTCAGATAAGAGAACAAAGACTGACTAGTTGCACTAGTTCCTGAGAAGAGACATAAAGTGCTAGCTCATATTTATCTAGAATATTTCCATTCCTTTCCACATTACCCATTTTATAATATAAAATATGAATTTGTAGGAAGAAAAACATTTAAAACATGTCTGCTTTGATCTGTCCACAGAAACTTGGCAGGCCAGAAAAAAGTGGCATGAAATATTCAATGTGCTGAATGGTAAAAATATGCAGCCAAGAATACTTTATTCAGCAAGGCTGTCATTCAGAATAGAAGGAGAGAGGAAGAGTTCCTCAGACAAACAAAAACTAACGGGGTTTGTAGCCCTGCAAGATATATTGAGTAGGGGAAAATAAGAACAAAAGCAACAAACTCTAGAAAGGAACAGAAAATATCACCAGAAACACCAACCTTACAGGTGACACAATAGTACTGATTCTTATCAATTACTCTGAATGTAAATGGGCTAAATGCTCTAATCAAAAGTACAAAGTATCAGAATGGATAAAAAACCAAGACCTATCTATACACTGTCTACAAGAGACTCATTTTAGAACAATGGACAGATTGGCTAAAATGGCTTTGAATGACACACTGGACCAGACAGATTTAACAGATATAATCAGAACATTTCATTCTAAAGTAGCAGAATATACATTCTTCTCAAGTGCACATGGAACATTTTTCCAGAAAATATCACTTGGTGGGTCAAAAATCAGCCTTCAACAAGTACAAAAAAACTGAAGTCATACCATGCATATGTCCAGACCACAGCACTATGAAACTTGAAGTCAACTATAAGAAAAAAATTGGAAAAGGATGCCTGGGTGGCTCAGCAGTTGAGCATCTACCTTTGGCTCAGGGCATGATCCCGGTTCCAGGATCAAGTTCCACATCGGGCTCCCTGTGAGGAGCCTGCTTCTCCCTCTGTCTGTATCTCTGCCTCTCTGTGTCTCTCATGAATACATAAATAAAATATTAAAAGAAAAAGAAAAAAAATTGGAAAGACCACAAATACATGCAGGTTAAAGCATATCCTACTAAAGAATGAATAGATTTAACCAGAAAATTAAAGAAGTGATTTTAAACAAATATATGGAAGCAAACACAAATGAAAATGATGCATGCAAAGGCAGTCCTGAGAGGGAAGTATGCTGCAATACAGGCCTACTTCAAAGGAGGAAGAAAAGTCTCAAATACACAAGCTAACCTTACACCTGAAGGAGCTAGAAGAAGGATGGCAAATAAAGCCTAAAGTCAGCAGAAGAAGGGAAATAATGAAGAATAGAGCTGAAATAAAAAATATAAAAACAGAAAAAAACAGATCAATGAAACTAAGAGCTAGTTCTTGAAAGAATTAATATAATTTATAAACCCCTAGCCAGACTTAACAAAGAGAAAAGAGAAAGGACGCAAATAAAATCAGAAACAAAAGAGGAGAGATCACAACCAACACCATAGAAATACAAATAATTCTAGGATAATATTATGAAAAATTATATGCCAAGAAATTGGGCAATCTGGAAGAAATGGCCAAAATCCTAGAAACATACACACACCAAAGCTGAAACAGAAAGAAACAGAAAATTTGAACACACCCATAACCAGCAAAGAAATTGAATCAGTAATCAAAAATCTCCAAAAACTTAAAACAAGGGCTATATGGCTTTCCGGACACTGGAAATGTCTTTCCAGATGTTAAATGTCTTCTAGACATTTAAAGAAGAATACCTATTATTCTTAAATGTCCCCCTACCCCCAAAAAATGGAAGAAAAATTTCCAAACTCATTCTACAAAGCCAGCATTACCTTGATTCCAAAACAAGATAAAGACTTCACTAAAAAAGAAAATGCTAGGGCAATATCCCTGATGAACATGGGTGCAAAAATCCTCAACATGATACTAGCAAATCAAATCTAATGATACATTAAAAGAATTATTCACCACAATCAATTGGGACCTATTCCTGGGCTGCAGGATTGGTCCAGTATTTGCAAATCATTCAACATAATATACCACATTAATAAAAGAAAGGGTAAGAACCATATCCTCTCAATTGATACAGAAGAAGCATTTGACAAAGTACAGCATCCACTCTTCATAAAAACCAACAAAGTAGAGATAGAGGAAACATACCTCGACATTATAAAGGCCACATACATCCACAACTAATATCCTCCTCAATGGAGAAAAACTTAGAGCTTTTCCCCTTACAATCATCAGGGACAAGATAGGGATGTCCACCCTCACCATTGCTATTTAACATACTTGAAGTCTTAGCCTCAGCAATCAGACAGTAAAAACAAATAAAAGGCATCCAAACTAGGTAGGAAGAAGTCACACTTTCACTCTTTACAGACGAGATGATACTCTGTAAAAACCTAAAAGACTCCACCAAAAATTTGCAAGAACTAACACATGAATTTGGCAAAGTCACAGGATACAAAATCAACATACGGAAATATGTCACAATTCTATACACCAATAATGAAGCAGCAGAAAAAGAAACAAAGGAATCAATCCCATTTACAGTTGTACCAAAAACCATAAGATACCTGGGAATAAACCTAACCAAAGAGGCAGAAGATCTATACTCTGAAAACTACAGAACACTTATGAAAGAAATTGAAGAGGACACAAAGAAATGGAAAAACAGTCTATGCTTGAGGGTTGGAAGAACAAATACTGTTAAAATATTTATACTACTCAAAGCAAACTAGACATGTAATGCAATCCCCATCAAAATACCACCAGTATTGTTCACAGAGCAAGAACAAACAATCCTAAAATCCCTATGGAACTACAAAGACCCTGAATAGCCAAAGTAATCCTGAAAAAGAAGAGTGAAGCTGGGGACATCATGATTCTAAACTTCAAGCTATATTACAAAGCTGTAGTTATCAAGATAGTATAGTACTGGCACAAAAACATATAGATCAATGAAACAGAATAGAAAACCCAGAAATGGACCCATAACTATATGATCAATTAATCTCTGATAAAGCAGGAAAGAATAGCCAATGGGAAAAAGTTTCTTCAACAAATGGTGATGGGAAAACTGGACAGCCACAGGCAGAAGAATGAAACAGAAACAGTTTCTTATATCATACACAAAAATAAATTTAAAATGGATGAAAGACCTAAATGTGAGACAGAAAACCATCAAAATCCCAGAGGAGAACACAGGTAGCAACCTCTTTAACCTTGGCATAGCAACTTCTTACTAGACACACTGCCAGAAGAAAGGGAAACAAAAGCAAAAACGAACTATCAGGACTTCATCAAGATGAAAAGTTTCTGTAGAGCAAAGGAAACAACAAAACTAAAAGGCAGCCTATAGAATGAGAGAAGATATTTGCAAATAACTTTTGATAAAGGTTTAGTATCCAAAATCTATAAAGAACTTATCAAACTCAACCCTCACAACCCAAATTATCCACTAAGAAATGGGCAGAAGACATAAATAGATACTTTTCCAAAAAAGACATCCAGATGGGTAACAGGTCCATGAAAAGATGCTGAACGTCACTCATCATCAGGGAAATACAAATCAAAACCTCTATGAGATACCACCTGACACCTGTCAGAATGGCTAAAATTAACAACACAGGAAACAACAGATGTTGGTGAGGATGCAGAGAAAGAGGAACCCTCTTGCACTGTTCTTGGGAATACAAACTGGTGCAGCTGCTCTAGAAAACAGTATGGAGGTTCCTCAAAAAGTTAAAAATAAAACTACCCTACAACTCAGCAACTGCACTGCTAAGTACTTATCCCAGGTATACAAAAATACAGCTTTGAAGGGGTACATGCACCCTGATGTTTAATAGACCATTGTCAACATTAGCCAGACTATGAAAAGAGCCTAAATATCTATTGACTGACAAATGGATAAGGAAGATATAGTGCGTGTATGCATGTATATACAAAATGGAATATTACTCAGGCATCACAAAGAATGAAAATTTGCCATTTGCAATGACATGAATGGAGCAAGAGGGTATTATGCTAAGTGAAATAAGTCACTTAGAGAAAGATAAATACCATATGATTTGTGGAATTTAAGAAACAAAACATCTGAACATATGGGAAGGAAAACACAGAGGGAGGGAAGCAAACCACAAGAGACTTTTAATGACAGAGAACTAACTGAGGGTTGATGGAGGGAGGGAGGTGGGAGATAGGCTAAGTGGGTGATGGGTATTAAGGGGGGTGCCTGTTATGATGAGCACTGGGTATTACATGTAAGTGATGAATCACTAAATTCTACTCCTGAAATCAGTATTATAATATATATTAACTACCTAGAATTTAAATAAGAATTTGAAAAGAAAAAAAAATTCTGCTTGACTCATCAATATTTCCAATATACCACTTAATAGGATAAAGGGAATAGGTCTATTCTAGTAGACATGGCTGAATGAATTCTGTAAAAGTTTATATGAGCTTTATTCACTGATACTAAGAAAGCAATGAGGTTGAAAAGCAGAAAGAAAAAAGATTAATAAAAAAAAAGTGAGAACGGGTTAAGGAAACTCTGTGACATTATTAAGAGTAATAACATCTACATTATAGGGATCCCGAAGGGAGAAGAGAGAGAGAAATGGGGTTATAAAACTTATCTAAAGAAAAAAAATAGCTGAAAATTTCTCTGATATCCTGGTCTAGAGAGTACAGGGAGTCCCTAACAAGATGAGCTCATAACTACACCAAGACACATTAACAGTAAAAATGACAGAAAGTAATGATAAAGAGAATTTTAAAACCATTATGAGAAGTGTGCCTGGGTGGCCCAGTTAGTTTAGCATTCAACTCTTGGTTTCTGCTTAGATCATGATCTCATGGGTCATGAGATCACACCTCCCATTAGGCTCTATTCTCAGTAAGGGGTGTGCTTGAATTCTCTCCTCTGCCCCTCCCCCCATCATGTGGATGCACTCTCACAAATATATCTTAAAAAAAAAAAAAGAGCAGTAAGAGAAAATAGTTACATACAATGGAAACCCCATAAAGCTACTTTTTAGCAGAGACTTTGCAAGCCAGAAGGGAGTAGCATGATATATTCAAAGTGCTGAAGGAAAAAAAATATACAACCAAGAATCCTCTTGGTTAGAGCGGAACTGTCAAATCAATATGTTGTACACCTGAAACTAATAGAACATTGTAGTTCACCTATACTTAATTTAAAAAAGTATGGTTTTGGCAAAGAATTAGGACAAGAGAAACAAATAAGGACCTCAGAAACAGGCTCACATACATGGAAATATAAATTATGACAGACTTGTGTACATCAGTGGGGAAATGATGAATTATTTTCAATAAATCATGAGTGAAAAAGATTAAATGGGAAGAAATCCCAAGGTAATTGGATCCCTACCTACAATATAGCAAAACAAACAATAAAACCCTCACAAAATTCAAAAAACAACAACACAAGTCTATTCCAAATATCTTTAAACTATTTGAAAAATACCAGGAGGATATCTTTTTGATATTGGGGAAAGAGAAGAATTTCATAAGGCAGGTAATACAGACCAGAAAGATGGTGAAACAAATGCAAAGCCATGATTTATTAAAAGATACCGTAAAGACAAAAAACAAACCACAACTGGGAGATGGTAGCTACTATTTATACAACTAAGAGAAAAAGAAGTCACCAGAAAATATTTTAAAACTCTCAAAGATTAATAAGAAAAATATAATCAACAGGAAAATGAACAAATTTATATAGGGATTTCACAGATGAAGAAACTCAATTGTCAATATGCATATAAAGCTGTGTTTATTCCCCATTAGTGATTAGGAGATTGAAATTAAAAACTCAATGAGATACCATGTTATACCTATCAGACTGGAAAAATCTAAAGGCCTGAAAATATCAAATGTGACAGACAAAGGTGATGATAAATCAATATGTTCAGGAAACTGGTTTGGTTTAGGTAATAAAGTTAAAAACGTACCTTTCTTATGACCTAGTAGTTTTCTATTGGCATTTATTCTAGAGGAATTTTATCTTATTTATTTATTTATTTATTTAAAAAAATTTTTTTAAGATTTATTTACTTATCTATGATAGAGAGAGAGAGAGGCAGAGACACAGGCAGAGAGAGAAGCAGGCTCCATGCAGGGAGCCCGACGCAGGACTTGATCCCAGGACTCCAGGATCACACCCTGGGCCAAAGGCAGGTGCTAAACCACTGAGCCACCCAGGGATCCCCAATTCTAGAGGAATTTTAAACATGAAAAGAATGTTGATAGGAGCACTGTTTGTATTAACAAAAAACGGAATAACTCTATTATTCATCAACAGGAGAATGGATTAACTGTGCCATAGTCATATAATGTACTATAGTATAGCAGTAAAAATAAATGAATATTGCCCATGCTTACTGAAATGGATGGATCCAAGAAACATAATGCTGAGCGACCAAGCAAATGCAGAGGAATATATATCCTGTTAGCACTACAGAAATTCAAGAACAAGCAAGATAAATAATACTGATTAAATATACTTATATACTTGTATACTTGTACAGAGAGATGATAATGCAAAATTCAGGGCAACAGGATGGGAACAAAGAAGGACAGAAGGTGATTCAGGAATACCGATACATGAGAAGTCTGGTTAATGACTAAAATCCCATGTAGGGTTTTTCAGGCCTGACCTTAGGCAGTCACAGATGCTTTATCTGGCTGACCTCAAA
The DNA here is from genome assembly GCF_905146905.1 of Nyctereutes procyonoides. NCBI lineage: Eukaryota > Metazoa > Chordata > Mammalia > Carnivora > Canidae > Nyctereutes > Nyctereutes procyonoides. The sequence goes on from NW_026575052.1 coordinate 35,245,279, forward strand.
GAGCAAACTACCCTGAGGTCTCCCTGGCCTGTGATGCTCCTTCACATATTACATACCCAGGCCTAGCACCTGCATTCCTAGGTTCTTTATCTGAAGCCTTGGTCAAAGGACTTCTTCAGGTGCCTTTTTACTGTGGCCTCTTTAAAGAGGCAGAACAAGGAACCTTTTCCACCCACTCTGAATTTGTAATTAGTACTCAGGGCTATTCTGCTCATAGGTGTTTGTCATCCTGCCCACCTTTCCTCTCCATGCTCCCACCCTGCCCTGACCCTTGGGGCTCATAAAACTGCCAGTGCCTTTTGTTTGGGGATCCCTCAACAGTGAAATGACACCCACATCTGCGCTGATCCCCTAACCCTGGACTAGTGCACTGTTCCTAAAGGGAAAATGCAATGGGATTGAGGGGCATCAGCATTTCCTCCAGTTTTAGACTTCTGTTTATAGCACTGCACCAAGCGATCAAAGGCTTAACTCTTTCAATTCTGAGGCTCAGCTTTTGTTTAGCTCAGCACTCTTGACAGTAATATATTTCTTTCTTTCTGTTTTTTTTTTGAAAGTAATGTATTTCTTAAGTTAGGCTGTGTAATAAAGCTACTTTGAACCTCCTCCGTAAAACTTATAACAACTTAAGTTCCGTGGAATCATTTGGGGTGGACAAATATGAAATCACAAAGAAGCAAGTGTCTAAATCACAGCTTTAGTATCTCGGGATACAAAAAGGTGAAAGAAATTGTGAGGTTATCAGAAAGCTGCATCATTCTTTTTAAAATCTGGGTGTACAGTAGAAGGAAACAATGGAATCTTTTAAAGCATATAATTCTTTTTATAAATTTTCTCTTTTTTGTTACAAAATCTTTCGAGTAAGCCTGATTTTCTTGCATTTCCTTTCATATTCTGTTTAAATGTATCTATACCAAATCCGTGGATGAGTTTCTATAGTTAATTACTATTTCATAAAATAATACACATTTATAAAATGTCTTTAAACTATTTTCTTTATTCAAACTACTGTATAAAGTTATATTTGTCCTTGAAATACTTTCTTCATACCTCATGGGTTTCATAAATCATCTTATTTTTTTGCCTCAACCACATAGTCTCCATTTCTGTCTCTTTTTGGTTTATGTCATTGCAGTACTGATTTTTTTTTAGGTCTTATGTAGAAGCCTCCCCCCATCCTGGCTTCCTGAAGATCAGAGTTCCCCATATCTGAAGCTTTCCAGACTCCATAATATCACAAGTGGTAAATGCTAAAACTGCACAGTAGTTCATGTTCTGGCCATGATTTTTATAAAAGAGAAATTATATATTATGTCCATATTGTATGACTATCTTTTTACAGTAACAAATTCTCAAAAGTGAAAAAAGGTATTAGAGATTGCTTTGTCCTTATTTTGATAATTCCCTATATCTGTATAGTACAATTAGTTATATTTAGGATGTGCTTTCACATTTGTTCATTTGATCCTTGCAACTATATTAATTAGGCTGCACATATATACATACTTTATATATGAGAGAACATAAACAGAACAATCGGTTCCTATGACACCTCTGAGGTCATTCAGCTAGTCAGACCTGAACTCAGAAATAGGATTCCTATTCCAGTACCTCTAAGACACTCTGTACACCTAGGCTCTGCTATTTTCTACTTGTCTTAAACTTGTGGGACAACTATAAAATATTAAAACTAGATAAACTTACCTGTAATAATGAAGTATTCAGAATCTTTATAAAGAACACTAGTGCTTTTGTCAAATCTGTCACTTTTGAGATGAATTTCATTATCTACATATTAAACATTATTGATCGCAAGGCAAAGTAAATTTAATCATGTGTTTCTCTCAAATTTTGTTCTTATTCTATACTTTCTATTTTCTTCATATACATATGGAAGCTTTTAGCAAGAAGATACTCAGCAAAATCTTCACTGAAAACTCACTGATGCAGAATTATGTTTCTACAAACATTTTAGTTAAAAAAAGAGACCCTGGACAAAGTTACCAGACTTTTTTTGCATTAGTTTCCTTACCTCCAAAAAGATGGAATGCTTTTCTGCAGCTTGGTAGGGGCCATTTTGCAGAGCTGGATTTCTGAAAGCTTTGTTTTATTTTCAAATATTCTTTAGGAAAGAATGTTTTTGTGGCATTGTTCAGTTCTAGAGTAAAGAAAACAGGAGATTTAAATGTTAATTTGAGTAAAAGGGCAAAACTATGAAAAATTACTATTGCAGTATTTCGATAATAAATTCAGACCTCTTTAAGTGAGAAGACAAAAGTGGAGTCAACTTTGTAATTTTAACTCAAGCAAACATAATTTCCCCCAAATTCACATTTGATGGGAACTTTGATGTACCTACACATAGAATATATATCTCCTGGTTTGTTCCTACATCATTTGCTATATCAGATACAGCCAAGAATGAGACACAGTCCCTGTCCTCAAGAAGACTAGAGATGAAAAGATGGAAACAAACAGGTAGACAAAGATGGGAAAAATGTGTTCTAGGTATAGCGACAGAACAACTTGAGTGCAATCATGGTTCAGGAGCGATGATGAAAAGGAAAAACTTTTTTGCACTTTTTCCTTCTTTTTTTTTTTAACCCTTCAAGCCCAGGAGAAATCTGCTAGTATTATAAGACTTTCACAGGTTAAAGCCTTTACCCAAGATTTCACCTCAAGCAGTGGTGTTCGCTTTGTATTTACTGAGGTTCTTTAATGACTTTGGAGCACTGAACAAATCATTTTAGTAACTGTTTCATCAGCCAAGAGTAAATAGTTCACTCTCTGCTAGAAGAATAATAAAGTTAGGAGGAGATTCAGTAAATTAAGCCCAGTTTAACCATCACATTTACTGAGGTTTTATACTATGGTAAAGACAAAACGTTAAGTACTTTATATTGTGATGATGCATACCATTATTATTTTGTATGTAAAGTCACATTTTAAGATTAAGAGGAAGGCTTCTGACAGGGGTATATTGCTGGATCCTCAAAAGGTTATCACAGCATCCATTCCTGGTTTCAAGAAACCATAATTCTGTGTTCTGTGTGAAAAGAAATCAGGTTTCATCTTCCCTGCCCACTACAGCACAGTCAGTACTATAGTCTGGTTTATAATTTTTAAAAACTGTCAAAGTCACACATATATGTGGTTTAAAAAATTCAACAGGGCAAAAACAAAACAAAACGAAACAATAATGATCTGTTCCACTTCTTATTTCTGTCTCCACTTCCAATCCCTAGGGACTGTTTAAGTGTTTCTGTTTTCAGTTTTTTTCTGGAGACTAACCTCCTTAAGTGAAAGTCAGTGGTTTTCAAGACTTGGTTTGCAAAGCACTAACAATATGTGAAATGATTTTGGGTGAGATTGCATAAAAGTGTTTAAACATGACAAAGTTATCTATTTAATGTGTATTAGATGAAATGTATAAACTAGATCAAACAAATTCACAAATAGATCGCTAAGGATGAGGCTAATGTAAGTAAGGAAACAAGTCTTGATACAAAGAAAATTCTTAAGAACAAAATAATTCAGGTGGTACATGGATACAGTAAAAATTGTAAAAATGGTACCACATGGGTGCTTCACATGGGCACAAAAGGAGTTTCACCAGGAGAGTTAAGGTCCCTTGCAAATGGCACTTTCTTGCCCCTCTTACACAGATGCTAAGTAAGCATTGCTTATGAAGCCCTAAAGATTTTAAGACAGTTTGTGGATTTTCACTGAGTATGAGAAAAGCTGCTCTAAATATGCTTACTTTGATATTTCTTTTTTATAATAAAAATTTTATTTCCACATTTTAAAGCCTAAGGATGACTGCACCAGAAAACATCATGGCATAGTCAGATACTCTTACTGACAAAAAGAACGAGTTTGGATTTCTGGCTCAATGACTATTCTGTACAAGGCAAACAAACAAACAAAAAAAATAAGAGTGGAGGCATGGATGGACACAAGAACAAAACCACTATTAGCCTAAGAGTGAACAGACCAGACTTACTGGTGGAGAATAAGAGGAAGTGTGAAATGCTCTTAATGGAAATAGGGATAATAGACCAAGACCATAATAGACTGTCACAGTAGATAAAAAGAGAAGTGTGATATTCTTTTGGATGAGCTGCATGTCCTGGATAAAGCCCAGCAGGACATGAGAATGTCAGACAGAACACAGAATAATTCTTCACTGTGTAGGACTGGCCCAAACACTCTAGGATATCTGTCATCACTGCCCCCACTGACTAGATGCCAGGATCATCCTCCAATTATTGAGACAGCCAAAATATCCTGGTGAAAAATCATAGGTCTTTTCCACGCTTAAAGTCCTAGATTAGCTTAAATGTCATTTCCTTATTTAGTTAGGGACTTCTATACACAAGGTAGAATTTAATTTTTTTTTCCCCAATGGAGTTCACCAGTTTATCTGCTCATCAGCACCTACTTCTGCTAAGTAAAGACACAAGAGTAGTGCATATGGCGGCAGGGGCATCAAAAGAGAGTCGGAGTTTGATGGGTGAAAATAGTGGAACAAGAGCAGGAGTCCTTCCAGCTGAGGTTTGGTGCATGTGAATGGGGACGAGGGATGGCGCTGAGTGATTTCACAGTTGGGGAATAGGTTATACTGATCCTGTGGCTCCCTTTGCAATACCTCAGACACTCCCACTGATGATATAACCATGGGTTAGGATCCCTGAACAACGGATAGAGGTCTGTAGTAGGATTGCCTACAGGAGGATCTTCCAGTCAATCCACAGTGGGGAAAGTGCCTGGCTTGGTTTGAAGGCTTCAGTCAGAAAGGCAATTCAAGAAAATATGATACCTTCCCTCACAATAAAACCATGATATCTTTGCCTGGGGTATTCCTCCTCTGTCACCTGGATGACTCCCACTCCACCTAATGCCTGTAAACCACAGCCTTTGCCTGTCCTTGGCCTGCTGATTTGAGGTGGCCTGTAGATACTGTTATGAAGCATACAGCACCTCACTGAATAGACCTAGCATTGGGGTGCTGCTGATGTGGGGACTCTGGGTCTGAAAGGATGTGGTGAGGTTGTCAGTCAATGAATGGGAAGGGTCTCACCTATTCAGACGTCTTATTCCTCAGACCTGCCTACACTGGTGTCCTTCCCATATTCAAAGATAAAAGCACTCTAATTAATTTAGGACACACTAGAACTTTTCCCAATCTCACAGGAAGCTTAGGGTCTGCCTTGTCCAAACTTATCCTTCTTTTTCCCAAAGTGACTTCACCATTTTACATTTTAACAAAAAACACACGAGTTCCAATTTCTCCGTATCCTTGTCAATATCTGTTACTGTCTTTGTGATTGTAGCCATCCTAGTGACTGTGAAGTGATATCAGAGTTTTGATTTGGAACTAATAACTAATGATGTTGAGCATTTTTAAATATGTGTATTGGCCATTTTTCATCTTCTCTGGAAAAGCGTCTATTCAAACTCTTTGCCCATTTTGAAACTGGGTTTTCTTTTTATTGTTGAGTTGTAAGAATTCCTTCTATATTCTAGATACTAAGTCCTTGTCACATATGTATTTTATAAATATTTTATTTCACTCTGTGATTATCTTTTCACTTTGTTGATAATATCCTTTGAAGCACACAAGTTTTCAACTTTGATAAAGTTTGATTTGTCTGTTTTTTCCCTTGGTTGTTTGTGTGATTTAGGTGTCACATTTAAGAAATTATTGCCTAATCCAATTTCAAAAATTTTTCACCTATGTTTTCATCTAAGAGTTTTATATCTTTAGCTCTTACATTTAGGTTTTTGTTTCATTTTAATTAGTGTGTGTGCATGTGTGTGTGTGTAAATAGTGTAAGGTAAGGTTCCAAAGTAACATTTCTTTGTGTGTGGGTATCCAAATGCTACAGGGTCTTGGTGTTCTTCCTGAGAATAGTGGTATATATTAGATTAAAAAACTAAGTGCTTCTCTATTTTCTGTATCCTTAGAGAACCACTTCCAGAGGCCTTAATTTAAAAACATCATTTTCATCAGTTAAATGGTGGTTTTGCTCGGGTGAGGATTGAGCCTCTCATACCACCCTTCCAGAAACCTCTTTACTATTTATTATCTTTAAATAATATTGACTTCCATCTAAGAGGATTTAGGTCTTTTCATACTATCTTCTTTCCTTTTAACCTCTCAAGATTTTGTGAATCATACTATCATTTTTAGTTTCTTTGTTGACTACCTTTATTCATATGCTTTTATTGGTTAGGATACTCTTGGTTGAAATTAACAGAAAATTTACTCAAATTCTATTAGTTAATTCATAAAATTAATATTTAATGGAACTAGAAATCCATAGGGTGGGCTTCAAAGCTGGCTGACTTAGCAGTTAAACAATGCCATTAAGACCCTACATTCTTTCCTTCCTCAGTTCTGCCATCCAAAATAAAGGCTTCATACTAAGCTGGTTCCCCACTTACTCATAAGACGGTTGTCAATAGCTACGCCTGTTAGACACTTTCTTGTTTATGTCCAATGGGAGAGAGAGGGCTTCTTCTCCATCTCATCTCTTAAGAGTAGTAAAGACAAACTTTCTTTTCATCTCATTGGTCAGAACTGGACCACATGCTGAATTGTGAACCAATCACTGGCAAAGGGGATAGGTTAACAAGGAGTCAAGGTGGGGGGGGTCTGCTACCCAGAAGCCACTTGGTCTATGTTGGGGGAGCTGAATAATACTCAGGCTAAAATCATTTTGATGAAGTATACTCTATGGAATAAATCTGGGGGAATCTCATTATCTCTATCCATTGAGATACTATAACAGAATGGTCACAACTAACCCCTTATTCATTGGCCAAATATCTTCAGTACCTTTAGGAAATGATAGCTTTCCCACTCTGATCTTTGATAGTAACTATCCCCTGGTTTGTCCACAATCAGAACAGTGACTGAGATGATTCATTCACTTAATAATAACTATCAGGGTTCAGTAAGATTAAGGGAATACTCTAAGACTGTAAACTAACTTCGCCAAAGTACTACCAAAAGCATATGAAAACAGAAAAGGAAAAAAAATCTCATTTACAATAGCAACAACAAAAATACACAGGCAGAAAGCTAGTAGGAATTGTGGAGAGATATTAAGAAGGAAATTTCAGAACTTTATTGAGTGGTGATATGCCATAATAACAATCACTCAATATTATATCAATGTCAATTAAAAATATGAACTAGCCCCACATAATTTATACTTTTAAGTTACTTTTGAATTATTAAACATACAACATAGAATAGTGTTCAGAGTAAACTAATAGGGGAGGTGCCTGGGTGGCTTAGTTGGTTAAGTGTCCAACTCTTGGTTTCTGCCCAAGTCATGATCTCAGTGTCCTGGGATCCAGTCTAGCACTGGGCTCCACTCAGCAGACTCCTGCCCCACCCCCTGCACCTGGGCATGTGCACACACACACACACACACACACACACACACACACACACTCTCTCTCTCTCTCTCTCTCTCAAATAAATAAATAAATATTTAAGAAAAAAAGAGTAAGTAATGCGGGAGCGTGCCTGGGTGGCTAAGCATCTGATTCTTGGTTTTGTCTTAGGTCATGATCTAAGGTCCTGAGATCAAGCCCCTGGAAGGGCTCCATGCTCAGTGTGAAGTCTGCTTGAGATTCTCTCTCTCTCCCTCTGACCCTCCCCTCACTTGCAGATGCACTCTCTTTCTCTCTCTCTAAAATGAATGAAGTCTTTTAAAAAAGAGTAAAGTAATGGTGTAGGGCAAGATAGAAATATGAATGGAAAAGAACAGCTTCCAAGAAACACACATATTTTTGTGATTATTACTTTTTAAAGAATGGCAATTCAATTAGGATAGGAAAAATGGCTCATTCAACAAATGCTGAACAGAAAATCTTTACATACTTCTTTAGTGGGTATGACCTTTTAATACCTAGCTTTGAAATTAGAAATAACAAAGAGCAAGGTTGCTACATAAGACTACATAAAAATATAAAATTCTGTACATTCATAAAACACAATAAACATAACTAAAGTACAAATGACAAACAGAAAAATGATTTACCACATGTGACAAAAGCTGACACTAATTTTTAAAAATCTTATTGTTAATAAACAAGAAAAAGATGAATAAACCATAAGAAAAATCAGCAAAGGTGAGGGCCAGGGATTTAAAAAGAAAACAAAAGAAAACAAAAAAGTTGCCCAGAGTTTAGAGAAAATAAGCCCTTGCATAATGCTGCTAACAGTAGTTTTGGAACACAATTTTGCAACATATATATAGCTGTAAAACATACAATGACTTTTTAACTACCAGTTCTGCTTCTGGAAATCCCTTGCAAAGAAATAGAGATTGTGCGATTATTTATTTCCATATATCAGCAAATAATAACAAATAACTAAACTAACTGTTCCATATAGTAGATAGCTTAAGTAGATCATGATATAATCACAAAATTTTTTAAGTAAAACTAAGCAGGTTAAAAACCTTATGTATAATATAATTACATTTCTTTTTCTGTAAGAAAGATAATTAAGTACACATATATAAAATATTCTGGAAGGATACTCATTCAAGGTGGTCTTTAAATGTTAGGACTATAGACGATCTTGAGTTTATAGTTTTATCTGGATGTTCTGATTTTTCTCTAATGAAATTGGATTACGTGTATAATTTAAAAAGTTATTTCTGTAAGAAAACTAGACCATAATGTTTTGGCTACTAGCAATGTCACTTTCCCTAATTTATACTCTGGTATTTCCTCAGCTTTTATCAGAGTATACCAGAAGACACAGTGTCAGGAAACCTGATACTGCATTTGCTCTGAGGATGTTTTTGAGGACACTGACTACTCCGTTTTTCAATATGCCCTAGAAGAGAAATCACATAAAAAATTCCATTTCAACTGCCAGAAAAATGGTTGCTTATTCTTAGGAAGTGGGGTGTTTCTTTTACTGAATCATGAGAATCATATAATTGTGTACTTTTATTTTTTCTTAGGTGTCAGAATATTTAAAACCAAATACTTCATCTAATTATAGTTCCTATGTACAGTCATATGGTTTATGTATCCTGCCCATTCACATTCATCTGTAGAATGTGGAAATAGCATATTTCCCCCTAATTTTGGCACATAGTTGTGCACTCAGTAAGTATTGGCTCTGCTTACTTCTATTATTATTCACTTTTTCTTAGCAATTCATTAGTTTTTCCTCTCTCCATTAGTATGTTTTAGATAGTATGTTATGTTCCATTTTTACTAATACTTAGGTAAACAAATCCTTGCTCTAGTTTTACTTTTCATTCAGGAAGACTTCAAGAACCATAAGGATGTTGAGAAGATGTGGAGTGTGGAGGAAAGACAAGTTTTCCTCAGCTATTTACAGATTTACTCTCTAAGACTCCAGAGGAAATAGCAAGGGCCAAAGAATGAGCAGCAGTAAAAGGCAGCTATGAGGAATGAATCATCAACAGGGCTGCTTCAAATTTTAATGGAATGTCCTTGATATTGGAGATGTCTAAAACCCTTAGAATGTCTTAGAAAAGATCTCATCATAAAGTAGGAATTAGACATGAGAATCTCTCTTCATCGAGGATTCTATGATTTTCACATAGTTCTATGAATTGAGGAAGCACTGTTTTATAACGTGGAGAGTAATAAATTATCCTGTATGGTTTGCAATAACGTTCTCAAAATAATTTATAATTTCTCATAATAATTTATAAAGTACCTTTAGAACTGGAACAAAACAGGAGTCAGAAAAATCAGGAAATTCTGTTAATGAAAGAGAAGAGTTACCTGTCTGGAAAAAGACTCTGGAAATAATTGTCCGACACAATGGGCAGGGAGTGCTTGCAGGATTGTCTTTGGCAAGAGTCCGTAAGCAGGGCTCACAGAAGATGTGGTGGCAAGGGTAACACATGTATGGGTTGAAATAAACATCCAGACACACTGCACAGATGTAACTTTCCTTTTCTTCTGCATATTCATTGTCATCATCTGTACTCATCTCATTATTCAAGGTCTGCAAAACAAGCAAAAATAATTTTTCCTAGTTCAGTATGAGATTGGTTTCCTTGAGGAAAAGGACTGCCTTTATATTTTGTTAAAATGAATACAAATATTTATGAGAAGCATATAATATCTATTTTGGTGACATATTCTAAGTGACAGAAAGGCTATCTTGCAACATGAGAAGAAACTCAAAACATACATGAAAAATCCAAAAGTCTTAATTATTCTTTTTAATATTTTTATATAATGCTAAATGCTAAACCTTACCCAAACGTACTGAAATATACCAGTATCTATTTAACCAGTACTAGTTAAGTAAGTGTCACATATGCTAGTCCCAGGATTATAGATTCCCCATCTATCCCACTTCCCATTCTCACCAAAGCAATAAAGTGATTGTCATGAGGTTATAGAGCTTTCTATGGGCATGTGTATATGATGAAAAGTAAAGGCAACAGGATATCATTGTTAATCCTCATACCATGCATGAATTCTCTATACTTTGTCCCTTTGTGGACCTAAAGGCCCAGAAATGGCCAAAGCCTAACATATGTCAGGAAGTAGACAAGGCAAAGGGAATTGTGGTAATTCTGGGATCAGGCTTGTAGTTGGAAAATAGGATGAGTCCCTTCCCATCTCCCAAAAAGATAAGGTAAAAAAGAGGAAGGAAGGAAAGAGGTAGTTCAAACATTAGCAGTATGAGGTCTGGTAACCAAATTCTTTGACTTAGTCTAACAATTTCCCTATCTGTGAGGATGATGTGAGGATGACATGAGGTAATCAACTAGATAACGAGCATTCCATGAAATTTCAAGTAACATAAACAAAGTTCAATACAGAGAGGATATGAAATAAATGTCTCTCACCAACAGAAAGCTTGTGGCTAGGATCTGAACAATAATAAAGAAAATCTGCAGGAAAGGAAACAAAATCCATAATTTTTGCACATTATTGATATATAAATATTCTTAGACTTATAAGATATTTACAAAACAAAAAGTATAGGTAAATAACTAGCACTGAACTGGGCATCACACATAAAAACATCTATGGACCTAGATGCTGACTGACTTAAATTTTATTCCATGATGCTAGCTTATTCTGCTTGCTTTAGACTCTCAGGACTGTGCCTTGAGATTTGAACTAATTAACCTTGAAGAAACCCATGGCATAAAAAAACCATAATTTGTAGAACCTCTTAAAGCATTTCAAATTGTGACCTAAATATTTGTGCAGTATTTTATTTCTATGAAGTACTTAGCCTCTATGTATACCACAAAAGTAACTAGACTTCAGTAAAATATACAAAGAAATAAAATCTTTGTTATTGAAAAACACAATATTTTGAAAATAAACTTAAGTTTGGAAATAGAAAGTGAGGTTGCAACTATTCATCTATTATTTAAGCTAAGTGAAGCAATCCTCACAATAGAAATAACATATACAAAGACCTGTAGGGTTCACTATGTTTTAAGGAGTTAAAAGGCTTAAGAGTTTTTATTAATCCAGAAAACTGCACATATCTGCTAATTAATACTGTTATACAAGAAGACAGCAAATTACCTCAAGGATAGAATTCTACTGAGTTTTTCTCCAAATTGCAGAGATGCAGGGTTGCATAATAGTAAATTTGCTGTTGGATGGATAGTTAATTTTTTTAAAGATTTTATTTATTTATTTATGAGAGACAAAGAGGCAGAGACACAGGCAGAGGGAGAGCCAGGCCCCCTGCAGGGAGCCCGATGCGAGACTCCATCCCGGATCACACCCGGAGCCCAAGACAGATGCTCAACCGCTGAGCCACCCAGGCGTCCCTGGATAGTTACATTTTTTTTTAAGTTTTTATTTAAATTCTCATTAGTTGGACAATTATGTTTTAAAGATTAATTACTCATTAATGGAACAATGCCAACCTAGAAAGAGGTTTTTAATAGGTGTGTCTATGAACTCATCCTCTTCTCCTCAATATTTCAATTGTCATAGATGCAAACTCCAGAAATGTTTATCAGAAATGTAGGGGGAATGGATAGAAAAGAGAGCTGTCTAGTTAAGAGCCAAAATCTTTTCTGAAACAAGGTATGCCATTAGCAAATAATAGAAAATTGTAAATTACGCTAACCCAGTTGGCGGAGTCAAGATGAAAAAAATAACAGTCTCAATAGGTGGCTGGGCAGAAATCAAGTTTGAATTTAACAGAGATACCTATAAATTCCGAATTGAAGACTCCAAAACAGGCTGGACATGTAGAAGATGAATAAACCTTAGCTAAAAGCAATTTATGTAAAAAGAGCTCGGGATTTTAACTGACTTAATGAAATTCAGTATATGATGTGGTTACTTAAAAAGCAAATTGAACACTTCAAGCACAGGACAGTGTGGGTTAATGTGTCTCTCATTGTATAAGGATCACAACACATCTGCAGTTCCTTTAAGGAACACAGACAAACTAAAGTCATCCACAGGAACACTGAGGGCCAGGGCAGCAGGACTTCTGAAACCACCTCCCAGGCAAGTGCTGTTAAAAGATAGAGGACAAAAACAAAACAAAACAAAAAACAAAACAAAAACAAACAAACAAAAAAAGATAGAGGACACTCATTCAGAAAATGAGATAAACAAGCCTTTGTATGAGAGTGATCCTAATTTTCCTCTGCGTAGTTTTCATGATTAGATCTAAAAACAAATGGATGTTAAAAGAAAATAGATCATAAAAAGACATATCTATTTATAAACCAAAATGACATGAACCCCGCATAACCAGTTTCCTCTTACACAGTGCATGTGCCATGGAGCTAAACATTTATCTTGTATTCCCCATGAAATACTTTGGGACTTAGAAACAAGGCAATCAAAGTTGTCTTTTTCCTCAACACAAAACCCCTATGAGGTAGGTATTATTACTATCATCATTTTTTAGAACAAAGAAAAGTGAGAAACAGTGAGCTCATTAACTCACACCACTCATGGTGAAGCTGGGATTTCAATCCAGCCAGTATGGATCTGGAGCAGCACTCTTCATCACTACCACATTCTTAAGTGAGTTAATGGACTTTAAAATGTCCTACCAAATAATAAATGTTAACGGGTGATGATTATGATGCAGGTTAAAAGAAAAAGACAAATTTAGGTAGGATCTATAGGGAAGTAAATTTTAAGGGATTGTTACTAAAATTAAAAGATGAATATAATGGGTGCTCAATGTACAACTACTCTTGGCTCCAAGGGAATTATTATACAAAGAACCGAACACAGTTTCTCAAACTCCTTTCTAGGGGCTTCCAGTCTCAGATGAGGAGAAGATTAAACTGGTAAATAATATAAAGCAATGTTTCAAAAAAAATCAGTAAAAATTAGCACAAAAATTAAGTCTATGAGTTATTAGTAATAATGACAACAAACAGCAGTGCCTTTAGTTCATTTACAATACTGTGATTACTGGGGTATTTGGCCTTATTCCTCCAACTTACTATTTTTTAAGAGTGATAGTAGGGCAGTGAATAAGAGCAAGACTCCAGAGCCTGTTTGGGCTGTGCCACTACTGTCTGTGTGACCTTATGCAAATTACTTAATTCCCTGGATTCTCCTTTTCCTTATTTGTAAGGTGGGGATACTAACAGTACCTAACTCATAGTTGTTGAAAGAATTAAAAAAGTTAATATATACAAAGCATTCAGAACAATAGTTGGAATGTGTTTGCTCTGTCATTATACTTAAGAATACTGTATTTGAGAGTTTTACATTTTTGGAAAATCGTACAGAAAGTACAAAGAATTCCCACATACACCCTTCCAACACACACACACACACACACACACACACACACACACACACACACAGTTTCACCTTCTGTCACCATTACTGATATATTACTATTAACTGAAGTCCTTGGATTATTATTTTAGTATACATGCTGCTGAGGTGAGCATGAGTCCATAGTTTGTTTACATTATGGTTCACTCTTGGTTTTGTACATTGTATGGGTTTTAACAAATGAATGTCATCTATCTGCAATTACAATATCCTATAGAATAGTTTCACTGCCCTAAAATCCCCTGTGCTCCACCTATTCATCCCTTTGACCTTGTCTCCAATCCCTTGTGTCAACTACTGATCTGTCTGTATATAGTGTTCTTTTCCCAGAAAGTGTTAAAAGAAGAATTACACTGGATGGAGCCTTTTCAGACTGGCTTCTTTCACTTAGCAATACACATTCAAAATTCCTCCTAAATGATCCTGAAATTACTCCAGGTCTCAAATGAGAACTGCTCTTAATTCTATATCAATTTATGTCTTGGCCTTTGAAAAAAAAAACAATTTCTTATTTTCTATATCAATACAAACTGCCATCCACTCTTTAGATATTCCTGAAAGACTACAGTCCACTGATGGTATGTTGTCTTATTTTCCAGCTGTGGTATTTCTTTATTCTTTTCAAAAATATATTTTTTATAATTCTATTTTCTTTAAAAGTATGAGGTGAAATCAACATTATAATTGGATTTCACTTAAAACTGTCTCCAGAGAAGGTATTCTTCTTTTATTCTTTCTACCCCACATAAAGGGGACAAAAAAAGCCAAAGCCAGTTTCTGCTAAGAATGCCCTTGATGAAGGAAAAAGATTAATTTTTATTAATTGATGATTTATCTTTTACTACTCCATGTGAGAGAAACAAGAAGTACACAGAGAGCATTTCTGCTGCATACCAAAGCACAATGGTTATTTTAAGAAAAAGCATGCTTATTATTGTTTTCATTGTGAGCTGAACTAGCTGTTTTTTCCATTGAATACCATAGTTATGTAATAAACAATGGCCAGGGAAACTTATTATTCAGATCTGGTTATTTCTCAGGCATTTTCACAAAAATGAAGAAAGCAAATCTGTCACTTCAAGGGAAAAAAACCCTGATTGTATTTGTTGCCAAATAAAGTGATAAAATGTGGGCTTTCAAACAAAAATCAAAATTTTGGAAAATTTCTATATGCTTATCGCTTCCCAATACTTCCAGACTTTTCTGAAGAGAAGATATTAACAATTTTTTTATATTGCTTAAGAAATATGACATTAAGTTGACCTGTATAACTCAATGAACCAATAGTTTCCAGAGGTCTAATGCACGATAGTACAAAATTACGCTTAAGTAAATGAAGGGCTCAAAGAGTAAAGACAGACCAATGGAATTTAATATAATAGAATTCACATTGTCAGATTCCACATTGCAACTAGTCTTTAATAATCTAGCCCTTGTCAAGTTTTGGTGTAATATCAAAGACATCTATCCAAATCATTTGAAAAGCTATTGTAATACATTCTCTTTTTTGACTATGTGTCTGGCTGGATTTTCTTCATGTACTTCAATCAAAACAACATATGGCAGCAGACTGTATGCAGAAGCAGATGTGAGAATACAATATGCTGTTTATTAGGCCAAATACTAAAGAGATTTGCAAAAGTTAAAACGAATGGCATTCTTCTCAATCTTTGTTTTGAATAAATTATTTTTATAATATATTTTATGATGCCATGTAATGGTTTATTATTATCTGTGTATGAATTTAAAAATATTTCAAAATTTTTCTGTTTTATCATATGGTAGATATTTATAACCCACATACACAAAAATTCTTTGGGATTTTCAATAACCTTAAGATTTTAAAGGGATCTTGAGTCCAAAAAGTATGAGAACAAATGCACTAGGAAGTAGAAAGCAAGGTGGTTTGGGCCATAAACCCGTATTAGATACTGTATTGAAGTATGTAAGTTTTAGTGAATTGGTAATATTGGCAATAATTTCATCTTACTAAACAAGATAATTTAGGGAAAAAATATAATGGGGTCTAAATTACGATGAGTTCTCATGTATCTGAGAAATAAAGAAATAAAAGCTCTAAGGCATCCAAAAAAAAAGAAAATGGTGGGACAGTGTAGGGAAGGAGAAGAAGAACGTATTTAGTGTTTACTTCAAAAAGCCACACCTAGATGCATCATATTATCAAGAGAAAAACCAATCAGCTTAATGTTTAGAGTTCTATTAGATGATAAAATAACTTCATTTGGTTTTTATTTTAATCTTTTTAAAGATTTTATTTATTTATTTGAGAGACAGAGAGAGAGAGAGAGAGAGAGCAAGCGTATGTGCATGCAGCAGGAGGAACAAAGGGAGAGGGACAAGAGACTCCACACTGACTCTGGAGCTGGATGTAGGGCTTGTCTCATGACCCTGAGATCATGACCTGAGCTAAAATCAAGAGCAGACACTCAACTGACTGAGCCACTCAGGCATCTCAATAAATAACGTCATTTAAAATGAAAAGCAAGATCTACTATGTAATATTCTGAGGTGGCCTCTAAAGCATCAAGGAAAGGTTAGGTGATCTTTGATACAGTTTTAGTTATACTTTCTACATTATAATTATTTGATAATTGGCAATTCATATGGGGTTGCTCGATACAAATATTAAGAACACCTCATTAATAAGCTTTTCTAAATAGATTGAAAATTACTATATCTGAATCATTTTTTTATAGCAATCACTTTGCAAGACAGAAATAGAGCTTTAGGTTAGAGTTACCTCTAGGAATCTATGTCAAAATGATCTAGCTGTCCTGGCTTGAGTGCTTGTTTCACTTAAAAAAAAATCCAAAATAACATCCCAAGGTCTAGAGTGAATGTCAGTAGTTAGTAGCTACGAAGGAAGAAACACACCAAATCCCTACAACCTGTAGTAAAGGAAAAGGAATTTGTGGGGTCTCAAATGAACACTAGGGCTGCTATAATCCAAAATTCTGAGTGGAAATTTCCCACAATTTATTCCTGTCATCTACCAGCATACCATAGAAAGGAAGAGACTAAATGAAGACTTTCCATGTCTCTAAGAGGTGACCAGTGATGGCTTAGAATATTTTTTCCTCACTCACCATCATACTTCTCTGTATGTTTGCAGATCAATACAATACTCAGTATCGCCCAGGCCATCAGATACAGAGTTATTCAGAGACCGTTTATTCATTATGTTGCTTCGTAAATAAAGTCCCTTCAGGGCTCCACTCTATATACTGATGGAACTAGATTCATGTATAAAATAGAAAATTCCAGACAAGTACATACTGCCATTTTCCCTCTACTGGCCATTGGAAGAATTCTATTTATCCCATTAAAAGCTCTCCAGAATGCAACTCTGTGCAGCTTACTTGCTCTCCTAAGAAATATGAATATTAAGCCAAAATGATACTTGATTTACTTATAAAACAGAAAATCAAGTTAAATGAAGTAAAAAAAAAAACTAGAGAATAGTCTTAGCCTTGGAAGAAGTGAGAATGACCCACATTCACAGTAACCAACTGCAAATGCTCAGGCTAGGATTTATAAATTTCCCCAAATTACTTTGGTTTGGGGACTAAAAGCAATTCATTAGAATGGAAATCTTTCTTCAGCAAAACTCAAAGAGTATATATCTGCCATTTTTGGCTCTCTTTTGAGTACATATGAGCTCTAAAATGTACTTTTTTTTAAGAGAAAAACGTATGACTTTCGCTTTATATCAGTTGCATTGTTCACTACCCCCATTTTTGGCATTTGAAATAAAATGTTTGCAATATTTTGTAGTGCTGGTCACTTTTTGAAAGTATCTTCTGTTTTTAGTTTGAAAACCAAGGCTATGCAAGTAGTTATTTTAAAAATACCACATGTTCTGTACAAGTTAATACATCTTTATTAAATGATAAATGATGCAGTATATATTCCATGCGTATTTTCGTGGAAGCATTTAAATTTAATAATCACATACACTAAAAAAATTACTATCTTGTCTGAAATTAAAGGAAGGGTGTTTTGCTACATAACATTTCTAACATTTCTAATATTCTGGGATGTTTTCACCTCATTTACAAAGTCATGTTGACTTAAAGGAAGAAAAATGTGAATCCCAGGTTACTGATTAGCTCCAAAAGGAAAATAAATAGATATTATATCTTTATTCACACTTATAGTTGCTAATGCACAACCACATAGTTAAAAGGCACTAGTTGCCATGTTCTTAAAGACTACAAAATGCAATCATTATTTTATGGAAGACATTTTACTTTGTTTCAATGTTGGAGAGAGAATGAGTTTACTTGGTCTTTTCTGGCTTCACTGTAATTGTCCATCTGCTTTATTTACCTTATTCTTTAAGTCTTATATACTATTTATTCCTCTTACAGACTTTTTTTTAAAAGAAAGATTTTATTTATTTATTCTTGAGAGACACACAGAGAGAGGCAGAGAAACAGGCAGAGGGAGAAGCAGGCTCCATGCAGGGAGCCCAATGTGGGACTAGATCCTGGGACTCCAGGATCACGACCTGAGCCAAAGGCAGATGCCCAACCACTGAGCCACCCAAGTGTCCCTTTGCTGACCTTTTTTGACATGCAATTCACACACCCTAAAATTCATCATTTTAAAGTGTGCAATTTGGGGGCTTTGGTATATTCATAAGGTTGTGCAGTCATTACCAGTACCATCTAATATCAGAAAATTTTCCTCACTCCAAAAAGAAACTGCAATACCCATTATCAGTCATTTCCCATTTCCTTCTCTCCCCCCCTCCTGGCGCCCCACCCTTGGCAACCACAAATCTTTCTGTCTCTATAGAATTGACTATTCTGAACATTTCATATAAACAGAATCATACAAAACAAGTCCTGTTATATCTGGCTTTTTCACTCAAGGTTTCCAAAGTTTTCATTCTCTTTTATGATGGAATAATATTTCATTGTATGGATATCTCTCATTTTGTTTATTGTTACTGGCTTCTTATATATATTTCTCTGTCAATGTCCTTTTAGTAATGGTCTTTACAAAGCTGGTGCTCTGCATTTTCTATTTCCCTAGATGAACTTACCCTTTCTTACTGTCCTCAGAATCTACTTCCTTAGTACTGATGCCAGCAAAATTTTTGTTTAATCTTATCCCTCTTCTAATCTCCAAATACAAATTTCTAACTGCTTTTTGTAAATGATCACACTAGGACTCCAATCTTAATATATTATAACTTGAAATCACTTCTCCCCCAGATTTGACTCTTGTTCCTCACCAACTACATCTGATCCTTGCCAGGTTTCGTTCTTCAACTGTTTCAACGTTCCCCTGTACTCCCCTCAACCATGATTCCCTTTATTTTCATTGCTACTTTTTTAAAAAAAATATTTTATTTATTTATTCATGAGAGAGAGACAGAGACAGAGAGAGAGAGAGAGAGAGAGAGAAGGTAGAGACATAGGCAGAGGGAGAAGCAGGTTCCCTGCAGGAAACCCAATATGGGACTCAATCCCAGGACCCCAGGATCACGATCTAAGCTGAAGGCAGATGCTCAACCACTGAGACACCCAGGTGTCCCTCATTGCCACTTTCTAATTCAGGTTTTTATCTCTATCTTCAGTCAACAAATACTTGTTGAGCACCTACTGTGTACTAGCCACTTTCCCAGGCCCATTATGGAGCTTTTGGTCTTGTGGCAGAGAATAAAAGGATGCTAAGAAAGCATAAAACAGAGGAACTCAAATTAGTCTGGGGTCCATAAAGGCTTCTTTGAGGTAGTGGCATTTAAGTCAAGATCTTGTTAGAAATACTTTTGTTACAAGTGACAGACAATCCAACTCCAAGTGGCTCAAAAGTTAAAATACGATCTGCTGGTACCAGTAAGTGGAAAATCTAGAAGTACATCTAGCTTTAGGCAAGAATCAGCTCAGCACCCCAAACAACATCTCTAAAAATTATCCTTTTATTTTTCAATTACACCAAATTCCTCACTGCTTTTGTGACTTTTGCACAAGCTGTTCCTTCTGTGTACTCTTTCATCTCTATTCTTCCCCTAATTCCTACACCATTCCTACCATTCAGATCTGACATGGTTTGGTTTCATGGACATTTTTGGGGAAACCTCTCCAGCATCCACTCCACCCATCTTCTGCCAACAATTTATTGATTTTTTTCAACTGGGAAATTCACACTTCCCCGTATAGCCCCAACTGTGCATTCCAATTGGCCTTAAGTGATTCAGGGGAAATAATATGGGATGAAAACCAGGAGGCTAATCCTGATATAGCCCTACTCGAGAGACTATACTTTCTGTGAATCAAAAGTGTCCTCCAGATTCTCTATACAGGACATCTCTTATCCATTTGCAAGTCCCTGCCATAGGAATCTAAAATAGCCTGGGGTCACATTAAGCATAAAGATCTTTGAATCTAAAATTATTAAAAATATACCAGTATTCATGTTTTTAAAGATAGTATTATTTCTGCTATTATCAGGGCAAAGCAATGGGAGCAAGGCAATAGAAGTGACTAGAAATGGCTAATCAATAGCCTTCAAACCATTTCTTTTTTTTTTCTTCAAACCATTTCTATATAAATTCTGGCACAAAAAGGAATAATGAATATTATGTTTAATCACTGTATTCTTATTACTTAGAATAATGTGTGGTATATAGAAGATGCTCAGTAAATATGACTTAATTTAGAGAATAGGAAGATTGGTAAAAGAGAAGTATGTACTTGTCATACTGGAAAGACCCCAGAAAGACACTTCAGGTGAATACAAGGAAAGAAGATTAAAATAACATCAATTTCTACAGATAGGCTGCATTAGCTGGGGCTTTCCAGAACCCAAAGCATGGAAGAAGTTTATATGCTATTACTTGATTAGGGAGTGCAGGCATGAGAGTAAAAGAGAACAAGTGAGGTAAAGAGGGAGAGAAAATAAGAAAGGATAGATTTCTGAGTAGGCCTTTAATTGGTATCAAATACAGTCTTAGGAGAGGGTTATGAACTATTGTGTCCCAACTACATGTAATGGAGTCTATAGTCTGCTGAAGGATGAAGGGAGAAAAACGTATCTGCTGGTGCCCATCTCCTATTGATCTAAAATGTGTCAAATTGGGCATTAACACCCCCTCACTTCCAGGTTACATACACATAAGAACTAAGTGGGCCTCACTGCATCTAATGCTTCAGTGACAATAGAGAAGACCCACAAGGCAAAGGCTGTTAACTCGCTTGCTGGAGTAGCTGCTGGACAGAACCAAAGTTGAGTTGTTCTCCAAGGCAGTAGCTAGGCCAGAACAAATATTGCAAAGGGGATTTATGGTGGCACGGATAAATACCCTTTAGTATACTCATATAGGGGAATATAATTCAGCAATAAAAAGAAATTACTTATACACAAAACATTGTGAGTGAATTGCAAAAACACCGTGTAATGGAAGAAGCCTTACACCAAAGAGTACCTAGCACATAATTCTACTTTTGTAAAATTCTACAATAAGTGAGATTACTCTATGGTTGAAAAAAAAATCAGAATAGTTGGCTCCATGATATGAAACAGAAATTGGCTGGGAAGAAGAATAGGAAACTTTTTGGAATGATGTAAGGTTTTTATATCTTAGTGTATATATACACAGGTGTGTGTATTTGTTAAAATAGTAGATGAACATCTAAGGTTTCTATATTTCACTGTATGTACTAAGAAGTATATGTATGTACATATGTAAAAATATTTATAATAATGTTACTATATGGTTTGCTTAAATAAGCTCTAATTATTAGCTATTTAGAGTACTTGCCTTTCTCTTTTTAACTGTTTCATGTAACTCTGTGCTTGCTATTTGTTCTGCCTCAAATGCTTCTTCTTATCTCTGTGAATGGCTGGTTCTTTTTTTGTTTCTTTAGGTCTCAGCTCAAATATTATTTCAGAGTCCTACCTACAGACATTATCTAAATGAAAGCAGCACCACCATCTCCTAATGCACATACCAAAACTCATACTTACTTTATCACTGAGTTTAGAAAATAATGGACAGGAGTGTCTGGGTAGCTCAGCTGGTTAAGTATTTGCCATCAGCTCAAGATCATGACTGAGCCTTGTGTTGGGTTTCCACTCAGTGGGGAGTTTGCTTGTCCCTCTCCTTCAGTCCCTCCCCTGATCACGCTCTCTCTCTAATAAAATCTTAAAAAAAATTTAAAAACAGAAAATAATGGCCAAACCACTTAAGTTTCATCTTCTCCTAAGTAATAGCCTTTGCCTAATCTACTTCTCAGTATACTCACGGCTATTATAATATTATACATAATATATGAAAAGGTTACGTGATCTAAAATTGTTTATCAGTATAGCATTTTATTATGGTCTTTTTATGGAAGGCAACACACATATACATCATCATCTGTCCAGCAGGGCTGAGGACAAAAATATTTCTAACCCAGGTTTCCTTGTTCTTTATTTACTTTAGTTACTGAATAAATTCTTGCTCCTGGCAATCAAAACAGCCTGAGATTCTACTTTTAAAAGATATGAGGCCAACAGCTTGGTACAGCCTTTATCTCCATGCAAAGTCTGTACCAATATATAGAATGGATAAAAAAACAACAACACAAGACTCATCTACATGCTGCCTATAAGAAACTCACTTCAGATCTAAAGACACACAGAGATTGAAAGTGAAGGAATGACAAAAATGTTCATCATGGAAATGAAGGCAAAAAACCCCCAAAACCAAAAACCAAAAAACAACCCAAAAAATAAAATACAAAAAGCTGGGATAGCAATACTTTTGTCAGACAAAACAGATTTAAAAACAAAGACTAGGGACGCCTGAGTGGCTCAGTGGTTAAGCGTGTCTGCCTTCGGCCCAGGGCATGATCCTGGAGTCCCGGGATCGAGTCCCACATTGGGCTCCCTGTATGGAGCCTGCTTCTCCCTCTGCCTGTGCCTGTGCCTCTCCCTCTCTCTCTCTCTGTGTCTCTCATGAATAAATAAATAAAATCTTAAAAAGATTTAAGTTAGAGAAAAAAAAAACAAAGACTAACAAGAAGGAAAAAAAGGGCATTATATAATGATAAAAGCATCAATTCAACAAGAGGATATAACAATTGTATATATCTATGTACCCAACATAGGTACACCTACATACATAAAGTAAATGTTAACAAACGGAGAAGTTGATAGTAGTATAACAATGGTAGGAAACTTTAACACCACACTTACAACAATGGATAGATCATCCACACAGAAAATCAACAAGGAAACAGTGGCTTTGAAAGACACATTGGACCAGATAAACTTAAGAAATATATTTAGAACATTCCATCCCAAAACAGTGGAATATACATTCTTTTCAAGTGCATATGGGGCATTTTCCAGAATAGATCACGTTAGATAACAAAGTATTAATAAATTCAAAAAGAATGAAATCATATCACGTGTCTTTTCTGACCACAAAGGTATAAAACTAGAAATAAATCATAAGAAAAAAATCTGGAAAAAAAACAAATACATGGAGGCTAAATAATATGCTACTAAATAATGAATGGGTCAACCAAGAAATCGAAGAGGAAATAAAAAAGATACATGGAGACAGAAAATGAAAACATTACAGTGCAAAATCTTTGGGTTGCAGCAAAAGCTGTACTAAGAAGGAAGATTATAGCAACACAGGCTTAGCTCAAGAAACAAGAAAAATCACAAATAAATAGACAATTTTATACTTAAAGCAGCTAGAAAAAGAAGAACAAAGCCCAAAGCCAGTAAAAGAAAATAATACCGATTAGAGCAGAAATACATAAAATAGAGACAAAAAACAATAGGATGGATCAAGAAAACCAGGAGCTCATTCTTTGAAAACATAAACAAAACTGATAAACCTTGAGCCTGACTTATCAGGAAAAAGAGCCAATCCAAATAAAATCAGAAATGAAGTAGAAGTAACAACTAACACTACAGAAATACAAATGATTATGAGACTAATATGAAAAATTATATGCCAACAAAATGGACAACCTAGAAGAAATGTATAAATGCCTAGAAACATACAATCTTTTGAAACTGAATTAGGAAGACAAAGAAAATCTGAACAGACTGATTACTAGTAACAATATTGAATTGGTAATAAGAACACTCCCAACAAACCAAAGTTCAACCCAGATGGATTCACAGGTGAATTCTACCAAACATTTAAAGAAGAATTAGTACCTATTCTCAAACTATTCCAAAAAATCGAAGAGGAAGGGAAGCTTCCAAATGCATTCTACAAGGCTAGCATTACTCTCATGCCAAAACCAGACAAATACACTACAAAAAAAGAAAATTACAGGCCACTATCCCTAATGAGCACAGATGCACATGTCCTCAAAAAATATTAGCAAACCACATTCAACAATACATGAAAAGAATCATTCACCACAATCAAGGGGGATCTATTTCAAGGAAACAAGGATGGAAATTTGTTTCATTTCTAATACTAATAACAAAGAAGCAGAAAGAGAAACTAAAAAAATGATTTCTCTTACAATTATGCCAAAAAGAAGAAAATACTTACGAATAAACTTAACTAAGGAGGTGAAAGACTCATACTCTGGAAATTGTAAAACAGGGAAAAAGAAACTAAAGACAATGGAAAAACACAGCATCCTTGTGGATTAGAAGAAAATCAGCAGCATTTTTCACAGAACTAGAATAATACTAAAGTTAGTGTGGGACCACAGAAGACTCCAAACAGCTAAAGAAGTCTTGAGAAAGAACAAAGCTGGAGATATTACAATCCCAGATTTCAAGATATACTACAAAACTATAACAATCAAAGCAGTATGCTACTGGCACAAAAATAAACATGTAGATCAATGGAACAAAATAGAAACCCCAGAAATAATCTCATGATTATACCATCAATTAATTTAAAACAAAGGAGAATACACAAAGAATACACAGTGGGGAGAAGACAATCTCTTTGATAAGTGGTGTTGGGAAAACTGGTCAGGTACATGCAAAAGAATGAAACTGGGCTACTTTCTTACACCACACACAAAAATAAACTCAAAATGCAGTAAGGACCTAATTGAGAGATATGAAACTGTAAAACCCCAGAAGAAAACATATATAGTAATCTCTTAGACACTGACCTTATCAACATTTTTCTAGATATGTCTCTTGAGGCAAGGGAAATAAAAGCAAAAATAAACTATTGGGACTATACAAAAAAAAAAAAAAGCATTTTCACAGTGAAGGAAACCATCAACATAGTGAAAAGGCAACCTACTTAATGGCAAAGATATTTGCAAATGATATGTCTGGTAGGGGTTAGTATCTAAAATACATAAATAACTTAGTTCAACAACAACAACAAAAAACCCAAA
The DNA here is from genome assembly GCF_905146905.1 of Nyctereutes procyonoides. NCBI lineage: Eukaryota > Metazoa > Chordata > Mammalia > Carnivora > Canidae > Nyctereutes > Nyctereutes procyonoides. Next base: position 35,270,454 of record NW_026575052.1, read on the forward strand.
AATCAGATTAGAATGGGCAGAGGACCTGAATAGACATTCTTCCAAAGAAGATATTCAGATGGCCAACAGACACATGCAGAGATGCTTAACATCGGTAATCATCAAAGAAATGCAAATTAAAACCATAATGATGTATCACATCACACTGGCCAGGATGCCTACAATGAAAAACAAATGACAAGTGTCAGCGAGGATGTGGAGAAAAAGGAATCCATATGCACTGTTGGCAGGAATGTAAACTGATATAGCCATTGTGGAAAAGAGATGGATGTTCCTTAAAAAAATTAAAAATAGTAATATTGTATGATCCGGTAATTCCACTATAGGGTATTTACCCAAGAAAGCGAAAAGATACATGCAACCCTATGTTCACTGTTGCATTATTTACAAGAGCCAGGATATGGAAGTGACCTAACTGTCCATCGACAGAGGAATGGATAAAGAAGATGTAGTATGTAATAGATGCACTTAATAGATGCACTGTATAGAATAAAAAAATAAAGCGATCTTGCCATTTGGGACAATACAGATGGACCTAGAGGATATCATGCTAAGTGAAGTAAGTCAGACTGGGAAAGACAAATTCCGTATGATTTCGCTTATATGTAGAATCTAAAAAACAAATGAGCAAACAAACAAAAGAGGCAGAAAAAGATCCATAAATACAGAATACAAACTGATGGTTGCCAGAGGGAGGGTGTTGAGGGGTGGGTAAAAAAGGTGACGGGGAGTGTGAGGTGCAAGCTTTCAGTTATGGAATGGGTAAGCCATGAGGATGAAAGGTGCTGTATTGAAATTGAAAATACAAGTTCAATACAACTGTAATAGCGTATGGTGACAGATGGTGGCTACATGTGGTAAAAACAGCATAAGGTATAGGGTTGTGTAATCACTATGTTGTACACCTGAAATGAATTTAACATCATGTGTCAAGTCTACTTCAATAAAAAAAAAAACTATACCAACAAAGACACTTTTGTATTACGATTTAGAAATCACATCTATGTACTCAATAGTTTGGCTGGTAATTAGCTTTATAGTGTAAGTATCATAGACCAAAAATTACAATTTTATCATACATGAAATTAAATTTTCATATGGTTTCTGGAAAGCACTAAAAACTATACCTAGTTCACAAATGTGAAGAGCAAAATGTGGGATAAGAGCGAAGTGACATTTAAGCAATATTTGCATCCTGATATTTTAAGATTTAATGGTCTATTAGTGTCTCTGAATCTTATTTCATATAAAATTATGTTTAGGAAGCCAGTTCAACACTTTAAAGACATGGTTAGCTAAGAGCATTTTTACATATATTGTAGTATTTTTAAAATTTTATGAATATAAGTCATTTCTTGGCTGTTTCCATCTCGGTTTCTTCTGGTGCACTTGTTTTTTTTGATATTTGCAATCAGACTTCTTACCTGAAATTTCTATCATTCAATTTTATGTGGGTATCAAACATTTCTATAATTATTGACTATGTACAGAATGAGTAATACACTTACTAGTCTCATTATTTCCATCTCTACTATCCAGGTGAAAAGAGGTTATCTCATTTTAATATCATTAGCGAGACTTTATATGGATCAGTCCAATGTAAATAAAATATTATAATTATTTCTAAATGAGACTGCCCTTTCAACAAACAGAGGGCATGTGTCTTACTTATGGAACTAGAAAATACGTGAATAGATTATGATGTTATGAAAATTTCCATAATTCAGCACATTTAATAAGTCCTTTATATCTAAATTCAAATGTTTAGTTTCTAAAGAAAAAAAGGTATTTCTAATTTAAAAAGGGGCAGTTGTAGCATTTCAGAGTTTCCATGTGTTTGAGGTAAGTAAGCCACTAGACAAGCAAAGTAGAGGCAAAATGAAAGCATCTAACACCCACAGGAAGAAGAAAAGATAACCGCAAAGTTATTACAGCACCAGCTAAGTGAATCAGAGCTCTAGGACAAGCTGAAACATGAGTAAAATAAGGAAGGCCACAGGCCATACCTGGTAGCAGGACAATGTCTGACCCTGCCTCTGGTACCTCCTAAGTTAACAAGCTTGGGTAGGACTGGTTTAGATGAAATGTGAGACCGAGTTGGGCAATGCTGGGGCAGGCAATGATTTACATTGTCTATGTTTATACCCAATAGGATTCCAATCAAAATAGTCTGACTATGTATCTCCATGATTGTGATTTGGTTTCTCTCTCTTTTTTTTCTTTTTTGATTTTTTTTGATTTGGTTTCTCTTGACATTTTAACATTTCTGAAATTCATAAACAATTTTAACCCAATACAGTTCTTTCATTCGAAAATCTTCCCATCTCTCTCCAATGGCTTCTTTAAAAAAAAAAAAAGATTTTATTTATTTATTCATGAGAGAGAGAGAGAAAGAGGCAGAGACATGGGCCGAGGGAGAAGCAGGCTCCCTGCAGGGAGTTTGATGCGGGACTTGATCTCAGGACCCCGGGGTCACGACCTGAACCGAAGGCAGGTGCTCAACCACTAAGCCACCCAGGTGCCCTTCCAAAGGCTTTATTAATTAAACTATCAATCCACAGTGTCTTAAAAATTCAAGGGAAAAGGCAAATCTTAAACTCTGTTTTCCTCTTCTTATAAGGACATAATTCCATGAGCAGCAAGAAGGTGGCAGTCTACAACCAAGAAAGTGGAAGCTCACCAGGAACAAATTAGCCGGCACCTTGATCCGGGACTTCCTAGCCACCAGAACTGAGAAATAAATGTCTTTTTTAAGCCATTCATTCAATGTATGGTATTTTGTCACAGCAGCCCATCTAAGGTAATCCCCGTTGCAGAAATTAGGAATCGGAGGCTCAGAGTGGTTGAGTAAGGTTAAGGTCAAGATAACTTATTTCAGTCACAGATCTGGTTAACCTAAAAACTCAAAACTCTGAACTCCTTCTTTGTAGTACATCCATGAAATTCAACATTGTGCTCTCAATCACAATTTTTTCTTGTTTTTCCTATATTTTTTCATATAATACACTCATCCTGGTCCAAGGCACAATCATCTTTTGCCTAGATTACTGCACGAGCCTCCTACTAGGTTTCCCTACTTCTACTTGGTACACATATATATTTCTCTTTCCTCCCTCTGTATTCCCCACAGTTTATTCTTAACACAGAAACTAGGGGGGTCATTTTAAAATATCACATCATGTTTTAAGACTGCTTAAATCTATCAGGTTCATAAAACCACTCGGAAAAAAAAAAAAACCAAACTATAGTCTTGACAACGGCCCATAGGTCTTGCACGATCTTCCCAACCACTCTTACTTCTCTGACCTCATCTCCCACCACTATCTCCCTCTCACCACGCTCCAGCCACGATGATCTGCTTGTTGGTCCTACTATTATCTTAGATCAACACACTTGTGTGTTGACTTTTACATTTACTGTTATGTCTAGAATGCTTTTTTTTTTCCAGATGTTTTTTTTCACCTCCTTCAAGTCTCTGATCAATTCTCGTGTTCTCAGTAAGCCCTATCTTAACTAACCCTATTTAGTACCACAGCCTGACCCCACCTTCTGACATTTCTGGTTTGCCCCACTTTTTTCCATATTTATCAACTTCCAATATATACGTAAATTTATTTATTATGTTTATTGTATGACCCTTATGCTAGAATGGAAGATCCAAGAGAACAAGAACCTTTGTCTGTTTTCCTTACTGATGTAACCCCAAGTGCCAAGAACAGTGCTTGACATGGGGCAGAAAACAATAAATATTGGTTGAATGAATGAGTGTAAAAGATAGACTACTTGTCACTGGAAGACAGACTATATTTTAGGTGAGATACTGAGAATAGAAGGACTTAGTCAACCCCTTATTAGCTTACCAACAGAATGTAGAAGTAACTAACTCTAAACAGTCTCACATGTGTTTAAAGTCTCAGTAAATATTTATTGTGGAAAATTAAGAAATGCAGACAAAAACACAGTGAAAATGAAAGCCACCCATTTGCCAGAACAATCACTAATGCTATATGCATGACTAGATTCTTCCTTTGTATAAACACACATTTAAAATTTTTTTTTTTAAAAATAAGATTTTGGGACGCCTGGGTGGCTCAGCAGTGGAGTGTCTGCCTTCAGCCCAGGGCATGATCCTGGAGTCACAGGATCAAGACCCACATCAGGCTCCCTGCATGGAACCTGCTTCTCCCTCTGCCTATGTCTCTGCCTTTCTCTGTCTCTCATGAATAAATAAATAAAATATTTTTAAAAATTAAGATTTCCTCTCTCAACATGTTCTTCTCTAAAGGAGATGCACATACAACAAATCTCTTCCACTAAACATAACAGAAACATCTCTCCTTTGATGCTACATTTTTATCTAGCTATAGTCCCTTTTCTCTTTCCCTTCAGAGTCAAGTTCTTGGAAAGAAAAGAACATCAGTTCTGTCCATTCTTTCCTGCAACCCACTACTAGACCAGAACTGCTCTAACCAAAAGTCATCTATGACCCAATTGCCACATTTCACAGATTATTTTCGGTTCTCATTATACATGATAATTCCACAGCATTTAACATTCTCAGCCAATTTCTTCTCTTAAAAACTGTCATTTTCAAGAATGCCACTGGAATGGAGTCTCCTTTTAACTTCCTACCCTGGTTCCTTTTCTGGCTTTTCTTCCATTGTCTACCCACAGGAATGTCGGTATTCTTGGGAGTGCTCAGTCTTGGACCTTTTCTTTTTCAACAGTACCTGTTCTCCTTAAGCAACCTCATCTTTCATTCTTATAGTTTTAGCTACTACCTGTTATACTGATGACTCAATAATCTCTAGCTTTAGCCCAGATTACTCTTCTGAACTCCAAATCCATTATTCTCTAGCTATCCACTCATCTATTAGATATCTATCTCCTTGTGCATTTGCCACCCAGGGACAGGAAAACAGTGTGTTCAAAGGTAATTTCACTTTTCCCTTAAATCTGCACCTCACTTAAAATCTTACTGTTACCATAATCCACTTGTTATTTATCCAAGAAAGAAATTTAGCAATCATTTTAGATTTTCCTTTTGTCTTCATTTTCTGTATCTTATCAGCAATCAATTTACATAGATTGCTTAAAAGCTTCATATTTTATTATCCTTTTCTTTTCCCACTGTTAACACCTCAGTCCAGGCCATATAATCTCTTGCCTGTCTTTGGAATCTACTCCTTCTCCATGATCACTTCAGTTCATGCCCTATACTGCTGCCAGACAGATCCTTCTTTTTTTTTTAATTTATTTTTTTATTTGAGAAAGCAAGACTGAGGGAGAGAGAACATAGGCAGGGGGAGGGGCAGAGGGAGAGGGAGAACCAGACTCCCCGCTGAGCAGGGAGCCCCATGTAGGACTAGATCCCAGGACCCTGGGATCATGAACTGAGCTGAAAGCAGATGCTTAACTGCCTGAGTCACCCAAGTCTGTCTGTCTGCCCTGGACAGACAGATCTTTCTAAAAGGAACATGGAATACATTGCTGTCTATATTCCTTACAGGCAAGAGAAATTTTCACCATCCTGTTCAGTCCCAAGAAACTTACACCCAGCCTCAGACAGAGAATACACAATCAGGTCATATCAGTTTAGAAGTAACTGCTCAAACCATGATTACTAACTGGTGGCTGAAGGCACTAGGTCAAGGATACAAGCCCTGCCACCATCCTCCTTTTCTTTTTCACATGATACTATAATGCTTAGAAATGTGATGTTTTTAGGTTGAGAGGCCAGCTTGGTGACTGGTGGCAAGTTTAAATTTGGAGATTTTCTTATAATAAAAGGAATACATGCTTATGGTAACAAATGAAGCAATATAATAACTCATAAGGGCAAAGCACATTGTGGCAGACACTACTGGTTGTTTAGGTTCTCAACCCTTTTTTCCTTTATGAGAACTGTCCTCCATTGTAGGAGCCAGAAAGCTTAAATAGTTGTTTACCCTGGCTTTCTTACAGCTAGAGTTGGCCCAACTTTGACCAATGAGACATAAGTAAATATGCTGAAAATTCCTGGTAAAAGTCTGGATTTCTGTATGAAAAGGTTAGAGATAGCTGGTACTGTCCCTTCCTTTCCCTTGAACATGATGACTCCAAAATTTGGATCTTGTCAGCCCTCTTCCAACATGAGGCAACATGCATAAGAGCGGAAGTAGAGGCAAGATTAGAATCCATACCCTTGATCACAGAAACTGACAATCTCTAGACTTACTACATGACAAAAATAAACACTGACCTATCAAGCTGCTGTCAAGTTTATTTTATTTGTGGCAATAATCACAATAACCATCTCCGTACTGCCTGCCCACTCCCTAGCTTCCAGATGCAACCATCCCTGAGGCAACACTGGTGAATCCTTTCCTTCTTTTGGCTCATACCAAATATAAAAGCACATGTGTACATAAATACTCTGCTGCCAACATATCACTTACCAAGATATCATGTTAGTGGATAATGACTTTTCCTCTTATTCACTTTTTCACTTACCAAGATATCATGTTAGTGGATAATGACTTTTCCTCTTATTTTTTAAACCTAGATACATACATATTTTACATACATAAACATTACAATCTCATAAATGCTTTTTATTTTATTTTTATTTTTTAAAATTTTTTAGATTTTATTTATTTATTCATGAGAGACACAGAATGTAGAGAGACACACACACACACACACACAGGCAGAGGGAGAAGCAGGCTCTATGCAGGGAGCCCGACATGGGACTCCATCCTGGGTCTCCAAGATCACACCCTGGGCTGAAGTTGGCACTAAACCACTGAGCCTCATAAATGCTTTTTATATTTCAGATTTTCCCTTTTCCTCTCGATTGCCTTCCCCCTCCCTGCCCTCTGTGGTCTTGATCCCCTGCCCAGTGTCCCACCTCATTTCTTGCAGCATCCCATCTTATGCCTTTTCATTTCCTCTACAAAGCCTGATCATTCCCACTTTACTACTATACCCGCTGTAAAATGTTCCAATTCTTCCTTTGTGCCCTTAACTCTTCTTTTCACACCTTCCATAAGACCTATGTTAACTGTTTACATGTCTCCCTCTGTGACATTTCTAAGACCCTTGTAGGTGTGGGCTACTGTTACTGGAAAGGAATGGTCATACTATAGCCTAAGGGCCAAATACAGTCTGTTGCCTGTTTTTATAAATAAAATTTCACTGGAACATAGCCATGGCCATTTGTCCATGTACTGTGTATGGCGACAAAGGCATTGGGACAGAGACCCTTTTACTCAGCACAGTCTACAGTGCTGAGTGTAGGCCATTACCTGCCAGGCTAAGAAGCCTCATCGGGTTTCTGAATGTAATATATTAATTTCCACCACAACCAACAAATATTTGTTGAGTCAGCTAAGAATTATTACAGGCTCTGGAGATTTTCTTAGCGGGCTTGGGCTATGATAAAATACCATGAACCAGGTAGCTTTAACAGGAGCCATTTATTTCTCAGTGTTCTGGAGAATCCACAATCAGGGTACCAACATAGTTGGGTTCTGGTGAAGGCTCTCTGACTTGCACATGCTGCCTTCTTCCCTTATGCTCACATGACCTTCCCTTTGGAGGTCATGTGTACGTGGAACAAAATCTCTCTGTTCCTTTCCTTATAAGGCCACCAGTCTGTTGGATCAGGACTCCACCTTTGTAGCCACTTACCCTTACTTACCTCCAAAAAACCCTATCTCCAAATGCAGTTACATTGGGGATCAAGGCTTCAACATATGGAGGTGTGGGGGGGTTTGCACAATTTAGCACAGAGCAGGGATACAAAGGGTACTAGGGATGCTGCTGGTGAACATATCAAGCAACGCTTATAAAGTAATTCTTTAAAAAAGAAGAAGTGTCAAGAAGAGGTGTTTTCAAGAATTGGACCACTAAGTAGTAGAGAGGGAATAATTACAGAATGGAGCACACCAAGGGTCTGACCAAGAGTTCTTGAACTGGGAATTGAAGACATTTTAAAACCAAAATCAGTAGAAGCTAATTTTTATTTGAGTGGAGGAGGATACATTGGTTTTATAATGAACGATTCTGGTTTTTTCCTTGTAAGCCTTGAAATAATCATATCTCTTGAGTTCACATTTTTATTTGCATACCCCTATTTCTTTTGAAGATTTTTTAAAAAAGTAGCCCAAGATATTATTTCCTGACTTCCAGGCAGGTAAAAGTCCCATGGGGCTACCACTGAGAGAGAACACAGCTCCATAACACAAGCCATTTTCAGCCTCCAGCAACAATCCTTGCACCTGACAGCTTTTCCAGAGCCAGGGAACTCAGCTCAGCTACTGCTAAGCTACAGCATGTCACATTTTATTTTAACGGAATAGAGAGATCTTTCATTCTTCTCTCAACTTAACCATTTGGGCTTCTTTTTCTGCCTTATTCCTTTCTCCTTTATTTCTTTGTAGTAGAAAGCCATTTATATATTAACCAGTATCTTTGTTTCTCAGTTTGGGTATCCATGACGTTTCTCCATTTAGGCAGAAATAGGTATCATTTCCCTGTTTCAAGGAATGGATGACACAGCAGCAGGTAGATAACAAATACATTTAATGACTTTTTAAAAGATTTGATAGCGGGATCCCTGGGTGGCACAGCGGTTTGGTGCCGGCCTTTGGCCCAGGGCGTGATCCTGGAGACCCAGGATCGAATCCCACGTCAGGCTCCGGTGCATGGGGCCTGCTTCTCCCTCTGCCTATGTCTCTGCCTCTCTCTCTCTGACTATAATAAATAAATAAAAATTAAAAATAAATAAATAAAAGATCTGATAGCGTGCGTGCACAGCAGGGAGTAGGGGGAGGCAGAGAGGAAGAGGGAGAAGGAGAGGACAATCTCCAGCAGAATCCCTGTGGAGCAGGAAGCATGAGGCAGGGCTTGGTCTCAGGATCCTGAGATCATGACCTGAGCTGAAACCAAAGTCAGATATTTAACCAACTGAACCACTCAGTTGCCCTAAAATAAATAAATAAATAAATAAATAAATAAATAAATATATATATATTAGATTTTATTTATTTACTCACAAGAGACACTGAGAGAGGGGTGGGAGTGGAGAGAGAGAGAGAGAGGCAGAGACACATGCAGAGAGAGAAGCAGACCCCCTGTGGGAAACCCAATGTGCGACTTAATCCCGGGACCCAGGGGTCATGACCTGAGCCAAAGGCAGATGCTCAACCACTGAGCCACCCAGGTGCCCCCAAAATAAATTTCAGCATTAAATTTTTGGCATTTGATTTTCAAGAGACCAGGGTTCTGAGTATGAAATAGATTTGGGAGATTTTTTTTCTGCTCCTCCTATCCCTGTTTCCTTGTGCTCAAGATACCCTAGATGAAGATTCTATAGGACTGGGGCAAGAATCTGGTGGATTTCTGAGAAAGCACTTGGCAACATATTCACCCAGGCTTCATACCATCATCCCCAGGTGGGGGAATGATGGACAAGACAGAAAATCTCATCAGGTTTAGAGTTTTGATAATAGGGAAGCGTACAACCTCCCATCTCCAGAATAGAATCTCAGGAGGAAGTCAGGTCTCAGAATTCTTTCATGCTTAGTGTAGTAAGGGAGCAGAGAGAGGTTGGCACTTATTTGGCAGAGTGGGTAGTAAGGATTTTTAAGACAATACAAAGAAAAGTAATGTGACTAGGTACATAGCTCAGTAGGCACCACTAGGCCAAATATCCATACCATGTGCCAACATGCTGACACTTGGAAGGCTCTAGAAAATCAGGATACAGCTCCAAGGGGGAAAAGGAAGGGAGAAAGGCCTGTACTAATTAAGATTTAGTTTGCAGCCTCTAGTAGAAAAAGGCTCAAAATATTCATTCATTCATTCATTCATTCATTCATACATTCATTCAAAAAATACATACTACATATTTATTATAGACAAAGGAAAATTGCATTTCCTGAATATGTGACTTTGTGGACTATGATTCAATCCTTGAATAAATACCTCCCTGTCTCATCTCTTCATTATATCACTTAAACTCTTTTCATAAAATTGAAGAACATCTACCTTTCCCTAAATTTTATTCTCCTGCATTTTTTTAATGCCTAACACAAAGTATGCCAGGTCATGGAAAAAGTTTAGATATTAAAGTTATCGGAAAGTATCAGTGATTGGGATCCCTGGGTGGCGCAGCGGTTTGGCGCTTGCCTTTGGCCCAGGGCGCGATCCTGGAGACCCGGGATCGAATCCCACGTCAGGCTCCCGGTGCATGGAGCCTGCTTCTCCCTCTGCCTGTGTCTCTGCCTCTCTCTCTCTCTCTCTCTCACTGTGTGACTATCATAAATAAATAAAAATTAAAAAAAAAAAAAAGTATCAGTGATTAAGAAATGAAACATAGAGACTACTTTAAATATATAGACATATATATTATAGAACTTGTTTCATTTCTGATTCTTAAAGAAATACACATTTAAAAAATGTCATTGTTGTGTCATAAGAATCTGTATTTCTAGTCTCAAAATAATGACTTTACATTTGCATAAATACATATTCCAAATTTGACAGTTTTGAATTTCTAACATATGCTACCTTCCATATCGGTCATCAGAAATTTATTTTAAGAAACAACTGGAAAAGATTTTTGTATTGCCAAAAAAGACTTTTGGTCAATATGGGGAAGCAAGCCAAGGCAGTAAGCCTCCCTCCAGTGCTAATTAAATATAAAAGCTAGGTAAAATGTTCAAAAACCTTTTATATATGTTGAAGATATAGGTTAGGAGTCAAAACTCTAGGCTCTATATATAGCAAGCAAGCCAGGAAGGCTATTTGGTCTGTGGAATGTGGTACAGAAATCAGCTACTCTGGACAAAGAGTCAGCAGAAGGATACTAGGACTTCCAACCTGCACTATTTGTTGACGTGAGGTCGCAAGTAGCACTTCCAAAGAAGCTTGGAAACCTTGAATAGAGAAAATAATATAAAGTTAAGTCCTGTATCCTGAAAGTGAGAAGATGACAACAAGGCCAAACACAAAATTGGCCTTAAGGGTTTTTTTCCATTCAAGGCACCTGATAGTCAAAGAGAACCAATTCCTACTGAAGGTAGTTTATAATCAAAAACTGCTAAGGATGCCCTAAAACAAACTAACTAAAAAAGTACAAGTAGACGTATTAATGGAGAAATTAACTTGAACATAACTGAGAAGTATATAAGAAACTTTAAGTGCATTTAAAAGAGATTTTATTTTTTTGATAGTCACAGAGAGAGAGAGAGAGAGAGGCAGAGACACAGGCAGAGGGAAAAGCAGGCTCCATGCACCGGGAGCCCGATGTGGGACTCGATCCCGGGTCTCCAGGATCGCGCCCTGGGCCAAAGGCAGGCGCCAAACCGCTGCGCCACCCAGGGATCCCTAAAAGAGATTTTAAAAGTAGAATATCAATAAGGCACGAACAAGATATAGTCAAAATATAATTAAAAAAAGAGCAAATTTGAAACCTAAATGGAGACTATAAGTATAAAAAAAGATTTATAAAGATAAAATTACGAAACTGCTAAAACAGTGCCAAAAGAAACATACAGAACAGCAAACCTTTAAGCTTTTCAGCTTAAAGAAGGTAGAGACTCTTCCTTGAACCCTACCAAGCAGCAAATAGGGCTCTACGGAATTTTAGAAAATAACCTACTTCAGTACTACAATCAAGGCTTTTCTAAAAATTTCTTTTAAATAATACTTCATACATTTCTCAAATAATTAAATTGTAGTCTACTCTTCTAGTCTGGTGGTTTCCAACTCCACTGTCAGATCTGTGGGAACAGTTCTAATCTGTTTTGTTTGTTTGTTTTCTGGCTTACTAAGTCACTGACTGGCTCTCTCGTGTGACTTTTCTAAAACCTGCACCATTCCTTTCAAATTCTTCCTGTATCTACAGTTTATCTTTCTCTGATGGCTTCTCACATTAAACACATAACACACAGAATTCTCTCAGTCTTGCATTTTGTTCCAGCTACCCTCCTCCTCCTTCTTATCACAGCAGAATTTTAAAGAACTGCCTCTACTTATTTTCCTAATTTTTTTCACTTCTGCAAATATTCTTCAACTCCTTTCTGTTGGGTTACCGTTATTAGATCCAAAGAATATTTTTCAGTTTTCATCTTTTTTGATCTCTTGAATTTGACACTACTGATTATTCCCTTCCTAAACATTCTTAAATGTCTTGAAATAGGTGTCACTTCTCTTTGATTTCAATAATACAACATTCTTACACCTGCAACTAATATAACACTGTATGTTAACCAACCAGAAGTAAAATGACAACAAAAATATAAAAAATATAATACAACATTCTTTTTCTTATCTTTCTCCTTATTCCTCAAGGGCATCTCCCTCTTTCCTCCCACAAATTGAGGAGCTCCTTAATGTTTAGACCTAAACAGCCTTCTTGTGTTTTTCTTTCCTATCTTTACCATTTCCCTAGGCAATGGACCTACAGCCTCCACTAATACCTTATACAGATGACTTTGAGCTCTAAAACTATGTATCTAGTGTTTATTTGGTACTTTTGTTGTGATGTCTTAAAGCACCTCAATTCAATATGCCTCCAATTGAATTCGTAACCTTCTCTCCATAACTGAGTCAATTCTAACTTACTGAATCCATCCAGCTGCATAAGCCAGTACTCTAGTTGTTATCCTTGATATTTCTTTCGAATTTATTAGTAAATCCTATTTATTCCAGTCCTTAAATTTCTCTTTAATCCATTTCTATCTTAGAAAGAAAAAGATAAAATTCTTTACAATCTTCAGCTGGACTACTTCAATAAACTACTAAACGGTTCTTATGATCATTTTGCATCTTAAAACAATTTTTGCATATTTTGCCAAAATAATTTTTTCAAATTGCCATTCTTATCACACAACACCATGGTTTAAACACTTCCAACGGGGGCTCCTGGGTGGCTCAGTTGGTAAAGGCTTCAACTCTTGATCTCAGCTCAGGTCTGATCTCAGGGTTGTGAGTTCAAGCCCTGTGCTGGAGTTCATACTGGGCATGGCACCTACTTAAAACAAAGAAACAAACAAAAGCACACGAAAGAAACCCCCTATGCTTTCCTTTTGCTCCCAGGCTAAAGAGCCAATATCTATACCATGGTCCTTCCTCTCTACTCCAACGTCACCAACTTCATTGCTCACCATCCGTGTTACTACTCTCTAAGGTCTATCTAGCCTGTCCTCCTTTTACTTCCTTAAGTGTACCATCCTCCTTCAAGATACAAATCTTGGGATGCAGTGGTTTATTTATCTGGGATGTTGGGCCTTCATACCTCTTCATCCAGTTATCTCCTTCTCATTTATCAGATCTTGGCTAAAAAGACACTTTTTCAGGAAAGCTTTTTCTGACTCCTTAATCTAAAATAGATCCCCCATTTACATGCTCTCATAGCAACATATACTTCCCTTTTACAGCATATACCATACTTTGAATTTCATGTATTTGTGTGTTGAGAGCTTGATTAAGGTGTGGCACATCCACTAGACTTTCAGTTCCCTGCCTGATACATTGCCTGTTATGTAGCAGCCATTCAATTGGTATCTGCGGAATGTGTTTAATAAATTACCATTGTTTTAAAAAAATAAATTACCATTGTTTCAAAATAAGTTAGTTATTTAAATTCCTTATTTCTAATCTATTCTTTTTTATTATCCCTGCACTCTAAATCTATTTGCATTCTGATTTTCTTTCTTGATTGGGGCAAAAGAGGAAGGAGTATAGCTGGGGAGTTGAGAGCTATGTATAAACCTGGAGATGTTCTTGAGAATGTGTGTGAAATTCTCCTTCTTTTGTGTCACCATAAGGGAAAACACACACACACACACACACACACACACACACCTGATAACTGCTGCTCTAGACTGTCAATTAGTACATTGTTTATTTTAAAAAATAAAACCTAAAGGCCTAAGAAAAGAAATAATTTTAGGACACCTTAAGACATGCCTCTTTAGGATATCAGGAACATGTGACAAAAGGAAGTAATTTTATTCACTCTGTTGTATCCACTCTATGGTGTCCTAGTTTTAACCTCCCCTGTGGGAATAAGCAAGTTTTTTTGATAAGTAACTATAGCAGGCAGAAAGTAGAACAATCCAGTTTTCCAAAATAGTGCTTCAAGTTTACAGGATAGTATGTTCTATATACTGATGGTTACACAAAAGAAGAAATTATCAACTATGTTGATATTTTGCTTTATTCCAGTTTCAAGGACATCAATAAAAATTCAGTTCACATAATATTTACTTCAGCTCTTCAAACATGATGCTGTGTATAATATTCTAAGTTAAATCTTAAAATGTTGACCTATCTGTGATCTGTGGAAATCACTGTACATTATGGAGTGTTTGTATACTCCTCAAATGCATCGGTTGAATCCTAATCTATATGATGGCATGTGGAGGTGGGGCCTTTGGGAGGTGCTTAAACTATGAGAATTGAGCCCCCATGAATGGGATTGTGTCCCTATAAAAAGGCCCCAGGGAGCTCCCCTGCCCTTTTCCACATGTGAGGACACAATGAGAAGATGGCCTTCTATGAAGGAGGAAGCAGGCTTTCCACCAGGCACAGAACCTGCTTGTGCCTTGGTCTTGGACTTCCCAGCTCCCAGAACTGTGAGAAATAAATGTTTGTTTAATCCGCCTGTCTGATATTTTTATTATAGCAGCCGAAGCAGATGAAGACATCCGTATGATCCATTTAAAGGCTGAATATTATATAAAGTACATTACTGTTCTAATTAAAGAGGAAATAAATGCAAAAAAAGGAAATAAAATACAAAATAACACGTTTCCTTGATAACCAAGACAAATATGGTTAATGTTTTGTTACTTGAATTTTGGTTTTGGTGTGTGCATAATTTTTTTTTTTTTTACAAAAATAAGATCACAGCACACATGTTTTCCCAATGTGAATTTTGTAAACTTGTATTATTTTCTAACCTCGTAACATGCAAAATTTTACAGAGCAGCGGTTGTTACAAAGTTTTGGGACACTGGCCAAGGTCTGCAAGTAATTTTTATTGACATAACTGGATGACTGGGGATGTAGGAAGGCTACTAGAACCTGTGGATCTGGTGTCTAGAGGCCAGGAATGTTGCTAATATCCTGTAATGCACAGGCAGTCCCCTTAACCAAATTATCCAGTCCAAAATGTCAATAATGACAAGGTTGAGAAATCCTATTTTACTGCACTGTGCATTTTAAGTGCTGTAATCAATGGAAAGTGAAATCAAATCTTACATTGCACTTTCATTAGTTTCTGAAGAAATATTACTGAATCTCCACTATACTTTGTCTGTGGGATGTGTAGTCTCTTTTAATATTCCAAAAATCCTCTGTGATGTATTACCATTGGGTAGCTTTTGAAACACAAAGGAAAATCCTTCACAAAAAGCTTAAACATTCAGTCATAAAAATATAAATATCTCAACACAGCATATACAACTCTCACAGCACTCTGAATCTCTCCTTCCTAGAATTTATCACAATGTAATTTCACAATGTTTTATGTATCTTCACAAAGATATGTATGTATCTTACAACTTCCACTCTGTCTAGCTTTCCTCATCATTATGTTATGTTTCCTAGCACAATGCCTTCCTTTCACATAGTAAACTTAAATGTTAATTGAATGAATGAGTAACAGTAGTAACTAGTGCAATGAAGTAATTACTTTTTATACTTTGGTTGCAAAAACAGAAGAAGTATAAATAAAAACTAAATGAAAGTCATGTATATTAACTGCATTTAATATTCAAAAGCAGCATACCCATTTACTACATCAAATGTTCACTATTAAAAGGAGGGTTATGCATAGTTAAAATGGCAGAAAACACCAACACCATGTATTTGTACACCTTACAATTTGTGATTTTTTTCATGAATGACTTAACACAATAATGTGCTGCATACCCAGTAACAGTTCAGTTTCTCCATTTACTAATTCATCTATTTATTCTTTATGTCAGATTAGTACACAGGTTTAGAAAGCCAAGCACATGAAATTCCAGATTCCTTCATATTAAGTATTTTATTGCCCAATTTTGTTTTGCCTCTTTCAACCCTAGTAGGGATCAAAAGCCAGAAATTACATTTAAAGGAGTCAGTTGAAAGATCTGCAAGACCATTAGCTGATATCTCAATTATACAAGATCAATAAAAAGAAAAATACATCAGTTATTTTGTGGTCACACCTAAAGCTCTTCTTTATTTTCATCAAAATCACCTGAATTTACCTTCAGATAATTTTTTGGTATAAACAAAATTTCTACGTTATATCCTTTCCTCAGCAGCTCAAAATCTAATTTGGGGCAGCAAAACAGACTAAGAGCTAAAAAAAAAAAATTTTTGATTACAGCTAATATACAAACACTTTAAAAATCTTTAAAAATTCATGCTGGTGTTAAGTTCAATTCCCAGTTTTGCCACTTACTACATTTTGTGATCTTAGATAAATTACTCAACCTCTGAGTCAGTTTACTCATTTGCACAATGAGAATAATACCACTCACCTCACAGATTTCTTGTAAAGATTAATTGAGCTCTTACGCATAAAGCCCCCAACAAAGAAGCTGACACAAGACATATTAAATAAATGACCCCTATATAGCTGTGCGCATACCCAGCAAATATAATCCAGGCTCTGACCTCAAATTCTTACACAAGAAAAAAAAAAAGAATATTTTGCTGTAACTTGCTTACTAGTTAGACACGTGTACAGGGAAACGAATACTGCATTTACTCAGTTGCGTTCCCCTTTCCTTGCCTAGATACTTATTGTCAAATTAAAGAGAGAAGCATATGCTGCTTTGGTGGTGTAAAACCATTTATTTTCTCCTCAGCTGGGCAGGGCTGGTTATCAATAATAATATTGGCTGGTTAACCTCTCTAAAATGTGATGAATGCAGGACAGACAAATGCAATAGTTTGCCTATTTATTTCAAAGATACCTTTTTAAGTCTTTCTGTGAAAATATATTAGTTCCTTAAAAACAAAAGTAAACAAAACAAAAACTACTAAAGAAGTCTTTTGTTTTTGTGCCTGTGTTCGGAAGGGAGAGGGGAGAGGAGGAAACTCTTGTCAGCATGCCACCGCACTGCAGGGGGCACGGTCTACCTGGCCTCTGGGTTTCAACCAGGCCCTGTTGCCTGCGCTGAATGCCCACACCATGGGAAAAGCGATGGGTGTCTCTAAGTTCTAAAAGTGGGTCATTACTTCACATATGTGACAAAACCATTCATGCTCCATTGGAAAATCAGCTTTATTTCAAAAATAGACTTAGAAAATAAGTCAAAGGTGAACAACTGTGACACTAATCCCAATTTCTAAAGGCACATGTGATTTACTCGGGCACCCTGCAGCTCAGCTGAACAGTACTGTATTAGGAGAGCACTTTAGCTCAGAGGAATACATTAGGCCTTTAGTAAGAATTTTTGAAAATTGTTCTCCCTTTCGCTTGGAAAGGAACTATTAATTTTCAGGCTCTGATCTGGGCACACGAGGATACGGAAGAGAGGCTGCAGTACTCTAGGAGGCACAGGGAAACACAGAGGAGGTCACTAAAATTTGTCCCACGTGGGGTGCTGCCCACCACGACAGACTATCACAGCAGAAATTTCAGGGAAAACAAAATGATCATGCATCTCCTCTTGAAAATTGTGAAAGAGAGAGATGATAGTTTTCAATAAGTGGTAGGGATTTATGAACAAAGACAGCGTAACAAAAGTAAAGCACATCCCAAGAGTGACTAGAGTAGGATGGAATGAATTTAACGATGTTTCACTGGATGGGTTGTCTGGAATCATCCCTCCAAGGAACTGAAAGATACCAACTACTTAAGGCACATGGGTGCCTCAGAATGGTATGAATGGGGCTGTGGATTGGGGGAATCCAGGTATGCAACAAAAGGTAGAGATAATAGAGGAAGTAATAGATCACTGTGGGTTGGCAGTGGCCGGATGGAAGATTTTGATGCTGTGCTGTGACTCAGGACAGGCTTCAAGGGACGGTTCCTGTGACACAGGGGAGAGCTTAAGAAAGGGGGGGCCAGCTCTGCGTATGAGTGACAGAAGTTAAGAGGGGCTCAAGGCAGGACACATTTCTTCCAGGCTGTTGCCGCAGTCCAAATATAAGATAACAACGGGCTGGACCGAGTTTTTGGCTGTAGCGTTTGTAGACAAATGGGCAACAGCAGATGATAAATTTTTCTTAGCCAGTAAATCAGAATATATTAGTTCTTTTGGAATTAATCAGATGCTTCTCAGAAGTTAAAAATCTCAAAAATCTTACTTTGGTGAGTTCTTCTCCATGTAGAAGATGTACTTTGATTTAAAAGTTAAAAAAAAAAAGTCACTTAGATGGTAGTATCAGAAATGTCAGTGGTGAAATGTCAGCAGAGGATATACAGAGAGCTTTTTGTCTCCTCCATGCAGATTCTTTCTACCTGAGACATTTGGAAGTTTATAATAGAAAAGAAAAATGTGGGAGGGCCTGGGGAGCTCAGTTGGTTAAGTGGCTGTCTTCGGCTCTGGTCGTGACCCCAGGGTCCTGGCTTCGAGCCCTGTGTCGGGCTCCCTCTTCCATGGGGAGTCTGCTTCTCCCCCTGCCCCTCCCCCTGCTCTCTTTCTCTCTGTCAAATAAATAAATAAAATCTTTAAAAAGAAGTGGAAAGTCATGTACACCAGGAAAACAGAACAAAGCTTTTAATACAAATATTACATTGCTTCCTAATTTACAATGTGGCCAGAGGGAGAAAACCCTAAGAACTAGTAGCATAGTTAGAATTCAATCTCTAAGTAACAAACACTCTGATGCTTTCTTTGTCTATTGTGTGGGGGAAAAAAGCCCTCAAAATAAGGTAGGAACCTTAAAAATTAATTCTAGCTCAAAGTAAGGGCATGACATGAATTCCAGCTTCATCACCTCCTGAATCAAAACTAATCAACACTGAAAGCCAATAAGGAAGACAGAAAAATTAATGGTGAATAGCATTTGTAGCCAAGGTTTCTTAACCTATGATCCATGGATAGAATGAGGGGGGCAGGTAACACGAATCAGGGTGGAGGCATGAATATGTACCTATTTTTTTCTAACCTGTATTTGGAATTTATCAACTCCCTTCAAAAATAAAGTAGAAGACAAACCTCAGCAATATTAGCAGTCCCTGTGACACTGTCACCAACAGAAATCAAAGATATTTTGATACATGACGGTTACTACAGATATTCACAAATACCATTCAGACTTATTACTGTGATGACTTTACAGTAACATTTAGACCCACCGCTAGATTCTGTTATTTAATGCCTTACCAAAGAAGCATATATATTACTAGATCAGAAATCTGCATCATTTTGATAACTTTTTCATTATTTCTTTTATGCATCTAAAACATTTTTTAAAGAAAGTGTCTTTAGTCTTTACCAGTTCACCAAAGAGGTCCATGGCACAAAAATGGTAAAGAACTCATGGTCTAAATATAAAATAAAAATAATTTACTTTACCATGGTTCACAATCTAGTAGTAGAACCCTTTGGGCCAGATGTATTTCAGAATTCAGAATTTTAAAAAATTCAGAGAGGTGGAGAAGCTGCATATAATGTAATTTGCCAGCACAGTCTGGGGCAACATTTTGGAGTCAAGCATACTATTTCTTCAGCAAAACATATGAAAATATACACCAAGTGGAACAAATAAAAGCAATAAACAGTTTCTCATTACCACAAGTCAGGTTTACTGCCAAATGCCTTCTAATCAGGATAGGTTTTGTGATCAAATGAATTATGAAAATTAAAAAACTTTAGTTTTCAGAGTTCTTTGAATTTTGGAATTGTGATAAGGGGTTATGGTCCTATTTTTGTTGTGGATAAATAAATATTCATCTGCTCTTTCTCCCTATCTACATCTACTCCTCCACTCCATAATTGTGAATTAATAGCTTTTTTCCTCTTAGGTTTTGAATGTTAGTAATAAGGTTTTCTTAGATATTCGGTTATAGCAATTCAACTTGTAGTAGAAAGCCATCAGGTCTTTTTCTACAATTCAGAGAAATCAGGTGATGAAATTTTGGCAATAGGTTCTTGTTCTGAGTGAGCAACATCCCTTTTAGTGAGGACTCTGGTATTTCTGGCTACTAGTCATCTATAATACTCTGGCCTCATTCTCTCAGTCACAATTTATTCATCAGTTATATACCACACACATACATTTTAATCATAAGAACTTTATAATAGAGGAGGAGCTAGTATATTATAACTACTCTAGTTACAACAATCCTTAACCAACTTGAGGTTGAAATGTGAACTTCAACTTTAAGTTTAGCTATTGATAAATCATCTTTAGTAACCATAATAGAATTTTTCCGGACATTTTCTTCTATGTGGCACTGACACATATTAAGATGTTCTATTGATGTATGACCCACTTGGGGGAAAACACATCTACCAAAAAATACAGATATTGGAAAGAAAATGCAAGAGTAGAAAAGAGAAGACATTTTATAATCCATCAATTTGTGAAAAAAGGCATGTAAAATAAGTAAACAAAACAATACAGTTACTCTGTTGGGAAATTAAACTAGTATACCAATAATGTTGTAAACCAAGCATGGCAAATACTGAGTAAAGGGTATGTAGATTTATACCATAAGAATGAATAAGCTACATTAGGAAAAAATGTAGGTGAATCTTAGTAATGTAAGGTTAAATCAAAATATTAATTTCAGAATGGTAGGCTTGCTCTATAAAATTCAAAATAAATAAAACTAAATAATATATTCATCACACATTTGTGTGTGTGTGTGAGTGTGTGTGTTGTGATAAAACTAAAACAAACCAAGACATATATGTAACAGAGGATACTCTAGTTCTGGGTTGGACAGTGGGTTCATGAGAATTCATCAAATCATTAATACTTAAAAAAACTCCAAATAAGTAAATTAAGATAAAGTAAGTAAATGTTGTGCATAAATGAATGATGATATTTTGTCATGTTCTATAAAAAATCCAATTTTGAGCAACTGAGAAAAACAAGAAATGTTTTACATTAAAAAAAAGATTTTAAAAAAGAAAGCTAACAGGTCTTCATGAAGCTACTCTGTCAGTTGATTTTTTCATAGTTGTTAACCAAAATACAACAGAATAAATTAGGAAATGTCAGTGGTTAAAAGGTTCCTTACATATAGGAACCAGCTCAAATAGCTAAATGTGAACCCATCTTTTCAATTCTTCATTCACTGATTTCATATTGATTGCTTGAGATCAGCCATGGTGAGAGTATTTATACCATGTAAATTGGCAAGTGCTCCAAGTCAGGGCTCCTCACCACCTCCTACTTCCTGCCTAGAGAAGTATTTTACTCAAGTATAACTGGCATACAGAAAATTCATAAATGCACCATGAATTCTGACCAATTGAAAACACCAATGTAACCACTATCCATATGAAGAATAGAACATTACTAATGCCCTGATGTACCTCTCATTCTTCTTCCCAGAAAACCCATTCTCAGGCACTCAACTGATTCAAAGTCACAGAGTAAGTTTCAAAGCCAGGACTTAACTACAGTGCTCTTCTACAATGTCATTTTCATTGCCATCCTATTTCCCAGTTTTACATCTTGTTGGGACTCCCACAGCACAGGATATTTGAACTAGCAGCTTATACAGAAGCCCTTAGCTTGTACTGGGAATTTTGTTTGGGCAGAGACATCATTGTCAGTGTATGACAAACACTCCTTTGGAGACGCTAAAGAAGGTCGGGGGCTGGGGAGAAAGTATCTGCTGCTCACGTAAATGTTGGGAGGACTCTTTAAAAGGGCTTTACTCCTCAAAAAAAAATCATTCAAGGCTAAAATTAACTTTCTACGTGACAGGTATGAAAGAAACAAAAACCCTTTGTTACTCATAAAAAGGTGTCTGAAAAGAGGGTTTGTTTCTCAACGCCACTGTGTTTCTAAAAATTAATGCTAAGCATTTCCGTATTTAAAAAATATGAAGCAATTAACTGAGACTTTGCTCATGATTAAATAGTTACTAGTAAACTATGTATTTAAAATTCACATTTATTGGTTGTTTGAACTTTTGGGCATGGTAACAGGAATGAGTCATCAATCTCTACAAATACCTTAGAGTAGGGGTGCTAATTCAGCTGTTAAGTTCTTTTTTTGAAACATGAAAAGGGCAGTATATAAGTAAGTTGGTTTCTGCAGGCATATAGCATAGTGCCCAGCACATTGGTGACACTGAGTAAGCAACGGTCTTGTTCTACTTCCCCCAGATTGCTTTTACTTATTTATGTATATAGCAAAGGGAAAAAAGAATGGATATCTTAAAGAATGGATAATTCAACAACCTCATATTTAGCTTTGAAATAAATTCATCAATTTTCCCTTTACCTTTCTATTTATTTGATTAAAACAGTTTGTGTCAATTTAGTGACATTTACCACTCACTGTAAGTGAAGGAAGATCTATGGGTGGGGGTGGGTACTACCTGAGGTATATAATCTGCTAAGGTAATCTAAAAGCAGAAAATTTTTTAAAGAATAATAATAAAGTGATAGTTCAAAAGATGTTCTTGAGTATACTGATAAGACTGGCTGTAACAATATAGTTTTGTTTTCTGGTCAATAAGACTCTCAAATTGCATCAACTAAGTAATGCAATCCTAGTGTCAAGCAGTATAAATAACCAAAATAAAAAAAGCCAAGCTTCCAAAGTTCAAATTTTTGGTTCCATCACTACCAGTTGAGTAACCCTGAACAATGATTTAACTACTTTATGCTTATGTTTTATCATCTGCAAAAGAAGAAGAATCAAAGTACATTCCTCATGGGATGGTGCTGCAGTTAAATTAGCTAATAATAATATGGTGTTTAGATGAGTGCCCAGAAGTCAGTAAAAGCTACATGTGTTATTATTTTCACTTTATCCTATTGCAATATTCATATTTATGGATAATGCCTTAAATTTTCCAAGAATATAAATATATGTTAATCATGATGTGCTTAAATCACAGTGCACTGTAATTTTTTATTGTTCACTCTTTGTACCTAACTACCAATGTCTCTGAAAAATATGAAGAAGTTATTTGAATATTTAACATCATGAATAATGGAATATATATTTTGTTAATTTATATTTTTACCACATTAAGTGATACATGTCTAAAAGTACTATCTATAGTATGAACTAACACTCATTATCTACAGTATCAGTCCTAGAGTTCAGACTACTATCTCTATCAACCAATCCAGAAAGCCAAGCAATAACCTTCAAAACAACTGGCCCCAAAAGGCCAGTGCTTTGTGGGTTTTTTGTTTGTTTGTTTGTTTTAAGATTTTATTTATTCATGAGACATACAGAGAGAGTCAGAGACGGCAGGCAGAGGGAGAAGTAGGCTCCCTACAGGGGGACTCAATCCCAGGAGCCCAGGATCACAATCTGAGCCAAAGGCAGATGCTCAACCACTGAGCCACCCAGGTGCCCCCAAATGGGCAGGGTTTGATTAATAACACCCTCTCTAATTTTTTCCCCACTTCCAACTTAGGACAAATATTCACTCCTAACCAATCACCTGGGATACCTTGCTTTTAGTTACAGCTTCTCTATGCCAACAATGTCTAATCGGGGTACAGCTGAAGCTTTCCTTTTTTCCACCATAACAATTTCCCATTTGGGGTGCCTGGGTGGCTCAGTCAGTTAAATGTCCAAATCTTGATTTCAGCTCAGGTCTTGATTTTAGGATCATGAGTTCAAGCCTGCACTGGAGCCTCTTAAAAAAAGAAAGTTCGGGATCCCTGGGTGGCCCAGCGGTTTGGCGCCTGCCTTTGGCCCAGGGCGCGATACTGGAGACCCGGGATCGAATCCCACGTCAGGCTCCCGGTGCATGGAGCCTGTTTCTCCCTCTGCCTGTGTCTCTGCCTCTCTCTCTCTCTCTCTCTCTGTGACTATCATAAATAAATAAAAATAAAAATAAAATAAAAAAAAAGAAAGTTCAAGCCCAGCGTGGAGCCTACTTAAAAAAAAAGAAAAAAAAATCCCATTCATCTGCCTGCCTCTGAGTCTGCCAAATGCAAGTGATGGTGGCTAACTCCCATGCTGTAGCAAGTTTAAAATAAATAGCTTTTGCTTATTCGCATTTGGATGATCTTCGTTTATCTCCATGTGGTATTCATTAACAAGAGAATAGAAAAGAAATAACCATTTAAAGAAAAGAAATAACAATTTAAAGCATATATTTGCAATATTTAATCAGATAATGCCATTTTCAGAAAGAAAAAGAACAGGGGAAGGGGCACTCAGTGAGGTTACTGTGACTAAAAGGGTGTTTGTGTTTTTGTTGTTGTTTGTTTTTAGAAAAAAGGAAAAAAAATCCTATAATCTAAGTATTATAATATCCTGAGAATGAGTGAGTAAAAAATATTGGTATTAGAAGTATGTAAAAAAACACAATTGATAAATAAAGTCACTTCTATCCAAGGTTGCTCTTGTGGGCAGAAGCATGATATGCTAGGTGATTAGTTAAATGACTTCTGAGCTTACAGCAGCATCACTAGAAAGCCAAACTGTTAAATCTGCTACTTCTGCATGTATTAAATAAATCCATTAGAAGCATGGAAATTTTTTTTTATGTATGAGGAAACAAAGGTTCAGAGAGGAGATGAAAAATAAACCTGACCTAGTCATACAGCTATTTATTATGTGGGATGAGTGCTTAATCCTTAAATGATAGAAATCCAAAGCAAGATACTGAGGAAATGGTTTTTCTAAATCAATAGATAAATTTGCAAATGAGATAAGTCGGATACTATTAGTAGTAGAATCTAAAGCTTTTAACTAAAGATTGCAGAAATTATTTTTTTCTTACTCAAATATGAAGTAACTCACTTCAAAAGAAAGACTAAGTAACTCTCTGATATCAAACCATACTGAGAAACACAAATACCATATGATCTCACTTATACATGGAATCTAATAAAACAAATGAGCAAACAAATAAAAACCACAATCAGACCTGTAAATACAGAGGAAGAAACTGATGGCTGCTAGAGGAAAGGAGGTTGGGAGGATGGACTAAAGGAGTGGAGAGGAGTGGGAGATACAGGCTTCTAGTTATGGAATGAATAGGAATAGAAGGCACAGGGACACCTGGGTGGCTCAGTAGTTGAGCGTCTGCCTTTGGCCCAGGGCGTGATCTTGGTGTCCGGGATCGAGTCCCGCATCAGGCTCCCTGCGAGGAGCCCGCTTCTCCCTCTGCCTATGTCTCTGCCCCCCCCCCTCTGTGTCTCTCATGAATAAATAAATAAAATCTTAAAAAAAAAAGAATAAAAGGCACAGCTTAGGGAATATCATCAATCATATTTTAATAGTGTTGTCTGGTGACAGATGATGGTTACACTTGAGCATAGCGTAACATAGAGAGAAGCTGCATCACTATGTCGTACACCTCAAACTGATGTGACTATGCATCAGCTCTAACTTTCCCCCCAAAAAACTCACGTCAGTGGGTTATAATAAAACAGTGGAAAACAATGAAACTTTATTGATAGGGGAACGACTAAAGAAATGAGGGCATAACTATACAGTGGAATATTTCGTAGCCACTAAAAATGATGATGTAGGTCTCAGACCTGGAAAAATTGTCATGAGGTTAAGTGAGGGAAAAAACAGCTTATTAGAGTCTATGCAGAATTAGTCGTTTCAGCAAAATGTCCATATTTAGATATATATTTAGACATATATTAAGACATAAACTATGCGTGTAAATATATGCATTACATGATGTGCATATAGACACAATACTATATTCATGTATTTATTTACTTTTTGTGTTTATTTAATTGTATATATGTAAAGTCTAAAAGAGGTAAGGATAATCCCAAAATGTGATGAGTAATTCTTTTTTGGTTCTAGAAATAGGATCATCAGAGAAGTTTATTCTTTTCAGTGTTTAATTTTTTGTAATGAGCACAGAGAACCCTTATAATCATAAATAAAGCAAAATGGAAATTTAACTTTGAAGAAACAAATTCTGGCTATGTGAGAAGGTCAGACAACAGGACTAGGTCCCTATGATGCCTAGTGAGTAGATAGAGAGCAGAGGTGTGTATCTGCGATGTTAAACATCACAAGGTTGATATCTGAATGGACTACTTTGAGTTTTCTTAGGACCAAGAAAACTCCTCCAGATACTGAGCTCTTGCAAACATTCTCATCCTGTGCACTCTCTCTCCAACTCATTCTTTTATTGTGGCTCTCCCACAGGATACTCCTCACTTGTCCTCGGGGTCACACAGTGACTAAGCTCTTCTCAGCCTCTTCATAGACTTACAGATACCTCCTTCCTTGCCTGAACACTTCTTCCTCAGCACATCACCTCTACAGCTTTCCTATAAGGACTGCTCCTTCTAAAGTGGTGCTGGTATTCTCCAGCCTCAGTTCCTCTGGCAGGTTAGTGCTTTTCCATTTATTTATTTATTTATTTATTTATTTATTTATTTATTTATTTATTATTTGCTTATTTATTTATTTATTTATTTATTTTTAATAATAAATTTTTTTATTGGTGTTCAATTTGCCAACATACAGAATAACACCCAGTGCTCATCCCATCAAGTGCCCCCCTCAGTGCCCGTCACCCATTCACCCCCACCCCCCGCCCTCCTCCCCTTCCACCACCCCTAGTTCGTTTTCCAGAGTTAGGAGTCTTCATGTTCTGTCTCCCCAAACAAGTGTACAAAAATCCCACCAATAATGCTCATATGTGGCTATAGAAGCTTCTTCTCCTACTCACGGTTCTTCCCTTTGCTCCATCACTTAGAAGTATCCTACCTTTGTACTTTCACATTCAAAAAGCCCACTTTGACAGACCTAGATCCCTTAATGGTGGTGTTTCTCTAGTTGCACGTACAATGCTTCTCCCTGACATTTTATCCATTATCTTGCCATAGAACTAGTCTCCCATATCTAATCAATTACCAAAGAAGGGGTTTGTTCAAACTGTATCTCAGCCCAAATAGATCTTTTTTAAAAAAATATTTATTTATTTATTTATTTATTTATTTATTTATTTGAGAGAGAGAGAGAAAGAGAGCATGAGTGGGAGGGGCAGCAGGAGAGAGAACCTCAAGCAGGTTCTATGCTGAGCACGGAGCCTGTTGCAAAGTTGATCCCGTAACCCCAAGATCATGACCTGAGGTGAAACCAAGAGTCTGACACCCAACAAACTATGCCACCCAGGTGCTCCCCCATATGTATCTTTTAACTCAGATATATAAAGCCTTATATACAAAATCAACTATTGAATTCATCTGTCTATATATCCCACAGACCTGCCACTCTTGGCACGTCTACCTAATTCCTTACTTCTGTTGCCTCCCAAATTTGCTCCTTAACCTGCACTTATGATCAAGGAAATAACATGTTCAATTCATCCACCACCAAACCTTTATTCTTTCTCTCTTTCACCATCACATCTAATTAGTTCTCAAGTACTGCTGGCACTCAGTGTCTCTCAGATTTGTTGATATCCAATGTTATTTTAAGCTCCCTTACCAGGATTTCTGTAGCAGCCTCCTAACTAGTTTCTCTGATTATCCTTTCTAAATCTTATCTTCCTCCCCTTTCCCTCTATACTTCTGTTATGCCGACTTCTAAAACACAACCTGATGAGGTCATTCTTAACTTTGTTTTTAAAGTTCCTAGCAGGGCATAAAATTGTCTCTTTTAGTTCTGGCTTCTACATACTTTTCCACCTTGACTCTGGGTCAGAGTACCCCCCCCCCTTATACCCTACTTCCAACATTACCATTTTCTTGGTTAGTCTCTTTATAAGCCATGCGCTCTCTCCTTTCAGTCTTCTCTGCCTCAACTCCTATCTCATAAGACGTCATGCAAGGATTCCCAGGTAAAAGTATCTTCTGACCCTTCAACTCTCCTGTGTAGAGTTGTCTGCTTTTCCAATATCCTGTCTGTATTTCTTTTATGGCACTTGCCAATATTATTATGTCATTACTGCCTTACGTCCATCCATCTCAGCTATTAGACTGTGAGTTCCTAGAGGGCAAGCACTGTGCCTTTTCTTTATCTACTTTCCTAAGAGTAGTGTTCAGTATTAGTAAATAAATGAAATTTATCAAAACATTTGGAACTTTACCCATTGTCAACCTGTTTTACTTTTTAGATGAATGGCTTAAGTATTTTTTTTTAAATAAGGATCCATAACTCATCTAGAGGCTGGTTAACGTTTTTGAGGAACGTTTTTGAAAAATTTAGTTCAAAAGTTGTGATCCTCCTTTAGAAATATGGGAAATGCAGTTTGTTTATGGGAAAATTTAGTATAGAACAGTAGCAGCTGACTTCTGATAGTACGGGTTCTCCTTCTCTAAATAGCAAGGTATCAGGTATCATTTCAGATGGCTCAGATATACTTACCAAATGACTTTCAAAGGTCCCTTACATGAATCTAGGGTAGGGCATATATTAATGTCTAGGGAAAAACATGGTAATTAAATTTTCTAATTTAATGTTCTGTACATTTTCTTAGGCATTTTGTTTTATGCAATATGCTTGAAGCTTGCTATATTCTATAGTTAGCTAAGTCCATTACAGTGTACAATATCCAAACAAAAAGATTATATAAGAAGGATGGATAATCACAAGAGACTGTCCTATATTTTTACTATGGCATGCTTTATGACTGCATCATTACAAAACCTAGTTTTATTTGATGAGTCTATTTATAAATTCATTTTCCTCCAGTTCAAACTCTCCTAAATGCTTTCTGTAACATGACACGTTACAAAAAGCATGTTGCAAAATGCCAAAGATTTTCTGATGTCCCCAAGGTATAAAATTCTTTATTGCTATTTAAACAGAAAGAAGAAATAAAGTAAACCATTCTGAAGAGCCATACATTACCAGAAACAAGACAACAATATGGTTCTGTCAATCCCTGAGAAGGAATCATTAGATGAAACACTATCTCTACGGATTTCACCTTCATTTTGTCATCAGGCCCTATTCATCACCATTCTGACCCTTCTTAAATAGCTACTTCCTAGAAAAGAGCTAAGGATGGGCTTCAGATGGGTTTAGTTCTCCAAAGGTTTTAGCTGCCTAAGGAGTGATCTCTCTTTAATCTGGGAAGTGACAACCTTTCATAATCTTGATTTTAAAAGAAAATCAACATATATAATATCTATAGATCTATAAATACATAATCTCTATATATATCTTGTGTAAACAGTTTTAAAATATTTTCCACTTATCAAAGGGCCTAATTTTCTTTTTTTTTTCTAAAGATTTTATTTATTTATTCATGATAGACACAGATAGAGAGAGAGAGAGAGGCAGAGACACAGACAGAGGAGATGCAGGCTCCATGCAGGAAGCCTGATGTGAGACTCGATTCCGGGTCTCCAGGATTGTGCCCTGGGCCAAAGGCAGGTGCCAAACCGCTGAGCCACCCAGGGATCCCCAAAGGGCCTAGTTTTCTTTTCTTTTTTTTTTTTTTTAAGGCCTAGTTTTCAAGTCAGAATACCTAAATGTTCAATTTTACTTTTTGGAATAACAGTCGTATATAAGTATTAAGAAATGTTAAAGTCCAAGAAGAGAAGATACACACCTAATGGCAAGGGGGCATTTAATGCAGAAAATAACTTTAATAATAATACTTGACATTTATCAAATGCCTACCATATGCAAAGTACTGTCCTAAAATTAGAGTGTATTATCTCCTTTAATCCCCACAATAACCTGAGGAGGTGGGCATATTATCTCCAATTTATAGACCTGCACTAAAACCCAGAGACATTGAGTTATTTGACAGCGATTAATAGGAAAAGCCAGGACTTAGCAAAATCGTTCTGATTCCAGGGCCCAGGTTCTGGGCTGACACTATGCTAAGCTGCTTAACCTCTTAGATTCTTAACCATGTGATATGTAATTTAAAAAAAAAAAAAAACAACAATGAGTGAAGGTAGTCAAATGGTACAAACTTTCACTTATAAAATAAGTAAGTCCTGGGTACATAAGGTACAGCATTGAGTATAGTTAATGACACTGAATTGTGTATTTGAAAGTTATTGAGAGAATCTATCTTGAAAATTCTCATCACAAGAAAAGGAAATTTTAAATATACATGGTGGTAAATATTGAGATAACTCCTCCAAAGGAAAGAAATACGATCATAGAAACAAATTACAAAGGAACCTGATCTGATTTGGTGTGTGCAGAAAGATTTCCAAAGAAGGGATCCTTTAGCTGACTCATGAAGGATGAGCAGGATTAAAAAGGTAAAATGAGGAAAGAGGTGGGAAGGGGCCCAGACAGAGGTTACAAAGTCCCAGTGGAAGGAACACAGATCTAGCAGAGAGTGCAGCAGGATGATGCTAGAGAGGCACATGGGCATTGACCAGGTTAGCCTTCTCCAGCCATGTTAGAATGTTGATATTCATCCTAAGAGCAAGACTTCTATGGAGGGTTCTTAAGACGGGAGAAGGTGTCTGGGTTTTTAAAGATCACTCTGGCTGCAATATGGAGGAAAGACTGACAGGCCAAGAGATTTCCCAGGTGACGTTCTGTGCTCAGTAATGTCCTAGGCAATGCGGAAAAAGGAAAAGAGAGAGAGGGAGGTTTATAAAGTAAATAGCATTTTAAATGACCAAGAGACTTTACACTTAATGCTAGTAATACGATTTGACTTATAAGCAGTACTTTGCATATTTTTTCTTTCCAGTCACACACCCAGAACTTACTCATTCAACTAATATTTATTAGATCAGGTGCTATAATGTGTTAGGCACAGTTCTACACACTAGGGTTTCAGGAGCAAAAAAGGTACAACACTCTCTGCCATAGAGCTTACCTCCTAAGGGAAATGAGAGATAATATACAAGCACACAAATGAAAAAATAAGATAGCTGCAAGTAAAAATAAGTACTGTCAAGAAAATAAAATAGATATCCTGAGACCTATGAGTGGTTAGAAAAGGCCTCTCTGAGAACGTAGCATTTGACAAAAAAGCACAGCCAGTCATCTAGAGAACGAGCAAAGAGCAGAGGCAAAGTCTGAAGGTGGGACTGGGTTTGAATATAACTGGGAACCATCAAGAAGAACAGTGGAGTCAAAATGAAGTGAGCAAGGGCAAGAGTGGTGGAGGAATGGTCAAGAACTCAGGCAAATCATTAGAGTCCTGTCACTGTGATGAGGAATTCTTAGTTTCTTCTATGGCATATTCATTATACAGCAATGGGAAGTCATAGGACATTTTGATACAGAGGAGAAACATATTCTGAGTTACCTGGCTATTATGAGGCTGGGTGGGGAGTGGATGGTGAGGGGGCAAGCACAGTAGCAGGAAGATAAATTGAGTTGGTACCGTGGTCTAGGCGAGTGACAGTGATGATGTGATTGTGGAAAACGGAAACAAATGGACTGAGGACATATAAAGACATTATATTTGGTTGATAGAAAGTGTCTATTTTTGTTGGATTACAGAAGTTTGCTATTTCAAGGAAACCTATGGGAAATACTTTTGCAAAAGAAAGAATTTGTCCTCATTTCAGCCATAACATAAATTCGGATTTTGACATATTAAATTTGTTTAAAAGTAGAATATGTCTGTATTGTTTTAACTCAGGGTTTTTCCCTATCTTTATAGGGGAACTCTGTCCATAAAACTTCTAGGACTTCAATGAATTTACCATGTTGATGGAATAAAAACACATTAGAATCCTCAATCAGAAAGTATTTCTACAGACTGAAAAATTGCACTCTGAGTAATACTTTGGTAACAAAAATGTTAAACCCTAGGCAATCAAATTTTACCTCATTTATTTCTTCAAAACTAGAAAAGCTATCTCTGAAACTTTCTAGTTTTCAATTTTTTTCTTTGAAGAAGAAGAAATGTTAGTATTCCAGTAGTTTATAGAGAGTATTACTTTAGTTATGATGGTTAAATGACAGATATAAATGATGTGAAAAAATTCTAGAAATCAAAGGCTCAACTGACAAATTTACCATAACATATCTACAGGAAACATAAAATCCACTGACATACCTTAAACTCTTGGCATTAAGAAAGAAAAACTTATAGAATGGAACCCTAGAGCTTCATGTTTATAGTTTAGCAAGCATAAATATCAAGGTCACCAAATTCATATGTGCAAGAGTGAGTGAATCTAACCTATTTAGCTCTCACTTCCTTTGTGTAGACGAGGACAGCAATCTTCAGGGAAAATCATCCATCTCCAGTTTAAAGCTCAGTCTCTTATGGCCAACAGTCAAGATTCTACCCTTTTATCATTTCTTTCCCTCCATCCACCCTTTGTCCCTCAGAGGACTTGGGGAGTCCCAGAGCTCACATGAACAGGGAGTCTTAGGTGGGAGGGAGGAGGGTGTCCTCTGTCAATACTGGCTCTGGCCTGGGGAGTGCAGGTCTCCTTCCCACAGCATAAGAAAGATTTTCATCTGCTACCTACCAGAGAAATAAGCTTCTGTATCAGTTTTCTTCTCAATCAACTGTTTATGGCATAAAGTTCATGTTCAACGCCTTTAAAACTCTATCTTTGGATTCTCTCTAACTCTTCTTCTGTCAAGAAGCCTAGTTCTTACAAATTAAGAACATTTGCTTTCAAAACAATTGTTTTTGCAGAGAATTAAAAACATTGTATCATCATCAACAACAAAACAAGTAAGGAAGAAAAAAAACAAAAAAACAAAACAAAAAACAAGAACAAAACAAACACCCGGAAGCTCTACTTCATTGGTTCATTTTTTTTCTGAATTGTTTGCCCTCTAGTTGTGGACAATGCATGTATAGAAAGCAGCCAAGGGGAACAGTGGAGGAAAAACAAGGAGGGACACAAAGGAGGAGAGCCTCAGTTAATAGTTTGTAAGATTATCTGCTTCACTGAGACTTTTATAATTCTTAAATTATATAATGATAACCACAGCCCTAGGAAAGTTAAATTAATTTTTTTACATCCTTAATTTACAAAGTAAGATTGCACTGAAAATGAAGAATATCAAGTTCATTAGGCTGTTAAAAGTATTTAGAATGTGACCATTCCTCAACCTTAACATTCAAAGGCATAAATTAATATAATAGTTGCTGCAGAATCATCGTTGTGTGCTAGGCAAGGAGCTTCCTTATCTTTTCCTTGTGCAGAATTTTGTATGAGTTAAGAAACCTTTCAAATGCAATAAACAGAATAACTTATTATATGTACTTTTAACAAAGAAGGCCTTATTTTCTCAGGCACTAAGGAGTCTGAAAGTAGAGGCTGCAAAATGGCTTCCATAGCTCCAGGCATTGTGTTCTTAAGACAGGAAGGAGAAATGTCTAGAGCAGACACATTGGACCCATGTGCACACAATTAAAAGCTTTTCCTAGAAGGTCCTGGAAGATTCTGCTTATTTTCCATTCATCTCTGTCATGCCACACAGTCAGGATGGCATTTTTTTCCTAGGGTTTGTTTTATTTTGGGGGGTCCTCCAAAGTAAAGGCAGGCAAGGAAGAAGGAGGCTGGAAACAGATGCTAAATTACAGAACTAACAATGTCTGCCACAATTACACTTGGGATAGCTCAAAATTATATATTCTGATATTAAAAATATAACTGGGATAGACTCAAATATAAATCTATTTCTATATACTTAATAAAATCTCATGCATTCACTCGTTTGCATTGAATTCCTACTTGTAGAGTAGTAAACACAACGTAAAGATTTTTTTCTTGTGGAGCTTACAATCTGATGGTGATAGTGAAACAATAAGATAAATATATATTAGGCAGTTATAAGTACTGTGGGGGAAAAAAACTAAGAAAATACAGAATGTAAGTGTGGGGTAGGCAGGGCACTTAGGGTAGTCAAATAGGGTCTCTCTAGGGAAGTGACATTTGAGTAGAATGTGAAAGAGATGAGAGGCTCATGTGGGCACCTGGGGGGCAGATCCTTCCAGATGGAGGTTCAAGCAGTTGGTGTGCATAAGAGACAATGACGTGACTAGTGTGGCTACAGCTGAGTGAATGACAGGATGAGTGCTGATGCCACCAGAGAGAAGGCCAAGCATCGGGGCAGGGTGTTACAGTGGATCTCACTTTTAGTGAATAATCACTGGTTGAAGCAGCCCTGTCAGCAAAGGATGTAAAACCAGGGGCGGTATACCAGGCACTCCAATACACATCAGCAGAAAATCCAGTTTACAAATGAGGGCTCTGAAGGTCACGGTGGTTAAGGCACTTACAGCCTTTATTATGAACACAATATGGCCTCATCATTTTGGCATATGGTTTGCCGGTCCATTTGGTACGTTAGCAATGTCGGATTAAGCAAGATTTAAGAGACTTATTACATAGAGGATCCATCCAGACTGATCTGTATTTTGAGCATCCAAAAAGAGGGCACAATTTATGGAGTATTTCCATACTTAATATACTATAGAAACAGAAGTTAACTTTTTGTGGAAAGCTAACTATGGAATACTTTCTACATATTATAGTCCTGTGTGTCTTTATTATGCTGATAGTTAATGTGTAAGAAAAATATAGCATCACTTGCTATTCAAACCTATTTGGTTCCTGAGTTCAGATAGTGAGAAGCAACAATACACAAAGAAAATGTGCATCTCCCAAAATGTGCTCAAATCTATTTGCTTCCTGAGTTTAAAGAGTGATGGATATCTGTATATTTTGATGGATGAATAGTACCTTAGCGGTTTCAGCTCTCATTTGAAAAGATAACATCTAAAAACTTATTTTGTTATATTCAGCAGAAAACTGTAATCTCAAGTAAAACTTATCATGTTTCTTATTTTAAATGTACATTTGTTGTCCTTGAAACAATTAAATCTGCAAGGTAAGTGTTTTCAGATAAATATAATGCTTGTTTTTAAGATGATTGTTATTTATTCATATCCAGGCAGACACATTATAAAATATTCATAAGCACTAGCATATCTTTAAGAGAAAGATAACAGTTCCATGACAGAGGGCACCATGTTTCATAAGATCACTGATTTTAAAATGTTTCTATTTGCCAAATGAAGCCAAATTAATAATTCAGTTTGCTCTATAATGCCACAATCAATACAACAGCTTCTAACTCAAGTGAGCAACAATACTTTAAAAGACAATTGCTTTACAAAATAGATTCCATTCTTGTTTTGAGCCAGACCCATAAAAAAAGAAAGGGCAGTATTTTCTAGCAGACAGGAAAATGCAACATACAGCAAAAGCAATTAGTACAAGGAGCAAAGTGAGCTGTCTATGGATGACAAATGAGAGCTAGGTACAAAACAGCCTAAAGCAATGAATCTCGAACATTAAAGCACACATGAATCACCTGGGGGAACTTATTAAAATGCAGATTCTGATTCAGTAGGGAGAGTGGGGCCTGGAATAGTATGCTTCAAACAAGTTCTCAGGTGAGGCCGGTGCTACTTGTTCATGGACCCCACTTCCAAAGAAAATTCTAACACATACTGTTTTATAAATTCCCGACAACTGCGATGCTGTTGTGAGAACTACATTACAAGGGTCAAAATAATACTCAAAGGCTTTCCTTAAAACATATTATGTGTCACTGGCAAGAGAATGCAATGGTAAGTTCTTTAAAAACAAAATCAAACAAAATACCCAGAAAGCACCAATCACCATGGTAAAGTTAGTCTTCAAAATTATAAAGATTTCAACTGGTTGGTATTTGGGACTGGAAGAAAAGAGACTAATTTGAATATTAAGAACTCTGAGCTTTCTTACTGAGGAGATGCCAGTCTCCCAGCCGAAGGCTGGGGACTTTGGTTAAAAGGCCTGTTTGTCACTGAGAGGATAATGACAGTGTAGCACTTGGACAGGACTGAAGGTATGAAGTTAAGCAACACATACCTACCAACAGTCACTTCTCGGAATTTATCCTGAGGAAATAACAAGGCTGGAGGTGTACGTCTAGATCAGTTTGTATCAGCCAAAAACTGTCCACTAACAAAGTTAGCAAAGAAGGGGATTAGTTAAATAAATCATGGTATATCCATAAAATGCAATTTTAGGTGGCCAGTAGAATGTTTAGATAGATCTATGGTTAACCACATGGGAACACGTTAACACAACACTGTTACCAAGAAGAAAAGCTAGAGCATATTATGTGCAAAATTACGCCACTTAACCAAATGCAAACTCTGGAGTAGTAGATCATGATATATTTGGGAGGTTTCTGCATGTTCGTTTGCTTATCTGAATATTCCTTTTTTCCCCCAAACAAGGATTACTTTAATAAGAGCATATGAATAAATGCATTTTTTTTCTGGTACAAATATTGGGGTTGTAGAGTTTTACCTCACAAATTCAGATCTTGAGTAAACTACTTAACCTCTTTGTATGTGAATCAGTTTCCTCACCTATAAAGGGGGCATACTAACATCACAAGCTTTACCTGGTGGCTGCAAGGATGAATATGGGCCAATAGACGCAAGGAGCTTCAAGAGAACCTCGCACAGTAAGGACTATTTAAAATGTGGTTCTTTCTTTTTTTTAACGTTTGGACTAGTCTCTTGCTGATGCCATGTTTGAGACGACGTTATCATTACTATTCTGCTTTGGCACCTGAGTCCATATACTAACTCTGAGACCTTCTGAGATAACTAGCAGAGCAAAGAGTGTTAATGAGAGAAAAATATCCTGAAGTGGTTAAACAGCAGGCAAAGCAGAACTGTGTACATAACTACCCAGTAATTTTAAACATGCAGAATGCCTATTCATAAACTGCCAATAAAAAGATAAACTCATTCGATCTTCCTAGGATATAATTCTGCAGTATGTTTTAAGCCAAAATCTTAACAATTCTGCTCCTAGGAAGTTAGCTTAGGGAAGGTAGCAGTGATACCCAGAATGAAAAGAATTTAGATCTGAGGAGGCCAGGTTATATTAAAGAAAATTTGTAAAATAATCTAAGTTTTCAACAATGGGATATGGCTGAGAAAAACAATATATCTGAATACAGAATGCAAGATAAAACTAGAGATTCGATGTTAATTTAAAGACTTTGAATATAATATGGATAGGAGAGCTTGGAGGAAGTTAATATTTTAAAAGAAAAATGAGGATTTAATACTTAAAAGAAAATTCCCTGTCAGACGTATTTCCTTTATCTGAGTATTTAGGAGATAGTTTATACTCCCAAATAAAAGCATAAATGAAGCTGAATTTATTTGGGTCTTTACTCAGGCTCATTCAGGATGTAGGCAGCAATTGTAAGAATACATCTAAAGATCAAGCTGTGAGTTTCCTTACAGTAACGCATGCTGTACTATTTCTCATACTTGAAAACTAATAATGTACTTTTCTCAAAAGTGACATTCTAATGCTTTTCAAGTGTTTTTCTCCTTTACCAGATCTGCTCAATATTTATTTAGCTCCTAATAGAGGCCAGGTAAAGATTTAAATGAAAAAGAGCTCCTGCCTGCAAGGAGCTGTAGTGAAAACTGCCACAAAATGATAAGCGATGCCTCCCTAGGGTGGCTCAGACTGGGCATTTATATACAGAGAAGGGAGAAAATGCTACTCAATTCTATTTATTTTTATAAAAGAAAATCCAATTTTTAAAAAAAGATTTATTTATTTTAGGCAGGGAAAAGAGAGAAAGAGAGTGTGAGAGAATGGTAGCATGGAGTAGAGGGAGGAGCAGAGGGAGGAGAGAGAGAATCTCAAGCCTAAGCCCCTCGTGGGACTCAAGCTCAAAACTGGAGCCAAAAGCAAGAGTTTGACATTTAACGGACTAAGCCACCAAGAACCCCCCAAAACCAAATTTTTTTTTAGTGTATACCATAATAATATAAATTAACTGTACTGTCTCCATGCAAACCTCAAAACACATATGTTAAATAATTTAAATGTGAACAGTAGGCTTCATTATCTCAAATTAATTACTCTAATCACTGCATTTTTTTTTCATGTGAAGGAGAAGACGTATATTTAGGTATTTCCTCTCTCAACAGTCTCTCTCTTGGTTAGGTTCCCTCAGAAGTATTATCACATTGTTCATGCCAGGGGTTAAAGATAGATTCCTTATTAATGCTTTCTCTCAGACAATCAAAGCAAACATTTACTTAAAAAGTAAAAAGCCTTAGAGAAAGAACATTGAGAGCTGCTTTTCATTAAGGATTATTGGTACACCTGGTTGGCTCAGCGGTTGAGCATCTGCCTTCTGCCCAGGGAGTGATCCCGGGGTCCTGGGATCGA
Organism: Nyctereutes procyonoides; assembly: GCF_905146905.1. NCBI lineage: Eukaryota > Metazoa > Chordata > Mammalia > Carnivora > Canidae > Nyctereutes > Nyctereutes procyonoides. Next base: position 35,308,706 of record NW_026575052.1, read on the forward strand.
GTCCCACATGAGGATCCTTGTAGGGAGCCTGCTTCTCCCTCTGCCTGTGTATCTGCCTCTTCTCTCCCTGTCTCTCATGAATAAATAAATACAATCTTTTTTAAAAAAAGGATTATTACTGGTTCTCCCTTATTATTATATCGATCATATATTTGTTATCTATTGCTATTATAGCTAACTTTTAAAAAGTGGTTTTTGGTAAGTGTTTACTCTGCTCTAGGTACTCAATATTTATTAGTCATTAAACCCTCACAGCGATTTTAGCAAAGAAAGGTGAGGTACAGAGACTTTAAATATATTTTAAGTTAGTTAAATAATAGATGAAAGACTAAGATTAAACCCCACAGACAGGGTCCAGGACCCAAGCTTATCACCATTACCGTATTCGGACCACCAAAAACAAGAACTAGAGGTCATTCTTTAAAAAAATCTGAGAATCACAAATTGAAATATGAATAGATTAATGTACTTCAAGTGTAACAAGCATATGGAACCGTCAGGAGCTTAAAATATTTAGATAAATAATAGTTGTTCCATAACGAATTGTTAGGAAAACTAGGATGAACTGAACAAGGTACTGCCTATGTCAGGAATAAACTAAAGACAGCCATCAACTCCTTTTCCTGGGGCCCAATACTGACCTTTAATGAATAAGCAGCCAGTGCCCTATGCACTGTAGTTTCCATAGGGTCTATTACCAGAAGACCGAAAGGCAGATCCGTTTAAACAGTAGTCCTCTAAAACATCAGAGCAGGACCTGGCACAGAAGGGCCCAGGAGATGTAACAATTATCACCATCATAACGCCATTTAAATCTACTACTACTCTGGTGGCTCAGCGGTTTAGTGCCACCTACAGCCCAGGGCGTGATCCTGGAGACCCAGGATCAAGTCCCACATCGGGCTCCCTGCATGGGGCCTGCTTCTCCCTCTGCCTGTGTCTCTGCCTCTCTCTCTCTCTCCTCTCTGTGTATTCTCATGAATAAATAAATAAAATCTTAAAAAAAATCTACTACTATCATTACGGTATACATAAAGCATGTAACATCATTGCACAAGACCGTTTTTGTTACTTTAGGGATCCTATCATATACTCTTAGTTGTATTTCTGTGCAAATCACTTGAAAAAGATCTGTGAATTTTCCCCTTTGGTCTAGTGAATACTTCCAAAGGCTTCAAAGACTCTGGCAATGATAAAACTCAGAAACAACGTGTCCAGGTGCAAAGGTTGTAACTGCTTGGTGCTACTAGCGAGATGGAGAGGAAAGGGGGCAAAACAAAAGCAAGCTGGTAACACTTGCCTGTCACACTCAAGTCCCAATATTTTATACCCCTCTCAACTGTCAGGGGCTTACTCAATTTCTTACTTCGGCTCTCTTTTTCAACTGTAACTACTGAAGGCCTCTATTGGGTAGGGCATGTATCATTTAATCACTTCAACAACCTTGTGAGGCAGTTACTTTGCACTTTTCTGTTGAAGAGACAGAGACCTTGAAATTGGACAAATTGGGTTTGGAATCACAGCATTGCCATATCGCAATTGTAGGACATTGGGTACATTTTAAGTCTCTTTGTATTCCAGTTGTTTCATATGTAAATGGAGAGTAAATGCAGAATACTACAAAATTAGAAATACCATTTATAGGATAGGCATTGTATAAACAAGCCGATGCCACACATTTTTTACACTTCCAAAAATACTACTGATTTCTGTAATGCCATTTTAATAATGTATGATCATTTAATCCTATTTAGCTTTGCTTTCTATTATTACCTCAAAATGGCGATGCTTCACCAAGTTGGAAGACTTAAAATAGTTTAGTAGTTCATAGTCTATAAAGATACTTCATGCAGTTAGACAGCACATGACAATCTTTCCACAAGGCAGTTCCGTGTTAAGTATCAACAGCCTTAAAATTCTGCAAAGTTTTGATGAATCATTTTACTTCTAGAATTTATTCTAAGGAAATAATCCTGGATAAGCACAACAACTTGAGGTATAAGTTTGTCATTTAAACATCTTCAAAAATTGCCCAACAATTAAATATATTTTGATATGTTCTGATAATTCATTTTAATACTATTCAGTTATTTAAAACTTTGTAGAGGTAAGTGAATGTACTAACATGGAAAGATATCCTGGTATGATTACCAAAAGAAAAGCAGTTTTAAAAATAACATAAATTTGACTTCATCATGTACAAAGGAGTGACAGAAAATGTACAAAAAGCTGGAATTACAAGAAATTTATAAAGATTTTAACAGTAGTAGGATATGAGGCACATACCCTCACCCTAACGCTAGCTCTAAAACTAATTCTAACAGAAACCCTAACCCTAAACTTATCCTTCTGGAGATGTCCCTGAACTTCAGGATAATAGGCACATACCCTCACTGTAGCCCTAATCCTAACCCTCATTTTAGTGCTAAACTGAACCCTAATCCCAGATCTGAGAAAAAAAAAAGATTTGGTATATATATTTCACGTATAATACATATATATATATATATATATATATATATATATATATATCTATATAAAATGGAATATTACCAAGCCATAAAAAGCAGATTGAAATCTTGCCATCTGCAATGAAATGCATAGACCTAGAGAGTATAATTCTAAATGAAATAAGCCCGGCAGCAAAAGACAAATGCCATATGATTTCACGCTACTGTGGAATTTAAAAGATAACCAAGCAAAGTGAAAAGAAAGAAAAGAAACAGAGAGGCAAACCAAGAAAGAGACTCTTAACTACAAAGAACACACTGAGGGTTACCAGAGGGCATGTGGGTGGGCAGATGGGTGAAATAGGTGTTGGCGATGAAGGAGTATGCTGGTTGTGATGAGTGTCAGGTGACATACGGAAATGTTGAATCACTAGATTATACACCATCATTTAATATTACACTGTATGTTACCTAATTGGCATTAAAATAAAAGCATAGGGCAGCCCGGGTGGCTCAGCGGTTTAGCGCCGCCTTCAGCCCAGAGCGTGATCCTGGAGACCCGGGATCGAGTCCCATGTTGGGCTCCCTGCGTGGAGCCTGCTTCTCCCTCTGCCTGTGTCTCTGCATCTGCCTCTCTCTCCTTTCTGTGTATTCTCATGAATAAATAAAATCTTTAAAATAAAATAAAAGCATAAAAAATATGTTAACAGTAGTTATTACTGCTGATTTTTTCTTTTTGCTTTAACAATGAGCCCATATTTTTGCTGTATTGTAATAAAAACTAGTTAACAGCTTATCTGTATAAATCTAGTTACAGAGAGATATTTAAATGAATTGATAGTTCTTGTAGAGGGAGAAAGAGTCCAAGGCAGAAAAAGGTATGCGTAGATTCTAAAAGCACCCTAGTAGGAAACTTGAGCATAAACCGGTATAAGGAAGAATGGGAGGACAAAGCGTCCTCAAGGAGGACGCAGTAACAGTAAACCAAGGCAGAAACACATGATGAAGTAAACACTATATAACCGGTACCATCTATGATGCTTCATGTTACCTGTTCCTGGCTAACTGGCATCTAGAGATGCCTGCCCATCCTCATATGTCCTTGAAGCAGTCATGGTCATCAGAGCAAATGGAAAACAAGGCCCTGCATTCTGGCTTCAGGATAGCCTCAAAGGTGACTTCCGTAAAACAAGGGCGTGTGGGGATGCATTCTGAGAATAAACTGAGACATCTAAAGGTACTTTGAAAGATGAGATTACTTGATTGAAAGTTACCATTATTATTTATGTTTTAAACTACTCTAAATTAATTACCCTACTGGGGTCCCACCTCCAGCTTGGCTGACTATTAAAGCCCACAGACTTGTGTTTAACTGGTGCCTAGAGTATCAGCAAAAGACTATAATCTTGAACTCCCTGATTGCAACTTTTTTTTTTTTTTTCTTCTCCACCGGTTAACACTGCCTCCTTCAGGGCAGCATCATTTCCTCAGGTCTCTGCCTGGGACCCATAAACTTCACTGCTGCATGTCAATAGGCACTGTGGCTCCCCTCCCACAACATTCTTCATAACCATATGGTATTTACCTGTTTACAGTCTTCAGTGCTAGACTGGGAGCTCCAGCAAGGGTAGGCCACATGGCTGCTTGGGGCTGTGCTGCATCCCCAGTGGTTGGCACACAGCCTGTTCCACGCAGGTCCTCAAACACTATGTGGATGAACGGATGAGAGCTACACATGCCGATGGTACGCTGGCGCCCTGTAGTCCTGGCATGAGGCTGTGGACTTACACCAAGGCTCATCAAAAAACATCTCTCCCAAATGTATTTTTCTACTCCCTGTAAGGAGAGCCATCGAGAACATGGCTCACCACTTCAAGTAATCCTCTTTGTGAGGAGTTTAAGGGAGACGTCTTTTCAGCAATACCAAAAATACTCATTTCCCAAATGGTTTTTACTTTACGGGCACTATTATTTATGTATCTAGTCTTTTCCCTCTTTGTCCTGGCTGTGTCGATTTTATGTACTAAATATTTACTCAACAGCTTCATCTTATTTATTTGTGCTTGTCCTTCTTCACATTTCCTTGCTTAAAAATATAATCTTTTTTCTGCCTCCAATCTTTCTAGGAACGAATCAAAAGACCTAAACAGATGAATAATATCAAACTCAGGCAAAATCATCATGATCTGCAGCTAAGGAAATACCCTGGGTAATATGGCGTGTGAATGGATTGCTAAAGGTGACCGATTGTCAGTCCCTCCTGCACTCAATTACTGTACTTTTTGGATAATTCATGTTTGAAACATTTTTTCTTCAGGAGGTCATTACTTAAATCCTACTTCGGCTTTTTTCCTCTGCCACTTCTTTTCTGGGTCTCCTCATACCTACAGATGCCGTCCTCTTTAAAGCCCTCACCAGGGATCCCTGGGTGGCGCAGCGGTTTGGCGCCTGCCTCTGGCCCAGGGCGCGATCCTGGAGACCCGGGATCGAATCCCACGTCGGGCTCCCGGTGCATGGAGCCTGCTTCTCCCTCTGCCTGTGTCTCTGCCTCTCTCTCTCTCTCTCTGTGACTATCATAAATAAAAATAAAAATAAATTAAAAAAAAAAATAAAGCCCTCACCAGATTATTTGATATTCCTCTTTCGGATCTCCTGATTTCCAGAGAACCTGCCTCAGTCTCCACAGTGTACCCTGAAGAGTAATCTCACTAAAATGTAAACCACCATCAGTGCCTCCTCAGCATTACCCTGAGTCCACTCCAGCCTCGCCCACAACCTTATCAAGTCTTTTGTCTAGTCATACTGAACTATCTAAGATTCCAAGAAAGAACTAGGTTAATCCCTGTCTCTGGACCTTTCTTTACATTGCACTTAATGCCTAGGCTGTTCTTCACCACCCTGAATAACTGCAAAAACCTTTCATCTTTCAAGATAACTTACTAGACTGCTTAAGCACCATGTCTCCTATGAAATAGTTTGTCTTTCTCGGGTAGAACTGATTACTTTGCCCCCGTTGGTCTGATGAAATGCCCATGATTATTTGATTTCCATTTTCTCCCTTCAGTAACCTAGGTTCTCCAAGAAACAAGTCATGCTTCATATATTCCCATATCTTCAGTGTCAAGTACGGTGCCTGACAGATGGCAGCGGGTTTGCTCCACAAATCTGTATTGAACTCACTTGCTCCTTTCAGCCACTTATTTTTCTCTTTTTTGTTCTGTGAGATGATTCTACTGAGAAGTGTTGCTGTGCAAAGCTGAGGAAAAGCAGCAACAGTGGTAGACCTGTCAGTGGGCTCTCAACACTCAGAGACTGACTGACTCCTTTTGAACAGGAGATGTAGGGTTTGAGATGAAGAGGAACAGTCACTATCCATCAACAAACAACCAACCATCAAAGCAGTGTTTTTTCAACTGTGGGTTTTGACCTATTAGGGAGTCAAGGAATGAATTTAACAGGTCAAAAGAGTATAGAGAGCCCTGACAAACAATTCTGACAGTGACCATGTACCCTTGAGACATAAAAAAACCTCTTCCTTTTAACTATTTTTATGCATGTAGAATGAAAGAATACCTCCAAGCCCTGAGCAAAGAGCAATATTGATTTACGACTGCAATAAAAAATCACTTAAATCAGCAGGCTGGGCTCTTCTATATTCTCCAATTGTAACTGGGGCCATGATCCATTTCCCTCCCACTGCCATCTTCCAGAAGCACTCCTTGGAAATATTAGATGTTGCCTTGTTCTCCCCAGTTTTCTTTCCCCAGAGCTGAAACCTCAGTCCTTCCTGTGGGTCTCCCATGTAATGCAGCTTTCCCTACCGTGTTCCACCCTTAGCCCCTTTTAACTATTTTTCTGGATTTATTTTCATTCGTGATCACATGCTGGCTTGGCTTACTTGTGGCCTTCAACCCAGTCCGGCCTGTTGAAGAGTCTGTCTAGACAGCCTGCCACTTCACATGGATCATGCCATGCCCTCATCTGGGCTATAGTGTTACGATCCCAGCTATGCAATCTATTCGCTGGATGCACTTTTCTTCAGGTGTGCTCTAATCTTATTCTATTAAATTCCACCAGTGTAAAGGATAAGCATATTTACTAATTTTGGTTCTTTAGGAACTATCAGAAGCTCTGCAAGTAAAAAAAAAAATTAATTAATTAATTAATTAATTAATTAAAAAAAGAAGCTCTGCAACTGTTTCAAATACTATAATTAATTTAGCTACAGTGAAAAAGAAAGCTCTATTATTTATTTATTTATTTTTAAATATTTTATTTATTTATTTGAGATAGTGAGAGACAGCACAAGTGGGTTGGAGGGACAGAGGAAGAGGGGGAAGCAGGCTCCCCACTGAGCAGAGAGCCCAACATGGGGCTCTATCACAGGACTCTGGGATCATGAACCAAGCCAAAGGCAGATGCTTAATGACGGAGCCCCTAGTTCTACTTTAAAACCAAAAAAAAAAAAAAAAAAAAAAATTATTAAAAAAAAAAAAATAAAACCTATAATGAATTTGATTTTCTTTATAAAAGTGAGTGGTTGATAGTAAGTTGAATCCTACACTGTAGTCATAGCACCTGGTATACAATTCACGGAAAATGTTCCTAATTTGCTAACTGCATAAGAAGTACATTTATGCAGACGTGCATACAATGTACATGTTTATATTCCTTTAATTTTGTAAAGATTAGCTTTTGAGCTTTCATTTCTGAACAATTAATTTTTATGTAAACTCCACCTTCCTGAGACAGTCCTAATTTTATACATCACTGAATATTTTTGTTTAATGAGTAGGAGCACTGATTGCCAGTTTAACAACAACAATAACAAAAAGCTTACATCATTTAGTCAACCAAATATTACCTTCACATCCAAGGTCACCTTGCTATTTTGAACATAATCTTAGCTACTTTTCAGAAAAAAAAAATTCATTCCTGAGGAAATTATAAAATACGTAAACAAACCTAGTAAGAGCATATATCTTAATAAAGTCTAAAAAAGCAATAAAAGTTTTATTTAAAAGTAGAATTTGGAAGGATACTTGTTCTTTGGTATGTATTGCTTCTTTAGCAGTAAGAATAAATATATTTGATGAGATTTGAGCAAAGTAAATTATTATTTACATAATACCCAAATGACCTGAAAAGTAAGCACTTTCTAAAACCTGAACATCAGAAACATGTGAACAGTCAGAAACTCCTATATACATGTTGACCCATAAATAAAGAAATGCAGATGCAGGACAGTATCTGTAAAAACTTGTAACATATGAGCATCGTTTTTAATTCCAAATATAAGTGACTCAAAGGAAGACATATAGTAGCAGTTAGTAGATGCAAGACAGATGGCCGCCAAATGAGGCCCACGGGCACTAAATGCAGTGATAAGGACCAATCTGTGTGTGTGTATGTGTGTGTTTGTGTGTGTGTGTGTGTGTAGGGTGGGGGGGTGGGAATGGTGGCTGGGATTTAAAAAAACATAATAAATTTATAGATAAGAATCTACTTCTATAATAAATTTATAGATAAGAATCTACTTTTATAGACTAGTATTTAGGAACTATGTGAACCTTATTTGTAGGTTATGTCAATAACAATCCTTTTAATATGTCATAGTTAAAGCTTTACTCAACTGCAACGTATTGTTAAACATTACCTTCCTGTGATTATTTTAAAACATTAACAACAGTGCTTTTGTATCTCAATGCTACCACATACTTGCTACATGACTTAGATTAAATAGTTCACCTCATCTATAAAATAAGCATTCCTATGTGACATGGTTATTGTGCAAATTAGAAGCAATATATGTAAAGTGCCTCGCACTCTTCTCTTAATCACACAGCGAATAATCAGTAGTTTTGGGATTTAGGGGTTTGAATGTAGTCAAAAGCAAAATTATTACTATTAGTACAACTATGGCACCATCCTAAATCCTAATACAGGTTTTTGAAATAAAGAATTTTATGTGGGATTTTTTATATAATAAAAGAGTAAATATTCCATTTGAGAAAGCTCTCCAACATGCATACACTCAGCCACACCTGTTCTCAGCTATTTTACTTTTCATTATTTGAACATTTATGATTCGTAAGTGATCGGTGAAAAACCATTCAAGTCAATCATAAAAGAGGAGGACAAGGAGGAAATTAGAAACTACTTTATTTCATATTCACCAAACGATCATTAACTGCCTATCTTGGCTGGACCTATGAAGCATCAAGACAAAAGACTCAGGGATCTTGCCCATTAGAGGCTCACAGTCTAGTAGCCACTAGGGCTCCTGAGTTCCTGTTTTCTTTCAGCTCCCAATGCTATGTCTGAGCATACATACAATCTGATGGGGTGCTACATGTTATAAGCAGGGTGCTTAAAAACAGGCTAGGAGACAGGGAAGTAGCTAAATCTGCCTGGGGTAAGTTGACCAAAGATTAACATTTGAAACGAGGGTTGAAGGATGAGGAGGATGAACAAAGAGCTATAGAGTGGGAGTAAAATGTGGAGTGAGTGTGGATTTTAACTTCATAAATAAGGATTCATAGATTTTTAAGAAAGAGACTGTTGTGACCAGGTATGTGTTAGCTGTAATTCATGAAGAGGATAATAAGGGCTTAACACAGGGCCTCACACGATGGGAGCAGAGGGAAAGAGATCATTTAAAGATAGAAGGAATCAACTTTAATAACCAATTATGAGTCTGATAACAAATAATATGTGGGTAACAAAGGAAATGGAATCATGGAAAATTCCCAGGTTTCTAGTTTTGGCAACTGGTTCAATGATGCTATAAAGTTAGATAGAAAATCTGGAAAAAGTGGTAACAACTTCAACGTTGGGGTTGTCTATTTTGGAAAACTTCAGAATTGTACCTGTATTCCTGTATTTAGTCACTACAGTAATAGGTGTCTTTCACAAAATAAGTGCATAAACCTTTCTCAGAGTGTGGCTACCTTTGGCAAATATATATATGAAGATTAAGGAGGGGCTGGGTGTGCCATTTATTTCTTGTTGTATCAGCAATTCATAGGTTTTTTTAAAAAAATATATTTGGAAGAAAAAAGAAAGATCTTTGTAAATATTGGTAAAATTTTAGTATGTTTTCTTCCAATGTTTTTCATAACTGTGATCAAATTATCTACATATTTTTTTATACCCTGCTTTGTTTCCATTTAATCTTATGACATAACCTTTTGAAGGATTAACTAAGCAAAAATCCTCTGAGAATTACGGTAAAATGACAAAGGGTTACTGCTATTTAGAAAGCCCAGGCATATAAGACCGTAAAGTTAGAAAGTTTAATATCATAGTAATGCCACTGACCACCCTATTAATCTTTAACTAAAAGGGAGAAAATTCCTTACTAGCTGAATAACAAATGGAGAGGAAGAGACATCAGTAGCATCGATCCATCAAATTCTGACTTTCTGTGAATGAGGCTCTACGCACGGAAGAAATCAAGGCTCCGGTGTACAAGTTCAAGGCTTGCACAAGAGCACACTGCTAAACTGTCAATGGAGCCAGGATTTTAAATCTTAGTCTGTTAGGACTTCTGGTTCTGTTTCCAGTATGCTATGCTGCCCCCCTCAGTATAAACCACAAAGAATGACACATTTTCTGAAAAGGCCCGGTATTCCTTTGGAATGCAAGGAGATCATTCAGGGCAGTAAGTCCCAATTCCAGTGGCCATGAAGAAGAACAGGGCAGGCGGAGTGGGAGACTACATAATTCCAGGGGGCCTTCTCAGTTGTAACATCTGTGACTCTGCAATCTTCCCTACGGCTTCCCAACTCCTATTTTCTTTCAGCTCCCAATGTTATTAGTTTTCCAGCACAGATTTTGGTGTATGTCACCTAATACATACTGGATGAGAAACAAGATGTGAGGTCTCTTCTCAGAGGCTTGCACACAATTCTCCTATCAGCTCGTGGAGAGTATGCACAACAAGCAAAATGTGGCCCACTATGCCATTTATAACTATAATGCTTCTGAATGGTAATTATGGTTAATTTCTCATTGCATTAATTTTTTAATGTCTTTCGTTTCTAGTTTCCTTAAAAAATTATCTGTGTTGGCTATTTCCTATTTTAGTACTTCACGTTGCTTTAAACTAGAAGCATAATTTGAAAAATCCGTAAGGCCGTGAACAGCTCTTTATCAATTGTTTCACCTAATTTCTGATCTACCAGCACAGGTACTGCTCACTTAAAAAAAAAAATGAGATAATGAGCAGTATACAGTGAAAACTAAGATAGTGGTTCAAAATCCTGGCTGTACATTATTAAAACAACATAGAGACCTTTTTACACGTTCTAATGACTAGGACAACTCTAGATGAATTTAATAGGATTCCCAGGGAGGGCAGTTGAATATAGGTATTATTTAAAAATCTAAATAAATAAATAAATAAATAAATAAATAAATAAATAAATAGTAAATAAATAAATAAAAATCTCCCCCACAAAAGTCCATTTAAGCCAAAGGGGGAAACCAAAGGGGAAAAGTCATCAGAGGGTAAACACTTTGGATACAATCAGTTTCCCACGGAGTTTTTTGGACGAAACAAAAGACAACTGAGGATTAACTCTTAACATTCTAAAGTGCACGACACTTGTAATATAGATTGTCTGCAAAGATGGCCCTAATAACTCCTCCTAAGACTGTCTCCATGTTCCTTCTCAATGTGAGGAAGGAATGTTCCTCATGAAGAAGAAGAAGAATCTGCTTTTTCACCTGTGAATCTGCTCCACCCTCATGATCTGCTTTGACTAAGAGTATATAGTAAATGTCATGTTCAGTGACTTCCAAGACTAGGGTTCAAGTGGCCTACAGCTCTACTCTAGCCATCTTAGAAGGCAATGCTGCCATATGAAAATCCTCAAGGATAAGAGATCACATGGAGAAGGAGGGAGAACTCAAACACTGTCAACCTCCTAATGAGTGAGTTAGGCCACCATGGACTTTTCAGGCCAAGTTAAGTGCCAGATTATGCGGGCAAGACAAGCTTTAGTAGTAACTGGCTGATCCTAGCCCAAACTGCTGGACAAAAGATTTGGGAACAGAAAAAATAGATGTTGCTTTAAGCCAGTACGTTTTGAGGGAGCATTATAGCAAGAGATAACTAATACAGTAGTCTTAATGGACATAGTAAATATTTAAGAGAAAGTAATACAGTTTTTCCTACTTCACCAAAAGTAGTATTTATGTGCTCTAAATACCTGCTTGTGTATTTTAAAAAGGCAAGAGGGGAAAAAAAGCATAATTTTGCAAACTTAGTCTTACTGTTTCCTCTGTTTATAATTCAGTAGCATATATTTAGATTACAACTTGAAATATAAGATCAAAATGTAAGAAGAGACTTTTTATACCAGAGAACAAACTACTGTAAAAATAATTTCATATCATTTAATGCACATTCAACATTTAAAAGTGTATGGATTTCTCACTTCTTATATGAGAAAACTCTTAAGTCTCAAAACTTTTTTAATAGTCACCTAACACAAAGTATATATTTGGGTGAATCCACAAAATTACTCGGAATGTTGTCAGGTTTTCAAAATATTGCCTTTTTTGCAAAAATTCACTAAATTCATTTAACAATTACTTATTGTCTATATACAAAGCATGTCTTAGATGTTATCCAAAAAAGTTTGGTTTGGGTCATTTTTCACTGACTTTTAGGAACATTTAACATAATAGAGGATATTAGACAAATTTGGGGAGTTATAGCTATAGGGACCATCATTTCTGCCTAAATAAGTATGAAAGACTCCAAGAAACAACAACAAAAAAAGTTCTTTGAATTGTGCCTTAAGAGATGATCAGCATTTCAAAAGGATGCTCTGGTTCCAGGAAGACGGGCAATGTAAATAAAAGCACAGAATAAAACTAAGAGATGAAAAATTTCCAGAGGCCAGTAAGCAGTTCAACTTGGCTGGAACATACGGTAGATTCATAGAAACTCTGGAACACAACTGACAGTAGATCTGCAAAGGTATGGAATGGTACCCTAGACAGTTATTTTTCCTGTAGGCAATTGTAGTCAAAGAGGTTTGGGGAGATGACGGTAAAAGGAACAAATGTGGAGCTACAAACAAATTAATAGAGATTGAAAAGTAAGAGACAACAGCTGGGAGGCCGCTGAAATCATCCAAATGCAAAGAATCTTATCTATTGCTGTAATAAACAGTAGTCCTGGGAGTAACAAGAGAGAGAAGCGATATAGGAGGTATATGAATAAAAGCAAAGGGGAAGTCCTAAGGACACGGAAGCTTTCCACAGGTAGTGGTGTGATGATGCTGGGCAAAACTCCTCAGATGCACCAGCGTTCAGAAAAATAACTTTTAAGTTAAGCTGTCAAGTCCTGGCAGCTTTTTCTCCTCCTTACTGATCAGCATCAAGGTGGCTGCATGGAAAGGAAATAATGCAGCTTGTCACCAAGGGCGCCAAGAAATGCCCCAAGGCTGTATTTCTCAGTTAAATCCTCTGCTCCTTGGGAGCTCTATCCATTGGTTACTAAAATCTTCTTAGGAGGCACAATATTGGTACCCCACTGAATTCCCCCAGGGCTTTTCGGTGCTCCCCTGAAGCAGAGTCCCTAGGCATACACCACCTGTACCCTGGTGCTTAGATCTTTGGTTTTAGCTTTCATGATACATCATCTATGTCTATTATCCAAGCCACAAGAGTCTTTAAAAATACAGATGCTTTAAATCGGTCTCTAGATTTTTTCTGCACAGTAAACTAGACTTTTTGTGTCTCTTTACTAGATTATCCATATACTGCTGTAACTGCTAAAATCTAACCAGCCAATAAATTCCAGAAAGTCATGTTAGCCAAAATATTTTACTTTTTAGGCTTGACTGACACCTTAGAACTTATAATACAATAATGATAATAATATCAGCTACCAATTATTGGCTGCTCCTTATGTAAAATGCATGTGCTCAATATTGTACAAACATTTCCTTAGTCTTACCAATACCTTATAAAGAATATATTTTAACTTTTTGCATGGGAAAATCAAGGCCCAGAGAGGGTAAGTAAACTCACCTAAGTGATTACCTGGCCAGTACCGTACAGAGTCTGCCCACAAGCCCATGGTTTCAAACCACCTTACTGCACTAGTTCCCATTCTACAAATGGGGCTCCAAGGCCTAAAAGAATCATGAGATAAAATGGAAAGCAGTGGATAGAGCACAGTGATTGAGAGCAGAGATTCCTAAGCCTCACAGCCCCAGTTTGAATCCCAGTTCCACCACTTATTAGGTGGGTGACCCTGGACAAGATATCTAACTTTTCCTGGTAAAATGGCAATAATAAGGTAATAATAATACCTCATGGGGTAGCCGTGAAAATTACATGAATAATATATTGAAAGGGAATGGGCCGGAACCTGGCACAGGGTAAGCGCTATGTGTTTTCTATTGTTGCTTATCATCATTACCATTGTTTGACTCCAAAGTAAATCTATTACCAACTAGAAATCAATCCTTTAAGTGTGACATACCATTTAAGGAGGTTTGTTAGCTTCTTTTTCATCAATATTGATCTTATGACTTTTGATAGATGTAGTCTAGTGACATCAAGGAGAGAGGTTTAAACTTCATCTTCATTTAACTTTAGAATGAGCATCTACAAGTTAGCAATTCTGTGTACTGGAATTAACTAGGGTACTTAAAAAAAAAAAAAACTGTCTAGGGGCCTGTTCCAGACTTCTGACACCAGAATCTCTGAGGGATTATAAAAAGCTCCCCTGCTGATCCTGATGCAGCTGGTCCAGAGATGAGCATTTGACAACCACCATACCATGTAATTCTTTAAGGCATAAAGAAAAACCTATCTAGAGAGATTAAAATCTCTCTCTCTTCTCTAAACATGTTACTGAGATCAAAGTGTATCAAGAAGCCAAAAATATAAACCTTTATGCTTTGGGAACCTTGTGCAAAGGAAGTCATTATATCCTCAATATTTATTACTGCCTCGTGGAAAAGAGACTCTTGGCATTTGGTATAACAACAACCACCTCCCAGGTGCCAGTCGAGCATTGTGTACAAGGATATTTTTCCTTTTCAAGTATGCAGCCCTGAACTTTGACAAAATCTAAGTGTCATTAAAAAGCAAAATATCCTAAAGCTGAAACCAGTCACTTTAAAATAAACGGATTCGTTCCTATAATTTTAAGTGTGCTAAAATGAGCACTATTCTTTGGCTCGCAACTACCTAACAGCAGCTACAAAGGCTATCTGCTCTCTTGGATGGGCTGGCACATTGTTTCCTTTACTTTCCTCTTTAGGCTTAACCCAGGAGTAAATGCATTCACCTAATCTAGGTTAGATGATGGCATTGCATGAAAGTGAGGGACTGCAAGAAATGCTTCAGAACCTGCGAGAAGAGCAAAATTCAGCAATTTACTTCCGAGTAAGCAGGGATTCTTTACCCTATCACAACGTACATTATTCCCTCAACCTATTACTAGTTTAAAGGCTAACTCAAAGTTCTGGCTTCAATATCTAGCATAATGTTTAGAGACCTAGATAACTAATGGGTTAACTGAAAGAGAACTCTTACCAAACTAAGCATATTTGTGGCATCTCTTTCCCATTTACTTTACACCATCTGAGAAGAAATTATGAGTGTCTTTCTTTCACATGGCACTTAGTTGTTTCAAATAATATAAAAAACAACTTTAGGAAAACTGGTCTTTCAGGGTACTTGGGATGTCAGTAAGTACAAAAAACTAACATGGACATCCAAAATGAAAGCTATCGTTCCTATCATTGATACACCTGTAGTCTGTGACTACTGTTTCTATGGTCTGAAATGGATCCTAGTAGTCTGAGGCCTTGGTACAATCTTGTGCTACTTGGGAGTTATTTATCTGCTGAGAAGAAGCACTTTGTTGTTCAAAGCTCCTTTAGTCAGGAACTTGCAGGCATGAGGTAAGGTAGACCAATACTACCTTCAGTACCATAGCTTGACCCAACAAGTTCTTGCTCTCAAGCTGTTGTCTCTGTCCAGAGCCCACCAAACCTTTTTTAAAAATGCATTGTGCCTCTTATTTTTCTTCTTTTTCCTGATTCAGCTACTCCATACAAACTTTTTTTTTTTTTTTTTTTTTGCTCCTCCATCCAAACTTAGTTGCCCTTTCACCAACTTAGGAAAGACCTAAAGGACTAATATAATCACTTCTATCAAATTATGATAGTAATGTCTAATATAGGATTAATTAATTATGCCCCTGGAACACATATTCATTTTCAGAAACTCAGGGAAACTACAGAAATGAGCAATGTGGAAAATTCCATGGAAGGTCAGAGAAAACACTCATTTTCCCCTAAGCTTTCATCATCTATGATCGCTAATTCTTCTCTCTCAAGATTGACTTAACTCATAAATTCCACTAAAACTGTATGGGGTAAGCAGAGTAATCTAATCTCCTCCTTCTACCAAAGATGTCAATATCCCAATCCCTGGATCCTGTAGGTATGTTTCAGATGGAGTTAGATTTGCTGATCAGATGACCTGAAAATAAGGAGATTAGCCAGGATTAATTAGGTGGCCCCAATGTAATTACGAGAGTCATTAAATGGAAAAAGGACAAAAGAAGAGTCAGTACCAAAGAGATGGCATTATAAGAAAGACTCAACAAGCCATTGTTGGTTTTGATAATGGAAGGTAGGCATGAGCCAAGAAATGTGGACTGCAGAAGCAAGAAAAGGTGAATAAAAAGGTTTCTCTCCTACAGCCTCCAGAAAGTAATGCAACTCTATTAACACTTTTGCTTTTAGCCCAGTGAGACCCATTTCAGACTTTTGATCCCCAGAACTATAATAAATATGTGTTGCTCTAAGTAACTAAATATGTGTAAATTTGTTATAGTAACATCAGGAAATGAATACACCATCAAGCTACACAGAGGGAGCTAGCACTCTGATTTCCTTAAAATACATGCTTGGTATTTTTCCGACTGGATTATGCTGCTGCTTTAAAGAAGTTGTCTCATTTGTATTTGCTGGTAATTAGACAACATAGACAGATGATCAACAATTGTTGTGCCAGGAGACACAAGGGAAAAAGAAAGATATAAACAACTATAAATAATGTCACTTACGCTGTAAAAGTATCTTTCAATGTTCAACTGGGCAAAAACATACAATTAGTGAAAAGAATTCATTGGCTGGTATGGCCTTGTTCTGGATATTTTTTTATTTGAGAATAAGGGAAGGATGGTTTATCAGACGGAAGTCAACAAAACTCTGCTAAACATCAAGGTATGAATGGTCTGTTGTGATCTACTAGCTTATATCATTGCACTCCCCTCTTGCCAGTATCCCATGCCACTGATTTTATCCTGAATTTAGGGGACACGCCCATTTCCAGAAAAACGATACCTGCCTCTGGAAACCTAAACCAAAGAGTATCTATAGCTTCTTTATCCCAAACATTATCACGGAGCAGCTGTTTTATTCCAACATAGTAAGTACCAGTGACAATGATCGGTTTCTAGCTGGTGGCAGCAAGGGAAAGCAAGCCTGTTATTTTGTAAACTCCTTCTCACTAGGCACAAATTCTCTTACTGCTGTGATCTGACAAGAGGCTAAAATATATACCATTCCATACTCTTAGCCAGCATATGAAATTCTTCGACGGAAAGAAATAGTTTTGATTGTTTCCCGCAAGAGGAAATTTGGTGCCCTCTGCTGTTGGAAGACTAGAGGATACACCGTCACCTTTACAAACTGGCACTAGAGAGGGTCATAAAAACACTCATGGACTGGACCAGCTTATCCCAATATAGACATACAGTTACTTTCCAGTGGAAGGGTATATAGATACGTAGTTATAAAGATCCAGAGTTATTTTTAATGGAAATTTTTGCTCTTGGTTTATCACTCAATGTTTATTCTGAGAGAGTATTAGACAAGTACTATTAAAAACCTGAGCCTCGTTAGAAGACTCCTAGCCTGTATTACCGGTTGGAGCATCTAGCTTTACAAATAGGAGAACAAAGATGAATGGTTTAAGATTTTGCAGCACAAGTACTGGATTAAAAGGGTGATATTATTAGGGTGGTATGATTTATAATTGATTCTTCGGCTGTGTTACGAAATGTGAGAAACATAAGAAATAGGATAAAACCTAAGACAACATCTGTGGAAAATACTGGGCATCTTCAGAACATAACGAACAGAGTTGTAGCCCCCTAGATAGCACCTCCAATCATAGTTTCCCTCCCTCTCAGAAGTACTGACTCTATTCAATTTGACGTTTAAATGACGGGCATGTAAACGTATTATTTTATTTTATTTTTTTAGTTTCCTGTACTTACTTTCTCTAACACTGTTAATGCTGCTTCTAAAATTAAAAATTACCTTTAAATGATGACTTTGTTCCAGAAGGCCCAGAGGACAGCAGTTACCACCGGTCATGCAGAGCCAGGGGGAGGATGCTAGCCACCTCCCCAGTTTGGGGGCATGTGGAAACTGCTGTTGTAAGGTTGTCATGCATGAGAAGAGTGGGTGAGATGGATGTCTCAACACTGGACAGTTTCGAGGAGGTTGGAGCAGGACAAGAAGGCCCTATGATTTTTTTTTAAACTAGTTACTACAGAAACGGGATATTGAGGGACCACCAGTGGACGGTGTATAGCACAGTGGTTAATGTGGTCAATGATGCCAAATGTGGAGTTTTAGAATGAAAACCGGGCAGTCTTCCCAGAGCATACAAGGCCCCAAGAGCTGAAAGCACAGTCTAGTCCTGTTCATTCAACACACCTAGCACTAAGCTCAGTTCTACGTGTTAAGCTCCAATTTTCTCTAAGTGTCACTCTGGGAATAGCTTACTGATGATTCTGTTTTTTTTTTTTTTTTTCTCCCTTCCCCAAACAAATCAGGCTTTTACAAAATTTGAGAAAGGACAGCACACATCATTGCCACTCTCCTACATCTGCTGCTTCTTCCCCTCGGTGTGTGAAGGAGTCACTGTCTCCATGCTCCCCTGTCCTGTCCAAGATCTTCCTTCCCCCAGTTCCCTCCTGCTCTAGCAAGCTAAGAGCTCATGGGGAATAGGCGATCCAAGAAAAACAGTGTCCTGCACCTAGCATAAACTTCCAACTGCTCTTACCATCACTGTCACCACCGCACACTCTCCATTCCATCCCCTCCCTCCAGCTTGCTTAGTCAAAACTCTCATCCTCTTAATACCAGACTAAGAAAAGCTACGTGAATATACCAAATGTTACTCGGACAGATGTATTTGTACTGTCTTTTTCTACGTGCCAGGGGTGATATTAGGTGTTAGAAGAGAAGATCAAAATAGCCTGTCTTTTCCAGTAGGGTTCTTATCTAATCCCTTCTTGGCCTGCTTCTAGGCAGCCGCCTTTCCTCTGTATTTCTGACCTACTTTTAATCGCCTTTTGTCGATTTCCCTTCTTTTCAACAGTTCTCAACTCTCGGTAGATGGGATTGCTTGAGAAGTAAGATATATTCTATGTATATATATTAAATTAAAGAAAAACACAAACACAGGTGGTGATGCCCAGTCCAGACCAACCGAAGTATAAGCTGATAGAGGCCGGGCAATAGCAGTTTGAGAAGTACCTCAGAGGATTCCAACCTGCGGCCAGGGTTAAGGAACCAATGTTAGCCAGGACCCTTAAATCACTTACGTGCCTGAGGCATTGGCTATTTCATTTATTTGTTCAATTCATGTACTGTGTGTGCAACCACTTAAGGAGCTCCTACCACACACATAGCCTAAAACTACTCAGCAGCTACATGGCATCTTCAAAACCAAACATATGTTTCTGACCGCTACTTCGTAATTCTTCCTCAGCTTATTATTTCTCTTCTCTTTTCTGTCACCAATCTTCCCACTTCTGCACAAACTTCCTACCTTTTTCCAATCATGCTGGCTTCTTTGTGACCGCTCTGGGATTCTCTGGTGCATCTCAATGTCTTGGCCAAAATAATGCTAGATTAAATAAGCGGTTGGCCAAAATTCACTAGGATATGACATTCCTGCAAACGCCTAATAAAAAAGATTACTGATGTTCCTATGTGTCTCTCTGCTTCACTCAAAGGTCCCTGAGTGGAGGAATCATATTTCATTCAGTGCTGTATCCTCAATATTTAGCAGTTATTGACCAAGAGTGACCTAAAAATGAACATTAAATGCAGAAAAGGAGGAAAGAAAAATAAAGGTATGTGATAATGTTTTCTTAATCATCTAAGAATGATAAAACATGAGGAAAATCCCTCCTGAGAGGTCATGGTATCATGGTTAACAGCATGGACACTGGGACCTAGATCACATACTATGTTTGTGGGCCTAGAGGATCCTCCAGTAAAAACTGTAGGCATTGAGTCTATAATAAGCTTTCCTGGTATATAACATTGAATGTGTTGTCACAACTTGTTGATGGAAGAAGTAAGTTCATTCTATGTAACTCAATGAGGAGAGGACCATAGAAGTTTGCATATGGTTTCTTCCAGAATTTGCCCTATGCATCTTTTTCCTTTTGCTGATGTTGGTTTGTATCCTTATACTGTAATAAAACATAGATGTGAGTATGACTATAGGGTGAGTCCTAGGAGTTCTCTTAGTGAATCATCGAATGTGGGGGTGGTCTTGGGGACCCAGGACACAATTTATAATCCCAGTTTAATCGTGAGAAAACTATCAGGCAATTGTAATTGAAGGACATTTTACAAAATTGCTAATCAGCATTCCTCAAAACTGTCAAGGTCATCAAAAACAGGGCAAGTCTGAGAAACTGTTAAAGGCAAGAGGAGCCTAATGAGACATAATTACTAAATGTAATGTAATGTGGTACCCTGGATGAGATCCTGGAGTAGAAAAAAGAACTCTAGGTAAAACCTAAGAAATTGTGAATGAGGTATAAACCAGCTAATAATAATGTATCAATACTGATTCACTAATTGTAAATGTACCATAGTAAGTTATTCTTTTAAAATATTTATTTACTTATTTTATAGAGAGAGAAAGTGTAGGAGTGAGCAGGGGGAAGGGCACAGAGAGAGAGAGAGAGAGAGAGAGAGAGAGAGAGAATTCTCAACTTAACTCCCTGCTGAGCAGGGAGCCTGACTCGGGCTCAATCCCAGGATCTGAGATCATCACCTGAGCCAAAACCAAGAACCGGCCACTTAACCACCTGATTCACCCAGGCGCCCCATTAACATAACTTACTAATAATAGGGTAAAGTAGGTGTGAGCATATGGGAAATCTCTGTACTAGCTTCACAACTTTTATATAAACCTAAAACTATTCTAAAATAAAAAGCTTTTATTAAAGAAAATTCTTTATCACTTACTGTGTTCAGAATATTGTGCTAAGCATTAGAAAATTTAGATCTTAAGGTAAGGGAATTATCAATTTAATGTAATTTTTCTCCACAGTTATTCATTAATCTATATTTTGAAATCAACTGAAATAGCAGGAAAACAAAGTTAAGGTATTTCTTTATGCCTACTTAAATTGACTGCTTATCTATATCCTATTATCTCACTAGATGATGACTTCCTAGAACATAGAAACTATTCAGAAGAATCAACTTACTGAGCAAGCACTAAATGTTATTTCATTAATAAAATGAAAAGAGTTGGCCAAGAGGCAACATAAAAACATGCCCAATATCATTAAACATTAGGGAAATACAAATCAAAAATGCAATGAGATATCACTTCACACCTGTCAGAATGGCTAAAATGAAAAAGACACGAAATTACAAATGTTGATGAGAATATGTAGAAAAAGGAATCCTTATGGGCTGTTGGTGGGAATGCAAATTGGTACAGCCACTGTGGGAGAACAGTATGGAGGTTTCCCAGAAATTCAAAAACAGAAGTAGCATTTTATCCCGTAATTCCACTAATGAATATTTACCCAAAGAAAATAAAAACATTAATTTGAAAATATGTATATAACCTTAGGTTTACTGTAGCATTATTTACAAGAACCAAGTTAGAAAAGCAACCCAAGTGTCCATCTATCCATAAACAGATGGATAAGGAAAATGTGGTATGTATGTATACATACATGTATATGTACATGTATATGTGTGTATACATATACATACTGATGTATATGTATATATATGCACATAATATATATACATAATGGAATATTACTCAGTCATAAAAAACAATGAGATCTTGCCTTTGGCAACAACATGGATGGACCTACAAGGTATAATACTAAGTGAAACAAGTCAGTCAAAGAAAGGCAAACACTACTTGATTTTACTTGTATGTGGAATTTAAGAAACAAAATAAATGAATAAACAAAGAAAAAAGAGACAAACAGAAAAATAACTCTTACATACAAAGAACAAATTGGTAGTGCCCAGAGGGGAGTTGGGGGGGGTGATGGGTAAAACAGGTGAAGAAGATTTAAAGTGTACTTATCTTGATGAGCACTGAGCAATGTACAGAATTGTTGAACTGTTATATTGTACACCTGAAACTAAAATAACATTGTATGCTAATTATATTTCAATAAAAAATAAGGAAGATGATGAACTGACCTGTAACTACTAAAGAAATTGAATTTATAGTTAAAAAACTTCCCAAAAAAGAAATCCTCAGGCCCAGGAAGTTTCATGATCAAATATTTAAGAATAAATGACATGAATTCTTCAAAATATTTTCCAGAAAACTAAAGGGGAAAGATGACTTCCCAACTCATTTTAGAGGCCTGCATTATTCTGATACCAAAACCACACAAAAGCAGGAAAAAAATACAGAAAACCTCATGCCAATATCCCTCATGTACAGAGGCTGGGAAAAAAACTCTCAAAAAGTATTGCAAATAGTAGCCTGTAATATATAGGAAGAAAAACACAACATAATAAAGTGGTGTTTGCTGCGGTACTGAAAGAATGACTCGGTATTCGATAATCAGTATTAACACTGAAAACACATAATCTTATCAATTGATAAGAAAAATCATTTGACAAAATTCAACACCCATTCATAAGAAAACTTTCAACAAACTAGAAATATAAAGAAACTTCCTCAACCTGGAACAGGGCAGCTACAAAACACCTATAACTAGCATCATACTTAATGGTGAGAGACTGAATGCTTTCTTCCTAATACCAGAAAAAAGACAAGGATATCTGTTCTCTTCATCTCCCCTCAAGACTGTACTGGATGTTCTAGCTACTTCAATAACAACAACAACAACAACAACAACAACAACAAAAAGAAATTCCAGATTGGAAAGGAGTAAGTAATGCTGTATTTATCTGCAGATACCACCTAAGTAGAAAATACAATGGAATCTTTAAACAATTATTATTCTTACTAGGTAAGATTTGAAAGGTTGTAAGCTATAAGATCAATATACTAACTCAATTTTATTTCTACATGTTATCAATAAACAACTGGAAAATGAAACTTAGGAAAACAATATGATTTTACAACAGTATAAAAATATGAATTCTTGTGGATAAATCTGACAAAAGATGTCAAAGATTTACACTTTCAAATGACAAGATACAAAGTCAAAACAAAAAGCAATTGTGTTTCTGTACACTAGTAATATACAATTTTAAACAGTTTTTTTTTTTAAATTAACAACATCATCAAAAAGTAAAAAGGTATAAATCTAACAAAACATGCACAGGTTCTGAATGCTAAAAAGTGCAAAAATATGGATGAAAGAAATCAAAGACCTAAACAAAAGGAGAGACATACCATTTTTGAGGATTAGGGAAATCAACAGAGTAACAATTTCAGTTTTCCCTAAATTGATCTATAGATTTCATATAATTACAATCAAAATCCCAACAGGATTTTTTTAAGTAAATACAAACAGGCTGATCTAAATTTTACATGCAAAGGCAAAGAAACTATAATAAATAAAACAAGTATGAAAAAGAACAATTAAGTTGGAGGAATCACAGAATCCTATTTTATGACTTATTAAAACTACAATAATTAAGAAAAAGGACTCCTGGCAATGAGAGAGACACAAAAATAAACCGAAGAGAATAGATAGTTCAGAAATAGACCCACACATAGACAGCCAATTGGTCTTTGACAAAGCTGCAAAAGCATTTCAATGAAGAAAGGTCAGTGTTTTCAACAAATGGTGCTAGAACAATCAAGCATCTCTATGTAAAACAATGAACCTCAACTGAAACTTCATACTTTGTTAAAAAAATAAACTCCAAATAACCATAATTCTTAATGTGGAACTTATAAAACTTTATAAAACTTTTAGATGAAGCCACAGGAAAAAACCTTTATAAACTTGAGTTAGGCAAAAGAGTTCTTTAGGTATGACACCAAAGGCAAAATCCATTTAAAAAATTGGAAATTAGACTTCATCAAAACTCAATATGTTTGCTCTACAGGAGAAGAATTGTTAAGAGAATAAAGAGACAAGCTACAGAGAAAATCTTTACAAATCACCTATGTGATGAAAAACTTATATCCAAAATATATAAGGAACTCTCATAAAACACAAAGAATGCAGCCAAATTTAAAATGACCAAAATATTTAAACAGACACTTCACTAAACAACATATACAAATGGAAAAATAAGCATATGAAAAATGTTCAGCATCATTAGGAAAATGCCTCAGGAAAATGCAAACTAAAACCACAATATGATATGTCTACATACCTACTTATATAACAATTTTAAAAATACTGAGAATACAAGGTGTTAGGATTTACAGCAAAGGAAATTCTCATATAGTGTGTCTTGGAATACAAAATGGTATAACCATTTTCCAAACTGGAAAAACAATTTGACAGTTTCCTATACAGTTAAGTATATATTTACCATATGCCCAGTATTCTCACTCCTGAGTATTTACCCTAGAGAAATGAAAATTTAGGTCCACGTAATAACCTGTGTGCGAATGTTTTTAACAGCTCTATTTACAATTGCCCAAACCTGGAACAACTCACCTGTCTTCAAAAGGTGAATGAACAAACGGTGCTTTATTAATACGATAGAATACTACTGAGTCACAAAAAAGAACAAACCATAAATATATTCAACAACTTGGATGAATCTCACAGGCAACTGTACTGAATAAAAGAAGCCAGTCTCTGGATGCTACATACTATATGAGTCTAATCTTATAACATTATATTATTATTTTATAACATCATCAAAAAGACAAGCTAAAATAATAGAGAACAGATCAATGGTTTGGGGAGATTAGAGACAGGACAAGGATATGATTATGAAGATATAATCAAAGAACAGTTATAGGCACAAGGGAGATTTGGGGGGTGATGGAAGTGTTCTGTATTCCCCCCCCCCATGGTGGTTGTTATATGAATCTGTGTGTTTAGGTCATAGAGCTATATGCCAAGAACAAAGGCATAATAATTACAAAAACTAAAGCATAAACCCAATAAGACTCTGGCGAATAAAAAAAGAGGTTTGCTCAGCACTGTCTTTCCCCAAAGTAGAAGCTTAATTAACATCTGTTGAATAAAACACTGAAAATCTGTTGTAGTTTCTGTTTTGATATTAAACTCATTTATACCCCTAAGCTTCAAAAATTTAAATAACTTTTCTAGTGTCATTAACATTTTCTATCACGGTACCTGCCACATAAAGGTGTCTAGTTTGTAAAAAAACAAACAAAAAACCTATTAAACATACCAAATGAAAGTCAGAAATCTAGATATTTCAACTAATTATTTTAAACTTAAGAAAATTATCATCAACAAGAGGTAACCTTTCCTTTATATCTTGTATGCTTATCTTCCTTTACTTAAAAAAGGGCAGGGAGTACCTGGGTGGCTCAGTTGGCTAAGTGTCGGACTCTTGCTTCAGTTCAGGTTATGATTTCTGGGTCCTGAGGTCGAGCCCTGCTTTGGGCTCTACATCAGTGGGTAGTCTGCTTCTCTCCCTCTCTCTTTCTCTCTCTCTCCCCCGCCTCACCCCCTGCCCCTCCTTCCATTTCTATGAGCACTCCCTCTCTAAAATAAATAAATAAATCTTTAAAAAAATACAATATAAAAGGGCAGGATCTGCACTGAAGTCATTACTCAAACGCATGGTATGTGAAGCATGTATTTGATTAATATTTAAGGAGGTAACTAACTACTCCTTACTAAACATGGAATGAGGGAAGCCTGGGTGGCTCAGCGGTTTAGCAACCTGCCTTTGGCCCAGGACATGATCCCGGAGTCCCGGGATCAAGTCCCACCATTGGGCTCCCTGCACGGGGCATGCTTCTCCCTCTGCCTCTCTCTCTCTGGATCTCTCATGAATAAAAAAATAAAATGTTTAAATAAACAAACTAAACATGAAATGAGCTGAGGAGCTAAGCCATTAATTGATCTCAAATATTAAATCTTTCCAGGATTTATCTTCTTGCTTGAATTAGCAAAACTGTTAAAAATTCTGCTTTTGGGTTTTAACCGCGGTCTGCACTCACATCACTAACTCGTGTCATTTCCATGCTGCTACAGACTTTTAAATCTCCTTTGCTAATTTTCTTTGGCATTTGTTTGCCAGTATCTCCCGTGCAACCAACCAAACCTACCAGGTTCCTGCCATATGACTCCCTGATTGACCTGCCACAGATCTGACTAGAATTCCTTCTTTCTGATCCGTTAGCTCAGCAGATTGCCTAAATCACATGCATGTGAATGAATACAAGTAACTTTCTTTAAAAAAAAAAAAAAGATACCGGTCTTGCTAATATAGTTGAAGGTTTCAGAAATACCCAGGTCAAGAATTAAACACATTTTTTTAAATTGTAAAGATGTATTCTGCATATACTTAGAGTACAGAGCAAGTATTATTTTTATACTTTTTTCAAATTTCTATTTGTTAGAGAATTATAGCCCTCCACATTGTTTTTAAATTAGTCTTTCTGAATATTCATTTAATGTATGATCATCTCCAATTTATCTGTGGATTTAAGCCAAATTTTCAATAAAAATATTGTATTTTACAGCTTTGATAAATTAACCATGAAGTATATTATAATGATGCTAAAATATATTCATTCTTTACATTCTAGAAGATATGCTTTGGTGCCACATTACACCATCACTTGCAAATAAACCAGACTACAATGCTCTTGTCAGCATCCAGTGAAAAATATAATAATTACCTATAATTATACTATCTAACCAAACGATGAAAAATAATTAACCTGATTGAAGCACTCGATGTAGTAATTTTATTCTATTCAGTCTATGACTAGGATCATAAGCAATGAGTTCACTTAATTGTTTAAAAAATGAACTATTATGCAAAGTTGCAGCTTTCTATATTTAAGCTCTGAAGACAATGTTAATATTCAACGTACTGATTAATAAGGATTGCTATTTATTATAAACAAGTATGTAACAAAGGCGATTTGCAAAACTAGTTTACATAGAAATATACTGGTCCTCAAACTTCAAATTTTCACGAGCACCTCATTCATTGGCTTTAATTGGTCTCTAGAGCACCTGCAATTTATTGTTCAGTACCTTCACGTAACCACTTTTGAACATATAATTATAGGTACAGGAATTTAAATCATAGAGAAGAACTCTTTCCTATAAAATTACAGTAAGGGTCAATTATTATTAAAACGAATTTCACAAATTAGTAGAGTTCACCATATCTGGATCATATGAGCACATAATTACATAATGCTCCTTGAAAATATCCACTTAAGCTAGAAGAGGTGATAGTCAATGAATTTCTCACTAGAATGAATCAGAAAAATTTCTTTGTTCCAACCTAACCTGAAAGAAAATCACTGCAAATCCTGCCACCGTGAATAAATTTAAAATGTGTATGACAATCTCATCTCCCTATCATGCGATTAATATTCATGTAAAATGTTAGAATTGAGAAAAACTTCACAAAAGGACACTCTAAACAAATATGAACACAGAGCCCGGTTTAGACTTGCCGCTGATAAGAGAGGTGATGATTATTAAGTTCACCCAGACAGAAATGTCATTTTAATGCTCATGAAAGCCATGTTTTTGTAGTATAGGTATTCAGTTAGCTCCTCTCTCCAAACCCTGAGATTTATAAAACAGAATGTTTAATAAGCTCTTCAAAAAATTACCTGCTTCTGTAGCCATCTTTCATGTCTTCGTTGCTTCCTTCTCAGATTTTTCAACTTGCTCCTTTCTCTCTTACTGAGCCTCTGATTAATGGCACCCAATGAGAAGCTGCCCGAGCGCAGGAAGTCCAGTGGAGAGAGGTGCTCTTCCTGGTCCGGGGCCTCCAGCACGCTCCTGCCAGCTGAGGGCAGGTCCATCAGGAAAGTCAGGTTGTTAGAGCTAGCATGGTCAGAGTACCCTGCAGAAGCTTCTAGACCACACTGAAATTCTCCTCCTCTTTGTGTCTGGGTCTCACGGGGAGCCACTGAAAATCTTTGCAGCAGCATGCTAGGATCAAAATTGGATGAAATCTGAAAGGAACAGTTATTTTTACTAGATTCTACAGGCAAGCCCGAGAGGTGAATAGGCTGTGTTTCCTTTAGCCTGGGACAGGCAGTAGTCTTACTATGTATTTTATAAAAAGTGGGTAATAAAGTCAGTTTCTCACTGATGTTCAGATCCAAACTATGTGACTTCCTATGAAAAGCTCTTGTAGTGCATCTGCCCGTCACAAGCTGAGGAACAAAAAGCTGGTATTTTGGATCTGATGCTTTGAAGAGCAGTCTTTCATTCTTCATCTGAAAATATGTTGACCGTACCTCCAGGCAGAGTGCTTCTGTTAATCTTCCAGGGCCATTATTATTTTGGGCCATATTTAAAAACCCGTGATTTCTGTTTCTGGAGGCGCCACCTGTCAGCAGAGTTTCCTTGTCACAACCTGACTGAACTCTAGGATGTGACAAGTATTTCAGCGATGGTCTCATTAGTCGGCCTGCTCATGCTGGCTGATAATCGGTCCAGCTCTTAGAGAGATGTACAGCTGCAAGCTGGCCACAGGAACATTTTGGAGTGCTGACAAAATTAAAGCCCCCTAAATGGGCCCCACAGAAAGGGCAATTCAGTTTTCCAACTGTCCACTGGGCCTACAGGTAATAAAGGAAAGTAAGACAATGATTTCATTGTAAAGTAATCAAAGAGCATGTGAGTTGTATTTTTTTTTTTTTTTTAAAGCCAACCACATGAAAGTTTTCTATGCCACAGAAAAGGCTGGCTTTCGGTTTTCTGATTGGTAGACAGAAAGTAAAGGGAAACAAGTTTCCTAATAAATAGAGATAAGCAACTCCGAAGTTCTAGAATGATAACATATTGCACATCACGCCCAACTCAACAATACTCCTAAGCGTTCTAAAAGAGCCTCTTAAACAATAGGTTGAATATGGATACAGTGTGAACTAATGAAAAGAAAAATACACTATGGAACCAGGAAGCAAATCAGTCTACAGAGCTTAATTTGCAAGTAAAATCTCACAGAAAAGTGTCTGTTTTGATACCCTTCTTGCATACCAAACACTGTGGGAGGGAACTTTACCCAACCAACAGAATAAAGCTCTTCCTGCCTTTTTACATACAACCAAAGATATTGGTTGCATACATAAGAGTGTACTTTCTATATTCAAGTGGGAAATTAATAATGAACTGGTTTAAAATTATTTTTTTCAAGAGAGGTAGTGAAATATCTGCAGCCTCCTAATACATTTTGTAAAGTTCTGGACACTTTAAAACCAGCGCATTGGCGTGTTCCCAGGAGGTCATTACAATGTGAGAATGAATGCAAAGGGTATCTATCAAATGTTATTTTTTAACAACAACAAAACAGTCAGTGGGGAATAGCAACTACATTTCTTTCAAAAATCATTTACTTATACTTTTCTAATACATTAAGTTGCTTTGAGTTGTGAGAAATAATAATACCATACTGTTAACAAGGTGGGTTCTGGCTCTTATAATATTTCATTAAGGAGCCTAAAAAAACATGGTAATTTGGTGTTGACTGTACCCCGGGAATCATTAATCATCCATTTATTTTATAGGTGTATGCACACATGAGTAATATAGGCTATTTTGTTTACTCAGTAGTTTATAGGCTATTTTGTTTACTCAGTAGTATTTTGTTTACAATGCCTCATTGTATTGTTCTCTGTGCTGGAGGTACAGTAATAAACAAAAGAGAAAACCGTCTGACTTCATGGAGTTTTTATTCTAGTAGGGGAGCTAGGCAATTAATAAGACCAGCTAGCCGTATATGTATGTGGGTAAGTGTATATGTGTGTGTGTATTTATGTCTGTAATTATATATGTCATATATGCCTGTGCATTTTTACAAGTACTATATATAATTTGTTGTATGTATATGTATGTAAAATTAAAATAGCTATATAAACCAGAGAAGAGAGAAAGGAAGTGTGAAGAATAGGAATACTGGGGAAGGGCAATTGGTACTTTGCATAGGCAATGCCTCATTGTGAATAAAGACCTATGGAAATAAGGGAAGTGGTAAATAACTGTGGGAAGAGCAATCAGGGAAGGGGAAATAGCATGATTTAAAGTCCGAGGCAGAAAAATACCTGGAACACTTCAGTAATAATGAAGAAGCCAGGAGGTGTAATCAAGAGTTACAGACCCTTTCTTACCTCTTGAAACAGTGTATTGAAGAAAAATAGCTCTAGAATGAGGACAAAAAATCCTGAAAGTAGCAAATTCCTAATTTTACTCAGAAACCAAGGAACTTACTTTTTGTATTAGGCAGTTTATCCATTCTGGAAGAGCTTCTATGTCCATGTGCCACACATGACAAATACTTTGATCATCAGCAGAATGATGTCTATCCTGTTGTATCAAAATGCATGGTATTAGTATCAGTTCCAGATTTATTGGAGTAAAATACAAAAATATAAATTCAGTTTTACCTAGTATGAAAATATACACTGGGCTCCCCTTATTCCCATCCCCAAAACAAACCCACAAAAGCAAAAAAAAAAAAAAAAAATCAGGAAATAACTGCTCTTGAATTAAAAAAAAAGTCCTGCATTTCATTGATTTCATCAAATTAAATTTAAAATTTAGCAACAAGTCACTCAATAGACAAATTTGGCACCCTATTCTTTTTCCTGTGAGGAAAAAAAAAATAATGCCATTCATGACAACTTTCCCAGGCTTTTAATCTCTGATTCCATGTGGACTCTACTAATGATAGAATAAAGAAATTGCTATATAATCTATCAAGAAACTCAAGAAAAGCACAAGAGGATTGGGGAGAAGGATAATTATATAGACAACTGGAAAAGCCCCAACTAAATATCAGCTGTATTAGAACAAAGAAATTTCAGAGCAAGACACTTTTGGCTTTCTGAAACAGATGTGTAGAAATCAAGGTGATATATAGGCAAAACTGCATACATATCAGGAAAATGCAGGGCAGGCCAGTATGGAGATAGAGGACTCTTTATCACCTTAGTAAACCTTAGGCCAATTTATCTTTACTTCTCTGAGTCTCAGTTTCTTCACCTGTAAAACACTTCCAGATAATTCTAAGATCCCTTATGAGTATACAAAATTTCATTTTATGATGACAGAAAAGAGATTCTCATGAAACACAGGGAAAAATAAGGCTTCTTATTCCCAGGATCAGATTTTACATAAAAGCAGCTCTTCCAAGTTGCCAAAGTACAACATTTTTTAGACTTCCCCAGGAGAGGCTATAATTACATTAATAAAATAAACAAGGAAATTACTAAACATACCTACTAAATCTATATTCACAGTGATTAGAATGAAATAAGACTGAACTTCTTTAAGAACAATTTGCTGAATGATCTACATTAGATTATGACTTGGAACCAAGATCACCCAGGATTTCTAGGTTTAATTTCCCAAATTGATTCCTCTGGGCACTGTATCACTTTTCTCTTCCATGAATACATCTTAAGATACTAAATGGTAGCCCAGTATACAAGAAAAGTTTCAGTAAGATTTATTTTTTAAGATTTCTTTATTCATGGGAGACACAGAGAGAGAGGCAGAGACGCAGGCAGAGGGAGAAGCAGGCTCTATGCAGGGAGCCTGATGCGGGACTCGATCCCAGGACCCTGGGAACATAACCTGAGCCCGAGGAAGACGCTCAACCACTGAGCCACCCAGGTGTCCCTAAGTATGATTTATTTCCATGTCAGAAAGTTCTATAAAGAAACCATCTTAATCTAATTTCTGTCATACTCCCCCCAAATCACAAACTAATTAAAAGGGAAAAGGGACATGAGCTCTTATTATATGTTAGACCACATTTCATTATTTTGTATACTAGACACAACTGTATTTTATATACTATAAACAACATCACTGAACCTAATTCAAGAGTGTAACAGAGGAAAAAAAGTACTTTTGTTAAAAGGTCTGAAAATTTTCCATTTCTGAGGTTTTAAAAATTTACAACATAGGTTGAAAATATTTCAAGGGCAAACACAAAGTACGCTGAGAAAGGTTTATAGTGGACCAAAGAGAAACTTTATAGTTTTATTAATGACGTCTGAACTCTAAATCTGATCAACAGAATGCAACTTATCAAGTCAACAGTAAGAATAATAAAGGACAAGGCAAGTCCATGTCAAAATGAAAAAGGTATTATTGAATGGAAGCAAAGTTGGGAAGAAAGGAGGAGATACTAGGATCAGTCTCTGGCTCACTTGCCTTACTGCTCCCTAATACATGTGTCCTCACAAGAGTGTCAGGCAGACATTTTATTCTAGATTCTCATAAAATAAAAGAAGAAAAAATTCAGGCAGAGGGAAGTAATTACTGGTTTCAACATAGTAAAGTGAGTACATAATCTAGTCTATTCTCCTTTTCAAAACAATGAGCCTATAAGAGACATTTACAAAAAGGAACCAATAGCTGAACTAGAAAATACAAGAGATTTTACTGAACCAGAAATTATGAGAACCCTCTGGAAGATCAACGAGCAAACAGCAGTACAAGGTATCCAAGTTCCAAGTTCAAGATAGATGAGAGCACCACAAAAAATGGTCCACGTCAAAGCAGTGAAAACCAGAAACAAAAAAGGCGCTGGTTTACTATCAGGGGTGGAAGGGAAGTCTGTCCGTCTCCAGGCAAGAGGTGCACTTGGGCAAGAGAGAAGTAGGGCGACATCCCAGGATACGTGGAAATTCCTAGAAAAAATGGAAAGCATTTGCGGCAAGTCTAGAAGATGCACTATTTAGGACCAATCTCTATTCTTGCTGAAAATAGCAGCACGACATGTAAAGAATGTGAACTAGATCTGTTTGTACCAATAAGATTTCACCAAATTCAATTTAAAATTTAGCAACAACAAAAAAATAAATAAATAATTAAAAAAATAAAATAAATTTAGCAACAAGTCACTCAACTAGTAGAGATACATCTCTATTACATACTGCTTGTTCTTTTAAAAAAGTCAAGTGAAAGAGAAATAAATGCACTCTGAGCTATGCTATAAAAGCATATACAATCTAAAAATAAGCAGTATTACAACTTTGCTATAGAAACAAATAATAAAAAAAAGAAACAAATAAATAGAAATAATACCTAAAATGCCATGTACCAAGGTGATAAACTCGGTTAGATTTGAAAGAAGAAAGACCAAGATTAGGAGTTACTAAAAGGGAACTTTAACTTTCTCATTATTGCTTTAATGGGAGAATATATTAAATTATATAATTAAAATTGTATTTAAAAATTGATTTCAAGTCAAAATAAAATAAACGGATTTCTTCTGATTCTGGCAATGCTGAAGTGATATCAGACATGCTCTCAGCAGTACAATAGATAACACTAGGTAAAACATACTAAAAAATTGTTTTAAGACACTGAACAAAAGAACTGGAGGACTGTGATCCCTGAGAGAAAAAACCTAATAAGATGAGCCTAAAAATCACCCTTGATTTCTGCCCTAGGGAACTTTCAGAATCTTGCTGTAGGGAGAAGGAACCCAAGAACACAGCACCCTTGCTGATAAAATAAGATAGAAGTGTATAGAGGGCTAAATAGAGTTTATAGGATACTGTATAGACAAGGATAAGCCTACTAAGAAAAAGTTCCAGATAATTGCACAGATATTTCTCTAAATCTTTGGTTGAATACCAGTAGGAACACATGCTGGGTGAGATATAAGAGAACTGTCCACTACACTCTGTTGTGACTCTTTTTTTGATTGATTGATGGATTCATTCATTCATTTAAGCTAGAGACAGGGAAAGAATCTTTTTTGTTTGTTTGTTTTATGACTTTATTTCTGGGGTCGCCTGGGTGGCTCAGTGGTTGAGTGTCTGCCTTTGGCTCAGGGCGTGATCCCAGAGTCCAGGGATCGAGTCCCATATCAGGCTCCCTGCGAGGAGCCAGCTTCTCCCTCTGCCTGTGTCTCCGCCTCTCTGTGTCTCTCATGAATAAATAAATAAAATCTTAAAAAAAGATTTTATTTCTGTATTAGAGATAGAGCATGTGACTGACAGCATGGGGGTGGGGGAGCTGAAACAACAAGAAGGAGAAGACGTGCCAGGACCCCAGGATCATGGCCTGAGCCAAAGGTAGACACTTAACTGACTGAGCCACCAAGGTGCCCAGAAAGACAGGATCTTTTTTTTTAATAAAGATTTTACTTATTTATTCATGAGAGACACACAGAGAGAGACAGACAGAGACACAGGCAGAGGGAGAAGCCAACATCCTACAAGGAGCCCAATGTGGGACTTGATCCCAGGACCCTGGGATCACGACCTGAGCCAAAGGCAGATGCTCAACCACTGAGCCACCCAGGCGCCCCAGAAAGCCAGTATCTTAAGCAGGCTTCTCACTCAGTGTGCAGCCTGACTTTGGGGTTCAGTCTCACAACCCAGAGATCATGACCCGACCCAAAATCAAGAGTCAGATGCTTAACTGACTGAGCCACCCAGGTGGCCCTGTTATTATTCTTTTAATATCACTACCTCTGTAATGATATCTCTTCTTTTCCCTAAAATTGGTCATTTGTGTTTTATCTCTATTTTCCTTTTCACTCTACTTTGTGACATGTTAATTTCATTGATGTTTAAGAAAATTATTTTTCAATTTCATTCTAATTTCCTTTTTTACCTTGTGTTACTTTTTTCCTTTTGCTTTAGATTTCATTTGCTCTTCTTGCTTACTTCCCAAGTAGGAAGCTTACAGTATTGATTTTAAACCTTTCTTTTTTCAAATATAAGTGTTTACACTCCAAAGTTTCTTGTGAGCATTGCCTTTACTTGTATCCCACAAAATTTCTTACGTGCGTTTTCCTTTTCACTCAATTTCAAGTATTTTCTACCTTCTCCTGTGATTTCTTCTTTGACCTTAAGTTCTATAGAAGTATATCTTTTTAATCTGCAAATATTTGAGGATTTTCAGATAACTTTCTGCAATTGTTTCCTAATTTAATGTCATTGAAGTCAGAAAATACATTTGATATTACTTCATTTCTTTCAAAACTATATAACGATCCAACAAATGATATATCCTGGAGAATATTACATGTACACTTCAAACAAATACCTTTTCTGCTGTTGTTGGGTAATAACATTTCACACATGTCAGCGGTGTTGCCTAAATGTCCTGTATTCTTATTGAGTTTCTGTCTTTCTGTTCTACAGATTTATGAAACAAATCCTGAAATTTCCAATTATAATTATGGATGTATCATTTCCTATTTTTAAATATTTTTATTTTTTATTTTTTGTAAATTTATTTAAGATTTAAATTCAATTAGCCAACAGATAGTACATTATTAGTTTCAAATGTGGTATTCAATAAATCATCAGTTGTGTAGAACACCCACCGCTCATCACATCACGTGCCCTCCTTAATGCCCATTACCTAATTACCCCATCCCCTACCTCCTCTCCAGGAGCCCTCAGTTTGTTTCCTACCATTAAGAATCTCATGGTTTTTCTCCCTCTCTGATGACTTCCCATTCAGTGTTTCCTCCTCCATTTCTTCTTTAAATTCTATTTTGCATCAAGTATTTTGAAGTTCAGCTATTCGGTGCACACATACTTACAGTTGTTATGTTTTTCTGATGAATCAATTCTTTTATAATTATTAAAATGTTCTTTTTTCATTAATAGTATTTGTTGTTCTGAAATCTACTTTGATAATAACATAGCAATTTCATCTCTCCTTTATGTTTTCATGATAAAAACTTTTATCCTTTCATTTTAACCTGTGTCTTTGAAATATATTTCTTATAAACAACATATAGTTTGATCTTTGTCTAGCTTGATATTCTTGAATTTGTAATTGGAGTATTTATGCCACTTAATGTATCAAAATGTAAATATCAATATGTTTGAATTTTTTTAATATGTTTGAATTTAAATCCAAGATCCTATTTCTTATTTGTCTCATCATTTTTCTTTGTTTTTCTTCTTTTACTATCTATATGGGTTAAGTTTTTTTGGAATTTTTTTTTTGTGTGTGTGTGTTTTCTGTTGGCTTTCTACGGTACATTTTTTGCCCTCAGTGGTTATTCTTTTGTTTATAATATGCATCTTTAATTTATCATAGTCTTCCTTTAAATCATATTATACCATGGTCTGTACAGAGTAAGAAGCTTACTCAGGATTCTTCCCTTTCTTGCTGCCTATTCTTTGTATTATTGCTTTCATGTTTTTTATTTTTGAACTTATCAATCCCATGATACACTGCTAACATTCTGCTTTAACAAGTAAATTGTCCTTTAAAGAAAATGAAAAGGAAAAATAGATGTTTTACATTTACCAACACATTTACCATTTCAAGATCACCTTATTCAGTTGTGTTGATCCAAATTCCATTTGATGAAATTTTCCTAGTATCTGAAGAACTTTCTTTGATAGTAAAAATTTACTGATAAGTTCTTTTAGAGTTTATTTGTGTGAAATAGTCTTTAATGCACCTTCATTTAAAACATTTTATGTACAGTAAAATTACTCTGTAATATGCGGTCCCTTGGGTTTTGAGAAATGCATTGGATTGATTATACATAACCACAATCAAGAGACAAAACAGTTCCATTATTTTCCTCAAATTCTTTCATGCTGGCCCTACCTAGTAAATATCTTCCTCCCCACTTTCTGATCTGTTCTC
The DNA here is from genome assembly GCF_905146905.1 of Nyctereutes procyonoides. Lineage (NCBI taxonomy): Eukaryota > Metazoa > Chordata > Mammalia > Carnivora > Canidae > Nyctereutes > Nyctereutes procyonoides. The sequence goes on from NW_026575052.1 coordinate 35,345,216, forward strand.
CATCTGCATAGTTTTATTCTGACTCACCTTGTTCAACTGGGACAGTCAGTTCAACAAGCCTGTAACTTCAACTTTCCCTGAATCTCAGGTAAGCTTCTCCATTTCCTGGACCAGAGAGATGTGGATCTAACTCTATGATCAAAGGCCTAGTTTCTCTGACAGATATTCACAGTATCAAGTTCAGAGACAATGAAAAGTGGCTTAGGTTTCAATTCATCCTCTTGGTTGTCAGCTTTTCCTTGCTCTGCTCTACTTTATATTTGTCTTCATCAGCACACACTGTGTCCCTTGGGTCTTAGTGGGTCTTTAGCCATCTCAGTGTTCCTCCTCTTTCTGGGTATAGTTCTGGGTCTAGAATTTTTTTCATGCTTTTATTTGATTATAGTTGACATTATAATTATATTTGATTATAGTTGATTATTTTATTATTGTGTGTCAACAGTGTTATACTAGGCATACAATACAGTGATTTGACAAGTTTATATGTTATGCAAGGCTCACCATAAGTGTAGCTACCGTCTGTCACCATATAACATATTCCCTATGTTGTCCCTTTTATCCCTATGACTTACTCATTCCAGAATTGGAAGCCTGTATCTTCCACTCCCCTTCACTCATTTTGCCCATCCTGTCAAACACTTCCCTCTGGCAAAATCAGTTTGTTCTCTGTATTTAAGGTTATGGTTCTTTTTGTTTGTTCATTTTTTTAAAATTCCACAAATGAGAGAAATCATATGGTATTAGTCTTTCTCAGTCTGACTTATCTTACATAGCATAATACTCACTAGGTGCATCCATGTTGTGGTAAATGGCAAGATCTCACCAGTCTCCTCAAAAAATAATGTTGGCAAAACTGGACAGCTACATGCCAAAGAATAAAACCTGACCACATTGTAACACCACACACACACACACACACAAAAAAAACCCTCAAAATGGATTAAAGACCTAAATATGTTGCCTAAAACACAAAAATCCTAGAAGAGAACAGGGGCAGTAATTTCTTTGTCATTGACCATAGCAATGTTTTTCAAGATATGTCTCCTAAAGCAAGAGAAACAAAAGCAAAAAATAAACTATTGGGACTACATCAAAATAAAAAGCTTTTGTACAAAGGAAAGCATCAACAGAAGCAAAAGGCAACCTACTGAATGGTAGAAATCTGCAAATGATACAACCAATAAGGGTTTAATATAAAAAATATATAAAGAGCTTACCTAATTCTATACACAAAAAAAATCCCCAACACAATCCAATGAAAAACTGAGCAGAAGTCATGAAAACACATTTTTCTAGATGCCAACAGACATCTGAAAAGATGCTCAACATCACTAATCCTCAGGAAAACACAAATCAAAACCACAATGAAGTATTACATTATACCTGTCAAAATGGCTAAAATAAAAAGCTCAAGAAATAACAGGTGTTGACAGGAGGTGGAGAAAAAAGAACTCAGCAGGCACTGTTGGTGGGAATATAAATTGTACCACAGAAAACAGTATGGAGGCTCTTAAAAAATAAAAATAGAAATACCATATGATCCAATAATTCCTCTAATGGATAATTTACCTGCCCTCTCCAAAAAACAATGAACACTACTTCAAAAAAAAACAGATACACTAATTTATATTTATTGCAGCCTCACTTATAATAGCCAAGATATGGAAGCAACCTAAGTGTTGATTTATAGATGACTGGATAAAGACATGGTACACAGACAATTCATTCTGTTTCTATACCACATTGTATTGATGGTCCAAGTCAGCAGAGTACGGCAAGAAAACAAAAGGAGACACATGGGTTAAAAATTAAGTAACAAGATGCAACTTCTCATCCATTAAGATGACTAATAAAAAAAGAAAAAAATAGTAAAGAGAACATAAGTAGAAAAGGGAAAGAAAGAAAATAGTGATACATGCTATAATATTGATAAATCTTGAAAACATTATGCAGGGTAAAAGAAGCCAGACACAGAGGGCTACGTAATGCATGACTATATTTAAATAAAATATTCAGAGTCCAGCCAGCCCACCTACAGACATAAAGGAGATGGGCAAATGTCTGGGCTTTGGGGGAAGGGTAAATGGAGAGGGTTAGCTTAATGAGCATGAGCTTTTCTCTTGGGAGGATGAAAATGTTCTGGAATTAGACAGTGATGATGGCTGTGCAACATTGTAAATGCACTAAACATCACTAGTAGTACATTTTATATTATGCATATTTTCACACATTTTTATTTATTCATTTATTTATTTTTTCACACATTTTTAAACAAGTACAATGTAACTTTTTAATTCACATTCAACATAATATGAAGAAAAACTATGGAATTCACCAGAAAGGTTTTTAAATTAATAAATCTGCATAATTTCAGCATAGAAGGTCAATATATAAATTTCTACGCATCACATTTCTGTAAATTAACAGAAAATAATGGGAAAGCAAAAATATTTAAAATATCACTTAGAAGAGAAGAGAATCCAAAGATATGACCTAGTTAGGTATAAATTTAATGCAATATATTTAAGACTTGTCCACTGAAAACTACAGAACACTATATAAAAAAGACCTAATTAAACCAAGGAATATATCATGTTTTTACAATATCAATTTTTCTCAGACTAATTTACAGATTTACCACAATCCCACTCAAAATCCCAGCAGGCTTATTTGTAGAAACTGATAAAGTACAAAGTTTATATGAAAATGTAAAATTACCTAAAACAGTCCAAGAAATTCTAAAACAGAAGAAGAAAGGTGGAGGCCATATACTATCTAATTTCAACACTTACCAGATCACTGGAACAGAGTAGAGCCCAAAAGGAGACCTGTACATATGGTCAATTAATTCTTGGTAAATATGCCAAGGTAATGAGAAAAGATATACTTCCCAATAATTGGTGGTGGAACAACTGGATCACTGTACGAGGTTAAAAGAAAACCAAAAAAGCCAAAGCAAAAAACCCTGATGCCTACCATATACCATACACAAAAATAACTCAAAAAATGGATTCAGTCCTAAAAAGTAAAAGCTCTAAGTACAAAGCATCTAGAAGAAAATACAAGAGAAAACCTTGGAAACCCTGGAATAGGAAATGTATTCTCAGAACACAAAAAAACACAATTAACAAAGAACAATACAGTCGATTTCATAAAAATTAAAACAATCAATTGTTCAAAAAGTATCATTAACGAAATAAAAGCACAAACCACAGGCTGGAAGAAAATTAATAAAACCTGTATCTAACAAGAACTTTTTAGCCATACACACACACACACACACACACACACATACACACACAAAAACAAAATCTCTTACAACTAAATAAGAAGAAAATACAATTTTTAAAATGAGCACAAGATTTTAACAGACGCTTTACAGAAGGAGACATATTAATGTTGAAAACCACATTTAAAAAAGGCAAAACAGCAGTCACTGGAGAAATGCAAATTCAAACCACAATGGATTCTCCCAATGTACATTTATTTAAAAGCTTCATAAGGAAGAAAGAGAGGGGATCCCTGGGTGGCGCAGAGGTTTAGCGCCTGCCTTTGGCCCAGGGCGCGATCCTGGAGACCCTGGATCGAATCCCACGTTGGGCTCCCAGTGTATGAAGCCTGCTTCTCCCTCTGCCTGTGTCTCTGCCTCTCTCTCTCTAACTGTGTGCCTATCATAAATAAGTAAAAAAAAAAAAAAAAAAAAAAAAAAAAAAAAAAAAAAAAAAAACTTTAAAAAAAAAAAAAAAAAAAAGGAAGAAAGAGAGGAGGATGATAAAGAGGAGAAGGAAAAGGGAAAAGAAAAGAACTAGCAACATCAGTACCGACAAAGAGCAACCAAAAATCTCATATGTCACCAGCGCAAAAGCAAAATGGTATAGTCACTTTGGAAAACCGTTTGTTAGTTTCTTAAAAAATTATTTTATTTTATTTTTTTTAGTTTCTTAAAAAATTATGCCTACACTTACCATAAGACCTAGCAGTTCCTAGAGAATATGGAAATATATGTCCACATAAAGATTTGTATACATATGTTCTTAACAACTTTATTATAGCTCAAAACTGCAAATACTCTAAATGTCCAAAACAATTATGGCATCCCTCCAATGGATAAACAATTATAGGATCCATATATTGGAGTAATATTCAGTAGTAAAAACATAACTACTGATAGATGCAACAACTTGAATCAATCTCAGAAACATCATCCTGAACATAAAAAACCACACATGAAAGAATACATTTGGGCAGCCTGGGTGGCTCAGCGGTTTGGCACGTGCCTTATAGGTCCAGGGCATGATCCCAGAGACCCGGGATCGAGTCCCTCATCGGGCTCCCTGCATGGAGTCTGCTTCTCCCTCTGCCTGTGTTGTGTCTCTGCCTCTCCCTCTGTGTCTCTCATAAATAAATAAATAAAACCTTTTTTTTAAAAAAAAAGAGAATACATTTATATTCTCTCACTCTAAATATATACATTTACATATATAATTTCTACATTTGTATATAGTTTCTACATATACATATATTTTCTCTATATATATAGTTTCTATGTATAGAAACTGCAGAAAAGGGTGCCTGGGTGGCTTAGTCAGTTAAGTATCTGCCTTCAGCTTAGGTCATGATCGTGAGTCTTGGGATCTAGTCCTGCATTGGGCTCCCTGCTCAGCGGGGAGACTGCTTCTCCCTTTACCCACCCTCCTGCTCATGCTCTCTCTATTCTCTGTCTCTCTCTCAAATAAACAAAACTTTAAAAAAAAAAACAAAACCCAAACTAGAAAAGACTGAATTTGTACATTTTGAAAATGGTGGCAAGTACATGAGTATGTGTATGTTTGCCAAAACTCATTGAAATATGCATTTTACTACATGTAAATTATACCTAAATAAAATTGATTTTAAAAATATTAAATAATAGTGTCCTTAAGAAAAGTTACCAGAGATCCCTGGGTGGCTCAGTGGTTTAGAGCCTGCCTTTGGCCCAGGACATGATCCTGGAGACCTGGGATTGAGTCCCACTTCAGGCTCCCTGCATGGAGCCTGCTTCTCCCTCTGCCTGTGTCTCTGCTTCTCCCTCTGCCTCTGTCTCTGCCTCTCTCTCATAAATAAATAAATAAATAAAATCTTAAAAAAAAGAAAAGTTACCAAAAATTGCTTGTGAATCATAAAATTTGGTTGGTAAGCTTCATAAGACATATACTACTTTAGTCCTCTCTGTATCTTCAGAAAAAGACAGCGTGTGAAATACAGTAGGCACTTATTAAACATTTGATGAATGAAAGAAAGCTTATTGTGTGAGTTTTAATAGATTTTTCATTGCAATCATTACCTTTACCTTTCCCAGCCCCTGTAGTTTTTAAAGTATTTCTTTAAGCTACTGAAGACTGCCCCTACTGTGCACTGGTACTCTAGAATGGATAAACAACTATAGGATCCATATAATGGAGTAATATTCAGTAATAAAAATATATCAACTACTGATATATGAAACAACATGAATCAACCTCAAGTGTGCTTGTTTTTACTTTCTGTATTCTTAGAAAAAATTTCTTTAAAAATCTGAATTCTTAACAATTTGGTCATATATGAGCCAAAGTTCATCATAACAAATTTAAACGGACTATACAAATCTTTTTTGTTAAAGAACCTTGGGAAACTCACTGAAAATGACTCAATAAACAGTCTAGCTTTACCTAAATGCTTTGCCTTAGAAACAAAATGAAGGTATGGATGACATTTTTGCAGAATAGAATTGATCTCACAAACATTTGGCTTCATACACATTAGCCCCTTACATTAGGAGCTAACAGTTATTCAGATTAGTCTAGCAGTGATAAATTCTTTAAAAGACCGTTACCGAGAATACAAACTGGAATGCAGAAATAAAATCACCTTTACTTTGTTATTAGACTTGCTCTGACTTTTCAAGATTCTATCGATATATATATACTTAGTATTTCTACATTGGTACAAAGAACATTAATTTGACTTAATGTTAAGTTAATGGCAATCAACCTATCAATATTTACTGAATGATTACTAGACACAGTATTAACCATATAAAGGGAGTGAAAAATTGTATATATGTGTGTGTTTGTATACACACACAATGAGGTAATAAATATATGTGTGTATATATATGTGTATGTGTATACATAAATATATATATATATATACACACACACATGCCAGGGACTACTGCCAGGGTACCTTACATTTGTTATTTTGTTATTTCAATGGGCATATTCCATTATTTTATCATATAAAGTGATTATATTTAATCTCATAAGATTGATCATAATAAGTAAGAAACCACTACAAATTATAGAGATGCCTTTTGAACATTCTTGTGAGAATAAATTGGAGTTATAGTTCTAGGTAGGTGAAGGATATTTTAGGAAGTACTTACTTTTACTAGCTCACCAACATTTATACTATGCTTACTATTCCCAGGCACTGTTTTCCAGACAAGGAAACTAAGACAAGAGAAATTAAGTAACTTTTATGTAACTTGTCCACGGTCATATAAGCATTAAAAAAGGATTTCCATCAGGCCACCAGGCTTCAGAACTTCTGTCCTCGGTCACTGAGCTTTCACTGTTACTTCCTGTATCAAAGGAATATTCTCATTTTCAGGCCATCAACTTTCTGATATCTTTGGCATGAGTATGTTTTAAGCCATGACACTATTTTTCCCTAGGCTTACAAAAACAAAACAAAACGAAACTCTGAGGCTTGCCTTATATTTAAATTAACAAAAAATGATATTCTAACTTGTACAGGAGGAAAGGTAGATTTGGAAAACATTCTACAGTTGCTTCTGATATGGGACCCCAACGTGATCTTTGAGAACTACTAACACAAAGCAAGCACACATTTTTCTCTAAATAGTTAAGAGTTAAAGCAGAGTTTCACATCAACAGAAGAGGAGGAAAATCAATTACGGCAATTGATACAGGTGAGAGGAATGCAAAAGGCTGGGTGAAGAAGGTACAGTGTTCTGTTTCCTCTTCAGAAAACTTAGATATGGCAAACAAAGACAGCCAGGGTAAACAAAGAAGCCTCAATTATAAATGAGACTGCCAACTAACTACTTCAGTTGTATTTACACGCAGCCTTAGAAAATATATATAACATTCATGATATTTACTTCCAATATAGTTTAAAAGGTAAAGTAGGACATACCACACTATTAAGTTTATAAGTCTACTGGCCCCTTATTTTTAAAAATCAGAAATATATGTGATAAGACAAGTTTTAACAGATTTATTTTAAGATGAGTGACTAAAATGGAAGCAATCTGATTTTAAGGATTTAAAGCCTTTAAAGTAATGGCACGAGAGGTTATCTCCTCTGGAAAAAAAAAATTCAACTGAGAATTAGAAAAACTATTATTAAGGGCTTCAAAAAAACCTTACTAGACAGGTTTTTTTTTTTTAAGATTATTTATTTATTTATTCATGAGAGGCAGAGACACAGGCTGAGGGGGAAGCAGGCTCCCCACAAGGAGCCCCATGTGGGATTTGATCACAGGATCTCAGAATCACCAAAGGCAGACGCTCAACCACTGAGCCACCCAGGCGTCCCCCTAGACAGTTTTTTCATGTGTCAAATTTATCAGTGGGGAAAGAAGGAAGGGAAGAAGGAGAAAGTAACTAACAGCCAATTTCACTTAATGTTGTCAGAAAAATGTTGCCAAAATATTTTGTAAATGAAATAATTTGTTTAAGCAGCAGGGGGAGCTCAGGCATTGTTATTTTGTTTGTTCCTCAAGGGTAGTGTGTTTCTGGTTGCTGCGTACAGGGAGAACTTCATTTAATTTTAAAATTACAAATTTTATGCATTCTCTTTCTGTTATTTAATGATCTTTAAAATTCTTAACTGAGGTTTAATGTTAAAAGTTGACTTAGACAATTTAATATACGATATCTTGAAAGATGTTTAACATTTGGCATTTCCCATGTTAGAGTTAATACTCCCTCAGCTAATTCATTAAAAGTGAGCCAACAATTCATGTAACTACATGGTTATAAACACAAAGAAAAGACTGGGTAACAAATATATCATTTACATTATTTTTTTCATTTACATTATTAATTAAATGTTTGAAGTGTCACAAATGTAAAGGAACCAAATTCTATTATACTGCCTTTTTTTTTTTTTTTTGTCTATTTGTACTCTAAGAAGATACTTCACAGTGGAAACTTTTATTTTTACTCAAAGGGTCAGAATGAATGGAAAAATTATTGACAGTCTCTTACATCCAATCTTGTCAACTTTCTAAAAATTCACTCTTCACACAACAGCCAAAATAGTCTTTTTAAAATTCAACGGTCATTATCACTCCTTTTCAGTAATTCCTCAGCTCTCAGAATAAAGATCAAAGTCCTTAATTTGGCTTACAAGACCATAAATGATCTAACTAATCCTTTTCTTTCTAGCTTCAGATCTTGCCAAACTAACCATTTGATCTCTGAACTCCAGTCATGGACATCTAGTTCCATAAACAGTCCACATTCTCTCCACCACAGAGCCTTTCAACATGCTGGTCCCAAAGTTGAGAATGTTCTATGTCATGTACTGCTGTCACTATTCATCCACCATATCCTCATGCAAGTCACTTTGTCAGACAAGCCTTCCTGATACAGGTAGGTTCAATCCTCTCTAAATTCTGTTCTTGGGATCCCTGGGTGGCGCAGCGGTTTAGCACCTGCCTTTGGCCCAGGGCGCGATCCTGGAGACCCGGGATCGAATCCCACGTCGGGCTCCTGGTGCATGGAGCCTGCTTCTCCCTCTGTCTATGTCTCTGCCTCTCTCTCTCTGTGTGTGTGTGTGTGTGTGTGTGTGTGTGACCATCATAAATAAATAAAAATTTAAAAAATAAATAAATAAATTCTGTTCTTATGGCTCCCTATACTTTTCCTTTTTGCCATTTGCATGGCCAGTAAATTAATATTTATAACTGACCACTATATCAGAAGCTTCACAAGGACAGGACATCTCTCTTCTGCTCTGGTTTCGATTTGCAGAGTCTATTACAGGAACTGTTTGTTGCGTCCTAGTCAGCTTGGGCTGCCATAACAAAATACCATAGCCTGTGTGGCTTCAACAGAAGACATTTATTCCTCACAGTTCTGAGGCTAGAAATCTGAGGTCAAAGTGGCAGCATGCTCAGGTACTGGTAAGACCTCTCTTCTTAGCTTGCAGATGACTGCCTTCTCACTGAGATCTCACATGGTGGACAAAAAGAATGATATCTCTCTTTTGCTTAGAAGGCCACACTATTTACAAGTTAGGACCCTATCCTTAAGATTTCATTTAACCTAAATTACCTCCTAAAGACGTATCTCTAGATACAGGCACACTGGGGAATAAGACTTCACCATGAACTTGTAGAGGCGATACCATTATGTCTATATAGCATGTGAAAAGATTAAGTATGAAATAAATATATGCTAATATTAACAAAAGGGAACATAAAAGTATTTAAAAATAAGCAATATAAATATGATTTATTTCCATATTATAGCCATTGAAAAAAAGGTCATCAGGTTAATAAAGTCAGAGAGAAAATGAGCAAAACATGTAGCCAAAAAAGGTATATAATCCAATACTCAATGCAACATTCGGTGATCATATAATGGCAAATGGTACTGGCAATGAAGTTTCAAAGCTGAAACACTTGATAGTCTATAACTGAAAAAGAGCCATAGCCAAATAATTATAATCCTTTAAAATAAGTGTCGGACCATTCCTCAGTCCCCATTTTCCTCAACTCACTAGAACCTGGTACTTGCCCCTCTTACCCCCTCAACTACAAGGCTGAACGCTGACCAATGATCTCCTCTTTGCTAAAGCCAATGCACACTATTAATTGTCATGCAGGGTCTCTATATATGGCCAGTCTGTATGGCAATTCTACCCAAATCAAGGAGACACCCTTCCCAGGCCAGCACCGTACAGAACTGTGCAGTGTACAGCCTATACATTGAAGCCAGTGTCTGGTCTTTGACCACTCCCCACAATACCCAATGCTATTAACTAATCCCTCTTCCTAGAAAATACCCATCCATTGAATTGTGTAACACTGTATCCAGATTCTCAGTCTTACCTTTCTTGTTCCTCTCTTTTTCTACTGTGTGAGCTTTGATCCTTTAAATGCTCCTAGGCCCCCTTCTCAGTCCATTCACACTCTGCATGGTGATCTCGTGCACTGTCATAGTGGCACTCTCCATTTGAATGCTGATGACTCCCAAATCCACTTTTAGTTCACATCTCTGTTCTTAATTCCACATCCTTAGAATCAGCATCCCCCCAGAAATCTGTTGGAATGTTCTACAGGCCACAAAAACTTGACATGTCCAATGGTATAACAAAACGGACTAAAAAACTAAAACTGAGAACAACATTCCTAGCCATTGGCCAAGACTCCACAATGGGAGAGCATTTCTGTCAATTCATTTTTATGTTTTTAGGGTTTTTGTTATTTTTATTTTGATTTTCGTTTTTGCTGTTATTTTGATTTTCGTTTTTGCTCCTACTTCATGTGTCTCAGGCCTGAAGAATGGGTAGGAAACCTCTTTTCTTCCTATGAACATTGTAAACTGTCTCAAAATTCCATTCCAAATTCTCTCTTGCATGCCTTACTACCTGCCAGTGGCTAGAAAACTAAAGTTCAAATATCCCACATTCCCTTACAGCTCAAGTTTCACACATGATAGCTTCCACCAAGCTGATATACCTCCTCAGTCTTATGAAAGCAGAAATGATGACTGTATTTGTGCTGGTTCTTCTAGCAAGCTTTGTTTTGCAGGTATTTGGTTATTTTTCAGTGAAAGTTACTGTGATCCCAGTATCCAGTTTGGTGGGACTGAGAAGCAGAGTGTGAGACCTTCATTTCTTGGCATTCGACGGGGCTCAAGAAATGTGGTCCTTGAGCCAAAAGCTATGGATGCTGTCTCCCCAGTTTCCTGATCCTCTGTGTTGTTCTGAGGGCCATTTCAAGTCTGCATGGGGTGTTGAAGACAGGACACATAGTCCGAGGTTCACTCATGGTGAGGAGATTCTAAGGGGGACCTCCTACATAAATCTGGGTTTTAATTTCAGTATAAGGGTGAACGAACAATAAATCTGTTGCTCAGAGGAATACAGAAGGAAACTTGCTAATGTCAACACTGGTATTCAGTAAAAGGAAAGGAAAAAAATCCTCCCTAGGGCACAGAAGAATTTTTTACATAAAGAGTACAAGACATGAAGGAGATGATTAATAAATTCAACTACAGTACATGATGAACTTCTGTTCATTAAAAACTACCACAAAGAGCAAAATACCAGTTACACAAACTGGCAAAAGATATTTGCATTAGAAAAACCAATCAAGGATTAGTATTTAGAATACATAAAAAAAAAAAAACTTCAAAAAAACCAAAGCAAAACCACCTACCAAAAAACAGGCAAGAAAAAAAAGACATTTTACAGAAAACACAGTGTCAGAGATGAGATGTTGAATGCTGGTAACGATGTAGGATGACAGCAATGCTCAACCACCACTCATAGCCTTGTCATTTGAAAACAGTTTAGTGCTGCCCGATGAGGTTGTGTATGTACATGCCCTAGGATGCTCTTACCTTTACTCTTAGAAATACACTCCTACCCGTGTGTGCCAAAGTATGTACAAAAGAGCTCATAATAGCACTGTTTATACGAGCAAAACAAGATAAAACCCAAATGCCTATCAAGGGTGGAATGAATTATACACCATGATATATTAATATACCAGAACACTACACCAAAGTGAGAATAAGTGGGGACTATACTAAATAGGGCGATTTATGTGAAAGCACCAATTTCTGGAAGAAGACCCACTTACAGTGTGATTTCATTTACAGAAATTAAAACAACACAACCCTTTCAGAAACAAACTTATTTTATACACGGTGTTTTTAATTGTATAGTTAATTTAATCAGAAATAAAGATCATTTGATAGGTGATAAAAGTACTATTCTTTCAGCATAGCATCTGATAAAATCCATCTGTAAAAATGTAAAGCATTTCTATAGTTTAAATAAAGATTGAAAGAGAATCAAATATCACTATACCCATTATCCAGTTTAACAAATACACGACCACTACTTTATTTTTTTTTAAGATTTTATTTATTTATTCATGAGAGACACATACACACACACACGCACACAGAGAGAGACAGAGAGAGAGAGGCAGAGACACAGGCAGAGGGAGAAGCAGGCTCCATGCAGGGAGCCCAACGTGGGGCTCGATCCTGGGTCTCCAGGATCATACCCTGGGCTGCAGGCAGCGCTAGTCCACTACTTTAAAAGCGCCCTCAAAATGCTCCATTATAGACTTCTCCTTCCTCCCAGACATAATGATATTGATTTATTCTTAAACCTAGTTTTATATATGTGTTATTTTACATGCATATTATATATTTTAATATTTTATAGAAATACAAACATTGAATATCTATTCATTTCTATAAGTATATATTTAACATAAGTTTTCTTATATGTATTTTATTTTGTAAGACAGTTTCAATAGTTATATATACATATATTCTTATTTAAGAATATGAAGTTACGGAGACAAATGCAGATTAGTGGTTACCTGGGGCCAGGCATAGGTGCGGGGCAAATGGGCCTGAGGAATCTTTCTGTGGTAATGGCAAGCTTTAAAACTGTATTATTGTGGTGTTTGCCCAACTCAAATATTTACTAAAAGCCATTTAACTGCATTTTTATAATGAGTAAATTTCATGGTTTACAAATTATACTTAAAAAGTGTGTGTGTGTGTGTTTGGTTCTCCTGAGAGGTCTTCCTTGACTAGCCTAGGCAACAGTTTGTTCACATCCCTTTGTTACTATACCTATCAAATCAGGATACACTGCTTGGCCTGTTTTCAACTACAGTTTAAAGCTCTTAAAAAATAATAATAATAAATAAAAACAAAACAAAGCTCCTAGAGAGCAAGAATTTTTTTTGTATTCTGCATCACTCTTCCACAACCCATCCCAATACATCCCAAAGTAGCACTTAAAATTTTCTCACTCACTATTAAATGAATTAATGACTGGGAGTTCTGCAGGTAAATGAGAGTATCAGCCACTCTATTGAGAAGGTATATGGTGCAAGAGAGTGGTCTAGTTTCATTCTTCTGCATGTGGATGTCCAATTTTCCCAGCACCATTTATTGAAGAGACTGTCTTTCTTCCAGTGGATCGTCTTTCCTCCTTTGTCGAATATTAGTTGACCATAGAGTTCAGGGTCCACTTCTGGATTTTCTATTCTGTTCCATTGATCTATGTGTCTGTTTTTGTGCCAGGACCACACTGTCTTGATGACCACAGCTTTGTAGTACAACCTGAAATCTGGCATTGTGATGCCCCCAGCTATGGTTTTCTTTTTTTAAATTCCCCTGGCTATTCGGGGTCTTTTCTGATTCCACACAAATCTTAAAATAATTTGTTCTAACTCTCTGAAAAAAGTCCATGGTATTTTGATAGGGATTGCATTAAACGTGTAAATTGCCCTGGGTAACATTGACATTTTCACAATATTAATTCTGCCAATCCATGAGCATGGAATATTTTTCCTTCTCTTTGTGTCTTCCTCAATTTCTTTCAGAAGTGTTCTATAGTTTTTAGGGTATAGATCCTTTACCTCTTTGGTTATGTTTATTCCTAGGTATCTTATGCTTTTGGGTGACTCCTTAATTTCTCTTTCTTCAGTCTCATTGTTAGTGTATAGAAATGCCACTGACTTCTGGGCATTGATCTAAATGTGAGACAAGATTCCATCAAAATCCTAGAGGAGAACACAGGCAACACCCTTTTTGAACTCGGCCACAGTAACTTCTTGCAAGATACATCCACAAAGGCAAAAGAAACAAAAGCAAAAATGAACTATTGGGACTTCATCAAGATAAGAAGCTTTTGCACAGCAAAGGATACAGCCAACAAAACTCAAAGACAACCTACAGAATGGGAGAAGATATTTGCCAATGACGTATCAGATAAAGGGCTAGTTTCCAAGATCTATAAAGAACTTCTTAAACTCAACAGCAAAGAAACAAACAATCCAATCATGAAATGGGCAAAAGACATGAAGAGAAATCTCACAGAGGAAGACATAGACATGGCCAACAAGCACATGAGAAAATGCTCCGCATCACTTGCCATCAGGGAAATACAAATCAAAACCACAATGAGATACCACATCACACCAGTGAGAATGGGGAAAATTAACGAGGCAGGAAACCACAAATGTTGGAGAGGATGCGGAGAAAAGGGAACCCTCTTACACTGTTGGTGGGAATGTGAACTGGTGCAGCCACTCTGGAAAACTGTGTGGAGGGTCCTCAAAGAGTTAAAAATAGACCTGCCCTACGACCCTGCAATTGCACTGTTGGGGATTTACCCCCAAAGATTCAGATGCAATGAAACGCCGGGACACCGGCACCCCGATGTTTATAGCAGCAATGTCCACAATAGCCAAACTGTGGAAGGAGCCTCGGTGTTCATTGAAAGATGAATGGATAAAGAAGATGCGGTTTATGTATACAATGGAATATTACTCAGAAATGACATTACCCACCATTTGCTTCAACATGGATGGAACTGGAGGGTATTATGCTGAGTGAAATAAGTCAATCGGAGAAGGACAAACATTATATGTTCTCATTAATTTGGGGAATATAAATAATAGTGAAAGGGAAGGGAGAAGAAATGTGTGGGAAATATCAGAAAGGGAGACAGAACATAAAGACTCCTAACTCTGGGAAACAAACTAGGAGTGGTGGAAGGAGAGGAGGGCGGGGGTCGGGGGTGAATGGGTGACGGGCACTGAGGGGGACACTTGACGGGATGAGCACTGGGTGTTATTCTGTATGTTGGCAAATTGAACACCAATAAAAAATAAATTTATTATTTAAAATAATTAATTAATTTAAAAAAATAGGTGTGAAATTGCATCATATTCTGAGGGAAGAACAAAGGCAGCAAAGTGAGAGTGGAGTTTAGAGTACTTGCTCTGGACCCTGGACGTTAAGTCCAATTCTAAGTGTACTGCTTAGAAAAAGTATAATCTGGGCAAACTGTTTAATTGTCTGTGCCTCAGTTTCCTTATGTATGAAGTGGAGATTATCTTCCTCAAGACAATCTATTCTTATACTATTTGGAATAATATAAAACATTTAAAACAATGCCTAACCAATAAACCTAGCAAAAGATACTTGACATCATTAATCAGTAGGGAAATGCAAATTAAAACTACAATGACATACCAATATACATTTACCAGAATGGCTAAAATTACAAAGTCTGAAAATACCAAGCATGGACAAAGATGGAGAGCAAGTGAAATTCTCATCATTACTGTTGGAAATAAACATTCACTTTGGAAAACTGGTAGTGTTTCTAAAGCAATTAAAATCTACCTATTCTAATGACCCAGGAAGGAATACTGACCAATGACGTTTAGAAAGTTGCAGTTTAGGATTGAATGAAGGGGGCTGTGAATGACTTCCCAACAGAACCCTGGAAAGCTCCCTAATTTAGATTTTGCATGATGGACAAAGGCAGGAAAGGCCTCAAAAGGCCTCGTTGCCTCCTTTTAGGATTGCAGTTGAGATTTGCAAGCCTATAAAGTGAAGTAATATTTGTAAAGCATTTAGAAACAATGCCTGGCATAGCATGTTGTACTAATATTTGATAAAGATATTTTAAAAAAAAATACCTACTCTGTGGGCCCCCAGAATTCATTCTTACATATATACCAAAAAAGAAAACACAAAATACAAACACAGAAGGTCTTTTACAAGAATATTGATAGCAGTTTTATTCATAACCCAAAACCAGAAATTCAAATGTCCACCCAGAGGAGAAAAATGATAAACTGTAGTAGATCCATAAATGATAAGTGGCATATTCCCTAGTAAAAACAGACAAACAAAAAACCCCAAGAACTATAAATACAAAACATAAATGTATCTCTAAAACATTACGCTGAGCAGAATAAGTCAGGTACAAAAGAGTAGACGCTATATATTTCTATGTGAACAAAGGCAAAACTATTGTACAGTGACAGACATCAGTATAGTGAGGTGCTACGAGAGGGAGAGAAGTGGCTAGAACAGGGCAACACAACTTTCCGGAGTGATGGGAATTTATACCTTGATCTGATTCACAGCAGGAAGGACTGAAAATATTTACCAAGTTGTACACTTACTTTTTTTTTTTTATTAACTCTATGTATTATTTACAAAGCAAAATACTCCTAACATTACAAGGTTTTTTCCCCCAATTACAATGTTTTATCCATTTTTAAAAAGTATCTTTGGGCAGTAAGTATGCAACCAAATTACTACTGTCAATTCCAGGAAATAATCACAATTACACATGGCTGAGACCAAAAAAAAAAACCCAAAAAAACAAAAAACAAACAAAAAACAAACAACTAATAAGAATGTTTTAAAACCCAAGTGTCTCTCAAAGAAGGGGAAGCAAACAATGACAGGTGATTATAGCCTCTCTGCTGGAAGGAGAACTCCTTATAAAATCTATGGATCACTATCTAGTATGTACTTCTCTCATCCTGCCTCTTTCATAATAATCTTAGAGAAGTTTCATAATACTCTTAGAGATCTTACTTTTGTTGTTTGAAAAGCATTTGTTTTTACCAGGATGCTCAATTAAATGCTTTTAAATATTATTCAGGTTTTCTTATTGACTTTCAAATCACCCATGAACTTCCTCTTCTAGGCCCACATTAAATACTAAATATATATGTTCATACACACAGACATATGTTATTTATACATACATAATACATATACACACATGCAAATATATATGTATTTATACATATATATAAAAAATAGGTTCTCCATTTCCTACTAGGATATTGAACTTAATTGTGTGCTGACTACTAAGGTTCATTCATGGTGGGGATAAGAAAAACACTGACCATTATCTTCAACTTACATCTATGATATTCCACTTAAAACTTTAAGGGCATGTTAATGTCAGCAGCTAAAGGTAAAATTAATTTTAACCGTGGAAGATGGGATGTCTTCTGAATACCACTTTGAAATGTTTTCAGTGGTAAAGTCAAATAAGGTAAAAGAACCTAAGCCAAGTGTGAAGGGATAGGTGTGCACCTGTGCACATGCTCACAGCATTCAGATACGAGAAAACTGTTTGAAGACCAGAGTTCACACTACTTACCGTAAAGATCTGATCCTCAAGGTATTTCATGAAACAACCAGAACTTGCTATACATTTTCTGCATTTCCAACAATGAAGAAAACTTAGGTCTTCTTGATTATGATTTCTAGTGACCAATTCTTCACTTCTTTTCATCTGTGGAAAAAATAATACATTTTTAAAATGTTGAACTGTGTCAGATTAAATTTGATTTTTCTAAACCCTCACCACAATACTAGCTACATGGGGAGCAGAAGAAAGAGAATTATCATTTATTGAGGTACCTACTAGTTACCAGGTCTTAGGCTAGCAGCCCTCTATAAACTATGCCCTGGATTGAAAGTTCCATTTAATTATGATGATGATGAATTTTGTAACTGACTACCAACTTATTTCACTTTTGTAGAGATTTTTACATCTATTTCTTTCCATCTTTCTCTCACTAAAAGTCATAAAAGGCAATTGATGAAGGCTCAATTAAATAAGTTAGTACAGTGGCATTAATAGAGTCATAACAAAGAACTAGACATGTTCTTTTAAATAGATTTTAAATACCACAGCATTAAATTTTAAATATAATACAATTTATTGAGTTGTAGTTAATTATGTAAAAATGGGAATTACTTACTTAAAATTTATGGCAAAAATTCTTTATCCTGAATGCAGTAATTTCTCTTGTATATTATACTCAGTGGAACCGTTACTATACTACATCTTGTGGTGGATGTAGTCAAACAAAAAGACTTAGAGAACACTCCTATCAATTTTGTAGTCTATTTTTTTACACTGGAGATTTTATGTAAATAATGTAAATTAGACCAGTTTGGCAGAAGAGTTTCACACTAATAAGGATCCCAAAATAGGTGAAGTATTTTTAATAACCTGCATGATAACTATTAGGAAGAAACGAAATGTTTATTAAGCTATCCAGAAGGGACTGACAGGTTCCCTGGCCACACTTCTTCATTTTTCATTCATTCATTGAACATTTACTGACAGCTAACCAAATGCCACACAGTGGGCCAAACTATGGGGGTGACAAGCTGAGTAACACTCACTTTCTCTCATGGAAGTGCTCACTGTGCTATAGCTCAACAGTTTTCTACCCCAGCTCATCACAACCTCTTGGGAAGCTTTAAAAACTGATGCCGAGGCCCCACTCCTAGAAATTTTGGCTTATGTGGAGGTGGGGAGGGAGTGAGGAGTGGGGACTTTTAAAGAAGTTCCCCAGGTGATCCTGTAGTATGGTCAGGGTGAAGGCAGAGATGTACTACACAGCTATTGACTAAACTGCAACAGATGTAAGGGCTGTAAAAGAGGGAACACAGATGAACCTTAACCAAATTGAAAGGATTTAAGGGACCCTGCCTGGGAGAGCATGGCATGCCCCTCCTGCAGCCTGTCTAGCTCTGACCTTCAGGTAGCTAATCCCAGTTTTGTCTCCATGGACATCCTTAGAGCCCATCTCAGTCCAGCTGACTACTCTGTTTAAACTATGTGCTCGGGGTGCTTGGGTGGCTCAGATGATTAGGCATCCACCTGCGGGTCAGGTCATGATCTCTGGGTCCTGGGATGGAGCCCTGTGTCATTGGGTTCCCTGCTCAGCAGGGAGTCTGTTTCTCCCTCTGCCTCTCCCCCTGCTCATGCTCTCTCTCTGTCTCCAATGAATAAATAAAATCTTAAAAAAACAAAACAAAACGATGTCCTCAACAATTGCAATATCTTAATTTGCAAATGTCCTATCTCCTCTTGCTTGATGTGCCCTTCTTCATTGTTGAAACCCTCTCTTTTACTTAACTCCTTTGGCACTCCTTCCTTCTCTCTATATCCTTTTTAGTGTCTTATGCTCTCATGTCCCTCTTAACCACAAGTGGTTCTCAGCCAGGAATGTGGAATACAAGGAGGGGTCCCATCAGAATCAGGGATGGAGAAACTCCCAATCTGCCTATGCTCCCTCTCTCCTTAAGATCCACACACATCTCCTTGTTTCTCCACCCCTCCCCCACGTATCCAGGTTTTTCCATGCTTTCTTGGGGTGCAAGTATATACTTAGAAAAAACCCTGTAGATGAGTCTACTAAGTCTTCACTGAAAATTACACTTTGTGACAAGTCCTATATCGATGATTTCTAAAATCTATATATCTAATTTTTAGCTTATTCCAAAGCCCTAGAGAAATAATTTTAAATTCCAGATGGCAACCGCATATCTCCAAATGGATCTCTTTCAAGGGCCTTTGTACTACTGGCTGTTTGCTGTCTAGATCTACGCTACCCTATATGGTAGCCACTAGTCAGATATATTCGGAGAACTTCAAATGTGGCTAATTTCAACTGAGATGTGCAGAAAATGTAAAGTACACACTGGATTTTGAATACTTAATAGGAGAAAAAGAATGCCAAATATCAATAGTTTTACATTGATTTCATGTTGAAATATTTTCAATATACTGAGTCAAGTAAACTATTGTGTAAACGTTAATTTCACTTGTTTCTTTTTCTTTTGACTACTACCGATTTTAAATTACATATGCGACTTGTGTCATGCTACATTTGGATAAGATTTGTCCAGACCTCCTCCTCAAAGGTGTTTGCATCCTCCTTCTCACTCAGATCTTGGCTCAAAGTCATCCCCCTTTAGCATAGTATACTGAGCACCTGGGGGAGCTTATTTAAATGTAGGTCCCGGGGCCACATTCCCAGAGATTCTAGTTCAGTGTTTCTACAGTAGGAATTGGCATATTTAACAAGCACACTAGGTTATTATTAGAGTGATCCAAAGACCACACTTTGAGAGATACCATCCTACAGAATACAGTCTGTGCTCCATATTTTGTCAAACACAGTCCCCTAGGTAGATCAAGGGATTTATGGGATGGAACTGTTGTGAATCTGACTGCAGTGGCGTTCATATGAATCTATACATGTAATAAACTGCCCAGAGGTAAATACACACACACACACACAAACACACAAAAGAGCACAAGTAACTGGTGAGATCTGAATAAAGTAAATAGTATGAAGGGGTATGCAGATCTTCCCATGAACCTACAATTCACAATTCACAGACCTACAACTATCTCAAAATAAAAAGTCAGAAAAAAAACTTTTACTATATACATTAATAACTCAAAATTTTACAAGGTCATAGTATTTTTTACCAACTCAATGTCCTGACATACTTCTATAATCCTCCATAATGCCTCTTCTCTGCATACTTTTTGGTTGCCTCTTCGTACAAGGAATATTTTCTACAAGGAGAATGAGAGTATCATATAGCCTTTCCTCTTCAAAAAAAATCCAAAAACCAAAAAACAAAGCCTTTTTACACCCTTAAGATCTGACTCCAACCTGTTTCTCAAGCCTTGGCATCCCCTCCATGAGTACCCTACCACCAACACTAATACAGATCTTTGGGCAGTTCCCTAAAATTATTTTTTCCACTCTCATACTTTCAAATTTGTTGTTCTTTCTGTAATATCATTTCTCTTTCCTCTGACTTTAGGTTAATAAGTACTTTTTACCCTTGAAGGCTGAACTCAAATTTTTCTTTCACTGACACTCTCCAGGAAAACACAATTACCCCCCTTTCCATGCTCTCATAGTACCTTGCAGCACCTCTGCAGCAGCACTAGTCATGCTGTACTACACTTACCTCTGTGTATGTGTGTCCTATCAGTAACTACAAGTTCCTAAAAAGCACAGTATTCTATTCAACTCTTTATCTTTCCAATCAAACATGGTACCTGGTACCAAAAAAAGACACTCAACAAACATTTGTTGAAATCAAGTCAACAAGATCTGGGAGACAGTTCAGTTTACAAAATGTCTTTTTCCATTATCATGGGTTAAGATGTCTGGCCAACTGTTAGTGGGACAAACCAAATAGAAATCCTTTTGCAAGGATGTGAGGAGTCCAAGAAATAAAGCTATGTTTATATATATCTAAGCTTAAAAGGAGAACTGGAGGTTACCCAAAAGTGATATAAAAGAGCTGAGGTAGCTTCTGTCAAAGAATTTATGCTACAAGAAAGAGTCAAATATGGTAAATGAACCTATTTAACAGAATGGTGGTCTTTGAATAAATCTGAACACAGCGTCTTTATTGGCTCATCCGACCTCAGCACCCTAGATATTAGTATTGGTTTTAGGAAGAGGGAACTGTATAAGCAAATAGCTGAAAACTGGTTTCTGAACTCTGTGACACGCTGAAGTCTTAACAATTTTGGGCACCAGACATCTACACCACATGGCTTTAATCTCTGAGGACTTGGGGGTAGCAACTAGAATACTACTGAAACAAACAGAATAGACACAGGTGATCTTGGGAAACAGTATAACACAAAAATAAACTTACTGCTGAGTACATATGGCTGTCTCACAATGCTCAGAAATACACGCAGGGAGTGTGCAGGGGGGCTGGGTTCTGAGTCAACAGATGCAGATACAAACTGTAGAATTCTTTTTTTTTTTTTTTTAGATTTTATTTTCATTTATTCATAGGAGACACACAGAGAGAGGCAGAGATATAGGTAGAGGGAGAAGCAGGCTCCCTGCAAGGAGCCTGATGTGGGACTGGATCCCAGGATTCCGGGATCACACCCTGAGCCAAAAACAGATGCTCAACCTCTGAGCCACTCAGGCATCCCCAAATTGTAGAATGCTAATACTATTTTTCATATGACTGCAGTGCAACTTACAAGTGGGTAAGGCCTTAGGAATTCAGGTCTACTGGCACCTGGATGGCTCAGTTAGTTAAGCTTCAGACTCTTGATGTCTGCTCAGGTCATGATCTCAGGGTCATGGGAACAAGCCCTGCATGGGGCTGTACGCTCAGTGGGAATCCTGTTTGAGGATTCTCTTTCTCTCTCTCCACCTACCCCACTCCCTGCTCATGTTCACACGCTCTCTCTCTCTCTCTTTCCCTCTTTAGCTCTCTAAAATAAATAAGTAAACCAAAAAAAAAAAAAGGAATTCAGGTATAATACTTTCTGGTTGCTTTTTCTCACAAATTCCTCATTTCTTACTCCAGTTCTCATCAGATCAGATACACACATTTTTCTAACATGGAGTGCTCCCCTAATTCTTCCCACCTATGGCACAGGCTTTGTCATGCTAATCTTCTTATCTCCTACCCCATTTGTGTCTCTTGGACCAAGCTAGCTGCTAATATCTGCTTGATTTTCTCCATGTTACCTGTTCAGAGATTTCCCCTTGGCTACCTTCACCACCTAAGCTGATACTCTTGCTACTTTCTGGTATTTCTTCAATATACTTGGAAATTTGGAAAATAATGTTTTCCTGAGTTATGCATATCTCCCAAATATCAACACATTTCATTACAGAATATCAAAGACAGCTGCATGAGTTAACATCACCACGATCCCCAGCAAAAAATAGTTATTTAACTATTGGGCTATAGTCAAGTTCATAGTGGTGGATACAAGTTTTCCAAAAGGCTCATTTCTCTTTAAAGCTAAAATTCTGGGATCCCTGGGTGGCGCAGCGGTTTGGCGCCTGCCTTTGGCCCAGGGCGCGATCCTGGAGACCCGGGATCGAGTCCCACATCGGGCTCCCAGTGCATGGAGCCTGCTTCTCCCTCTGCCTATGTCTCTGCGCCTCTCTCTCTCTGTGACTATCATAAATAAATAAAAATTAAAAAAAAAAAAAGCTAAAATTCTATCACCTGGAGCAAATACTGCCAAATATGCAAGTCCATGGTCTGTCAATCATTTAAGTAAAAACGGTATGTCATGGAAAAGTGTATGGTTCAGCTCTCAACTAAAACATCCAAAAGGGTTTTTCCTCAAGACCACCATCAGCCTCCAGCATACTACAGAAGTGCTTTATGCATTCTTTTTTTATTATTCAGAGAGTATTAGAAAGGTATTTCAGAAGAAAGATTTAATAAGATCAATAATATGTACTGCTTCAGTAAACAGTTTTTTTAACTGCATCTGAGAGCAGTAAAAAAATAAAATGAGTACTAGTACAATTTGTCACCAAAGCCATGATTCTGCTAAGGGACCAGCAGTTTTATTTGCTATTGCTTTTGCATTAATAAAAAGGTTAGCACATTAAAAGAGGCAAATGACCTCTTAATATTACCAAGAAAACAGTTTGGCCAGATTCTCTGAAAGGTCTTAGAGATACAAGGGACTGTGGACCACATTTTGAGAACTTACTTTATGTAAAGCTACTGTCCCCAAAATGTTGCCTATTAAAATTTTATTTCTCACCAATAACCTTTAAAATATTTAAGAAGGGTATCCCTGGGTGGTGCAGCAGTTTGGAGCCTGCCTTTGGCCCAAGGCGCGATCCTGGAGACCCGGGATCGAATCCCATGTCGGGCTCCCGGTGAATGGAGTCTGCTTCTCCCTCTGCCTGTGTCTCTGCCTCTCTCATTTTCTCTCTCTCTCTCTGTGTGTGTGTGTGTGTGACTGTCATAAATGAATTTTTAAAAAATTTAAAAAAATTAAAATATTTAAGAAGGAAT
Source organism: Nyctereutes procyonoides (assembly GCF_905146905.1). Taxonomy (NCBI): domain Eukaryota; kingdom Metazoa; phylum Chordata; class Mammalia; order Carnivora; family Canidae; genus Nyctereutes; species Nyctereutes procyonoides. Next base: position 35,368,924 of record NW_026575052.1, read on the forward strand.
TATGAGTCCTGATGGGGAATTATATTAGTAATGAATTAAGGTGAAATTTTCTGTAAATTATAAACTCCATAAAAAAGCTTTATTCCTTTTTCTACCTTTTGCTATTTACCACTTTTCAGAGAAAAATATCAGCATTTGGCACAGAAATAATCCCACACTCCTGGGTCTTCAAGATTCCCCACCTTCTCAGTTGTTCTTAAGTTTAAACTGGACCTGAAGTAAACAAAATTATCCATTTTTAAAATTAATCTAAAACTAGAAAACATGAAAAACCACAAAACAACTTTAAAAATTAAAACAGAACTCAAATATCTTCTCTAAAACCCATAAAGAGTAGGAAGGGAGGTCCACACAAACTTTACCAATCCTTTAAGAAATAGTCCTTATAACTTGTGCAACTATATAACTTATTATAAAAGAATAGCTGTAAAAAGACTAGCTCCAAAAATATAATGTAACCTTGATGTACCAAGTAGACAAAAATACATAAAATGAGTGTAAGAAAATTATATGCCATTTTTTTTACAAACATAGATGCTAGAAGCCTAAATAAAACATTAGTTAATAGAGCCCACCAATTAAAAGAACAAAGTATTTTGACCAAATAAGATTATTTTCAGAAATTCAAGGAAGGTACAAATGGAAAATGAATCTGTTCAATATATTCAACAAACTAAAAGATTCAAAGAAAAAAATGCACACAACCACCTTAAAAGATGCAAAATAAAACTTGGGGTGAAATTCCACACTTAGTCATCATTAAAAAATTAAAATACTTAGCATTGTAGAAATAAAAGGAAGCTCCCTTAACTTGACAAGTTTATTGAAAACTTTAGCAATTATATTACTTGATCATGAAACTTTAAAAGCATTCCCTGAAAATCAAGAAGACAATGATGCTCACTATTTACCATATAATTCAACTTCATAACAGAACTACTAGTTAACACAGTAGAAGGAAAGTAAATAAAAGGTTTAAGGACTGAAGAGGTACTAAGTGAAAAGTAAACTAAATTTCTCTTCATGACATCATTTTTTTCTTTTTTGGGCTGCAGAGGTTTCCATCTTCTTAGGACTACATGAATCACAGTGGTTAGCAGGTTCCTTGTTGCTTGATACTGAGGAGAAAATATGTATGGATAAACATTTTTGTCATGATCACAGACACACACACACATACACACACACTTCTTTGTTCTCTTACCACGTTGCTCATTCTCTTGATTTTCATCTCAACTACATCACTTTCATTTACTTGGTATTGTATATAAAATTTTCATATGTTGGTATATGTATTTGGTTTATAATGTTTAAATTCAACTTTTTAAGACGATATTTACTTATTTTTTTATTTGAGAGAAACAGAAAGAGAGCATGAACTCATGGGGAGGGGGAGGGGCAGAGAAAGAGGGAGAGAGAAAATCGCAAGCTGACTCCACCCTGAGCACCAAGCCTGACCCAGGGCTTGATCTCAGGACCCTGAGATCATGACCTGAGCTAAAATCAAGAGTGGACTCTTAACAGACTGAGCTACCCAGGCACCCCTAAATTCGACTTTTTGATTTACATTCAGTACTCCCAGTATTACTAATGAGCAGAAAGACACCCTCCCCAATTACATTTCTTACCAGTTTATGTGGTAAGAATAAAATCATGGAAAATATTTTCCCACACTGTTCCCTTATTTGAAGGACATAGCGTGCTGCTGAAAGAAATCTGCTGGGACACCATGTTACATTTTAAAATAATATAATGCAGTACTAGTAAATGTACTAATTCTAACGTAGTATTGGATTCTCAGTCTGGGCACCTATTTATGGGTACATGTACTCACTGTGAAAACTCACCAGGGTGTACACTTATGGTTCATTTATTCTTCTCTAAGTAACAACTTTCAATATAAAAATTCCTTGAAAAGCTTGCAGTGATTTCAAAGTCAGTCCGTGCTTCCCCCTCCCCTATCATATAATCCCATGGTTGTTCCTATTTGAGAACAGTGGTGAAGAATGCTTGATATGGAGCAATGTCTACAGTGGAAACTTTCATCTAGTCCTGGTTACAAGGTCAGTTTTTGTGATACGTAGAAGTCAAGCAATTCCAATGGGAATGGGACAAGGAATCAAAGACGTGTTTTCCTACCTCTGCTTAGAGGGGGACTACCTATCTATTACCAAGGGAATAATTGGAGAGTGCGGAAAATGCAGGAGTGTGCCTCTGTTACTCTCTCATTATAAAACTGAGATGTCAAAAATCAATTTATACATGGATAAATGCTCCTAGCCCCTTTCGCCACCAAAGAATGTGTTAAATGCTAAAGAAGCCCTTTGTAATCCAAATACCGAACAAATTGGAACGGGTCAAGACAGAAAGATCTAATGTAAAGACCTCTCACATAAGCATAAGAGTTCACAATGTGCAAACTCTTCACACTCACTTTCTTTTAACACATCAGACAACAACAAAAATTTTTTGTACTTCATGCATAGAACTATATATTCTCACTTTCGTACCAAAATGGTAAAGAAAGTTTTAAAGTAGTGACTTCCAGTAGTTTCATCATTTTTATATATTATCATCTAATATTTGAACAGAGGGAGGGAGAGATGAGCCAGTGGAACACAGGAGAATTTTAGGGCAGTGAAACTACAGTTTAGAATATTGTAATAGTGGATGCATGATGTTATATGTGTGTTAAAATCTACAAAACTATATACAACACAAAGTGCAGACCCTGATGTAAATAATGAAGTTAATTAAAAATATTTTATCTGGGCAGCCCAGGTGGCTCAGCGGTTTAGTGCCGCCTTCAGCCCAGGGCGTGATCCTGGAGACCCAGGATCGAGTCCCACGTCGGGCTCCCTGCATGGAGCCTGCTTCTCCCTCTGCCTGTGTCTCTGCCTCTCTCTCTCTCTGTCTCTCATGAATAAATAAATAAAATCTTTAAAAATAATAATATATCAACATCCGTTCAATTATGACATGTGCACACACCAACAAAAGATGTTAATAGGAGAAACTGCAGGCTGAGAGGGAATACATAGGAGTTTTCTTTACTTTCTGATCAATTTTTTTTGTAAAGCTATTAACTGCTGTAAAATTAAGTGCCTTAATTAAAAACATATAATTATTTTGATATCTAATAACAGCATTATTTACTCAAAGTTATTAGTACTAACAAAATAAGGTCAATTTACTTTTGCCTTGGTTATTTAAATAATTCAAAATAGCTCTCCCTCTGCTATTTGATATAAATATTGTTTTTTATTTTTTATTTTATTTTTTTAAATATTGTTTTTCTTAAATATGAGAAAAATTTCTACATTGTCAGTATGATACCTGTTTTGGTTTACTTGAGATACTGTACCAGAATACCACAGACTGGGTGGCTTAAACAACAGAAATGTATTTGTTCACAGGTCTGGAGGCTAGAAATCCACTATCAGGATGCCGGAAATTTGGATTTCTCTTTCTAGCTTCCAGACAGCTGCTTCCCCCCCCCCCCCCATATCTTCACATGGCCTTTTGGCTGTGCATGTACATTTCTGGAGCCTCTTCCCATTCTTATAAGGGTACCAGTCCTCTTAGATTATGGCCTTACCCTTATGACCTCATTCAACCTTAGTTACATCTTTAAAGGCCCTATCTCCAAATACCAACATATTGGGGGTTAGCATTTGAACACATGATTTGATGGGGTGTTGGACACCAGGGTTCAGTCCATAACATTTCTTCTTCTGGTGCCCAAAATGCACAATCTGCTCACAAGGAAAATACATTCACTCTATCCTAACAGGTCCAAAAATCTTAAACCAATCCAGATTCAATTCCAATTCTCAAGTAGCATCTAAATCAAGTATGAGTGACACTTGAAGTATTCCTGGGGCAAAATTCTTCTACAGGTGTGAATCTGTGAAACCAGAAAAATAATGTGCTTCTAAAATAAAGTGGTGGGATAGTCAGGGGATAGACACAGTTCTATGCACGAAATACAAAAATGTTTTTTATTGTTGGACTGATGTGTTAAGCTGTTAAAAAAAAAAATCAATGCAAAGAGAAAATTTTGAAAAAAAAGACCAAAGCCCAGGGAAGTACAAAACCTAGCAAGTTAAATTTCTTGGATATTAAGGCTCAACAACAATTCTCTTGGGCTCGATGCTCGGCCCTTAAGGAACCACCGAGGTGGTCGTTTTGTGTTCTGTCCACTGCACAGGCAGCCGGGCACCCTCAGCCATGGGAGGCAGTCTTGCCCACGAGGCTATGAGCAATGACAGTCTGGCTGGATGAAACTGCAGAGGTGGGGATAGCCTTGCCCTCTGGGCCTGTGTCCTTGGGGCCTGGGCAAGCAGTGACAATCCTGCTGATCTCTCAATTACCTTCACAGTCATTCTGCCTTTTCTGTGAAGGATAAGATATGTTCGCAGCTGGGTAGCTCTCTTGTCCTATTTTGTAGGATCCCATAAATTTAAGAGTCTTTCTTTCCTCTATCCCCTTTCGTTCAAACTGGCAGTGTCTCTGCTGGGATAATCTCATCTCTATTCTTTGTATGTGTAGAGAAGGCTAATGAGATCCAAAGGTAATCTCTTTTTGGAGAAATTAGGACAATATTCCTACTGGATTAGGGCCTGATGCTATGACCTCATTTAGCCTTAATTACCTCCTTAAAGTCCCTACCTCCAAACACAGTTATGTTAGGGCTTCAACATATGGATATGGGGTGGAAGGGAAACAATTCAATCCATAACAGTACCTAGAGAACCCAAGCCAGTCTTCTCAACTTTGACATTATTAGAGTGCTCAAGTTTTAATGTGTTTACTGTTAAAGAACATATAAAAGTTATGGCATACAAGAGAAAAATATTTAGTTTGTAATTCCTCAAAAGGTAAAAGTTATGTTACTGAATAAGAAAGAAATATCAAAAAGTCAGACAGCCAAAGAATTTAGAGATCTCCTATCAATTATTTATGAATTTCTTAACAATTAGCACCAAAGGATGTAACACTGGTAAAAATGTTGTGTGAGTAACACAAACCAAATGAGAAAACACTAAACTGATTTAGCCAATTCAGACCATCTCAGAGTGAATAATATTCTAACCTTTTTTTTTATTTTTTAAGAAAAAGCTAATGAAACTACAATAAGGGTTGATGTCAACCTCAACTCTCAATAATACTATGTCAACTCAGTACCATATTACTATTATGTTATCTAAATGAAAAAGCATCTATATTCCTCTTGTCTGCTGAAGACTGGCTTGGAAGCAGTAGGTCTATAGATAAATATGCCAAAGGGAGTATATTTTCTGCGGAAGAGATAGGATTCCTCTTTAATGTACAACCTAAACAGACATCAGCTCTTATAAAGGAATGACACCTTGGAGAAAAATAAATAAATCCAGATGGACTGACAGTCTTACTCTGTTGCAATGATGACAGTAGTAAAAAAATTGAAACTATTAAAAGAAATTTGAAAAGGTTTTTCTTTTAAGATTTTATTTATTTGAAAGACAGAAAGAGTATGATCAGAGGGAGGGACAGACTTCCCATTAAGCACGAATCTAATGTGGGTCTCAATGCCAGGACCCTGAGATCGTGCCCTGAGCTGAAGGCAGATGTTTAACTGACTGAGCCACCCAGGTGCTGAGTATTTCTTTTATATATGTGACTTTCCTGTATATATAAGGTTAATCAAAATATACTGATGTCTGGAAGGATTTTTTAGAGAATGACTACTAAAATCAGAGGCAAAATGACTTGCAAAATAGGTATATTCCACTACTGGTTAAGAAATACACTGGTCATATCCTCTGGGGACTTAAATATGTGTATATGATTTTTTTTCCTTAAAAGCCTCAAGGTATATTTTTAGCTTTTAGCCTAAGGCATAGTTTGTCAACTAAAGGTTGTCTGCTGGAAATGTTTGGAACATTCTGTCTCCATAAAATGGGGAGGATTATTCTCCTTTTGTAATATAAGAGAATAGAATCTTCTTAATGAAAGAGAAATCTTATTGTTATATAGGACACAGTAACCCCAGAAGTGAGCCACCACTATTTTGCTTTGGAACCATGATTGTGAACATGGAGAGAACACCATATATGTAGTAATGAGAGTAACCTGCACAGGTATCATTTTATATGCTGATACCATGACAGCTCCCCTTGCTGATGATCTAATGTGTGTTGTGAACAGAGAAGAATAAAAGGCCAAAGAAGAAAGTACTAACACACTGCAATCAATTGTCAGTGAAAACTTACAAAAACAAATGACCTAGTGTTCAGAGCAGTAAATGGTCACTACATTTGTTTGTGACCTCTACAGTAACACATCAGGACCCAGGAAGCAACCCTATGTTAAAGCAGAAATTTAAAAGTGGTCCTCCAGCTATGACTGGATTCCTATGGAGTGTATATCCCCTACGTGGCTCAACAGCTATTTCTAGAACACACATTATTTAGTGAAGGCTAGCTTACAATGCAGCATTCCTCTTCTGTTAGTTTTCAGTCTTTCTCAAGGGTCTCAGATCCTGTACAAGTACAAATAAGAGACTGAATTTCTAAACTGTCAATTTTGCAGTTCTAGACTTGGTAGCTACAGTGACTAAAATGGCAATTAGAGCCAGCAAATTATTAATTCTAAAAATATCTAAGTCATCAATCAGAAAGAGAGACCTCAGTCTTCTTCAGTAGCTGTTGATGTTATACATTTCAGGTTTGGAACATGATAAAACCAACTTCAGCAACTTTATTGAAATAGTGCTACATATACTATGGTATTCACATCCAGAAACATCCTACTTGAAAACCATCCAGCTTCTGTTGCTAACCAAGTATTGAGTAGTTCAAACTACCTAACCTCCGTCTAGTTACCTCTTACCCATCTTCTCTTCCGCCTCTCTGGGAAATGCTCAAGTCTTAGCCATGATGCAAAGATATTCAACCTCAAGGAGAAAAGCTAAAAGGAATTTGATGCTGTAATAGCTACCAGTGACTTCCTACCCTCTCCTATAGCTTCTTAAGCTACATACTTCAATGCAACACTACCTCTTTATTCTTTTAAATTTCTCCTTTTTTCCTTTTCTCTTGCAAACGTACCTCAGACATTCAGTTTTGAATGGTCACTGCAGTTTATGAATATAAGTGACACTTTTGAGAATTGTAAAAAAAAAAATCATTGAAGTACATTTTGTTAACTTTTCTATTTTGATTAATTCTTTCCATTTTAACTGCTACCATTCTCTGGTAAAAGAACGAATGAATTTGGGGCACCTGGGTGGCTCAGTCAGTTAAGCATCTGACTCTTGATTGCAGCTCAGGTGGTGATCTTAGGGTCATGAGGTTGAGCCCCACAATTGGCTCTGTGCTGGGCGTGGAGCCTGCTGAAGATTCTCTCTCTCCCTCTCTCTCTGCTCCCAATCCTCCTGCTCTTGCACATGCATGTGCTCTCTCTCTCTCTCTCTCAAAATATAAATATAAACAAAAATTTATTTATTATTTTTAAAAAATATTTTATTTATTTATTCATGAGAGACACAGAAAAAGAGGCAGAGACACAGGCAGAGGGAAAAGAAGCAGGCTCCAGGCAAGGAGCCCATGTGGGACTCGATCCCAGGACTCTGGAATCAGGCCCCGAGCTGAAGACAGACGCTCAACCGCTGAGCCACCCAGGCATCCCAGAAATAAAAATTTAAAAAGAAGAAATTAATTTTAGAGAGGAATGAAAATAATAGTGTATAGGACCTATATAGTCACTTATTTCTCACAGGCTACTTCCTAGGGAGAGAATCTAAGAAATCATCATACAGAATGAACAGAACCGTAAGGAAAACAAAATAAACTTTACAAATAAATGGTGTGTGTATATTGGTATTCATATGTAAATATTAGAAATCACTGCATAATAAGTCTGCCATTTTTGTTGCAAGGAATAGGTTTGTACATTTTGGGGACGGTGGGGGGGGCATCTAAAATATGTCTAAGTGTATTTTAAATAAAAGTGCCAATAATATTCCTGACTGGACCAAGACGAGACAGTAGGAGGAAGAAAAGAAAATTAAGGGATTGTTTAAGATTAATTGTAAACTGTGCTTTGAAGCCACAGATATTCATTCATTCATTCATTCATTCATTCATCCACTCAGTATTTGCCAAGCCCCAACTACTTTGTCAGGGAACACAAAGAATAACAAATACTGTGAAGACAGATGAGAAGGTGAGAGGGTTCTAAGCCAGCTGGGTAGGAGACAGTACACAAAATTATCAGGGTTCTAGAAGGGAAACATCTCAATAAAGAATTGATCCTGAGGTTAAATGGAGTCTTACTTCCCCAAATGCTTCTCAGACTGATTTCTTAGGAAGGTAAGTAAGGGCTCTAAGGTATTTACTCTATGTGGAATATGTTAATGTGATATGAACCGTGGTCTTAATCAAAAGGTGGTACTAAGGGACCCTGGGTGGCGCAGCAGTTTAACGCCTGCCTTTGGCCCAGGGTGCGATCCTGGAGACCCGGGATCGAATCCCACGTCAGGCTCCCGGTGCATGGAGCCTGCTTCTCCCTCTGCCTGTGTCTCTGCCTCTCTCTCTCTCTGTGTGACTATCATAAATTAAAAAAAAAAAAAAAGGTGGTACTAAGTAGTTGTCTAACTTGCCATGCTTTTTTATTGGATGGCTATATTCTTTTTGATGGGTCAAATATCAACAACCAAGAAGTGATTCAGATGACAAAGTGGAGGCAAAGGTAAGCACACTGACCTGGTTTCAAAATCCATTTTTCTTCTGGGCAAAAGGAATGGTTACACAGAGAGGCTTTTTGTTGGTCACAAAGGCAGCTATATACTAGGTTACTGCTAAAGATTGCTAGATAACTGAGACAAAAAGAAAAAAAGAAAAAAGAAAAAAGGTAGGTATGTACCAATGGATAAAGCACTGACCTGGAAGCCAAAAACCCTGGGCTTGCTTATTTTACTTAATTATCCCATTATCTTCCCTCCAAGAGGGTTTCTGGTATTTTACTGCTGTTCTTTCCTGAGCAGCCTTTACCTCTGAATAGTTCATGTGTTACTTAAGCCTCTGATTAGTATTCAAGTCACTGCACCACCAAGTATTATGCTAATGCATACATTTGTTTCCTCCTATAAGCTGTAAGCTCCCCAGAAAAAGGCGTAACATTTAGTTTTAGATAAAATTCTTTTTTTCTTAAGGACTTTATCTAATTGAGAGAGAGAGAAAAAGCATGAGTGGGGAGGGAGAGGGAGAAGCAGACTCCCTGATGATCAGGGACCCCCCCCCCCCGCCCCGTGGGGCTCAATCCCAGGACCCAAGGATCATGACCTCAGCCAAAGGCAGATGCTTAACTGTCTGAGCCACCCAGGTGCCTCAAGTTTTAAATAAAAATCTATGTATAAAGCAGAAATATGGTTATTAAAACTATTACCTTTTCTAACAGATAAACTCCATTATAATGGAAAAACACCAGTGCCATAATCTAGCCAAAAGACAAGACTGTGATCAGAGTGGTAGCAGTGGTGGTAGTAAAGAAGGATCAAATTCTGAATATCTATTGTAGATAGAGCAAACAGGACTTCCAGACAGATCTGAATACAAGGTCTAAGAGAAGAATCAAGCATAGCTCCAAATTTTTTTTAGCATGAGTGACTATAAGGATGGAACTGCCATCAACTGATATGTGAAAGGCTGCAGGTGCAAGAGAAGGGGCAGATGAGGAGTTCAGTTCGGATCAAATCTGAGATGCCTATTTGACTTTCAAATGTAACTATTAAGTACACAGCTGGATTCAAGAAAACTGCCCTTGTAAAGAGCGTCTGAGCAGGAGATTGCAATGTGGGACGGTCCTCTAAATGGGTAAGATCTACAAGGTTTTAAGTATGGAAAATAACCAAATACTGACCTCTGGGCTCACTTTAACTTTCTGGAGATCTGAATTTCTTCTTAGTCACGTCTATTAATTCTCACCTCATTTCCTCCTGAGTTTTATAATCTTCCAATATAAACTCCACCATGAGACAAGTCCGGGATGCTGTTTGAGGACCTGTCCCCCCAGGAGAAACGGCTTCACACTGAACAGGTGCTGAAGGGACGTTGTCAGCACAAGAACATTCTTTAAGTAGGTTTCTCAGTTTGGGGGTCCCTGACTCAGCCTGCTAGTATAAACTCAAGACCTAAAATATGAAGTTAAGGATTCTCAGGTCAATTAGGGGACATGAGAATCTGAAAATGGAAAAAGGGAAAGAATCCAATTAAGCACTTACTCCACCTTCGTGATACAGACTATTTTAGAGTAACCAAATAGTTAATGAGGGAAAAGCTCAGGAGGCATCATGCTAATAAATGTAGGATGATTAATACAATCATCATCTTCAACCCTTAATAACATGATAGATTTAGGGGAGAAAGGCCACCAGTAGATACTAAGAACATTAGGAAAAAGGATGATGAACATTTTATAATATATGTGCAAGGCTGAACCGCATGAACTCAAAGATCAACCTTAACATCATAACCAAACAATCATAAGCAAACAGAGGACAACTGTACTCATCTGCCAGGGCTACCATAACAAAGCACCATAGACTGGATGACTTGAACAACAGAAATTTTTCTCACAGTTCTGGAAGCTAGAAGTCTAAAACCAAGGGACCACCGGGATTGGTTTCTTCTGAGGTCTTCCTCTTTGGGTTTTAAATGGGTGCCTTCTCATATATCCTCACATGGCCTTTCCTCTGGAGGCACCCATCCTGACATCTCTGTGTATTCAAATTTCCTCTGCTAGGACACTGGGAAGACCGGATAAAGGCCTACCCAAACAGCCTCATTCTAACATAAGCCCCTCTTTTGAGGCTTTATCTCCAAACACAGTCACATTCTGAGGTACTGGGAATTAGCTCTTTAAGATATATATTTGTAAGGACACATTTCAGCCCATAACAACAACCAAACATGAGCCTCCTGATATAACGCGATCAAAAGTAGTCAGTGCTATCTACACTCTTTAAAAAAAAAATAAGAAGCAGAACCAAATCAAGTAAGCACCTAAATCTAAGAACTATTTTACTTACTAAATTAAGAATAAGGGAACATGTTAAATAACACCATAAGGACACAATTGCTCACATACAGAATGTGGAAAATTCTACAAATAACTTGGGTTTTCAACAAACAAATGAATTCTTAAGAAGGAAGACAAACTCAAGAGATATAAGATAATCAGTTAGGGATGCCTGGGTGGCTCAGTGGTTTAGCACCTGCCTTTGGCCCAGACTCCAGATCCTGGGGTCTCCGGATCGAGTCCCACATTGGATCCCTGCATGGAGCCTACTTCTCTCTCTGCCTGAGTCTCTGCCTTTCTCTCTCTCCCCATGTCTCTCATGAATAAATAAACAAAATCTTTAAAAATAAAAAAGATATCAATCAAATGCAATATGTAACTGATGTTTGAATTTTGATTCAAAGAAATCAACTCCAAAAAAATGTTTTTCAGACAAATGAAGAAAATTACACATTAGGTATTGGATGTTATTAAAAAATGGTTAACTTTGTGGACAAAGTTAATTAAGGATAACAAAGTTAACAAAGGATAATAAAATGCTGTTGTTACATTTTTTAAAGGTACTCAGGCTAGAGATAAATATTTTAACTTTTATCAACTCCAAAAAAATGTTTTTCAGACAAATGAAGAAAATTACACATTAGGTATTGGATGTTATTAAAAAATGGTTAACTTTGTGGACAAAGTTAATTAAGGATAACAAAGTTAACAAAGGATAATAAAATGCTGTTGTTACATTTTTTAAAGGTACTCAGGCTAGAGATAAATATTTTAACTTTGGCTATTCACAGGAGAAACTATATAATGTAGAAACAAATTACACAACGTAGAAAATAGAAGAATGGAAGAATAATAGCTATTGAAGCTGCCTGATAGATACATGAGGATTCACTATGCCATTCCTCTACTTTTGTGTATGTTTGAAATTTTTCATAAATTTAAAAAAACATCTAAGAGCATTTTTAGATGAGACTCCTCCGTGTTCTGCTCACAGACGAGGCCAATGTAGACTTCACTATAATCTCTCTGTGTCAGTGGAACATGATGGTTTTTGTTTTTTTTTTTTTTTTCTGAGCCATTATACTGAGAATGTTCTGGCTTTCCTGGGAAGTTTCTGCTGCTGATTCCCTGCCCTCATGTGTCCCCAACTGGGCTCCTGGATGACTATGAGTATTGAAACCCACACTCCTAGAACAAAATAAAACAAAACAAACAACAAGCCCCCTTGTCAGTGAGCCTAGGTGTCCTCACTCTAACAGCAAGGACAGTTTCTCTCATGTGCCCACTTTCCAAGCTCTCCGCACCCTTGTTCTTTTTGGCTCCTCCGTTTTCTTTTACTTTGCTACAATTTCATCTATGAATCTACACGACACATAATCAAACATTTCCAGACAACTTCTAGGTTTTCAGGTTATCATAACCGGAAGCCTCTTCTTCTGTTAACTATTCCAAGGAAAACTTCTTATTCCTGTTATCTGGCAATGTCACTCAGAGTTATAGTCGTGATTCTTAGAATTTGCTCTGAAAACTTCAAAATCCTGAAAGGAAGGGGAGGGAAAAGGATTAAGGTGGATTGAGGACAAAAGCTCCTTTGCCAGTTCTTTCAAAAAGGTAGAATGGAGGGGCGCCTGGGTGGCTCAGTCAGTTGAGTGTCTGGCTCTTCATTTCTGCTCATACCATTATTTCAAGGTCCTGGGATCGAGCCCAGTACTGGGTTCTGTGCTCAGTGAGGAGTCTGCTTGTCCTTCTCCTTCTCCTTTTGCCCCTCCCCTACTTGCACATGCTCTTTTCTCTCTCAAATCTTAAAAAAAAAAAAAGGTAGAATGGAACAGAATCTCTCTAACAGAGCAAGGAAGAACTGTGGGGAAAGGAAGACATTTCATCCCATATATTCTATAAACAGTAAGTTAATATGTGGCCTCAAAAACTCTAGGCCAGAAATGATGGTTCTAGTCACCAAAATTTTATGAAAATCGGAAACATTTTATTCTCTACATGGAAGGAAGAGTCTGTTGAAAAGACAAAACAAATCATTACTCTCCTGTTTCTTTCAGAGGCTTCCTAGTGCTTTGCTGATCCAGCTGCTGCCCACACTCTGCCCTAATCTGCTCGACAGGCCTGCAGTCCGGCCTCTTCAGATCCTCCACTGCACTGGCTCCCTCGTCCTATTCCTATTGCTGGATCCCTGGAAAGTTTACCTCCAGCCTCTAGGGAGCACCTCCACATCCTTCAAGTCTCAGCTTAAACACCCCTTTCTGAAGGGGTAGAGATAATAAAATATTATTTTCCATCAAAGACCTTTCCAGTTCTCCTTCAGAACATTCATCACACTTCTAATTACTTGTTCCATGTCTGTCATCCCTGCTGAGTTGCAAGCTCCTTGGCGGTTCTGTAGTGCTGACACGATGTTGGGGACCAGTCAGTTGACTAAATGAGTGAATAAGCAAGTAAGCAAAGGCAAGACCAAAATAAATAAATAAATAAATAAATAAATAAACAAACAAACAAATAAATAAAATTAAAATAAAAAAATCACTTCCTTCCCTTGTTTAAAGTCAAGGCACAATTTACTGGCATTACCAGGCAACTCTGGCCAACACCCCAAAGGAAGCTGGTCTCAGCCTCATAAAGCTGTTATGGAGATTGACTTTTTTAGAGGCTCCATCTTAGAACATAGTCTGAGCTTCATGATATCATATGTGGTTTGATGACTAGGTGTTACTGGATGTATTCAAATTATTTATAACCTCTCTGGAGCAATCCATCAGAAAGCTGTATTTTTTCTCTTTTCAATTGGCAAAGGGTCAGAAAGAGATAGGCTCTGGATATTCTTAAAGCAAAATCTCTGCATATACAACATGAAGTCAAAGAGTTGGTATTATTTTAAATACTAGCTAGTATTTTTGAGTATGGTACTTATTAAATTGCATTAGCTCCTTTAATCATCAGGGCATTCCTGTGCAGAAAGAACTGTTCATTTCATTTTATAGATAAGGGAGGTGAGGCCTAGAGAACTTAAGTAACTTCCTCAGCTATTCTCACCACTTTGTGAGGACAAAGTTCTTATTTTCTTGAGTCTTAAGATGTATAGGGATGAGAGGAGTGAAGTGGATTGAAGTCCTCACAGACAGTTCAAAGTTGGGATGGGGTAAAGGGCTCTCTGTTAAGCCATTTACTGGGAGGGTGGAGGCAGAACCTTCACTGGCTGCCCACTCCTGCTCCCCCTCCCCACTGGCATCTTATATGACTACAGTTAAGAAATGCAGAAGGGAAGGCATGGAAACAGTAACTAGTTAGAAGCGTCAAGGTCTACTTTCAGTCTCGATCAGCTTTTGGGTGGCATCGGAAGTACTCTTCTTTGACCATCCACACAATGAAACAGGGTCCAATAAGTCAACAGAGTCTACAGAAACTGCACACACTCCTAGCTTACCAGATGGATGTTAGTACCTTTTCGCTTTTAACATTTGCATTGACCTTGTGTACTTCACATCATGACACACCTAAGTGACTATCACTTATTCTCCAGTTCACCACTGTCTGGCAAGCAAATGCTTGTCTATAGAACCACATGCTTGTCTACCTGGACAGTCCTTTGGCATGCACCTTTCTGAAATTCAGCGATGCTCTTAACCAAGAAGATGTGGCTTATGACAATCCCAAATCGCCAAGCTGCACTAGTTGTTTTTTTCTGGCTTCCCCTTCACCTGCGCCCTTAGAGGCTACTGAAGAACATATGGTTTAGCTTGCCTTCTTTAAATGTTTCCGCATCTGTGATGCACTGATTTATCCTACATTCTGCGCAGTTACTCGTGATTCAGTGTCTTGAACAGCCATAATTTCACAACGAAATGTTTAATGGTGATTAGTAAATTGTCTAATGAAACTGATTCAGTTTATGAAATTTCTTTTGAGAATACCAGTACTTAAGAAAGCAGCAGCAGCACTTTTTCCCCTCGTACAAAACCTTGGGAGGTATTCCAAAATATCAACTTGACAAAAGAAGAGAAGAGCTTAATATTTCATTATTACTGGAACCCTTGAAGCATAGAGAGAGAACTCTGGATACAAAGCAGTATTCGTGCACCTACTACCTAGTAAGCCTTTGAAATTAATGTTACATCACAATCTCTCTTAATAATAAACCTTCCTTTGTTCCACAGTGTTTCAGAGGTTTCATTTTAGGTTGCTTTATTTCTTTTTCTTTTTATATAGTGCGATCACAAGAAGACCTGACTAGACTTGCTGTGAAACAAAGTAAAAAAATGACCATGGTCACTCCTCTGCCCACCTACTCAGATCTATGGTGCCAGAGCTTGCTAATACACACAGCACTCATTCTGGTTTCCCCATCTCTAGCAGGTGTTCACAAACTGGATCCCTGTTCTCTATTCTGCTCCTCGGAGGGGCATCAATTACTACCCTTTATCCATTTCCCTGGGAGAGAAAGTGACAGGACCCATGAAAACAGGTACAAATGCAGCTGCTGCCATATAGTATCAGCAGGGTTGTGTTTCGGATCTCCCAAAGCTGTGCACCCATCACAAACTGCCTACATTCTGCTGATGCACTTGCTGAAATGTGCGTGGAGCACAGAAAGTGAACTAACACCCAGGAGTCTCAGAGCAGTATCTGAGAAGTTGAGACGGATGTCTTCCCAGTTTGCTAGTTGGTAGAGGACCTACCTACCTGAGGGAATTGACTGAAAGACAGAGAGAAGCCTCTTGGTAGTAGTCAGTATCAACAGGCAAGGTCAGGATCAACTGCACAGAATGAAGGTGCTAATGCAGAGAAATTCTTAGCAGAGGACAGCCTGCTTCTTAAGGTCACTTCCTCCTGGCTTTTGTGTTTTATGGGGTTTTTGTTTATGTTGTGTTTTCATTTTTATTCTACGTCTTCATAGGAACTCGATGAAAAATGAGAAAACTACATTGGAGGCAGCTATTCAGATGCCACTTTTGAACTGGGAAACTTTTGTACAACTTGTTAAAAGACTAATAATTTTATGGGTGTTCCAGTGTTAAACTATATGGCATGTTTACTTCTTCACTTATAACCTTCCTTATCTGGAAATAATTTATATCAGTAAGGTAAAAAGCTGCAAAACCTAGGAGAACACTATTTCTAGAAGAGGAAATCCAAATGTCTAGCAACCATATGAAAAGTGTTCCATTTCACCAGAAATTGAGAAAATTAAAATTAAAATAAATACCATTTCATGACCATTACACGGGGGAAAGTTTAAACATCTGACAATACCACACGTAAAAACAATACAGAGAAACATCAGGAATCTCTTAAACTGCTATGTGTTAGTACAACTAGGCACAACTATTTTGGAAAGCAATTTGGCAAAATCTGGTAAGAGAGAATGTTCATCTACTGATTTATAGTTTTACATATAGGTTTTTATGTACATAAAAAATATATATATGGGAACACTCATTTCAGCAACACTTTGCAACAGTAGCAAAACACTAGAAACAACCAAGTGGTCATCAATAAATTTGACAAATAAGTGTTTGTTCTTTGATACCATTTAACACTGCATAGCAATAAAAGCAAAAGAAAGGTACATTTATCTAGAAAAAAATTCCAAATTATGTTAAACAAGGAAAAAAGCTGTGGAAAAATGCCCATTTTAGAATGACACACACATACCATAGTAAAAGTTACAAAAAAAATTGTTAAGGTATGTGCAACAATGTTATATTTGTTTACAGATACATGCTTAGGTAAGCCTAAATTTAAAAATAAGGATGGGAATAAAAGACACCAAGTCTAGGATAATGATAGCCCATAAAAAGGAATGTGAAGGGGCTTAATTCTTATCTTTAAAAAAAAATCAGACAAAATAGTGAAATATTAATTTTTCTAAGTAATGAGAATATAAGTGTTCATTGCATTATTCTCTATATTGGTTATCTGAACTGTTCTATGATTTTTCTAAACTTCAAAATTTTTATTAATAACATGGAAACCACATATCTTGCATTCTGTATCATAAGCATTTCTCAAGGTGAAATATCTAAAATATTTATTTTGCTTTCAAAAGTACATAAATCAACCTTAGAATTGCATTTGAGCCTTAATTACAGTGCTAATAATGCAAAACCACAGCCTTTGGGTCAAAGTGATTACCTTTGCTAGGGCTTCTTATATATTGTGTATCTGAAATATATGAATACTTTTTAAAAGAACCAATGCTCAAAAAAATACACAAATAAAAGAACAGATGCTCAAGCCTTATCCTAAACCTGCTTTAATCAGAATCATTGTCTTGAGAACCAGATACACTAAGACTGAAAAGTCACTGACCTATCGAAATGGCACCAAGAGAACAGTGAGCAACTTTGGTTGATTCAGATAAATCACGTCATTGAAATGGTAAAGGGACAGTTTTGCCAATGACCATGCAGATAATTTTATGTCCCTACCTATACGCTGCAAGGGTAAAACACAAAATATGATCAGATAAACAAATAATTGAGAAGGCATTCATAATAATACCATACCAGCTAACATCACAAGGGAAAAAAAGAGGAGAGTGGTTCAAATGAAATGCATCATTCATAAAGTGTTCTTGCATCTTAGTAACTAAGTCAGACTAGGAAAAAAAAAAACCCACAAAACCACAGGACATCAGAGGACTGCAAGAGAGTATTTAATTCCCCACTCCTTCCCTGTCTGATCACAGAGAGGCCAGAGCTGTAGCTGGACAGCCTTTTCCACACAGCTCCCTTCTTTGTGTTTTAGGAATGGTTCCCTTCTCTTAGTCCTTCAGAAGGGCTCCCCAACATTGCTAGTCCTGGGATGCTTCACCATCCATCATTGGTTGATTTTAATCCAGGCACACTTTTAAGTTAAACTCTTCTCCATTACCCCCTTCGAGACTGCAATCCATTTTCTACTAGAACACTAAGCGATTTTTAATTATGAAGCCTGAAGAAATTTTACCTGAGCATCTGATTAATAAATTTATTTTGTAGATGTAATGTTATAAGCTGATACATCCTGCTAACATCAGATCTTCTAGTTGCTGTATATGATTGAGAAAAAATATATATCTAAGGTATGACTTGTGCCTTTGAGGAAAAGTCTAGGTGGAGAACAAGTTCAAGGACAAAGTAAATCAAACAATAAAAAATACAGAAAGTAACCAACAAATCTACGTGGTAAACTAAAAACAAGGGCAGCCCAGGTGGCTCAGCAGTTTAGGGCCGCCTTCGGCCCAGGGCGTGATCCTGGAGACACAGGATCAAGTCTCACATCCGGCTCCCTGCATGGAGCCTGCTTCTCCCTCTGCCTGTGTCTCTGCCTCTCTCTCGCTCTGTGTCTCTCATGAATAAATAAATAAAATCTTAATAAAATAAAAAATAAAATAAAATAAAAACAAGAACCAGGTAGTCAGGGAAAACTTTGTGGAAAACAGCAGTATTACAGGTAAGTCTTAAAGGAGAGAGAGGATTTTGAGAGCATTAGTCAAGTAAGAGT
The DNA here is from genome assembly GCF_905146905.1 of Nyctereutes procyonoides. Classification (NCBI taxonomy): domain Eukaryota; kingdom Metazoa; phylum Chordata; class Mammalia; order Carnivora; family Canidae; genus Nyctereutes; species Nyctereutes procyonoides. The sequence continues at coordinate 35,387,479 of NW_026575052.1, forward strand.
AGAGAAAAATGGGTAAGGAAAAATGGGTATTTTCCTTTGAGTAAGGAAAATACTATAAGACAAAATACTGATTTGGAAAGTATATGGTTGTTTGGTGATCAAACAGTATAATGCCTGACTAGAAGAAAGAAAACTTTATTTAGGACTATACAGCCTTGGCTGGTTTTAAGTCAGACAAGTGTAGTCCTATAAATATTTATTATATAATTTATATATTCTCTAAAATACAAGTATAGTTTTTGCCTTAAAACCAAAAATTCGAGGAGAATATGGTCAGAAAAGTACACTTCCATTTTAATTTCTATCTCTTTTAAATAAACTTTAAGTAAACAGTCCTCAATTTACTCCTTGTATTATTGGCACACATATCTATCCTATTCATGAAAATCTGCCTACACTGGTGTCCATACTTCATTTCTGGCCCCTTGGATAAATTTTTTCAATAGGCTTCTGAATAGGTCAAGCGATTCTCATTCAGAATAAATCTCATGCTTATCTCAGCAGTTTTATTAAGGATGTTTTGAAGCTGCTTTAAAAATGTGTGCTGGGATCCCTGGGTGGCGCAGCGGTTTGGCGCCTGCCTTTGGCCCAGGGCGCGATCCTGGAGATCCGGGATCGAATCCCACGTCGGGCTCCCGGTGCATGGAGCTTGCTTCTCCCTCTGCCTGTGTCTCTGCCTCTCTCTCTCTCTCTCTGTGACTATCATAAAAAATAAAAAAATAAAAAATAAAAATAAATAAATAAATAAAATGTTTAAATAAAAAAAATGTGTGCTAATGATCTCCTGATTGTTTTCTGAAGTTTTCCAGCTATCAAATCATCAGTGAACTAATCAGATAAAGTGATTACAGAATTCTATTATTAATATAACCATCTCTAATATTTCTGCTTGCTACAGAGAAACCTATCAGGATAAGGATATGCAATGGATTTAATTTCCTTAGCTAGCTTTTCTAAGAGATTTGCCATTCATTTCCTTAGATTGCTTCAAAATCTAAGAAAGCAATAAAACACCTTGTTAATTAAGTGGTTGCTATTTACAGATTACCAAAATACTTAGCTTTCATCAATATGATTCTATTTTTATATGTTTTATCATATACTAGGGTGAAAATAAGGTATTTTTTAAAAAGATTTATTTGAAAGAGAAGGTGCACATGCTGGAGTGTAGGGGAAGGAGCAGAGATAGAGAATCTCAAGCAGACTGTGCTGGGCGGGGTCTGGGGGGGACAAGATGGGGCCCCATCTCATGGCCCTTGAGGTCATGACCTGAGCCAAAACCAAGAGTTGTATGCTTAACTGACTGAGCCACTCAGGTGCCCCAAAACAAGATATTTTAATGTGGATATTTTTATGTCTCCATTTTATTGTGGACTACAATAAACTGTTAGAGTACAATATGAATCATTAGTTTTAAAATACAATGTACACACAGAATGTACACACAGAAATAAATATATCTGTGTACAAATATACACACAGATAGAGAACTTTAGCCTTGTGCCCTGCAGAGTAGTCACCCTGGGAAGGATGCAAAGTCATTCTAACGATGTTGCCATTATTTAAAACTATTTCTAAATCACCCTTTGGAAATTACTTTCATAGCCTTTCACATAATCTTTTAAACAGCCTTAATAGTGGTAAAATCTTGAAGGTAGAAAAAATGAGTTTCACAATCATGCAGAAATCATTTTGTTAAGCTGAGCAATAAAATACAAATTCAAGCTGAGTTATATAGTTTTTTGATTAAAAAAATACCAGCAAAAGCCAGTACTTATAAAAGCAATCCTAAAAGCATGTTTTTGTTACTTGTAAATTCACTACAAATTTCAAAAGATTCAAAGTAAGTGTGACTAGCAGCAGTGATGATTTGGAATGACCACTGTATTAAAAAATAACAGCATGTTCGGGGTGGGGGGGTGGGGGGCTGGCAGGACAGGGTTTCATGACTCTGTAGTCACACTTTGCAGTAACAGGGCATCTTTACTTAACAGTTAACAGTATTTAATTCAATAATTCTCCAAATATCCCTTATAAGAGAAAGGCCAGATTATCACTTTTTCAGGTGGCTGAATGAAGATAGAGAAAGGAAGGAATTGTGTCTACTTCATGAGTCGATAATTGAGCCTAGTCATGCTGTGCCCTAACATCTGTGCAATATATTTAGCAAAATTTAAATGAAATGCTTTAACTTTATGCTGCTTGATAAAAAGGCATTAAACGAGGTAGGTGTGTCATAAAATATTACAGACATCTATTAAAATGATCATTAATTCATTGCATACTTGCCAGAAAGACTTCTTAGTTGATGTATGACAGCTGCTTATTAAAGAGGCTGGTGTCTACCTTAAAATACACTCAAAAATGTCCTACTGGAGTCTACTTTATTAAAAAAAAATGCTTGTTTTTTTTTTTTAAATAACTGATTTTTAAAGATTTTATTTATTTATTCATGAGAGACAGGCAGAGAGAGAAGCAGGCTCCCTGCGGGGAGCCCAACACAGGATTCCATCCCAAGATCCAGGGATCACAGCCAGAGCCAAAGACAGATGCTCAATCACTGAGCCATCCAGGTGCCCCTAAATACCTGATTTTAGAAGAAAAAATACCTTCACTTTGAAAAACCAAATATATAAGTAAAAGTGAGGAAGAAAAATGGGCAGTAAAATCTGTCAACAAACTTAAGAGCAAATCCTAGTGACACTGGTGAGCTTTTGATGGTTCTGGTGAGTTAATTAAGTACAACAACATCAATGCACATGATTACAAGTTAAATTTCACTGAAATTATTAAAATGGCGATTCTCCTAAATGTCTGATTCTTCTTGCTGCTCAATATTCTAGAACACCTAGGAGTCCACTTCTCCCAATCAACTTATTTATTAAATAAACATTGAGGGCCTCCACTGGTATCATATTTCTATAGACTATTCAAGATCTGACAAGCAAATTTAGGCCTTAGGACTACTCTCCTGATCCTATTTGACAACTGAAACTTTAACAGCACTCCAGCTGGTCTTAAGGGTTAACTTGCTTCAAGTTAGCACACTCCTTGCCTGCTGATGTAAGGCCCTTGAGCTTTAACAGAACTTGCTCTCTTTGAGATCTGCAGACCACTGGCCTTGGGGAGTAAGAGACTAGAACTTTCCCAGGCCACAGAGGCCAGCAAGTACGCTTGAAGCCTTGAAGCCATCTTGACTTTCTCATTCGTCCAGCAATCTTTCAGAAAAAAAAAAAAAAAATTCATTTTTAAGGTCACATGAAAGACTTTACTGACTTCCCTTTGTGCATCTGTCGACGTTGTCCTCCACTGCAGAAAGAAGAGAGTACTCTTGTACAACCACCCTGGGTACCAAGGAACCACATCTTCTTGCACAGCCTCCAAGTACCAAGATAACTCTGGGGTTGGTATTACCACGTCTGGATGTAATCAAGAAATGTCACAGGCCACTGTACTCCCTTCACTGATTAAAAACCCCTTTTAAAATCTCTGGGCCAGGCAGCAGCCTCAGAATTGGCCTTCTCCCCCAGGTGGCTGGTCTCCTAAATAAAGCTCATATTCCTTTCCAAACAAAAGTCCTCCCTCCACTCTTGGTCTCTCCAGCCACAGGCAGCTGCGCTTGGGTTTCCACAACAAGATGATTCTGGTCTTTTCAGTATCACTTTTTAGGGGTGCTAGTCCAGGAGTCTAAAAGGATCTGACTCTGTTTTTAATGAGGGGTGTTAGTACCTAATGACTTACAAAGACATAAAGAGTATCTGACGGGCACTTGTAAGCCCCACATTTTGGATGAGCCTGAGTGAGAATAACTCTCAACCAGACAAGTGCTAATCACAGCCTCCACAAGGGCTGACTGCTTAGGTGTGATAAAATCATGTTTCCGCGTGGGTGCCTCAGCTGTCTGGTCTATAAAACGGGGTAATAGGAACCTGTCCACACAACTCTCCTTTGAAGTTCACTAAAGAACGCCGTCTGGGATGGCCTCAAACTATCAGATGCTGCCAAAGTATTGAGTACTGCCTGGAAGAGGACACGCCGATGCGGCCACGTTCATGCTAAACAGGGCCTGGTGCCCCCCCCCCCAAGCGCCCTCCTAACCTCGGCCTACCCGGGTCTGACACCCCGGATTCAAGGCTGCAACGGAAGCAGCTGAAAGGCCAATACCTACTGGACCAGACAAGACAGCGGCTCTGTGCAGGGGCAACGCCTCTGTGCAGGGGCAACGGGCCACGGAAGGGGGTGTGTGCCCCCACCAGGCCCCAGGGACGGGGCTCAGCTCCTCCTCTCCCTGGAGGGCACCCGACCACCCCGGTGCCGCCTCCAGCTCCCTGCCCTCCCGGGCCCTGCTCCTCCCCAGCCTGGCCCCGAGCCTCGCGGCCCTGGCTCCCCTTCCAGGCCCGGTGTAATTCCACCCGGCGGCTCTCGGGTCGCGCCCCGGGGACTCCGGCCACGGCTGCAAGTGCCAAAGGGAGGCCGCGGCCGCTGCGTAGCCTGGGACCCGGCCCAGCTCAGCCCAGCTCCGGCTCCAGCCCAATCCCGGGCCCAGCTCTGGCTCAACCCAGCTCAGCCCAGCCCAGCCCCAGCCCTGGCCTGGCCCAGCCCTGGCTCAGCTCAGCTCTGGCCAGCTCCGGCCCGGCCCAGCTCCAGCACAGTCCCGCACAGCCCAGCACAGCTTCAACTCCAGCACAGCATAGCACTGCCCCAGCTCAGCCCCAGCTCAGCCCCGGCCCAGCCCTGGCCCAGCCCAGCTCCAGCCCAGCTCCAGCCCAGCTCCAGCTCCAGCTCCAGCCCCAGCCCAGTTCCAGCACAGCCCCAGCACAGCCTCAGCTCATCCCCAGCCCAGCTCCAGCCCAGCTCCAGCCCCAGCCCAGTTCCAGCACAGCCCCAGCACAGCCCCAGCACAGCCTCAGCTCAGCCCCAGCCCAGCTCCAGCCCAGCTCCAGCCCCAGCCCAGTTCCAGCACAGCCCCAGCACAGCCCCAGCACAGCCTCAGCTCAGCCCCAGCCCAGCTCCAGCCCCAGCCCAGTTCCAGCACAGCCCCAGCACAGCCCCAGCACAGCCTCAGCTCAGCCCCAGCCCAGCTCCAGCCCCAGCCCAGTTCCAGCACAGCCCCAGCACAGCCCCAGCACAGCCTCAGCTCAGCCCCAGCCCAGCTCCAGCACCAGCCCCAGCCCAGTCCCAGCACAGCGTCAGCTCAGCCCCAGCTCAGCCCCGGCCCAGTCCCGGCCCAGCTCCAGCTCCAGCTCCAGCCCAGGTCCAGCTTCAGCCCCGGCCCAGCCCCGGCCCAGCCCCGGCCCAGCCCCGGCCCAGCCCCGGCCCAGCCCCAGCACAGCCAGCAGAGCCCAGCTGCAGCCCCAGCCCCGCCCAGCCCAGTCCCAGCACAGCACGGCCCAGCCCCGGCCCAGCCCCGGCCCAGCCCCAGCCCAGCACATCCAGCCCCAGCCCCGGCCCCGGCCCCGGCCCAGCCCCGGGCCCCAGCCCGCCCGGCGCTCCTGCAGCCCCAGCCCTGCGAGCAGCAGCGCGGCCGCGGGCCCACGGGCGGGAGGCGCGCCCGGCCGCGCAGGGAGCCGCCGGCCCTTACCTGCGTGTGCGTCCGCGGCCCGCGCCCCCTCCCGGCTGCGGGCTCCGGGCTGCGGGCTCGGGGCTCTCGGGACTCGCGGCGCCGCGCTGCCGGTCCGGGGAGCCGGGGAGCGACTGGAGGCAAGCCCCGCGGCAGGCGCTCGGGCCCCGCCAGGTCCCGCTCCCGCCGCGCGCGCCCCGCCCGCGCACCTCCGTGGGTTCCGCCCCGACCGCGCGTGGGCGACGCCCCGCCCCGGGCCGCCCCGAGCAGCGCCCAGCGCCCACCCGCCCGCCCCGGGGCCACCTGCCGGGGCCGCGCCCAGGGCGCCCGGGCCTCTCCGCGCCGCCGGCCTGAGCCGCGGAGCCCACTCCCGGCCACCCACACCTGGCAGGTGAGCTGACGGCCGAGGCGAGTCAAAAGTGCTTAATGGGGGAGGGGAGGGGGCCCCTTGGGGAAAATCTTGACCTGTCACCAGCACATGAAAGCAACGAAAAGAGATGATCCAAAGACTACACAGAGGGCTCAGAAACTTAAAAAGTTAGGTTGTATTAGTTGGCTGGAGGAAGGGGAAGGAAGCTCTAAGCGGAGAACCTCTGAAGACTGTATGGCTTGTTCTGCGAGTTGGAAATCTCCATTTGCTTCCAAATAAGCTGAAGTGGCTTATTTGGATTCTTGTCCAAGACCGGGGTTGCTGGTGATGGTTTCCCGCCGGAGAAGCCAAGGCAGTCGATAACAAAACCAGAGACGTCAAAGAAAGAACAGAAGAAGAAGAAGGAAAAAAAAAAAAAAAAAAGAACAGAAGACTACGAGACCAATATACCTTCTGAATATTAATACAAAAATCCACCATAAAAAGCTGGCAATCTGAATCCAACGTAGAAGAAGCATTTTACAACATGACCAAGAGGGATTTATCTGAGGAATGCAAGTTGGTTTAGTCAAGAACTACTCTTAGAATAAAAGGTAAAGGCCACAGGATCATCTCAGTAAATCAAGAAGCACTAGATAAAATCTAACACGTTTTCATGATAAAACATTCAATCAAGGGAACATCCTCAACCGGATAAAAGACATCCATAAAAAGCCCAAGACCAAGATCATACTTAAGGGTGAGAAAATGAATACTTTCCCCTAAAGTCAAGAATAAGACAAGAACGTCCTCTCTCCCTACTTCTTTTCAACTTTGTACTGCAGGTTTTAGCTAGGACAATTAGGCCGGAAAGGTCAAATACCTTAATAGTGAATACAACAAATAGAAGACAAAGAATCACTGAGGAAAACCAAGAGCCTAGTCCTCAGAACTGAAGGGCAATAGGACACCAGGTTTCAGCTCAATGGACAAAAATGATCTATACCAAGATGTCTTAAATTTCAAAGCCTATGAGTCAGAGAAAAGATTTTAATAAATTCCAGGGAGGAAAAATATAGGTCATTTATGAAGATTCAGAAATTAAAATGGCATTGGACTTTTGGACAGAAACACAAAAGACCATTTCTGAGGGAAAATTATTTCCAACCTAGAAAATAACACGAAGTTAAAAACAGGTATTTCAGATATGCAAAATTTTAAATAGTTTTTTCATGCATCTTTTCTCAGAAAACAATTGGAGAATGTGCTCTGTCACAACCAAGGGATAATGTGAGGGTTTGCTAGAAGAGAGAAATGAAATGTGCACCCATGCCAATCGTGGGAGGCACAGTGGCCCTCAAAAGATGTCCACATCCTAATCCCTGGAACCTGTAAATATGTTACATTACATAGCAAAAAGGACTGTAATTAGATGTTACGAACATTAAATTAAAGGATGTAATTAGAGTTACGAACTCAAATAGGAAGATCATCCTGGATTATCCAGGTAGGCCCAATCTAATCACACAATTCTTTAGAAGCAGAAAACCTTCTCCAGCGGAAGTCAGAAAGATGAGACAAAATGGAATGTCATAGAGATTTAAGGCCAGAGATACTGTAGCGTTATTAGGAGGTTTCAATGATTTTATGTATGTAAAGTCCTTAAAGTGATATCTGACTCATAGTAAGGACTCAACAAATACCAGCTGTTATGGCTAGTATTATTGACAACCTTTAAGAAAACAGTTTCTGTATAATAGTACTTTAGTTAGGACTCGTTTTGGTCGTGAAATGACAAACCCAGTTCAAGCTGACCCAAGGAAAATATTCAGTAGTTCATAGGAATAAGTCCATTATGGTTTTATGCATATTTGGATCTAAGTGCTCAAATGTTGCCATCAGCAGGATATCTCAAACTTCTGGCATTATTTTTTCTGTGTTGGCTTTATTTTTAGGGAAGATCAGCCTATGCAGTGGCAGATTTGGCCTCCAGTAGCGCCAGGCTGAAATTCAAGCTGTTTAGCAATTGCGATGCAAAAAGAATACCTCTTTCCCAAGAGTTGTGGCAACGTTTTAGAACTGAGGCACAGCTTACAGACTTGGATTGCATGCCCGTTCTCATCAATCACTATGACTAGATGGAGAGAACTAATAAGTTGGCTGAGTGTTGTTTTTCTCACCCATAACACTCACGTGTGAGTGTATTGAGATGTGGGTGTTGGGTGGAATTAGCCTCCTTAGTTAGACCAAAAAGGATGAAAGTGGAAGGGGCATAGCCCCCCCAAAGGAATATTGGGGACTTTTATCAGAATATGGAAGTGGATATTTAGGCAGGCAAAAATAAAGAAAATGTCTATTTTAAGTGGTGTGTAGTTAACTGAGCACAGAATAAAAGATCACTGGACATCAAAGCAAGAGTCAGGCTGAAGCTTGAATGATGGTAGAAATCTGAATGTAAGTTTTGAGACTGTCTTCAAAATGCTCATCATCTTAGGAAGAAAAACAAAACCGGTCCAATGGTATGATGTACACAAGGCTCAGGCTTGGCCAAAGCACAAAGTTCGAAGGAATAGATGTTTCAGATTGGACAGGGATGTAACGAGGCCAAAAAGACTTTGGCAGAGTAATCTCTACATATCTGAATGTTCCTGCAGTAGAAATATTATACGACTAATGCTGAATTTATTGAGCAAAGCAATGCTCCTAGAGATTTATGGGTAACAGGAATGGAGATGGGAAAAGCTCTCAGGAAAAGGTAGTTGTGTGTTTTTACTTTTACTCTCTACCTTTGTGATGTGTAAGACTATGGACATACTACAGATTGAAGTGACATCAAATGAAATCTGAAAAAGTGGAATAAGTCTGATTTTGTATTTACAAAAAATCAATACACACTGATTTGCATTTTATTACTGATGGAATGAAATGTGACTCTGTTCAAAACATTTCGTGACACTAGATCAGAGACTTAGTTATTATATCCAATTATAACTATACATAATATAGTTATAGATACTAATTAAAATATGCAATATGTATTTATCATAAATATAGGTTGAATAAATTATTATTAAAGTTACAACAATTTTTTTTACCAGGCATGTTCATTTCCTAATCTTTAAAACACTAATAGGAAAAGCCTTCTTTCTAAGAAAAGCATGATATTGTGAAAATATCAAAGAAGACTTGAGATTTGTGATTTATTAGCTATATAATCTTGTGCAAGACACATAACTTACTTATCAAACTGATTTATCTTAAATCATATGTCTTAGTCCTGTTGTGATTATCAAATGCGAACAGCATGTGATTGTGTCTTGTTAACAACAAAATCATTTAAATAGGTCATTTTTTATTAGGAACATTTTACAATTTAGGTAGCTACTACAATAATCATTAGGTAGACTTAACATTAATCCCTAGCCTACTCATAAAGAATACACATTTTAAAACTAACTCTTCATTTAAGTAGTTCTTTCCAGATTATTGAGGTAACTTCCCAAAGTTTGCTGCCCCACACCTGAGTTGGGTTTTCTAAGTTAATAATTCAAAGCAATTTTTCAATCAATAGGTTTATCAGAATCAGTACACCTAATTCATTTATTGAAATGGACTATTACTAGTTTCAAAGAGGTTACAAACCCCTTCCATCTTCAAATGTTATGAGATCCATTCCAAATGTTAGTTGTTAGGCTTCAGAATGTATTCATTTTTAAAGATTCATTCATTTATTTTAAGGAAAGAGAGAGAGTGAGAGAGAGAGCCCATGTGCAGAGGGGCATAATGAGAGGGAGAGAGAATTTCCACCAGACTCCCTACCGATCATGGAGCCTGATGTGGGACTCCATCCCAGGACCCTGAGATCATGATCTGAATTGACGTCAAGAGTGGAAAGCTCAACCCAGTGAGCCACCTAGGTACCCCTGATTTCAGGATTTAAATGAAATTGGCAGGATGCCTGGGTATCTCAGCGGTTTGGGGCCTGCCTTTGGCCCAGAGTGTGATCCTAAAGATACAGGATCGAGTCCCACATCAGGCTCCCTGCATGGAGCCTGCTTCTCCCTCTTCCTTTGCCTCTGCCTCTCTGTGTCTCTCATGAATAAATAAATAAAATCTTTAAAAAAAATAAACGAAATTGGCTTGCGGAAGCAATTGTTACTCGTCAGGGAGTAAGAAAGAGGAAGAAAAAGAAGAAAAAAGGTGTTGCCTTGCCAAAATAATTCAAGCAAATATAACCATTTAAATAGCACGACAGTTTTTATTCTGGCTCACTCTAGCAACAGTGAGTCTGAATGTATCAGACTTTCCCTGCAAAAGATTCAACTTGCAATGTGTCCTAATATTTAAGTTTATGATCTTGGGATAAACTGAGGATTTGAAATTCACAAATTTACCAAAATGGCATCATATATGCTGGTGCGTATCATTTCATATAGCTCTGTGTTCCCATAAATTGTAAATTTGTGAATCCTTCATCAAAGGACAAAAGTGGCATCCACTCTGAATATTAACAGGCTTATAGTTTCATTTGCAGACTTACTGTAAGTAAAGATGCCCATGTCAGTGATTCTTTAAAAAAAAAAAAAAAAGAAAGAAAAAATATCATAGATAGAGACTTGCTCTGAGAGTATTACCTAGAGATCGAAGTTCTAGACACAGTGCCTTCATGAAACTGGGCAATTTAATTAGCTATTTCACAGTTTTATCCTTTGAAATAACGCACCATGCAAGAGAATGAATGCCACTCTGATGCAAGAGCTAAGCCTGGCTCGTTCACTGTCTGTGCTGCTTCTGGTCAAACCACTTAATCTGCCTGAACCTCAGTTTCCTTATCTATAAAATAACAGAATCCTAGAATTGTAGGACTGGAAGGCACTCTGAATACTGAGGATAGTTTAGCCCTGCCTTCTCCAGTCAGAGTCATGAGGCGGAAATTACTTCTGTGGGGTTTATCCATATACAGCGAGTGGCATGAGCTATGGCACAAACCCCTCCTTGGCCTTAGCTTCAGCCTTAGTCTTCAGAGGGCCCAAAAAGCCAAATGCTGACTAGAGTGTCATTTGTGTAACACAGACATCATCTTTATGTTAAAAACCAATTATATTACTGTTTTGCTATGTTACTATATCCAAAATTTAATGGAAAAAAAAATCTCTAAAGTGATTTTGTAAAGCAATGAGTACATGAAAGAAAGAAAACAAAACAAAAGTTAATAGAGTTGCCCCCAGGAAGCATTTTATTCAGTCAGGGAATGAGGCTTCCATGTTTGGGAATGTCAGCATAAGCACATCCAAGAATCTTTGGGTCCAGAGCATTAACAGGGCACAGGTTAGGAGACTTAAGAATGGATAACTTTGGTTGCTTATTGTCAGAGAAAAAGGAAAGATTAATGACATAATGGCAGTATCTGGTACTGACAGCACTAGCTGAAACATGTCTGGTATCTCTACCAATCTCGAGCACTCAGAATCACAAATCTGTACTGTAATGAGCACCTAGCAGCTGAGAACTAAGCCATGATGATTTTAATACTGAACTTTTAAAATTATTAATATAAGTTGAAACCAACATTGCAGGAATATTTTTAAATACTTTTTAAGCTTTATTCTGTTACTCAAGAATTCATTCTATGATGGCGATTTTGAGGTTTGGCCTTGACTTTGGCCAAATATTGATATGTTTATATCAGTTCAGTTGTTCAACCAGAATGTATATCTGGTGCACTGCAATGGGAAATTTAGTTAAATTTTCCATTCAATTCAGCCATTGCTTCCATTATATCCTGGATGAAAGCCATTCAGTTCTGTTAGGGCTTTTCCAATGATGAGCAATCTACTTGTGAACAAAACAAAACTGTCCTTGTCTTTTTAGTAGATAGTTCTTTTTTTTTATTTTTTATTTATGATAGTCACAGAGAGAGAGAGAGAGAGAGAGAGAGAGAGAGAGAGAGGCAGAGACACAGGCAGAGGGAGAAGCAGGCCCCATGCTGCACCGGGAGCCCGACGTGGGATTCGATCCCGGGTCTCCAGGATCGCGCCCTGAGCCAAAGACAGGCGCCAAACCGCTGCGCCACCCAGGGATCCCTTAGTAGATAGTTCTAATGAATCAAATATTCTTTATCATCTGACATCCTCTTAATACCATTTGCTCTACTGCCTTTAATTCTATCTGTTGCTGGAACATAGTAACAGCGTGTCTGTTTCAAAGGGTTAACCTTTAAAAACTCAAGGCAATCCACTGCTTTTTCATTTTTAGGCTAAGTGTGATCAGGCCCTTCAGCTATTTATGGCACACACAGGCTGGACACTTCATTATCCTAGTGCTCTCCTCTAATATTTGATGCCCTTCTTAAAAATGTTGAGCCCAGAATTTAGAGCATTCATTCACTCCAGAGATTTTTTTTTTTAATTGAGAATCTCTCCTGTGTATACCTATAGCAAGAAGAAATAGCAAGCCAACCAAACAGATAAAATGTCCTTCTCCTGGGGAGCTTCCAATCTCACAAGGAACAACAACATATAAGTAAGTAAAACCCACTAGTATGTCAGAAAGTAAGATGCCCTATGGAGAAAAAATAAAGCAGGGAAGGCAAACAAAACGTTCTGAGGGTGGGGTGGGGTTACAGGTCATACACCTCCCTTGAAGTATCTTGTTTCCAAGTTCGCTGCTTCCTGTTGGGACCTTGACTGATGCAGAGATAACTGAGCAGATGTGAAAGAGATAAAGGTGAGCCATGTGCCTACACGAGGGCACACATACTCCAGGAGCAGCCAGTACAAAGGCCTGTTACTACACACGTAGCCTGTGCGTGCAGAGTACAGAGACCCTCTTATCTTCCTTTACCACTGAGGTATATGCCCATCAGTGTAGTCAAAGGTCGTAGCCATACTCTTTCTTAATAACTCATGTTTGTTGTAAACTCAAATTCAATTCCTTTAAGACTTTAGAACAGAACACAGGGTTATACATTTATGACTATCAACTTTTATCCTTTTTTTTCATTCACTGTATATTTAATAGGCACCTACTGTGTTAAATATCATGCTACTTACTGGGAATCCAATGGTGAATACAATGAAGAATGGTTTCTTCTCCTCTGGGAGTTTTAGCCAAATGTAGGAAACAAATAGTCACAGAAATAAAAATCAAATTACTATGCTAAGTGCTATGTAAGAAAGGTACAAGGTAGTATGAGAGACTGTACTTGGAGAATTTGGCTAAGCTCATGGCAGCTTCTCTGAGAAAATGATAAATAAGAAAAATGTGGGGGCGGGGGTGGGGAGGGGCGTGGGCAATTTGGTGAAATGGGAAATTTAAAACATTCCAGAAGAAGGAAAGAGTGTGTAAAGGCTCTGGGGATGAACCATGAATTGTTATTTCAAGAAACTGGAAAGAAGCTCTTAAGGCTGATACAGAGCCAAAGAATAAAAGTGCAAGGTATAACGAGGCTATCAAAATGAAAAACAACTAGATCATGTACGGCTTCTTCACTGGCTATGGTCAAAGTTTTGTTCTTTATTTTCAAAGCAGTGAGAATCCACTGAGGAGTTCAAGCAGCTGTGTGAATGGCCAGGTAATGTGTTTTGAAAATGCCAGTCTGGCGACAGTGTGCAGAATAAATTGGAGGGAATTAAGAATAGACTCAAGAAAACCAGTTAGGAGGCTACTGTAGTATCCCTGAGTAGAGATGTTGGGATTATGGAAGAAATAGAGTGACTTTCCTCTTTGAAAGATCTTGAGGTGAAATTGTCACAAAAGAGAGAGTTGGTGCCTATGGCAGTGCACTCTATTTCTGGTTTGCATAATTGGCTCATTGGTAGTAGCATTCAAATTAAATGTAGAATCCTTTAAGAGAAACATGTTTTAGAAAGAAAGATCATGAATTTGGTTCTATGAAACCCTAAGATTTCCCATAAAGATATCGAAGAAGAGAAGTCAAGAAGACAGATGGAAGTGTGGATCTAGAGCTCAAAAGACAGGTCTCCATTTAACGAGCAAACTATATAGCTTCTCATCATCACATTGTTTTGTTCTAGGACACGTATCTCCCAAAGTTCCAAAAATTGTGATGCTATTCTAGGGGTTTTATTTCTGAGCCCTCTGAAATTTGGTAATGTGCTTTCCATGTATTCCTCCAATTTGGTGCCTATTAAACCAGACAGTGCTAAATCCTCATCAAGAGCTCAGTTTAGAAACCTTGGATCCTAAGTGGATACTGACTGTAACTTGAATTAGCACTCTCCAAGCTGTGACTGTTCTCTGGGCTATTAGCATATATTTTACATTTTTGGCCGCCCCTGTGCCTTCTTATTTTCTTCCTTCTTGGTATATGTGTCTTTCCTATTTCTGCTGTGTGCTTTTGGTATGGTCGACTGAAAAGTTAGAATTGGGTAGCTAAAAAAGTAGAGAAAAATGAATACATTAAGGTACTGAATGCTTTGAGTGTTTACCTGAAAAATGACTAAATGAAGAATGTTACATAGTAACCATGCATGTTGAGTGCTTTTTGGTAAATCTAGGCTCTTTCTTTTATTGATTCCTTGTGTGTCTGCTCTGGTATTTAGTATAAAGTTATCAGAACGTGGCGCCATCTCTTCCATTGTCCTACATGATATTCCTAATTCCAATCCTTCACACACACAGCCGAATTCAAAGGCATTTTATGCATCTCTACATAACCCAGAGGTCAGCTGTCCACCTTCTTCTCAGTCAGCTCTTTCCTCTATTTCCACAAGAAATCAAATCTCACCAAGCATATTGCAATCTTTGCAGTTTTGTGGATCCCAGCAGGATCACACTGCACCCCACTCCCACCCAGAATACCTCTTTCAAAATCTCACTCTGCTGTCCCTTGCCAAGTCCCTGCTTCCGGCCACACCCTCACTAGACTCATCTTTGTATACTCGCATCTTACAGGTCTCTGAGCTCAGACCTCCTGGTTTCTGTGCTCTTAGCCCTTTTGTCCTCAGGAATTTCTATCTCTGCTTCTTGATGTTTCTTCTATAGAGCAATTTAGTGTTTTTCTAGTTTTTAGCTCTAACTTTTCACACCTCACGGAGCTCACCAACAAGGGACCCTGCAGGTTCTAGGGCCCATTCTCCTAGGGTAGTGGGAGACTGTGAATTATAATGAGTATTTTTATGTGAGATACTTACAACATGTTCTCATTCCTATTATATAGAAGGAAAATCAGGCTCTTAATGTCTCAATGCCACCCCTGGGAAGAGGATAGTATTGAGAGGAACATAAGATTGGATTTGATGTAGAGGCTACTCACTAAAGTACTCACAGATTAGACTGGAGGGGAACATAAGAAATCTGGGAAATTAAAGAGGGGTGGAGGGGTTGAATTATTTGGAGAGGTTGTAAGGAATTTAGACAATTTATGCCTAGAAAATGCTTCGCTACATCACAACCTATTTTATTTGAAAAGAGTTAATGAAGGGCAATCAAGTGACTAGTAAGGCTATTAATCTCCAAGTAGAGAAACAGTGTGATAAATATGCATACTAGTTTTAATCTATACTCCAGGACAATTGGTTAATGGCTGAGAAAATTAATAAGGAATCCATATCCATGAGATGTTTGAAAAATCAATCAGAAGGACTAGCTTTTTTTTTTTATGATAGTCACACACAGAGAGAGAGAGAGAGAGAGAGAGAGAGAGAGAGAGAGGCAGAGACACAGGCAGAGGGAGAAGCAGGCTCCATGCACCGGGAGCCCGATGTGGGATTCGATCCCAGGTCTCCAGGATCGCGCCCCGGGCCAAAGGCAGGCGCCAAACCGCTGCACCACCCAGGGATTCCAGAAGGACTAGCTTTATCAGTGACCCACACCAAAAATTTTGATAATTAGTACACGAATGTTAGAAATGATTCTTTATTCATGTTGTCAGAGTGGTTCCCAGTATACAGACTGGCAAAACAACAACAACAACAAAACAAGAAACAAAGAAACCCCTTCACAGTTTCTCCCATGCTTGCATGAACAGGTAATAAAAATCTTCCAATCCCAGGAGACTATGCTGTTGAGAGTAGCTTAAGCCGAAACCTCTGGACTCCACTGGGTCAGGTGCGTAGACACTTCTGGAGATGTATGTTATCTGAGCTTACCAGAAAGTCGACAGAATCCTATAACTAGAATATTACTGCCTCTGCCTTGGGTGAATCTTTTTTACGAAGTGCTTTAAAGGACAGAGGACAAGGATGTCAGTGAGTTTACACAATAGGTTAGTCACCTTTTTTTCTTTCTCACTTTTTTTTTTTTTTTGTATTCTTGTAAATTACACACAACAAAACTTACCACCTGAATGATTTTTAAGTAGACAGTTCAGTGTCAGTAAATACATTCATAATAGTGTGCTACCATCACCACCATCCATTTCCAGAACTCTCATTTTCCCAAACTGAAACTCTGTACCCATTGAATAACTCCCTATTATCCCCTTTCTTGCCCAGTCCCTTGCAATCACCATTCAATTTTTTATCTCTATAATTTTGACTACTCTGAGAATCTTGTGTAAGTGGAGTAATACAGTATTTTTCTCTTTATGACTGGCTCATTTCACTTAACATAATGTCCTCAAGCTTTATCCATGTTATAGCATATATCATAATTTCCTTCCTTTATAAGGCTATTATTCCATTGTCACTTTTTTTTTTCTGGTGGGGGGCTACTTTTTCTCAAGGATTTAGAGCTGGGGCAAATTTTGTCTGAAGACTTACTTTTATTGTAATATTCCATCTGGCAGCAAGACTTTATTATTATCTCTTTTGAATGAGATTATTGCTATTTATCAAAAGTATCTAATAATTAAAATTTGCTTAAGTCAATTATCAGTGTTTACTATATAATCAACATCTTTAAGTGCTTATTTATTAAATCTCAGGATTATAAACCAATTCCAAGAAAAAAACATAGTGGTATTTAGTAAATAGTTGCATTTAGTGAAGTAGGCAAATTTTTGGGATTAAAAAAATTCTTATTTTTATTTTTTAGTTATTAATTTGAAAGTTGTTTACAAAAAAAATCATTCTAAATAATTCTTTAGAGCTAGACTTTTGATTTCTCAATGGATTCAGAGTTTGGATTCAGTCTTTTAGAAATAGGACTGGCAAAGATTTTTTAGTTTCAAGTTAATTTTTTGCAGGTGTTCTCATTGCTTAAGGCTGAGGGCAGTAAGGAGAAATTCCCTTATAAATACCGTGCCTGTCCTTAGGACAGAAACTTTTCATTTTTGCATTTTTATTTGCAATTGAGAAAGAGCCCAAGGAGGAATTAAGGTGAACAAAAACAGGGAATTTGAAGAAATCAAACAGAAAATGTTGCAAATGCAACAGGAATTAAAGACAAAAGAAATTATCAGGTTCAGACTAATGAAATAAATTGTATTCAATTGTTTTCTAGTATTGGACAAAATAAATGCTTTTATATGCTGGGAGATAAAAGAACATACATTGAGTGTATTCCTTAAATATTACTATCTGCTAGGTCCTTTCAAAAAACAGTAGGGCAGGCCTGAGGTGTGTAAGGATACAAACGACAAGAAGAGTCAAGTGTGTATGAATAATATGCATGCAAATATACTGTATTTATAGGTAGCCAAAGCTTGTAATTTTAAATGCTAGCACTAGAACTATTTTTCCTTGGGTCTCAACCACCCTTCTGAAACTACAACCATCACCTCTTCTCAAATCCATATTACCTATTAAAAATAGGTAATTATTTACCTTGAGGTCAAATATCACACTAGTAATGTTAAGATCCTGAAGAGCTCAATTTGTCAGTCAAATTAGCCATATTTTAGGAATATAATATGTTTTTTCTTTATCTTCTCTTTTTCACTCCCAAAGTAGCAAACTGACACCCGAAAGCCATTTGTAAAGGACCAGTCAATAGCCTTTCATTATAAAAAAAAATAGTCTAACACAGAATAAAACCTGTTTTAAAAGTTCTTTTTTTTTTTTTTTTTTTGTTTTGTTTTGTTTTAAAAGTTCTTAAAAAAAAGCTTCCTTGGAGCATTTGATTTTGGCTCAGGTCAATGATCTCAAGGTGGTGAGATCAAGTCCTGTGTTGGGTTTTGTGTTAGGGTTAAGCCTACCTTAAAAAGAAATTAATAAAAACCAAAGCATCCTTGTCTTATAACAGTACTTACATTTTAACATTCTAGAACACCACTGATGAGAAAACAGGAAATACAATAAAACTTACAGGCATTCTTAAAATACCTGAGCCCATAAACTTTAATTCTTACTTTAGGTATTAATGAAGATGAAAGCAAAAAACATTAATATTTGTGCTTTTGATAAAAACAAGGCACTTTAGAGCCCTGATTATACTTTAATTTTTATCCTTTCCACTAATCCCATTAGCACAACACCCCTCCTTCTACATAAATCCTTCTGATTGTTTTAAAGGTACAACAGCAACATTTAAATACAAAAAAAACTGAGGATCTTGTGTAGGACTAAACAAATCTGTGAAAAGCAATAGGTAGCTTTTCAGTTATCTTGCTGCTTTAATACCTCAGTTATGTACACTGCATCATACACATTTTTTCATGAAAAAGTTTTGGTGCTTACAACTTTGGTTGTCTGGCCATCTCATTCTGCTCTAACTTGCAGCATAAATTCTGGGTGAGTCATATAAATTCTTTGAGTCTTATGTGTCGACCTCCTTTCAGTATATGCAAGTATGAGAATGTGTGTATATTTTTCCATGGGGTGGATTCACAACATACAATGGCTTCTTAAAGTAGCATATGATATAAAAGAGGGAACAATTTTAAAAATCAGTGAGTTAGGTACTTTTTAAGGCCTTGTAGTAGATGCTGTTGGTGCCTGCCCAGATCACCTTTACTGGCTGGTCCACTCACCTGTCAGCTGTTCTCAGTGTCTGTTAATAGAACTCACAATGCCTTCTTCACTAAAGGAAAATCCTCAGGGCAATGGAAGCCACCTTGCCTGGGAGGCTATGTAAACCACCACCCCCCAATCCCTGACCCACAGCAGAGCGTACCCTTCACCAATAACTAATTGGCATATGGTAGACAGGCAAACCTCAGGGGAGGATCAATTCTCTGGTGCAATTTGAACAAGCCTTATCTTCTTTCCCTCCTTCTCCTCAAAGTACTCATTAAGAATCACTTGAACAGGGCAGCCCGGGTGGCTCAGCAGTTTAGCGCCGCCTTTGGCCTAGGGCTTGATATTGGAGACCTGGGATCAAGTCCCATGTTGGTCTCCCAGCATGGAACTTGGTTCTCCCTTTGCCTGTGCCTCTGCCTCTCTCTCTCTCTCTCTCTCTCTCTCTGTGTGTGTGTGTGTGTGTGTGTGGGTGTGTGTGTGTGTGTGTGTGTGTGTCATGACTAAATAAATAAAATCTTAAAAAAAAATCACTTGAACAGAAATCCCTGCCCTCAGGCTCTACTTCCAAGGAAATGTTGTAAGACAAGTATTTTGGAGCTCTTACATTTTATGAGTCTAGGAAGTGGTTTTAGGAATCCAGACTCTAAGAATGGATTTCAATCTTTCCCTCATTCATTCTGGATTATTTTGTAGCTAGATAATAATGAGGACGTGATCACTGACATAGGTAGAGTTTGACAGTCCCTAGCATGATGCAGTGGAGTGATTGCTAAGACTTTACTTAGTTCAACATGGTGAAGTGGGATGGGATACAGCTGAAACGGGATCTATTACCTGGTGCAGTGTTCACTGGGTTGAGCAAAGTTCTCTCTCTAGGGAGAGAACTATAAGGACTGACACTGGGTTGCTCTCACTGAGGTGATCAATGCCTGAGAGATAACAAAATGTATTTATTAATCAACAACATAAAACAAAGAATGAGGATCAGTGGGCCTCCTCAGCACCATTGAAAGAGGCTCTTAAAGTCCATAGCCACAGGACATGTCATGCTGACATGGCTCAGAACCTAATTCTAAGAGTAGTAGAAATTCAGAGAAGATTGAATTATTACCCCTTTTAAGTGTTTTTATATTAAAGTCAGTACCCTGATAGGCATGTGATCGTGAGGCATGGGAGGCGGGTATTTGGGTAGATGTACATGAGAACGTTTGAGAAACGTGAACTCCTGAATTCTCTTAGAAAATATCTGAATCTGCAGGATTGGCTTAGTCTTTTTTTGTTTGAAGATAAAGGCCCACTTATTGAAGACAAAGCAGAGGCTTCAAAGGAGACAAATGCCTTACAGAACCTTGCCCTTCTGAGAATCTGCCCCATATTTTTTTCCTGGCCACCAGAAACTAAAATATCATCATATTCTAAGTGGGCAAGTGTTAGTTATGGTCAAGAAACCAGAGAAATTATGTGTCAAAAGTGCTGCAGCTCCTAGCACCAACATATGCCAACCCAAACCAGGAGATTATGCCTTAGAATGGATCCCAATGTTGAATTTCGAGGGCAAGACTCCAAAACTGGGTAAAAGACAGTTTGATGATATGAGAGCACTCTGCTGTCACTAGAATTTAAACCCTTTGCAATATTGGTAAGTGATGGTTCTAATAGATTTCTGGAATGATATGCATGAGATAACGTAGAGATGCTGAGCTGTAGTGGCAAACTGTAGAAGAAGGGATCAAATGGCTTAAAGAAGCGGGACTGCTTGAAAGGTTCCATTATTTTAAAAAATGGAAAAGCCATCTAATGAACACATCCTTTGGGAGGGCCCACATCAGAAGTAGGACCAGAAGCAATTTGCATTCACATGAGGCAGAGAACAGAATACAGATGTGGTCTCATCCCAGGCCTATGTTCTCTTGTTAATAGAGTTTGAAGAGACCTCCATCCCCTGATCACTCTGCTGAATTTTACATTAGTCCACTATCTTGATGATACATTCATTAGATCTGGTAAACATGAGGCAAGCACATTAAGATTCCTATCTTACCATGGAGATAAACTACACAAAGATTCAGGGATCTCCCACATATGTAATATTTTTTAGGGATTTCACACCTTCTGACCCAGAGTAAAGCAAAGAAATGGCTTCTTGAAGATACACCTGAGTTACCAGCTTGAGAATCACACCATGGCAGGAAGACCTACTGTCCTCAGAATGCAGTTTCTATCTTCAATCATTGGTGTCACCAGTAGATAGAAAACATGGATTCAGAAACCAAGAGGTTCAAGTGAAAGCCACTCCAGTGACTCACTTAGGGTATAATCTTTGGGCTCTGTGGGTTTTTAGTGGTCCTAGTTCCTAGGAGGCATAGATTCTAGGAGACACGTAAACTTCAATTTATAGCTTCTTACACAATGGGATCCCCATGATAGTTGACAAGTGAAGAAAGGACATGCTATGCTGGTAAGTATAATTGATCATGACCATCATGAGGAGGTAGAGATGCTACTATAAAATGAGAACATGATGGGGTATGTTTATATTCAGGTGATCTACTGGGGCTTCTTTTGACACCTCTATGCCCAGTTGTAATTGGAAATGAGCACTGTAGCATCACGGCCTGACAGCTTCTTGGAAGCCAGGATCTCTCCCCGTTCAAGGACAAAGGTCTGGGCCAACTTCCTAGGCAAGCCACCAGGACCAGCCAAAGTGCTCCCTGAAAGGAAGGGATTTTAGAATGGTAATGGTGGTGGCAGAAGGTATGAGTATTAGCCTCAAGACCAAGCAACAGCTGGGAATGTATTTCATTGTGTCCTCCCAGAATCCTAGAGCAGCTAGGCTCAGATGGAGTAAACGAAATGTGAAAAGCAAGTAAATCTGTCATGCAGTGGGTTTGACCACAACTGGTACTGTCAGTTCTCAACCCAATTCCATTTATTGTATCCTTCCCCAAAATGCCGTGAGTTAGCTGGTAACAGCTCATAGCTGCCCTCTTCGAGAGAACATTTCAGCTAAAAGGAGCCACCTAACCTGGAGGCTGTGCATTGAGCCACGGCTTCAGCCAATGACTGACTCACCTGAAGATAGAAAAGCATTACCCTTGCCTGAAGCTGAGAACAGTGCTATAGTACAATTTGGGTTCCAGACCATCCATATAGGATCAGGATACTCTTGTCTCCTTTCTTAGTGTTGGTTCTAAACAAAAGATTCGTGGCAGCCGTACTCAGTTTCAAAGGGAAAAACCACTTTATTGATATTATAAAAATCTAATAGAAACAGAAAGAAAAAGGCACCTGGGTGGCTCAGTGGTTGAACGTCTGCCTTTGGCTCAGGTCGTGATCCTGGGGTCTTGGATCCAGTCCCATATTAGGCTCCCTGTGAGGAGCCTGCTTCTCCCTCTGCCTATGTTTCTGCCTCTCTGTGTCTCTCGTGAATGAATGAATGAATGAATGAATAAACAACATACATACATTAAAAAGAAACTGAAAGAAAAAAGGGAAATCTGCACATAGATGAGGGCAATGGTAAGCAGTAAAGTAAAATAAGACAGACTTAGATCATCAGCTGAGGAAGTGGCCTGGGTGGAGCAGCCTCCACTCAGGTGAGACTTCTCTGACCATTGCCATGAGGGCTGTATTTATAGAGCAAGGGATGGGGTCTGAAGTTAAACATTTGTTTGCCTATGTGCAGTTTGGAGCCAGCTGCATTCCTGTTACCATGCCTTTACATTTTCCAAGGAGACTGGACTAGGTGTGTTTGCATCCCCTCCGGATTCCATTCTGGGGGGACAGCCCAGGCTGGAGCTGGAGGGGATATAAGGCAGAACTTGTAGATCTAGGCATCCAGATCAGAAGGGCAAATTCTCACCTGGAAGCCAGCTAATGTCAACTAATCAAGCTCCCAAGGCCACTTAGGCAGCACAAGTCTCACAAACTACATTCTTTAGCCTGTGTGCATTCCTGAAAGTCAAGGTGGCCTGTTATGCAAGACAAATCACAGAAAGCTCCATTCATACAAGACAGTGTATTTTCCACCCTGTCCTATTCTACTTCTCATACTCAACTTTTATCTGAGCTCACTCTGTGAATGAATCACTTGACCAGAAATCCCTGTCTCAGGCTCTGCTTTCAGGGCTATGAACCTCTGACAGTCCTCACATAGTTCCAGCATGATAGGCATCTATGATTAGAGTAGGTGGAGGGAATAGAGAGTAGTGGAAGGGCAGAGAAGGCCAAGGAAGGTAGGGGCAACAATTTCTTGAGACCAGTGCTGTTTGGCAGATAGCTTGACCAGGGTCTGGTACATCGGCCATTTGAGGGAAATGGCCAGAGTGTAAGGAGAAGCTGCAAAATTGTCTTAAAATTAAGTAGTACTGATTGAGCAGCTTCCGTGGGCCAGAGATGAGGAGGAAGAGTGGATGAGTGATGGGTGGTGGCTGCAGTCTAGATCAATGCATCTCAAGTTTTAATGGGTAAGTCACTTGGGAATTTTTTTTAAATTCAGATTTTCATTCTGCTGTTCTTAGAAGTTCAAAGAGGACACCTTTATTGCTGATATGCAGACCACAGTTCCAGCGCTATGACTTTATACTGGAGTGGTGCGATAAAAATCTAAGACCTAGGTGCAATTTAAGTTTTTTCTAGCATCCACACTAAGAAAAGTGGAGGAAATTAATTTTATAATGTATTTTAATTGACCCAAGATATTTAAAATACTATCATTTCACCAATCAGTATGAAAATCACTAATACAATACTTTATATATATTTGCACTAGGTCTTCCAACTTCAGTTTATGTTTTATACTTGCAGAACATCTCAGTTCAGATGTTAAGTTTTCATCGGAAATATGTATATATTTGAATTCCATATCACCTTCAGTCAAAAGTAGATTCACGTAACTCAAGTTATTCCAAACTTAAGTATGTTAAAAGTTCCCCAATAACTGAATCAAGTATGAGCTTTTAAATGCAGTTTGATTAAAAGGGAATACGATTTAAAATTCAGTTCCTCAGTCACACTAGGCACATTTCAAATGCTCAAGTTACCATATTAAACAGAGTCACTCATGCAAAACAAACAAGAAGAATGCTGAATGGAAAATGAGGACAAAGGAACTTGGGAAAGGGCTTGAAGAGAATAGACACAGAGGGTTGACAGAAGTATGGTAGATTTTTTTCCCCTGCTTCAAGAAATTTCCCCTGCTTCAAGGGTGCAACTTCATTTTTTCCCCTGCTGATTTATCGGGCAGGGGTGGGGGTGGGGTAAATGAAGAGTCTGAGTGAACAATGGGAAAAGCCCCCATATTTTTCTGACCATGTGTGGCTACAATTATTTTAACTTGCTTTGATAGTGCAAAGCCACCTGTATCTGGTTTTCTTCTGCAGCAATGTGGACCCAAACACTTGGCATTATTGTTTTTAATTACCAAAATATTAGATGTCAAACATTTCAAAGACTCAAAAGAAACATGGCCCTCAGGGGAGAGGTACCACAGGTGTTGGGACCTGCACAATTCTCCATCTGTCTTTTGATCAGTACGTACATTTTGACTCTAGGTTCTGGCTACGAAGATAAATTGGCACGTGTTTGAGAGGGGTACCCCTTGGGGCCACTATCCACAGGTTTGCATGACTTTTCTGGGCTAGTCTGCCTAATTCTCTGACCCCTGATCCTGTTCCCTATCATCTCAGCCATTCATGCCATAAAGCCCTAGTGTGTGTGGGGGTCTCATTCCTTAGAAAAATTCTGTCTTTCTCTCTTCTTACCTTTTTCCCTACTTCCTGGTAAGGACATAGCCCCAACCAGCCCTCTGACCTCTGCTCAACTCTGACTCTCACTGTGATCTGGGTCTACCGTTCTGCTCTCCCTTCTGAATTGCTGACCCCATATGGTGGCCACCTATTGAGCTGGTGACGCTTTGCTGCCCCCTGCTGGTTTCAAGCCTCCATAAATATTTGTTTAATGAATTTTGGAATTGTATTTTAATCATGTACTTTTCTGAAGGCTAGTGTGTCATGAAAAGCTGCATAAAATTTTTTTGAAGTTAAGTAATGTTTGTTAAGTGGCTTCTGTACATCAGAGGCATGAGCACTGGAGATACAGCAGTGAATAAAAGAGATCTATGCCCTTATATACTAGCTGGGGGTGGTTGTGGTGGTCGGGAGACCAACAAGAAATATATAAATAAAGTATGTGGTAAGTCAGGAATTTCACAAAAATAAATAAAGCCAAGAAGGGAGATAAGGAGTGAGCAAAACATTTAAATTTTCGACAAGGCCAAGAAAGTTCTCTTTGAGACCTAAGGGACATAAGGGAAGAAGGGAAGGACCAAAAAAAACCCAGTAAGATGGAAAGATGTTTAGCATGTTTGAATAACATTAAGAAGACTGTGAGGCTGAAGCTTTAGAGCAGAGTGAATGATGGGGAGCAGGAGGCCATAGTTCAGAGAGCTAAATGAAGTAGACAGAGGGGAGCAGACTGCATAGGGGGGGCCTTTGGTCAACTACACATGTATAGGGTATAATTTCTATACATATAAAATATACACACTACTCTGAATCATGGAAGCTAATGAGAGTTTTGACTTGAAGAGAGACATGACATGGCATATTGAAATAGATCATGCTGAGGATGATCTGATGAATATACACTGCAGGGGTGGCAAGGGACAGGGAGGTAAGGAGCAACACTGACTTGGCCCAGTACGGTAGAGTGAAGGCAGTGAGATGTGGCCAAATTCTGGGTATATGCTGAAGGTAGAAAATTTGCTCAAAGAAAATGAGAAGGCTCAATGGCGACCAGATGGCTGAGCAAACAAATGGCTGAGGTTGCCGTTTATGGAGACAGAGATGTCTTGGGAAGGGCAGGTCAGAGGGATGCAGGTAGAGAAGAAAACCAAAGTAGTTCTTTGGGAGTGTTCTGTTTGAGATGCCTATTGGACATATACCAAATTGGAGATGAGAATAGAAATCTAAGGTAGATATAATTTTGGAAGATACAGCCTATAGATAGATGGTATTTAGAGCTGTAACTCTGTATGAGATCAAATTAAGAACATTAATTCAATGTGGCAGAAGTTGATGCTAAAACTGAATTGCCGCTTGCAATGTGAACATGGTTCTGACTTCAAGGGTGCAACTTCATTTGAGATTTAAATGCCCATTTTGCTATGGGATGTAGGACTTTATTCTCCTATTATTTTTCTTTATTTGAACGTTTACGAAACCAGAGTTCACATAACTCACTTTGTCTGGTCTTCACCTGGCACGACTCTATTCTTTTTGAATTAATTCTACCTCTGACTTTTCCCTCTTAGTTCATTGTAATTCAAGTATTGGCTAGCAGTTACAGGATGTGAAGACAGGTGCAAACACTGGCAGTGTTATGCAGTGCCTGCCATGCTTGGCCCATTCCCACATCTTGTTCAACTAGAAAATTTCTGCACATCCTTTATGACTTTGTGTGTCAGGCCCTCTGGAAGTCCTTGATGTCCCTGGCGAGTGCCTAGTGCTCCTTTTTTGTTGTGGTTTTGTTTTCATCCTGTATCCTTTTACAGCCCTTGCCATATACATTGAAGCTCACACCTCATTGGTGAGAGAATATTAGGAAGCCTTGAACAAATGGAGAGTCATACTGTGTTCATGAGATGGAAGAAATAGGCCATCTCTCTCCCAGTCCCGATCTCCCAATACAGTTTTATGCAATCTGTCAAAATATTCTATAAATTTACAATCAGATTCTAAAATCTGTATGGAAATACAAAAGTACTAGAATAGCCCAAACAATTTTGAAAAAGATGAACAAATTTGAAGATTAATACTGCCTGACTTCAAGATTTACTACAAAGGTACCATAAGCAAGCCTGTGTGATACTGCCACAAAGAGAAACCCGTCAATAAAGCAGAACAGGGAGTCCAGAATAGGTCTACCCAAGAACGAAGTACTAATTTTTAGTGGTGCAGAGGCAATTCAGTGGAGCAAAGATTATATTTTCAACAGCTGTTACTAGAAGAATTGGAAAGCCATATGCAAGAAATGAGCTTTGATTCTTACCTTGTATCATATACATGTATAGACTGGAACTTGTAAAATGAAACAGGCAAAAAGCTTTGTGACCTGGGGTTAGGCAATGCTTTCTCATGTCCACCACTAAAAGTATGATCAATATGAAAATATAATTTAATTAAAGTTAAGAACTTCTCTTCAAAGGCACTGTTAAGAGGGTGAAAATACAAGCCACGGATTGGAAGAAAATATTTTAAGTTCCATATCTGATGAAAGACTTGTATCCATGATAACTCAGGAACTCTCAAAACTCAGTAATAATAAAAAGATGCAACAAAAAATTGAACAAAACATATGAACAGATGCTTTGGCAAAGAAGACATACAAATGCCAAACAAATGAAAAGATGTTCAACATTACTCATCATGGGAGAAATACAATCACAACTACAATGAGATAGCACTAGCATTGTATTCCTTCTTAATGAAGGAGCACCAAATAAGCATAAAAATCAGAGCACTTTTTGAAACTTTATTAAAGGTGGGTAATATATCAAAGGAGCACTAGAGGATAAAAGATTAAGATGGATTATTCAAAAATAAAAAGGATAGTAATGGTGAACCCTTTTAACATAGAGTATTTTTTTTATTTTTTATAAATTAATTTTTATTGGTGTTCAATTTACCAACATACAGAATAACACCCAGTGCTCATCCCGTCAAGTGTCCCCCTCCGTGCCTGTCACCCATTCACCCCCACCCCCCGCCCTCCTCCCCTTCCACCACCCCTAGTTCATTTCCCAGAGTTAGAAGTCTTTATGTTCTGTGTCCCTTTCTGATATCTCCCACACATTTCTTCTCCCTTCCCTTATATTCCCCTTCACTATTATTCATATTCCCCAAATGAGTGAGAACATACACTGTTTGTCCTTCTCCGATTGACTTACTTCACTCAGCATAATACCCTCCAGTTCCATCCACGTTGAAGCAAGTGGTGGGTATTTGTTGTTTCTAATGGCTGAGTAATATTCCATTGTATACATAAACCACATCTTCTTTATCCATTCATCTTTCGATGGGCACCGAGGCTCCTTCCACAGTTTGGCTATTGTGGACATGGCTGCTAGAAACATCGGGGTGCAGGTGCCCCCGCGTTTCATTGCATCTGAATCTTCGGGGTAAATCCCTAACAGTGCAATTGCTGGGTCGTAGGGCAGGTCTATTTTTAATTCTTTGAGGAACCTCCACACAGTTTTCCAGAGTGGCTGCACCAGTTCACATTCCCACCAACAGTGTAAGAGGCTTCCCTTTTCTCCACATCCTCTCCAACATTTGTTGTTTCCTGCCTTATTAATTTTCCCCATTCTCACTGGTGTGAGGTGGTATCTCATTGTGGTTTTGATTTGTATTTCCCTGATGGCAAGTGATGCAGAGCATTTTCTCATGTGCATGTTGGCCATGTCTATGTCTTCCTCTGTGAGATTTCTCTTCATGTCTTTTGCCCATTTCATGATTGGATTGTTTGTTTCTTTGCTGTTGAGTTTAATAAGTTCTTTATAGATTTTGGAAACTAGCCCTTTATCTGATATGTCATTTGCAAATATCTTCTCCCATTCTGTAGGTTGTCTTTGAGTTTTGTTGACTGTATCCTTTGCTGTGCAAAAGCTTCTTATCTTGATGAAGTCCCAATAGTTCATTTTTGCTTTTGTTTCTTTTGTTTTCGTGGATGTATCTTGCAAGAAGTTACTGTGGCCAAGTTCAAAAAGGGTGTTGCCTGTGTTCTCCTCTAGGATTTTGATGGAGTCTTGTCTCACATTTAAATCTTTCATCCATTTTGAGTTTATCTTTGTGTATGGTGCAAGAGAGTGGTCTAGTTTCATTCTTCTGCATGTGGATGACCAATTTTCCCAGCACCATTTATTGAAGAGACTGTCTTTCTTCCAGTGGATCGTCTTTCCTCCTTTGTCAAATATTAGTTGACCATAAAGTTCAGGGTCCATTTCTGGATTCTCTATTCTGTTCCATTGGTCTATGTGTCTGTTTTTGTGCCAGTACCACACTATCTTGATGACCACAGCTTTGTAGTACAACCTGAAATCTGGCATTGTGATGCCCCCAGCTATGGTTTTCTTTTTTAAAATTCCCCTGGCTATTCGGGGTCTTTTCTGATTCCACACAAATCTTAAAATAATTTGTTCTAAGTCTCTGAAAAAAGTCCATGGTATTTTGATAGGGATTGCATTGAACGTGTAAATTGCCCTGGGTAGCATTGACATTTTCACAATATTAATTCTGCCAATCCATGAGCATGGAATATTTTTCCATCTCTTTGTGTCTTCCTCAATTTCTTTCAGAAGTGTTCTATAGTTTTTAGGGTATAGATCCTTTACCTCTTTGGTTAGGTTTATTCCTAGGTATCTTATGCTTTTGGGTGCAATTGTAAATGGGATTGACTTCTTAATTTCTCTTTCTTCAGTCTCATTGTTAGTGTATAGGAATGCCATTGATTTCTGGGCATTGATTTTGTATCCTGCCACGCTACCAAATTGCTGTATGAATTCTAGCAATCTTGGGGTGGAGGCTTTTGGGTTTTCTATGTAGAGTATCATGTCATCGGCGAAGAGGGAGAGTTTGACTTCTTCTTTGCCAATTTGAATGCCTTTAATGTCTTTTTGTTGTCTGATTGCTGAGGCTAGGACTTCCAATACTATGTTGAATAGCAGTGGTGAGAGTGGACATCCCTGTCTGGTTCCTGATCTTAGGGGAAAGGCTCCCAGTGCTTCCCCATTGAGAATGATATTTGCTGTGGGCTTTTCGTAGATGGCTTTTAAGATATCGAGGAAAGTTCCCTCTATCCCTACACTCTGAAGAGTTTTGATCAGGAATGGATGCTGTATTTTGTCAAATGCTTTCTCTGCATCTAATGAGAGGATCATATGGTTCTTGGTTTTTCTCTTGCTGATATGATGAATCACATTGATTGTTTTACGAGTGTTGAACCAGCCTTGCATCCCGGGGATAAATCCTACTTGGTCATGGTGAATAATTTTCT
Organism: Nyctereutes procyonoides; assembly: GCF_905146905.1. NCBI lineage: Eukaryota > Metazoa > Chordata > Mammalia > Carnivora > Canidae > Nyctereutes > Nyctereutes procyonoides. The sequence continues at coordinate 35,417,303 of NW_026575052.1, forward strand.
TAATGTGTTGTTGGATCCTATTGGCTAGTATCTTGTTGAGAATTTTTGCATCCATGTTCATCAGGGATATTGGTCTGTAATTCTCCTTTTTGGTGGGGTCTTTGTCTGGTTTTGGAATTAAGGTGATGCTGGCCTCATAGAATGAGTTTGGAAGTACTCCATCTCTTTCTATCTTTCCAAACAGCTTTAGTAGAATAGGTATGATTTCTTCTTTAAACGTTTGATAGAATTCCCCTGGGAAGCCATCTGGCCCTGGACTCTTGTGTCTTGGGAGGTTTTTGATGACTGCTTCAATTTCCTCCCTGGTTATTGGCCTGTTCAGGTTTTCTATTTCTTCCTGCTCCAGTTTTGGTAGTTTGTGGCTTTCCAGGAATGCGTCCATTTCTTCTAGATTGCCTAATTTATTGGTGTAGAGCTGTTCATAATATGTTTTTAAAATCGTTTGTATTTCCTTGGTGTTGGTAGTGATCTCTCCTTTCTCATTCATGATTTTATTAATTTGAGTCTTCTCTCTCTTCTTTTTAATAAGATTGGCTAATGGTTTATCTATCTTATTAATTCTTTCAAAGAACCAACTCCTGGTTCTATTGATCTGTTCCACAGTTCTTCTGGTCTCAATTTCGTTGAGTTCTGCTCGAATTTTAATTAACTCTCTTCTTCTGCTGGGCGTCGGGTCGATTTGCTGCTTCTTCTCTAGCTCCTTTATGTGTAAGGTTAGCTTTTGTATTTGAGTTCTTTCCAGTTTTTGAATGGATGCTTGTATTGCGATGTATTTCCCCCTCAGGACTGCTTTTGCTGCATCCCAAAGATTTTGAACAGTTGTATCTTCATTCTCATTAGTTTCCATGAATCTTTTTAATTCTTCCTTAATTTCCTGGTTGACCCTTTTATCTTTTAGCAGGATGGTCCTTAACCTCCACGTGTTTGAGGTCCTTCCAAACTTCTTCTTGTGATTGAGTTCTAATTTCAAGGTGTTATGGTCTGAGAATATGCAGGGGACGATCCCAATCTTTTGGTATCGGTTCAGACCCGATTTGTGACCCAGTATGTGGTCTATTCTGGAAAAAGTTCCATGTGCACTTGAGAAGAATGTGTATTCAGTTGAGTTTGGATGTAAAGTTCTGTAGATATCTGTGAAATCTATCTGGTCCAGTGTATCATTTAAAGCTCTCATTTCTTTGGAGATGTTGTGTTTAGAAGACCTATCAAGGGTAGAGAGAGCTAGATTGAAGTCACCAAGTATAAGTGTATTATTATCTAAGTATTTCTTTACTTTGGTTAATAATTCGTTTAAGTATTTGGCAGCTCCCACATTCGGGGCATATATATTGAGGATTGTTAAGTCCTCTTGTTGGATAGATCCTTTAAGTATGATATAGTGTCCCTCTTCGTCTCTCACTACTGTCTTCGGAGTGAATTTTAGTTTATCTGATATAAGGATGGCTACCCCTGCTTTCTTTTGAGAACCATTTGAATGGTAAATGGTTCTCCACCCTTTTATTTTCAGGTTGTAGGTGTCTTTCTGTCTAAAATGAGTCTCTTGTAGACAGCAAATAGATGGGTCCTGCTTTTTTATCCAGTCTGAAACCCTGCGCCTTTTGATGGGGTCATTAAGCCCATTCACGTTCAGAGTTACTATTGACAGATATGAGTTTAGTGTCATCATGATATCTATTTAGTCCTTGTTTTTGTGGATTGTTCCACTGAACTTCTTCTTAAAGGGGAATTTTAAGAGTCCCCCTTAAAATTTCTTGCAGAGCTGGTTTGGAGGTCACATATTCTTTCAGTTCCTGCCTGTCTTGGAAGCTCTTTATCTCTCCTTCCATTTTGAATGAGAGCCTTGCTGGATAAAGTATTCTTGGTTGCATGTTCTTCTCATTTAGGACCCTGAATATATCCTGCCAGCCCTTTCTGGCCTGCCACGTCTCTGTGGAGAGGTCTGCTGTTACCCTAATATTCCTCCCCATGAAAGTCAGGGACTTCTTGTCTCTTGCTGCTTTAAGGATCTTCTCTTTATCTTTGGAATTTGCAAGCTTCACTATTAGATGTCGAGGTGTTGAACGGTTTTTATTGATTTTAGGGGGGGATCTCTCTATTTCCTGGATCTGAATGCCTGTTTCCCTTCCCAGATTGGGAAAGTTTTCAGCTAGGATTTGTTCAAATACATATTCTGGCCCTCTGTCCCTTTCGGCGCCCTCGGGAACCCCAATTAAACGTAGGTTTTTCTTCCTTAGGGTGTCATTTAATTCCCTTAATCTGTCTTCATGGTCCTTTAATTGTTTGTCTCTTTTTTCCTCAGTTTCCCTCTTTGCCATTAACTTGTCTTCTATGTCACTCACTCGTTCTTCCACCTCGTTAACCCTCATCGTTAGGACTTCTAGTTTCGATTGCATCTCATTCAGTTGATTTTTAATTTCTGCCTGATTGGATCTAAATTCTGCAGTCATGAAGTCTCGTGAGGCCTTAATGCTTTTTTCTAGAGCCACCAGTAGCTGTATAATAGTGCTTCTGAATTGGCTTTCTGACATTGAATTGTAATCCAGATTTTGTAGCTCTGTGGGAGAGAGGGCTGTTTCTGATTCTTTCTTTTGAGGTGAGGTTTTCCTTCTAGTCATTTTGCTCAGTGCGGAGTGGCCAAAAACAAGTTGTATTGGGAAAAGGAGAGAAAGAGAGAGAAGGAAAGAAAAGAGAAAAAGAAAAAAGAAAAAGAAAAGAAAAAGGAAAGAAGAGACGAAAAAGGGAAAGAAAAAGAAAGGAAGGTGAAAAAAAAAGGGGGTGGGGGAAGCAATCAGAAATCAAAAAGTAAAGAAAAAAAAAGAAAAAAAAAACACGGGGGAGTATTTCTGTAGACTTTAAGTCCCTTGACTTCCCCTAGAACTGGTCCGTCCAGCTGGTCTTCTGGGGGAGGGGCCTGTTGCGCTGATTTTCAGGTGTTAGCACTTGGGGGAGCTGCTCTGCCCCTGCCTGCTGCAGGGCTCAGCGGGGGTTGTTTACCCCGTGAGGTCTCAGGAGGAACAGTTGCAGTTGCTATGGCAACTCTGGAAGCCTGGATTCAGCCTCCGCAGGAACTACCGGGCTCGGGGCTCTCGGTTCTCCGTCTGTAGGGCCTGGAGGCTCCGGGGCGGGGCCGCTGATCTGCTCAGTTCGGGGCAGGAGCGTCCTTGCTGTCCTGGGCCCTCCCGGCCTCTGCCTGTCCCGGGGGGAGGCCGGATCCTGGGCTGTGTCCCGGCGCCCTGTGCTCCGGGGCCTGCGTTGTTGGATTTGCGCTCCCGCCCCGCAGCTCCCTCCCTGGAGCCGCTCCGAGCCCCTCCGAACTGCTCCGGTGCGTGCTGCAGCCCTTAGGGAGCTCGGCGCACTCTCCCGGGGCGCAGGTGTCTGTTAGTGTCCCAGGGAGCCCGAGGGCATCCCCGCCCTCCTGGGTCCTGCTCTAACTCCCTGCGAGCCCCTTTCCGCCCGCCCGGGAAGGTTGGTGCAGCTCCTGCTTCTCCGGGACGGGGCTCTCCTGTCCTGGGGACACTCGCCCCGGCCTCAGCCCGGCTCCTCGCGGGCCCCTCCCCCTCGGAGGCCTTTTGTTTCTTTATTTCTCTCCCCCCCCCCCCCCCCGTCTTCCTACCTTGATAGAAGCGCGGACTCTTCTCACTGTAGCGTTCCAGCTGGTCTCTCTTTAAATCTCAGGCCGAATTCGTAGATTTTCAGGATGGTTTGAAGGTTATCTAGGTAATTTGTTGGGGACAGGTGATTTGGGGACCCTACTCTTCCGCCATCTTGCCCCTCCTCCCAACATAGAGTATTAATGACAATATCTAACTGCTGTTAATAAAAGAACAAGTCTTTAGCAGGCCAAGATGCATTCTTCACACTGCATCATTAAAGGATGGATTGAAAAGATTTGCCTCTTTATAGGATGATCTGTTATCATCAATTTTGCAAGCTAGAAATAAAATTATATTCAAAGAGGCACTTGGAGAAAGTTTCCTCCATCATGTTGATCAAGAAATTCTTTAGAAATTCATGGATATTTGGCATATCCAGAATAGTAATAGGAGATCAGAAGCAATCAACACAAAATCACCTTGAGATAACAGGACGCCAAATAAAACTTAATAACCATAAAGAAATTTTAAGGCCTTTTGTCTCAGCACTACCGCTAATAATTGACTATCTGATCTCATTGCTGAATACGTCAAAGAAATGAATGTATAGTTGGCCTTCATTGTCCTTGGGTTACGCACAGTCTGTCACCATCTCCTAAGGTAGCCATCAGTTTTCCCAGTGTCTTTCTCTCTATTGTTTTGTTGTTATTTTTATTAATAGCAGCAAGGCACCTTTTGTGGTTTTTATTTAAAAATACTATGGCTATAAATTGAAAGTACTCATACTGCCTTCAGTGTTTATTAAATATATTTACATTTTAATGGATATAGAATGTTTAAAAATATCCTCAAGTTCAGAATGTCATTAATTTCTAATATGCTCTTCCGGATATGTATCACATGTACTAATCTTGGGCTGGGAAAATAGAATCTGCAAGCCTATGTGGAGACAAATGAAACCTAAATTTGGCTTTTGGAGAGTCTTCTGGAAACTTGGATGCAGATATCATTCTTTTTGTGGAGTATGGCTTCCAACACTGCAGCCTTTGGGTGCATTTAAGGATTTGAAGAAGCTGAATCTGTACCTTTCTCAGGGCACAGTAAGAGAATGCTGTAGAGGCAGCTAACTTGTGACACCAGGTGTATTTCATGGGTAGGCTTTGCTAACCCAATCCTGGGGCACTTTGAACAAATCCATCAAAAGAGTTCTGGAGCATGGTTATTGCCAGCCCAGCCCAGTTCTAGGGTGAACTACCTGTGAAGTTCCCTTTGGGAGAAGAACTGCCTGTTTGGAGAGAAGTAGAAGCTGTTGAGGGAAAGGAGAGAGTCAGAACTGTTGTTTCTGGAAGCTGCTGCACCTTTACGTTACCATCATGGAGTCAGTACCCAAAGGAGCTGCTGCCCAGAGTTTCTCACAGGTCTCCACAGGACATGATCTGCTTGGAATAAGCCTTGTTATTCTATCATTACAGACTAAATATGGAGAGAATAAGTGCTCATGGCCAAAATCTACTGTTTGGCTATTCATCCTTGGGATGTCTTGTTACACTGCAGTAGTAATAAAATAGTAGTGGACATATTGTTTTATGTATTTGAGAAAATATCCTGTTTCTTTGACTTCTCTAGTGTAACAAGGATGCTATCAACCAAGGTACTTCCTGTTTGGACACTTTAACCAGTTTAAGTGTGGTACATGACCTAAAATGGGCTAATCATAATCCTATGTTACCTTTGCTAAAGTGATTGGACCAAGAGATGGCATGTGAGCTAACCAAGGACAGTCTGGGTCCCTTCCTACACATTTGATTAAAGCTGGAGGAGAAAACTCTTTTTCCTATTGAGTTAGTAAGTAGCCTGAGGCCATGTTCCTACAGTATGGAGAAAGCCTTCCTGCAGTAGGCCAGCATGAAGTTGCACAAAGAATAGCACAGATCAGAGAGGAAGGGAGAGAACTCATTGTTCTTGGGCCTCTGGTTCCAGTCTCCTAGGTCATCTGAGATTCTCTGGTCCTGCAGCTTTTTTTTTTTTTTTTTTTTTTCAAATTTTAGAGCTATAATAAGGTTACTATCATTTGTTTACAATCTAGCTGAAAATGTTAATGTAACTAACACATAATTATGTAGAGGACAGAAAAATCAAAACTGACAGTGATAACACTGGATACAACTTAATTCCCAATACATAATCAGTAAGAGATAAAAATTTAACAAAGTAGGATGGTCTTAATCAATTTCAAGGTAGTGAAACTGAACAACAACAAAAAAAAAAAAAAAAAAAGAAAATTGGGCAGCCTGGTGGCTTAGTGGTTTAGCACCGCCTTCAGCCCAGAGACCTGGGATCGAGTCCCATGTCAGGCTCCCTGCATGGAGCCTGCTTCTCCCTCTGCCTGTGTCTCTACCTCTCTGTCTCTCTCTCTCTACTCTGTGTCTCTCATGAATAAATAAATAAAATCTTTTAAAAAATAAGAAAATTGCTATTATGTAAAGTCTTATTACAACATTTTTTTGATGTTGCTTTTGGAAAGAAAATGACCCGATAATACTACACAGATTCTGGACGTTGTTTAGGATTTGTGTGGTACTTAAAAATTTGTCTCACTATGGGAATCTTAGCTAATAAGATGGTGAAGAAGGCTATTGAGATCTTTGGTTAAGGGAAGATAACATTTGGATTCTGTTTCAGGTGAAGAATCATTTAGAACAATGCCTCAAAAGATTGAGTTTTTAAATATTTCAAAATTCAAGAATTTTAGCAAATCACAATTTTGTCTTGGTATTTCACTGATGACCATCCTTGATAATATGTGTATTTAATATGATGGTCCAGCCTCTTTTCGTCAGTCATGAATAATATCCCAGTCTTTACTCTAACCCACTTTACAGGAATCTCTTAGACTGTTGTCACCTTATTTGTACTTACATATATATTTAAGGAGTAACAGGTGATCTAACAAAAACCTTAGCAAAATATAATTTAAAAACTTAATGTGTGGGATTATAGAAGTTTATAACTGGAGGAGATGTTAGAACTCACCTGGTTCCATATTTTATAAGTAAGGGAATGAAATGCAAGGACTAAGGTCATGTTTGCTGCAAAGAAAAAAAAATGCTCCCCAACTAAATATAAAGGATTCTTATGTTACCCATTGTTTTACTGTGGCTGAGGTTTTTCTTTCTTTTTACATCTAAACCTCTTTGAACTGCCCTATATTTAATTTATTAAGTGATAGGATTTAATGCACTGATTCTCAAAGCACAGATCTTGGACCAACAGTATCAATAGCACCTGAAAACTTAATATGAAATAAAAATTCTTTTTTTTATTATTTATTTATTCATGACAGAGAGAGAGACCGAGAGAGAGAGAGGCAGAGACACAGGCAGAGGGAGAAGCAGGCTCCATACAGGGAGCCCAATGTGGGACTCGAACCTGGGTCTCCAGGATCACACCCTGGGCCAAAGGCAGGCGCTAAACCACTGAGCCACCCAGGAATCCCCTGAAATACAAATTCTTGAGCCCAACCCAGACCCACTCCAGCTCTGGTGGTCAACAAGCCCTCAGGTTACACTGATACTCTAGGTTTGTGGAATGACAAAGGTCTGAGTGTTACTAAACTGAGGCTTTAAGTCAAGCTTCTTTAACTAAGTGGTGCCCATTGGTAGCTCACCAAACTTAAGGCAAATCTATTATACTTTCCCCTTCTTGAAACCCTTTAAGAGCCCCTCCTCATAGGCTACAGAACACAGTTTAACCCCTTTAGCCCCATGTAAAGTGAGCCCCTCTAAATCTGCAACTTCTCCTTTCAACCCCTACCTTAACTTGTGGCCCTAACAGCACCACTGCCTCCGTTCCATTACCTATATTCCTCTCTCGCCAGGAATACTTGTTATTACCTCTTCACCTGACTCAGCTGCTTTCTGTATCAGACTGGAGGCCTAGGACTTTTTGGAAGTCTTGGGTTTCCTCCCAGGATAGGTTCTATGTTTCCTCTATTGTCTTCATAATATTCTATGCACATGATATCACTGAGAGATGAAAACATGTAGGTATTAAGTACTTAGATGAAGACAAAAGAGCTTCCTGGGACAAAAGAATGGCTAGTACAAAGGTTCTGTGTTAAGAATGAGCATGGCACAAACAACAACATGACAAATGTGGTTGGAATGGAAAGGGTGAGAGGAAACGGAGTGGTATAAATGGAGGTTGGAGAGATGGGTAAGGGTCAGATCAGGCAGCACTGTAGGTAATAGGGGGATTTGTTTGTGTCTTAAGACGAATAGGAAAATGTGGTCATACTTAAAGAAAAATGAGTGTAGTAAGACTTGCATTTTAAGAGGACATTTTGGCCTTTTGTTTGAGGATATTGAGAGCAGTATTAGGTAGGTACCTATTAGGAAACCACTGCAGTAGTACAAGGAAGAGACAATAGTAGCTAAGACTTCTAATGTTATGATAGTAAAAATAAAGAGAAAGGAATGGATTCATAAAATTTTTAGGATTTAGCGATGGCTGGTTAGGAGGGCTGAGGCAGAGTGAAAAGAATGCCTCTAAGGTTTTGGTTTGTGTAACTTGTGCATTTAGTCATTTATTCGGATAATACAGGAAGAAGATCAACTGGAAGATTTTGGACATCAGAATTTGAGACAATGTCACATCAGTCGTCAAACGTGGAGGTCAAGGATGAATATAAAAATTTGGGGTCAACTGCTCAAAGATAGTCTTTATGTGAAAGGTTTTATTGGATCAGTGGGGATAGAGGCCAGATTGTCATTGGTTGAATAATGAGTGGTTGCCAGAGAGAAGATGAGTAGGGGGTTGGGAGAAATGGGTGAGGAGGGGAGGGAGATACAGGCCTCCAGTTATGAGTGAGTCACAAAAATAAAAAGCAGAGCATAAGAAATAAAGCCAAAGGTATTGTAATAGAGATATAATGGGACAGATGTGTCTATACTTGAGATAAACATAGTGGACTGACAAGTTGATACATTATGCTAAGTTGTACACCTGAACTAATGTAACACTTTATGTACAATATTTCTTTTAAATGAGTGGAAAGTAAGTCAACAGAATTGGTACATTTTATTAAGTGTCTTGAGAAGTGAAAATGTGAAATAAAGGACAATGATAGGATTGCCACTGAAATGGGGAGTGTAAACAAACTTGGGTTTTACATAAAAAATAAGGTTGGGGGAGTTTCCATCCATGAGTATGTATTCTCACAGAAAAGTTACAGTCTTGATCATATACAGAGTCTGAAGGGTTAGCTAACCCTCCTTCTGTTGGTTAGCATTTTTAGGGATCACTTCAGGGCTTTGAAATTGTATCCTGTATTATTATTGAGATGCCAGGTATGCAGAGTGAGGTATTAAGAAGTACATGCGATTTGACATCACTGGTTTTGAGTTCGAGTCCTATCTTTACAATTATAAACCCTTGGACCCTGGCCACCTTCTTCCTTAATTTATTTTCCTCAATTGCATTTACTCATTAATAGAGAGGAGAGGGTAACTCTTGTCTCATATGATTATTGTAAGGAGTCAGTGTGTAAGTGACAAAACCCTGAAAAAATATTAGTTATTTTAGTACAGCAGTGTCTATGGCCATGGGATTTTAAAGCCTGAAGTTTCTTTGTGGATCCTTAGTCTAACAACAACTCCAGTAAAGGTCATGAAGAAACAGGCCCAGAGCAGCAGGGGTAGGATGGGAAATAAGAATCCCCTTCATTATGTACTGTCCGTTATTTCATGTTGTTCAATCACCTTTGGAAGAATTGATTTAGGTGGTTACTTTGTTATGGCTAGCTAACTTGTTTTTAATTTGTCTATTATATCTATTTCCAAAACAAGATTTAATGCAACTTATGATAAGCATGCTTGTCTTCGTGTATTCTGGGTAAGTGTAGGTTTGAAGTTAGTATCTAGTTAACTCAGCAGTGGCAATTGTTGGCCATGCTGGGGTATCTGTACTACCCAATAGGGGAACACTACAGTTTAAATAATCTGAGCAAAATTAACAGGTATCTCAGTCCCTGTGCATTCTCAAAGTGTGGCCTATTTATTATAAGCAATCAATGTCCTAGTACTTCTTTAAGACTGTTTTTGAGAATATGGTAAATAAAGCTAGATTTACTGTTACTATCCTTCACTTGCCACTATATAGCTATAGACAGCAATGAAGAACGTTCAGTTAAACTCTCCTGAAATTACTTCTACATATTTTTTTCCAGGTATTGCCTCTCATCATCATTTGTTCTCAGTCAATGCTTCTTGTAGTGTTTATGAAAATTTCATAAATCTTATCCTTTGTTTCATGTTCAAGTTTAGTGATCTTCTTTCACTTTTACTGTCCTTTTGATATATCATTCTCATTACAGTGGAAGGGGAAGGCTTGAATAGATTTTGAGCCAAGCATAAGATTTGTAAAACTTTCACAATTGTCCATTTTATCAGAATTTGTGATTTTAAGAAAACTGGCTAAGAATCTTAAGATATATTTATAAGACTGGTATTGATTTGAGGTTAATAACATTAATGTTTGGGTAGTATATAAAAATGAAACATCATTGATTTTGAAAAACACTTGGATTCTATATGAAATACAATTACTTAGTTAACTGAAATGGGCCTTCCAGTTTCAACAATTTTAGAAGAGTGACAAAGACCAAGATGAACAGTTTCTTAAGAAACCAAGTCACTAGGTGAAACCTGAGCAGGTCTATGTATCTTCTTCCTCTTCTTCTTGTGTAAGAAACAGAGTTATCCTCAACACTTACTGAATAAATTCTTGGTCCTTTGAACACACCGAAGCAATATTATAGTTGAAGCTTGTCTAGAAAGTGAGTCAGCTGAATGTTGTGAAATAGGGACTGGTTATCTGTTAAAAAACCATTTTCTCTTTTCAAAGAACTTAACAGCAAAGTAGTGACTCTATTTACATGAGTAAGGTGTTTTCAGTGCAGGCACACAATGTCATCATCCTGGAGTTGTGTGTCCCATAGAATACTTAATAGATAAGAACCTCTTATAATGTAGTCCTTTGATTTGTCAGTATTGACACACTCTTTGGATGGGATCTAAAAAGGGCTGGCTTCTTTATGAAACGGATACTGAAGTGAATGATTTTGGAAAGAGGTTTTACTCTATTTGCATTTGACAAATGAACAAATTAGTTGGCAATTGTTTTTTATGAAATAAAAGCAAACTGTTAAAAGAACGCAGGCCAGGACAAATCTTCTTATCAAGGTCTGGGATCTAATTTTAAGCATATACTCTGGCCTTTAGTAAAAGATGAAATCATCCACAGTTAATAAGAATTGCTTCTGTTTCCACAATTCTCTGGCAGCCCATTTAAATGTGTAACAATATATACTCTGAATCTATTACATTATACTCTAAAGCCTTTTCCTGAATTCTTTCATCTAGAAAAAGACCAGCTGGTCACCATTTTCTTTTTACTTACTGATGTTAAAAATATTTATTGCCATCTATTTTCTCAGCTTGAACAATCCAAATTTATGTAACCTTTTCACACAGGATCTGATTTTTCTCTTTTCTGAACTTATAATCTCCCTGAAACTCTCTCCAGGTTATTCCTACCCTTGGATGTAAAACTTAATGAAGTTGTCCTGATACTACAGAAGCCCTGACTCTTTAGTCTCCATCATTCACCCCACCCCTTATCTTGCACACTATCCTATTGCTCACCTTCCTGGTATTGCTATCTTCTGCTCTTGTAGTTCTAGGTTTATTTTTATTTTATTTTATTTTTTTTGTAATTCTAGGTTTAATAAGAAAGCCCTCCATCTCTAATTTCCTCCCTAGGGTCTGTTATTTCCTTCATTGGAGGCAATGCTTTAAATCCACAATTGTATAAAGTTTGTAATACAAATATACTCCAAAAGAGATAATATAACATTATTTCCATAAAATTAAAAATGCCTAATAAAAGTTTCAGAGATTATGTAATGATTGCATTTAAATGCCCAATTTTACTTTGTTTACTCCTTTGAATTATCACTTTTGTTTAGAAGTGGTAATGGTTCTTCCCTGGAAATTACTAGGTAGTGATGGGACACCTTACTGGGCTCTTAATAAAAAGTGGACTATCCAATGCTTAGACCTAGCTCTGAGTGTATTACTCCTTCACCTATCTTCAAGCATACTGATTCTATTTTTCCTTTTTAAAAAAGTTTTTATTTAAATTCTAGTTAGTTTACAGTGTAATATTAGTTTCAAGTGTACAATACAGTGATTCAACACTTCCATACTGATTCATCCATTCTTTTTTTTTTAAGATTTTATTTATTTATTCATGAAAGACACACAGAGAGAGAGAGGCAGTGACAGAGGCAGAGGGAGAAGCAGGCTCCTGGCAGGGAGCCCATTGTGGGACTTGATCCTGGGACTGGGATCACGCCCTGAGTCAAAGGCAGACACTCAACCACTGAGCCACCGAGGTGTCCCATACTGATACTTTCTATGGCAATTTCCAGTCCACTAATGATACCATCAAAGGCATTTTTTATGTATATTCTTTATTCTTCAATTGTGTGAAAGAATAATTGCAGATGACTAGATTGAAGAAAAAGTGGCTTGGCCCCAACAGCAGGGTACAAGCAACACACATAGGAGACATTCTTGAAATGCCAGATTCCAGTAAACAGGAAACACTGTACTGCATGGCACTATGGGACGTCATCCTCACAAGGCCGCTACTTTCAAGAGCAGGAGATGTAGCTGACTCTCCTAACACAGAGAAATAGATGCAAAAAGTTGGACAAAATGAAGAAACAGAGGAATATGTTCCAAATGAAAGAACAGAACAAAACCACAAGAGACTTAAGTGAAACAGAAGTAAGTAATATGCTTGATAGAGATTTAAAGATAATAGTAAAAAATATACTCACCAAACTTAAGAGTGGAGGACATCAGTGAGACCCTTAACAGATAAAAAAGAAGTAATCAGAAATGAAGAACACAATAAATGAAATAAAAAATACATTAGATGAAATAAATAGACTAGGGAAGCAGAAGAACTAATCGATGACCTGGAGGACAGAAAAATGGAAAGTGATCAAGCTAAGCAGGTGAGAGAGAGAGAGAGAGAGAGAGAGAAACTATGCAAAATGAGAATAGACTTAGAGAACTCCGTGACTCCATCAGTATAATAACATTCACATTATAAGGATCCTAAAAGAATAGAGAGAAAAGGGGTTAGAAAAATTATGTGCAGAAATAATCACTGAAAACTTCCCAAATCTGGAAAAGAAAACAAAAGTTCACAGCTATGAGGCAGAGATTCCCCAACAAAAATCAATCCAAGGAGGTCCAAACCAAGACACATAGTTATTAAAATGGCAAAAATTAGTGATCAAGACAGAATTTAAAAGCAGCGAGAGTAAAGAAGACGGTTACAGTTATTACCCCATAAGGTTATCAGCAGATTTTTCAGGACAAACTTTGCACACCAGAAGGGAATGGCATGATATACTCAAAATGCTTAAAGAAAAATACATGCAACCAAGAATACTCTATTCAGTAAAGCTATCCTTCAGAAAAAGAGAGATTATAAAATTAACAATCAAAAGTTAAAGGAATTCATCACCACTAAACCAACTCTGTAAGGATTGTGAAAGGGGACACTCTGAGTGGGAAGAAAATACCTTAAGTCAGAGTAAGAAAAGTAGGAAACACAAAAGCAGTAAAAATCAGTGTCTATAAAAAAAAAAAAATCAAAGGACTCACAAAACAAAAGGATGTAAAGTAAGACACAATATACCTAAAACATTGGGAGAAGAGTAAAGAATGGATTCAAGCTTAAGTGACCATCAACTATAATATAGACTGCTACATGCAGAAGATATTGTATAGAAACCTAATGGTAACCACAAATCAAAAACCAGTAACAGATACACAAAGGATAAAGAGAAAGGAATCCACATATATCATTAAATAAAGTCAGAAAACCATGAGAGAAGAGAGCAAGAAAGGAACAGAAAAGAACTATAAAAACAACCGTAAAACCGCTAACAAAATGGCAATAAATACATACCTATTAGTAATTACTTTGAATATAAATGGACTAAAAGCTCCAATCAAAAGACATAGGGTGACAAAATGGAATACAAAAATGAAGACCCATCTAAATGCTCCCTACAATAATTTATTTCAGACCTAAAGACACATGCAGATGCAAAGTGAGGATATCGAAAAGCATTTACCATTTAAATGGAAGGGAAGGGATCCCTGAGTGGCTCAGCAGTTTAGCACCTGCCTTCGGTCCAGGGCATGATCCTGAGTCCCAGGATCGAGTCCCACGTCGGGCTCCCTGCATGGAGCCTGCTTCTCCCTCTGTCTGTGTCTCTGCCTCTCTCTCTCTGTCTCTCAGGAATAAATAAATAAAATACTTAAGACAAAACAAAACAAAACAAAACAAAAAAATGAAAGTGAAAAGAAAGCCAGGGTAGCAATACTTATAGACACAATGGACTTTAAAACAAAAACTGTAACAAGAAACAAAGAAGGACACTATATAATAATAAAGGGCACAATCCAACATGAAGATATAACAATTGTAAATATTTATGTACACAATGTGGAAGTACTCAAGTACATAAAGTAGCTAATAACAAGCATAAAGGAAGTAATCGGTAGGAATACAGTAATAGTAGGGGACTTTAACACCCCACTTACATTGATAGGTCATCCAAACAGAGAATCAACAAGGAAAGAATAGCCTTCAATGACACACTGGAAAAGGTGGATTTAACAGATATATTTAGAACATTCCTTCCTAAAACAGCCAAATTCTCATTCTTTTCAAGTGTGCATGGAACATTCTCCAGAATAGATCACTTATTAGGCTATAAAACAAGTCTCAACAAATTAAAAAAGATCAAAGTCCTACCATGCATCTTTTCTGACCACAATGTCATGAAACTAGAAATCAGCCACAAGAAAAAAATCTGGGAAGAACACAAATATACAGAAATGAAATAACATACTACTAAACAATGAATGAGTCAAACAAAACAACAACAACAACAAAAACAAATAAGAAATAAAAAATTGCATGGAAACAATATAAAATGAAAAATAAATGGTCCAAAATATCTGGGATTCAGCAAAAGTGGCTCTAAGTGGGAAGTTTATAACCATACAGGCCTACCTCAAGAAGCAAAAATCTCAAGCAACCTAACCTTACCCATAAAGGAGCTAGAAAAAGGACAGCTAGCAGAAGGAAGGAAATAATTAATAGTAGAGCAGAAATAAATCATATAGAAATTTAAGAAAACAAACAATAGAACAGTGAAATCAGTAGTTGGTTCTTTGAAGAGATCTATCAAAATGATAACTCTTTAGCCAGACTCATTAAAAAAATTAAAGAGGCCTCAAACAAAATCAGAAGTGAAAGAGAAACAGCAACAGACACCAAAGAAATACAAAGAATTATAAGAGAACATTATGAAAATTAAACCCCAGCATATCGGACACCTAGAAGAAATGAATAAATTCCTAGAAACATATACCAACATTGAAGCAGGAAAAAAGAGAAAATTTGAAAATCATGACTGCTAGCAATGACATTGAATCAGTAATAAGAAAACTCCCAGTGAAAAAAATTCCAGGACCAGAGGGCTTGACAGACAAATTATATCAAACATTTAATGAAGAGTTAAAACCTATTCTCAAAATATTCCAAAAAACAGAAGAGGAAGGAAAGCTTCCAAATTAATTCTGTGAAGCCAGCATTACCCTGACAGCAAAACCAGATAAAGATGTCACAAAAAAGGGAACTACAGGCCAGAATCTCTGATGATCATCCATGTAAAAATCCTCAACAAAATCTTATCACATCAAATTGAACAATACATTAAAAAATCATCTATTATAAACAAGTAAGATTATTTCCACAATGTGAGGGTGGCTCAATATTCACAAATCAATCAATGTAATACATCGCATCAATAATAAAAAGGATAAAAATCATATGATTATTTCAATAGATCCAGAAAAAGCATTTGACAAAGCACACCCATTCACGATAAAAACATTTGCTGAAGTAGATTTAGAGAGAACCTACCTCAACATGATATAGGCCTTATATAAGACCCAACTTCGATGGGGAAAAACAGAAAACTTTTCCCCTAAGGCCAGGAACAAAACAAGAATGTCTACCCTCACTGCTTTTATTCATCATAGTACTGGAAGTTCTAGCCACATGCAATGAGACAAGATAAATGAATAAAAGGCACCCAAAGTGGTAAGGAAGAAGTAAAACTCTACTTGCTGATGACATAATAATATATATAAGAACACCCCCAAGTCTCCATCAAAATGCACTAGAATTGATGAATGAATTCAGTAAGGTCACAGGATACAAAATCAACTTACTGAAATCTGTTGCATTTCTATACAATAATAACGAAGCAGCACAAAGAGAAATTAAGAAAGCCATCTCATTTACAACTGCACAAAAAGAATAAAATATCTAGGAGGGGAAAGAGGGAAACAGCCCAAGTGTCCCATTGACTGATTATGTATAAATTATATGTATAATGAAATGACACTTAGCCACAAAAAATATATAAATTATATATATAAGGAAATAACAGCCGTAAAAAATAATAAAGTTTTGTCATTGCAACTATATAAATGGAGCTAGAGAGTATTAAGTCAGACAGAGAATGACAAATGCCATATATGATTTCACTCATATGTGAAATTTAAGATACAAAACAAATGAACAAAGGGAAAAAGAGAGAGAGAGAGAAACCAAGAAACAGACTCTTAACTATAGAGAACAAACTGATGGTTACCAGAGGGGAGGTAGGCGGGTGAGGGGTGGGATGGGGGAAATAGGTGATTGGAATTAGATATTACACCTAACATCATGCAAAAAGTCTTCAAAAAGATGCTAATTCTCAAAGTTATAAAAAATATTTTATTTCTTTTAGACACTGGGATGAATTTTGAGTCGGAAAATAGGATGACATACGGAATTAACAAATCATTTATATTGTACACCTTCAATTAATATAACACTGTATGTTTGCTACACTGGAATTTAAAAAAAAATTAAATACCTTTCTGAGAATTGTAACACCTATGCCATATCTGAGTTAGGTTTTTATGATTTCCTTGTTTCTTGTGCTTTTGCCTTATCTTCTGGAATGGCATGTGACCTCTTTGTTGAAAGCCAGACATCTTTACATCAGATAACAGGCTTTGAATTAAATAAGACTTTTGTGTGAGGAGTTGTGATTATCTGGCTAGGAATTGTGCTGTTTAATGTTTACTATAGGTGTAAGTGCCAGTGTCTTGAAATTCCTCTAGGGTCCTTGTGTTATCTCCCCTCCTCACTTTGGGTTTCCCTAAAGTACACCTCCTCAGATTGTGTCTTGCAGCTCTTTGAGCTTCAATTCACTGTAGCTACAGTCAGCTTTATGTAGTGGCAAACTAGGGGAGAGGCAATGCATTCTATGATATTATTTGTGGTCCTGTGTTTTAAGTATGTGACCTTCACAATTCTTGTCCCATAATGTAGTTTTTACTTCCCCCTTAACTAAGACAGAAAGCTAGAGTACGCAAGAGGGTAAGGAATGCCCTTCTCTCAATTTGGAAAAGGCTTTGGGAGCCTTTCCTTTTACTTCATAGGCCCTTGGTATAGAGAACTCTTTGGGTTTATTTATTTATTATTATTATTTTTAAAGATTTTATTTACTTATTCATGAGAGACACAGAGAGAAAGAGAGAAAGAGAGAGGCAGAGACACAGGCAGAGGGAGAAGCAGGCTCCATGTAGGGAGCCCGATGTGGATGTGGGTCGAAGGCAGGCGCTAAACCGCAGAGCCACCTGGGCAGCCCACTCTTTGAGTCTATTGCACAGTGCTTGCTCTTTGTCAGGTACCTACTGTGAGAACATAGTGGGGAAGCTGGAGGTAAATTGGCGCAACATCGGTTCACCTTAAAAATGTGACCCTTTCTCTTACTAATCCACATTCAGCCTCCAGCAAGTCATTAAAATTACCACTTAAGTATTCCTACTAGTTAATGGATCTAGCCACTTTTGCTCCAGGTAAGCACATACTGGCTATGACTTTCTGGACTTTTTTCTCTCTCTCCAGATTTTGGGATGATGGTTTGTCCTATAACCACTATTTCCTAATGGAGATCCAAGAAAAGTAATTGCTTTTCAGCTTATTCAATTATTTCTTGTTTTAAGGACAGTAGTTATGACTTCCAAACTCTTTGTAGGTCAGAGATGAAAGTGGAATTCTATGACTCCTTTATGCTAATTTTATCTTAATGTTATTTCTCCCAGGTCACTTCTCTTGAGGAAACTGGATTTTTTTTTTTTTAATTGAAAGGCCTGTAGTTACATTCACACATAAGTCAGGTCTGACATGAACAAGTTGAAGTAATAAAACAAGGAGATTTTAGAAGATGGAGGAAGTGTTGGAATGATTTCACAATTCTACTGATGGGACCTTCAGAATCAAAAATTCATCTCCCCCACTATAACCATTCCTCCCCAAAAATGTTACATCAAGGCTACCTTGATATAGGGCTTTAACAGATATATCCTAAACATTTCAGACCAAAGTATCCTGTAATAGCTCCTTTTGCCTGTTTCTTTGAGATAAAGTAAATCTCTGTTTTTTAATTCTACTGCACATACAATGAACTTGCAAATATTCTGTGGATCTTTTCAAGGTTGGATCATATACTACATCGATATTAAGCCACCTCTGACTACCTCAAATGAAAATCCTACCTATTCTTTAATAATTACAGTGGTGTACTATCAATAGGTCATACTGGATCATAAGAGCCAAGGGTGAAAATGCATCTCTTTCCAATTCCAGAATCAGGGACATCATATTGATAGGCTGAAATAACCTATGGTAGGAATACGTACACCTCTGATTTGGCAAACACTACAAATCAGGGATTTTGTTTTTCCCTTAGAAACCTAGTTAGACATTTACCATCACATCATCGTTCAAATCTGCGGAGATAGATGCATAAATGGATGGGGGGTGGAGAGAGGGACAGAAGGAAGGAGAGACAAAGAGGGAGAGAGGGACGGAATAAAGAAGAGAAAGAGGGTGGAAACAGCTGTTTATGTACTTTATATTTTATTGTACTCTGTAGTTTCTTGAGATTGGATGTAGCAGGTCAGTGTTCTTTTCATTCCTGGGTATCTAGTCCCTCTTTTTAATTGGGGAACAACGAGGCCCTTATTTAATTCTTGGTCATTTGGGTGGGGCTTAGTTTTTTTCTTGGTGTCAAGAGCAGAGCTGAACTGGACGAGTCAGTATATTGGTTCTCTCTGGCCACAGTGATGATTCAAAGGTAATCACATGACATAAACTCACTTTATCAAAGCCAATAAACAGTGGCCCAGAAACTTTAGTCGGTGCTCTTGGAAAAGCACTCCCATTTCACTGAGGTCCTAAGCTGATAGGCATTAAGTTTAAAACTTCTGTTTTGGGATCCCTGGGTGGCGCAGCGGTTTGGCGCCTGCCTTTGGCCCAGGGCGCGATCCTGGAGACCCGGGATCGAATCCCACATCGGGCTCCCGGTGCATGGAGCCTGCTTCTCCCTCTGCCTGTGTCTCTGCCTCTCTCTCTCTGTGACTATCATAAATAAATAAAAATTAAAAAAAAAATAAAACTTCTGTTTTAAGTTTAAAACTAGCCAATGAATGGTAGACCTATCTATGAACAAAGTTAACAAAGAGAAACGAAGAACCAAAAGATGAAGAAAAATCACTAATAATGATCTGGAACTATCCTAATGTTGCATGATATTTCAGGTTGTGAGCCAGGAGTTTTTAGTTTTGTTTTGTTTTAAATACTAACTAGTTTGGATTGGGTTTCTGTTACTAGTAACCAAACAACAACAACAACAAAACCAACAAAAATGACAGTAACAAAAACACAAACCCTGAGTAATGTAGTAATTAAGATAGGTAACTCTACATCAGCATAATGTCCTATTTCTAAGGAGGCTCAATGATTATTCATTGAATTAAAGAGAAATTATTGGGACTACACCAGAATTAGAAGCTTTTGCATAGCAAAAGAAAGCATCAGTGAAAGAAAAAGCAACCTACAGAAAGGGAGAAGATATTCATGAATGATATATTTGATATGATATGAAGTATATGAAGAACGTAATTGTCTGAATAACTTACCTCAACAATAAAAAAAAGAAAACCCAAACAACCCAATTAAAAAATGGGCAGAGGATCTGAGTAGACATTTTTTTTCCCCAAAGGGGTTATATAGATGGCCAGTACTAGCATATACAACTATGAGAAAATAAATTCCTGTTATTTCCACCACTCAGGCAGTGGTATTTTGTCATGGCAACACTGGCAAACTAATATAGTGGTTTTCTAATTAAGAGAGGTCCTAAGAAAACTTCTTGTAAGGAGTAGGAATGTAGGGAAGAGTAAGATGGTATGACCAACATCTCTTCTCCTGATATTTATTGGTTTAAAATTATAAAATTAGAGACCATGTACAAAGTTCGTTTTCATTTTGATTAATGGTACTTTTCACACCTAAAATGGAACTGTACTCACTAAAATGGGAATGAGAGGTCATTAGGGAGCATGGAAGGTAGATCTCATAAATTATGTTTGAAAGGAGTAGCGGTGGAAAATAAAACTGCCTTGTTCAGATTGTTCAGTAAGCTGATTATACTTGCAATATTGGGACCCCCTGTATTATACATATCTACATGTGTCACTAATCTCATTGAATATGCTCCAAGACAAGTGATGGCTTTCTTTCATAGCATTGGTATTTGTAAAAAACTGCTTAGGTCTTGACTGAGATCATAGTTTCCGATAATCAGATATGTAGACTAGAAGATGAATGTAGTATAACAAATGTCTAAATTTCTATTTGCCTTTATTTTCTAAAATTAGATAAAAGCAGGAATTTCAAAATTCTGACATTTTTTATTTTCTGCATTGCTTTTTTTTTCCTCAAAGATCATATCATGACCATTGCTTCTCCATCAGTGTGGGTGTGTGTATAAAAGAGACAGAGATGGGGCAGCCCCGGTGGCGTAGCGGTTTAGCGCCGCCTGCAGCCCGGGGCATGATCCTGGAGACTCTGGATCGAGTCCCACGTCAGGCTCCCGGCATGGAGCCTGTGTCTCTGTGCCTCTCTCTCTGTGTCTCTATGAATTAAAAAAAAAAAAAAAAAGAGAGAGACAGAGATGGATAGAGAGGCAGAGGGAATTAGTGTATTTAAACATTCTCTATTTCAAAATCAACTTTGACCAGTAGAAGTGTTTAATGGATTACATGGATAGCTCAGCAGAGGAATTTAATTATCTGTTTAATCTTGGCTCAGATACTGCACAATTTCAATCAATAGTAATTGCATTTACAAATCATAAACATCTGATAAAGCAAATGCCAACATTAACTGACTTGGATGTTTCATGCTTTTGCCACCAGGCATCATACCACCTGCCAATACTACTGGCATGTTTAGTTGGCATTTCACTTAACTAGTTCTTATGCTTTTTAGTGTGAGAATATGAGCTATGAGTTTTTCCTATGAGATCTTGTCCTTTAGGGAATGTAAGATGAATAAGAAGCTTAGATTGTTTTTAAGTAGCAGTATATGTCTGGAACAGTGCCGAGGAAAATAATCAGACTTTAAGTAAAGGAGATAAGCAATATATCTATGGTAATTATAGAAGGGGGGATAAAAGAGGAAGATGACTAAGAAAGCAGCTAAATGCCAATGAAAATGGGATCAGTATAAAGCATTTTGCAGGGGGATCCCAATGGGGTGTAACAAAAGCTATCCCTTATTGTTTGATGAAGTTAACCTTGTTAGTATCCATGTAACCCTTAACTGAGCTTCGTTTAAATACGTTTACAAATACTCATTCAGCTTACATTTATCTCACACTAATACATGTAGTATCAGTGATCATAACAACTGAACAGAAGGCAAACACAGTATCCCACACTTGGTCATCAATTTTACAGAAAGAACTCACACTGCAGCATAAACTACCATCTGTTTTTGAAACTCTAGGCAATGAACTCATCCACTTGCTTGATAATTATAAGCTTTATTTACTTTCCCTTAGGGTTGTAGGTACTTGCTTGCATTAGTTGCTTCCCATACCAATTGTTGGCCTAAATATGGCCCCCCCAAAGATAACCATATCAAATCCCTGGAACCTGTGAACAGCATCTTATTTGAGAAAAGGATCTTTGCAAATATATTTTAGTAAAGGGTCTTGAGATGATATAATCCTGGCTTATCTAGGTAGGAAAAGAGGCGAGCATGCAGAGAAGACACACACATAGAAGAGAAAGTGACATGAAGATAGAGGTAGAGAACGGAGTGATGTAGCCACAAACCAAGGAAGCCAAGGAATGTTAAGTGGCACCAGAAGCTGGAAAAGCAAGGAAGGATTCTCTGCTAGAAGTATCAGAGGAAGCATGCCCCTGTCAGCACAGACCTTGATTTCATACTTAGAGACTCCAGGATTGTGAAATAAATTTGTTTTAATCCACTAACTTGTTTTGTGGTGATTTTTTTTTTTTTACAGCAGCCCTAGTGAACTAGTATGTCAACCAATACATACATATACATACCAACAAACATTTATACACTATTTGGACCATTATCATATTATTAGTTCAATTTATCCTTAGTCTTAAAATTACTTAGACTCACCTTCTGCTTTCCAAAAAATACTATTGAAAGCTCAAGATCAGCTTCAGGAGAGTAAAACAAACAACGATTTACAGGATCTGTTTCCATTTGAGATAGTATTCTTTTTTAAAAAAATTCTTTTTAAGATAATATTCCAATGATCTCTTACTGCTTAATGAATTACCTTAAACTTAGTGGCTTAAAACAAAAGTATCTTTTTTCTTTCACAGTTCTATGGATAAGCTCAGCTGGGTCGTTTTTACATTGAGGCTCTCATATTAAATGAAATCATCACATAGCTGCTGGGGCATGCATAATCGCAAAGCTCTACTGGGCTAGATATTTCATATGACTCATTCTCATGGTGACAAGTGATCCTAGTTGTCCCCTGGGAAGTCAGTTGGGGTTTGACCTTGGAGCACCTTACATGTATCCATCCTCTTGGTAGCATAGGCTTCTCCTAAGATGGCAGCTGACTTTCCAGAATGAGCTTCCGGAGAGAATGTTTTCCAAAAAACAAGATGGGAAAGTGCCAGGCCCATTCTTCTATACTTTATTGCTCAAGAGGTACAGGTCTTACCCAGATTCAAGGACATGGAGAAATCAACTCCACTTCTTGATGAGGGAATATCATCAAGGTCACATTGCAGAAATGCATGTGAAATGCGAAATATTTTTTTGACCATCTTTGCAAAAATACAACCTGCTATGCATAGTAATCAGGTTCAAGAAAAACACCAAATTTAGAAAAAATTATTTGTGCTTGAGTAAAAAGGATTAAAATTCAAAAGCGCTTTGAGAAGATAAGCTCCCACAAGAGACTCCTTGTTTAATACAGCATTTCTCTAGAAGCCTCAATTATGGCCTCTATTTCTCCCACTTTCCACTAAAAGAAACAAGGTAAATGTTCATCCCCTCCAAAAACTGAGGGCAATGAGCAGTATGTTTTTTTTTTTTTTTTTGCAATGAGCAATATTATACTGAGTTCTTTTTCATGACTTATCTAGGCTCACCTTTATGAAAAAGAGTATACCTAAAAATATCTGCATCAAGACCCTTCCTACCATTACTACAGCCTGTTCATAGACCCAGGGTCACAGGATCTAAGTCACTTAGAAAATTAGGCAGTTGTTCCTCTCTCCCTAGGGGACTCAACTGTCTCTCTGTCCCACTACCAAATCTTCAAGTATTATTTCTCCCTACCAAGTTACTACTCTTATTAAAGGTATTTCTACCAGGAAATAACTGGGTAAGAATTGGGGAGGTGAAGAGGTTCAGAACTGTGGCACTACATAGCCTTTGGGGGAGTGTGATGCTAAAAAGTAAAATTATTTTTTTTTAAAGATTTTATTTATTTATTCATGAGAGAGAGAGAGAGAGAGAGAGAGAGAGAGAGAAAGAGGCAGAGACATAGGCAGAGAGAGAAGCAGGCTCCATGCAGGGAGCCCAATGTGGGACTCGATCCCGAGACTCCAGGACCACACCCTGGGCTGAAGGCAGGCACTAAGCCGCTGAGCCATCCAGGGATTCCAAGAGTAAAATTCTTTAGGTAAGCATAGAGACAGGAAGGGCTTGTTTTGGAGTGAAGGTTCAGAGTAACACAGTTCTAGGCAGTAAAGGTAGGCAATACCGCTACTTCCAGAGAACAGAGGTAAATTTTAAAAAGCCTGCAAGAAGCTGAGCATTCTTCTTGGTGTACATCATTCTGCCTTTCAGCTGTACATTTGAGACTAGAAAGGAAACATCACTTGAGTAGACCAAGAACAGGCTACATCAAAGGTCTATGAACAACATTACTGCCAAACAGAACTTGTCTTGTTCAGAAAACACTGTTTTAAGGATCATCACTAAAAATAATATATGACAAAGTATAAGAGACATTTTAAGAAGTTGTATGATATTCTCATCAGAGTCCAAAAATAACCAGCTACCATAACATGGGAGTAGAAAAAAGAGAGAGATGCATGGAGAAATAGATTTAAAAAAATACATATATAGATAAATAATATATATAGATACTATATATATAGGTAAAAATATATATTTTTATATATTGATTTTTACAAATATATTATTAAATTATTTTTAATATTTTTAATATTTATAAATATTTATTAAATATTTATTTATATTTTATATATATATAGGGCAAGAAAACATTTTGTTCCCCCCCCCTCAGATTTTTAGGCCAAAGGAAGATGTTAAGTATACTCTCCTTAAGTTTAAGATGCTGATTTATTCCTTTAAGAAAAAAAAAATGCTCAGCTGCAAGATGAGAAACAACTGCTAGGGCTAATAATGGTATAAAAAGGCTAGTACCCTTGGATAGTTCTAAGTGTTTTAATTACTAAATCAAGTATGTCAGTAATGGTGTAAATTTAAGGACATGAAAACTCATTCTGCCATATGTTTTTATTGATCTGGCTTAGCTAATTTTTAATATTTTAAGATATTTTAGAAAAAGTAGCAAGAAAGAATAACAAAGGCAGAAAGTAGTTGGAGATCTTTAGTCCCCAGAATATGATGGTACACATTAGTTGAATGATCACAGAGGGGTCCTGGAGGAGAGACAGATGGATTTCCTATTTTACATGGCAATCAGGCCTGGGAAGAAGTATGGCGGTCTCAGTTAAAGGGGCAAGAAAGTGCAGCCTCATCTGCCTTGGGGTTGAAGTCTCCAGGTGTCAATGGCAATCATTCACTGGTGCATTGTGGGGTCTCAGAGACTTTGGGCAGCTGCAGCATGCCAGAACTTTAGGGCTTGGTTAACAGGAAGAGCAAAGAAGGCCTCAGAGCAAAAGAGAAGGACTTGTTACTGGGGAAATTGAGTTTGGAATTTCAGCAATATACATACATCTAGACTGGTATTAAATTCAGTCATGGCTGAAGCCATGAGGGCAATTCATAGTCAATAATGCCCAGAAAAATGTTTTGGTGAAGGAAATTTTATGACATACAGGAAACATGCAGGTTCATAGGTTACTTTTTAAAAATGACATCTGTGTGGCAAGGCCATGCAGAAATGGATATTATCAGAAGCATGTGTGTTCAGTATCCACATGCATCAGGAACATTTTTTCCTGTCATATTTTTATTATTTTCCTTAATGACACAAAGATTTTATTTATTTATTTATTTTTTATTTATTTAAAGATTTTATTTATTTATTCATGAGAGACAGAGAGAGAGAGAGAGGCAGAGACACAGGCAGAGGGAGAAGCAGGCTCCATGCAGCGGGAGCCCGACGTGGGACTGGATCCCAGGACTCCAGTATCACACCCTGGGCCAAAGGCAGGCGCTAAACTGCTGAGCCACCCAGGGATCCCCTAGATTTATTTTAATTACAGCCATTTGCCTAACCAAAAGTATTAATGTGATTTAAAAGAAAAAACAAATGCATTTTTAGCTTTTGGAAAACTTATAAGTCTAAAGTTTTTTAACAATCTATGAAATGAAAAAAAAAATCTATGAAATGTTTATGTTTTCTGATTTTCAGTGTTGTAGATAATACTGCCTTGAATTGTAGCTTATCTACTTGATCTTCTGAAAGCCTGTGTGCTGAATAAACCTGAAGAAAAAAATACTGAGAAATATATTCTACAATGTTTTTATTAATAAATTCAGAGAGCCTCCTCTGTTATCTAAGAGAGAAGTCTAAGAGTCTAAGACTGGCTGTTCCAATCTTTCTATGCCAGCTATAGTATGTGAAAATATCCTGTGATAATCTGTGCATTAGAGATGCACTTCATTGAAGCCATTAGCTTTATCTTTTCCCCCTTTTTATAAGTTTTAGAGCAATATTGGAGTTATCACAGGATTCATTGTACATGTTTCCCAAGCTAATTTTGTGTCAAAAGATCACTTAGTGCTCTTGGTCATAGTTCTTTGTGCAAATCTGGTGAGGACTATGGAGCATCTTCTCTAAGCAAAAGCTAAGAGACATCAGCTTTGTATACAATTGTACAAAGTTCAGAGATCACCGTGCCTTGACATGGAATAGTTTCAAATGTAGTCCAGTCCTTATTATTGTGGAGGCCAAGAAAAATCAAGGCCATTCCACCTCAAGTTTAGCGTTATCACAAGTACAGCCATCCCAGGCCCCTGTGAATAAGAGCTGAACTTTACCTTACTTCAGTTACAGGAACAGCTTACAACAGCTTAACATCCTAGAAAGCCTCATATTAGAATAAAAACAGCCCAAGCCAAGGGCAGGAAGCCCCTATTAGAATGAGAACAGAGCTCAATGCTCTTGAAAGCCCCATATCAAAATGTAAACAGAACTTGAGAAATTTCTCCACCCCTTCTGAAGATCCCCTAGACCTGTCTATAAAAAACTAAGCTGAAACCCACCTCAAGCTTGTAAATAAACCCTCCTGTGTTTGCATCAGTGTCGGCTCCTTGGTGGTTTCTCGGATTCGCGATCTTGGGCACAACAATTATGTGTTTGCAAAACAGTGAAACATATGGGAAAAGATTTATTCAAAGCAGAGGTTATTAACAATTATGCTGAAATAAGCTTAATTTCAATTTCCACTAAATTAAAATTATTTATTTCTCATGCAGACACTTTTGACCCATTAAGACAATTGATCAGACTTAGCTGTGTTTTGTCAGGTCAGTAGTTTTGACTGACACAGAAGGACCACCCGTCTCTTCTCCCCCAGTTGGATGGAGACATTGCGTACACAGGAAAGAGTCAATTTCTATTCACGTGGCACCAACATATTTCCAAATGGTTCTTGAGTTTACAACTAAATCCTGATTTAAATAGAAATGCTCTTTCTGAATTGGTATGTTAAAGAATACCATGCTTTCTTATTCAAAGCAACTTCCTCTTATGAACTCTAACCCTAATCTTGCACCAGTACCACTCAGAGCTCTTTTATCTTCCTTCCTTTTCATTCAGGTTTTTCTATTTGAAATTTCTGTCATGCTTTATGGTTGTATATCTCATCTGGAATTTTTTCTCTTAAAGGGATGGGTCATCTGCAGTGCTCTTCTGGCCTTACCACATATATCAACTCTCTGTTTGTGGCAATGGCTATTTAAAAACTCTCTCATCACAAGCTAATCCTTTTTGCGATGTCTTTCTCTAGTTACTATAACAACAGAAGACCTGGTCAAAATTCATTATCCAGTGTTCTGATAAGCTGAAGAACTTCCAGAAATGCCAGTTTATAGGAGTTATTTAAAGGAACAAAAAGGGGATCCCTGGGTGGCGCAGCGGTTTGGCGCCTGCCTTTGGCCCAGGGCGCGATCCTGGAGACCCGGGATCAAAATCCCACGTCGGGCTCCCAGTGCATGGAGCCTGCTTCTCCCTCTGCCTGTGTCTCTGCCTCTCTCTCTCTCTCATTCTATGTGACTATCATAAATAAATAAAAATAAATAAATAAAATAAAGGAACAAAAAGAACAACAGATGATTTTTAGAACATTTATAGACTATATCACATATTTTATATTATAGATATAACATAGAGCATAAATTATATTTATTATAGATATATAGACCATATCATAAAATATATAGGTTTAGAGTTGTAAGGGGCCTTCAATTTCTTCTGTTCCTCATCCCTACCAGGAAATATTCTGTATTGTAGCATTCACAGGTGGCCGCCTAACCTTGGCCTGCAAACTTCCTACGATAGGACATCCTCCCCTTTTGGTACAACCTATTCATTATTAATGATCATACAGTTCTTTGTGTTGCTTAGAAATATGTTCCCAGCAACTTCTACACATTAATTCTTATGTCAGGTTACTCTTCACTAAATAAGGGGGTTATGGGATCCCTGGGTGGCGCAGCGGTTTGGCGCCTGCCTTTGGCCCAGGGCGCGATCCTGGAGACCCGGGATCGAATCCCACGTCAGGCTCCCAGTGCATGGAGCCTGCTTCTCCCTCTGCCTGTGTCTCTGCCTCTCTCTCTCTCTCTCTCTCACTGTGTGCCTATCATAAATAAATAAAATAAAATAAAAATTAAAAAAAAGGAATAAGGGGGTTATATTTTTAATCTGTAATCAAATATTTGAGGAGAGGTATTTTTTAAGTCATCATCTCTATTTTTGCCTACCTAGGAACCACTTCTAGTTTTCCAATGGGAAACTTTCTTCATCCTATTCTCCACTGATATGGTTTACCATGGGGTGAAATGTTTCTTTCTCCCAAATCTCTAGAATGTGCAAATAACAGGGCTACTCTCATTCAATATATTCAGCATTCCTCTGGCCACAGTGATTATTTTGGTCACAGGCTAGTGATCCAAGTTGCTCCAGTGGAATTCTATACCAGCACTTCTATGAAAAATATCCATCTTTTGGAGTTGCTAAAATGCTGGAATATGAGCTTGGAACTGTGGGGACAGCCCACATGACTAAACGATGGTGACACAAAGAAAGCAGAGCCTTAAGACAGAAACAGAGCTCTGACCACGTTGTTAAAACACTTAGTGCTAGCCTGTTGGTTAAGCTATGTTGCTTCTTGACCTTTTAGGTAGTGAACCAGAAAATTATGCTTAAGCCAGTCTGTGTTTCCACTGGTTGCCCCTAAAGAGTCTTGAGCAATACAATTATATTTTTCTGAGTCATTTTTTTCTTATCTAAAACTTTATGGCATGACTATCAGACCTTTTCATCTGAGTCACACTATACTATACATACTCTCAATTTTCAATGTCTTCATGAAAATGGAGTACCTAGAATGGGCCACACAGTGCAGTAGATGAGAACAGAATACACTCAAGTGGAATACAGTTAAACATTTTCCTTCCTGCTTTATGCTCCACGTCATCACTGACAAAGAACTAGATTGCCTTAAACTTTTATCCTCCATTTTATTGCTGCTTGCCATCCTGTTGACTTATACGACACTTGAATTTCTTAGGCCTTCTTCACACAAACTTCTATTAAGCTATTCCTTATCTCTTCATCTTTGCTTCCAGTCCTTTCCCAAGCTACTCAGATGTGTATATCCATGTATCTGATATTCTGAAATAGTTTTGAATTTTGAGCTTACACAAGTAACTCAATGTCTCAGAGCTTCACTTTGCCTTATTGTAGAATTATAAGGTATTGCTTAGGATGCTTTTGATGACAGATGCTAGAAACTCCAAATTAAAATGGCCAATCAACAAGAGGATATATTATCCCTAACAAAAAGTCTGCAGCTTTCAGGAAGATAACAGGGTAGGAGGATCCTGAGCTCATTTTGTCCTCATTGCTCCCCTCCACCTCTATTGTCCATGCAGCTGACTCTGTAAATGGCCTGAAGATTGGTAAAATTGATCTTCCACAGCTATTTGTAGAGAGAAGGAAGAATTGTAAAGGGTTGGAGGGGCAGAGAAACAGTTGGGAACCAAGCCACCATGGCAACTAAACACAACTGGAAAGGTTATCAATAGCACTGAGAAGTGAGAGAACCATATTGCACACTGGGTACCTGCATTACTGGGGATCCCCCCTTAGAAGATGAATGCTTATAATATCTGGCTTTGAACACCAGCAAGACTTAACTCAGGGAAACAGGGTGTGAGAAGAAACAGAGACCTTGCTCTTTAAGGGCCACTAGACTAAATAACTCAGCCTCAGACATAGCACAGAATCCACAGTTTGTAAAGCTTCAGAGTTTATGTATAAGAGATTTACTGACTGAGCTTAGAACATGTTCTGGAAGGGAAGGGATCTTCTGGAGATTTCTTCAGGAACAAAAGAGCTAGTGGGCACTTTTTCTTCCCCTCCTGCAATTTAGATAGCCAGATGCTTATAGGAATGAGTTCTAAGATTCTTTGTCTCCCTTGCTAGGACTCTATGCCCTTATGCCATGCTTCCGTAACAACTACCCACCCCACCTGCCCGCCTTAGTAGGTTTCCCTCCAGCAGCTCCAGCCCCATCACACTCATCAGGCAGTCCCGGCTGGGACACCACCACTCAAAAGTGACTCCTGCCTCTGGAGGAGGTGGAGGGAGGTAATTGAATAATCCAGGCTAAAAGTGTTTCCTTTAGTCAGCCTCTTAGCTGGTTGCACAAGGAGGAAGTTCTGCTTTTCAATGCAGTTGCAGTGTGGCTGAGAAGCTTATTGCTGGCACATAGGCTGTTGGGTGGGCCCTGTCCACAAATGAAACCATGGCACCACATTCTGGGCTCTTAAAAGCAAAGGGAGCAAACCTTGCCCAGTAGACCCACAGAAGGCAAAGCAGATCATTGCAGCTGGTGGGGCTAAAGGTAATCATGGGGCCACTACAACAAGAGCCCACAGGAAGCTCACACAAGGATACCACTGGAGCACCTGGTCCTGGTGACTAGGAAAGATTGGGCTACAGGACCTCTTTTATACAAAGCCACTACTTTCAAGACTAGGAGACCTACTTAATTCATAGAAACAAACACAGAGAGTTCATTAAATGAGTAGACAGAGGAATAAGTCCCAATAAAAAGAAGACAAAAAACTAAAGTAAAATGCCTAAATAAAATAAAGATAAAATATGCCTGATAAAGACTTCAAAATAATGGTCATTAAGATACTCATTGGACTTGAGAAAAGAGTTCATGCATTCCGTGAAAACTTCCACAAAGGTAAAAAAAACAACCACCAGTCAGAGCTGAAGAATCTAATTTTTCAAATGAAAAATACACTAGAGGAAATCAACAGGATGCAGAATGGTCAGTGATCTGGAAGACAGGGTAATGGAAAACAACTAAATTTAACAGCAAAAAGAAAAAGTTAAGGAAACTCTGCAACTTCAAGCATAGTAGCATTCATGTTACAAGGATTTTAGAAGGAGAAAAGAGAAGGGGACAGACAACTTATTTGAAGACATAGTACCTGAAAACTTCCAGAATCATAGGAATCAACAAACACAGGTCTAGTAAGCACAGAGAGTCCTTAACAAAATCAATCCCCGGAACACATCAAGAAACATAATAAAATTGCAAAAAGAAGTAAAAAAGAAAAATTTTAAAGCACTGTAAGAAAAGGAAACCGTTTCACACAAGGGAAATCCTATAAGGCTACTGACTAATTTTTCAGCAAAAACTGCAGGCCAGAATTAGTGGCACAATATATTTAAGTGCTAAAATGAAAAACCCTTCAACCATAATACTCTATCCAGCAAGGTTATCCAGAATAGAAGGAAAGAAAAAGACTTTCCCAGACAAACAAAAGTTAAGGGAACTCATCACCACTAAGACAGCCTTATAAGATATGTTAAAGGGAATTCTTTAAGTGGAAAAAAAAATGCCAAAACCAGAAGAAAATTATTAAAACATTTCACAAGTAAAAACAAACAGAGTAAAGGTAACAATCACTTATAAAGCCAGTATGGAGGTTAAAACAAAGTTGTAAAATCAATTCTACCTACAAAAATGAGTCAAAGGATACACAAAATATATGTAAAATATGACATCATATCTATAAAATGGGGGGGAGTATGGGAGCAAAAATATAATGCTTTTAGAATGTGTTTTAACTCATGCAACCATCAATTTAATACAGACTGCTATATATGTAAGATGTTACATATGAACTCAATGGTAACCAGAAATCAAAACCTTGCAATAGATACAAAACAAAATAAAGACAAAGGAATCCAAGCCTAATACCTGAGAGAGCTATCAACCACAAAGAAAAAGAGCAAGAGAAGAAAAAAAAAAAAAAAAAAGGGATCCCTGGGTGGCGCAGCAGTTTAGTGCCTGCCTTTGGCCTGGGGCACGATCCTGGAGACCCAGGATCAAGTCCCACGTCGGGCTCCCTGCATGGAGCCTGCTTCTTCCTCTGCCTGTGTCTCTGCCTCTCTCTCTCTCTCTCTCTCTCTCTCTCTCTGTGACTATCATGAATAAATAAATAAAATCTTTAAAAAAAAAAACTACAAAGAAGAACTACAAAACAGTTAACAAACAATGAGCAAAATGGCAATAACTGACATATCAATTATTTTAAGTATAAATGGACTGAGCAGCCTGGGTGGCTCAACGGTTTAGCACCCACCTTCAGTTCAGGGCCTGATCCTGGAAACCCAGGATCGAGTCTCACATCAGTTTCCCTGCATGGAGCCTGCTTCTCCCTCTGCCTGTGTCTCTGCCTTTCTCTCTCTCTCTGTGTCTCTCATGAATAAATAAATAAAATCTTAAAAAAATAAATATAAATGGACTAAATGCTACAATTAAGAGACAAGGGATAAACAGAATGTAAGACCATCTCTATGATGCCTGTAAGAGACTTACTTCAGACCTAAAGACACATATAAATTGTAAGTGAAGGAATAGAAAGATGTTCCATGCAAATGGAAGCACACACACACACAAAGCTAGAATATAAAACAAATACTATAGGGACACCTGGGTGGCTCAGTCAGTTAAGGATCCGTTCAGGTCATGATCTCAGGGTTGTGAGATCCAGCCCCATGTCAGGCTCCATGCTTGGCATGGATCCTGCTTAGGATTCTCTCTCACTCTGACCCTCCCTACCATCAATCAATCAACCAATCAATCAGTTGATCAAATACTATAGCCAGAGACAAGAAGGGCATTACATAATGATAAAGGGATCAATCTACAAGAGGATTTAATTGTGACTATCTATGTACCCAACATAGGAGAACCTGAATACATAAAGTAATTATTAACATACATAAAGAAAGAACTTGACAGTAATGCAATAATACTAGGGACTTTGACACCTCACTTGCAGCAATGGATACATCAGCCAGACAGAAAATCATCAATGAAACAGTGCCTTGAAGGATACACTGGACCATATGGCCCCAAAAGATAGGTAGCATTCTAGTCATAAACAGCAGAATATACATTTTTTTCAAGTACATGAGGAATATTCTCCAAGATAGATCACATGTTAAGCCACAAAATAAGTCTCAATAAATTTTAGAAAGCTGAAATGACACCTTTTCTGATACAGTGATATGAAACTAGAAATCAATTACAAGAAAAAACTGAAAAAAGAAACCCACATTCACATGGAAGCTGAACAACATGTTACTAAATAACCAATAGGTCACTGAAGATATCAAATAGGAAATATAAAAATACATGGAGATGAATAAAAATGCAAACTAGGGTCCCATATCTTTGGGATACAGTAAAAGCAGTTCTGAGTGAGAAGTTTATAATGTTATTGGTCTATCTCAAGAGAGGAGAAAAATCTCCAATAACTTAAGTTTACAACCAAAGAAGCTAGAAAAAGAACAAACAAGGCCCAAAGCTAGTGGAAAGAAGGAAATAATAAAGATTAGAGCAGAAATAAATGCAATAGGAACTAAGAAATATAGAAAACCTCAAGGAAACCAAGAGCTAGTTCTTTGAAAAGATAAACAAAATTGATGAATGTTCAACCAAACTTATAAAAAATAAAGTAAAATCAAAAATGAATGAGGAGAAATAATGGACACCACAGAAACACAAAGAATTCTAAGATTATGATAAATCATATGCCAATAAATTAGATAACCTTGAAGAAATGGGTATATTTCTAGAAACATGCAATCTTTTGAAACTGAACAGATCAATTACTGGTAATGAAATTGAACTAGTAATCAAAACACTCCCAACAAATGTCCAGGACTATATGGGTTCACAGATAAATTCTACTATGTACCTAACAAAGAGTTAATATATATTCTTCTCTAACTATTACAAAATAGAAGAGGAAGGAAAACTTCCAAAATCATTCTACAAGGTCACTATTTTTAAAAAAGATTTTATTTATTTATTCATGAGAGACACAGAGAGAGGCAGAGACATAGGCAGAGGGAGAAGCAGGCTCACGGTAGGGGAGCCTGATGTGGGAATTGATCCCAGGACCCTGGGATCATGACCTGAGCCAAAAGCAGATGCTCAACCACTGAGCCACCCAGGTGCCCCTACAACATCAGTATTGTGGACACCAAAACCAGATAAAGACAATAACAAAAAAGGTACATGTCAATATATCTGATGAATACAGATACAAAATCCTCAACAAAATATTAGCAAACTGATTTCAACAATACATTAAAAGGATCATTCACCATAATCAAGTGATATTTATTCCCAGGATGTAAGTTTGGTTCAATAGTTAGGAATCAATCTATGTGATACATTTCATCAATAAGAGGAAAGATAAAAACTAGTATCTCAATAGATGCAAAAAAAATCATTTGACAAAAATCCAACAGCTGTTCATGACAAAAACACTCAGCATATGCCCTCTATGTAGGCATACGTACTTAAAGACAATATATGAAAAACCCACAACTATTATCATATTCAATGGTTGAAAACCGAGAGCTTTTCCTCCACAATCAGGAACAAGACAAGGATGTCCACTCTTGCCACTTTTATTCAACATAGTACTGGGAGTCCTAGAGGTAGTAATCACATACAAAAAAGAAATAAAAGGCCTCCAACTTGATAAATCACAAGCAAAACTGTCACTCTTTGCACACAACATGCTTCTGTATGTAGAAAACCCTGAAGAGTCTACCAAAAAACTATCAATCAATAAATTCAGTAAAGTTTCAGGATACAAAATTAACATACAGATATCTGTTGCCTTTCCGTGCACTAATAATGAACTAGCAGAATGAGAGATTAGGAAAACAATCTTGTTTATAATCACACCAAAAATAATAAAATACCTACAAATACATGTAACTAAAGAGGTTAAAGACTTACACTCTGAAAACTATAAAATATATATTATAGAAATTGGAGCACACACAATGGAAAGATATGCCATGCTCATAGATTTGGACAACCAGTATTGTTAAAATGCCCATAATACCCAAAACACTCTAAAGATTTAATGTCAAATTTGTCCTATCAAAAAACAAATAGCATTTTTCACAGAACTAGAAAATCCTAAAATTTATATGGAACCAGAAAAAACCCTGGATAGTCAAAGCAATCTGAAAAAGAACAAACCTGGAAGTATCACAATCCCAGATTTTAAACTATACCACAAAGCTAAAGTAATCAAAACAATATGATACTGGCACAAAAACAGACACATATCAATAGGACAGGACAGAGAACCCATATATAGACTCGTGTCTATATGGTCAATTAATCTATGACTAAGGAAGCGATAGTATTACAATTGTGAAATGATAGTCTCTTCCACACATGGCGTTGGGGAAACTGGACAGCTACATACAAAAGGATAAAACTGGACCATTTTCTTACACCACACACAAAAATAAATTCAAAATGGATTAAAGGACTAAATGTAAGACCAAAAAACCATGAACATCATAGAAGAAAATATAAACAGTAATGTAGACAGTAATCTCTTGAACATCATTGTTAGCAATATTTTTTTTTCTAAATACGTTTCCTCAGGCAAGAGAAACAAAAGCAAAAATAAACCAGTGGAATTACACCAAAACAAATGGTTTTGCACAGCAAAGGAACCATTCACAAAACAAAAAGGCACCCTAAGTGGGAGAAGATATTTTCAAATGGTATATTTTGCAAGGGGTCAAGAGCTAAAATACATAAAAAACTTGCACAACTCAACATCAAAAATAAAAAGTACTCAGAATAAAAAACGGACAGCAGACCCGAATAGCCATTTTTCCAAAGATGACACATATAGGGCCAGCAGACACAAGGAATGATGCTCAACATCACTAATCACCAGGAAAATACAAATCAAAACAACAAGATACCAACTTAAACCAGAGGCAATGACTAATATCAACGGGCCAAGAAATTCCAGGTGTTGGGGAAGATGTGGAGAAAAAGGAGTCTTTGTATGCCATTGGTGAGAAAGCATATTAAACAGGCCAGGAGCAGACAGCGAATACTGAGAAGTAGCATAGAGATTTCTCTGATCGGTGACATCGAGCCACTCATCAAATAGCTTACGATTTGGTTCTTTAGTGACTTCATTTCATTAAAATGTCATTTAGCCTTATTTTTCCATCTTATCCAAAAGCATGTCTTAAGAGACTATAAAAAAATTGGCTTCAAAGTGGCTTATACACACCTCTCTAGAAAACAAAATATAGAGGAAATTATATGTCCTGGTATTTTATTGACAATACCCAACATTCTAATGGAGTGCCTACCTTGTGTCACATACTGTTCAAACTATTTCACCTGAACAGGTGCTACTACCATTATTGCTGTTTTTCAGAGAGGGTCACTAAGTGCAAATAACTCAAAAGGCTTGCTCAGGGCCATGCAACTGGTAAATGGAGGTAATGCAGATGCTAAAATAAATGGAATCTCTACTAATGGGCACCACCATATAAACAGCACAATCACAGAAAATGGCCATGATTCTAATACCAGTACTCTACTGGGATACCAGTAATCACGCTGGTACCTGAAATGCTCTCTCTCTCTCACACACACATACACATACATTCATTACAGCCTTTAAATGTTACACATTGCAGGAAATTCTAGTTCTTTGAAAATGGTTAAACAAGCCAAGGTCCATAGAACAAGGTCTATCAGTGTCTAGTGAACCACCGTACGGAAGAGGGCCGTCATGAAGGCCACCAGAAGCATTTTATGTAGAAAAAGCTCATTTTAATACTGTATTGCCTCTTTAATATTTTAGTAAACATTTCATGTAGAAACAATTGCAAATGTTTGCAATGACTTTTGTAATTACACAATGGATTGGAACTGGAGTGAGACAGTGAGGGATGACAACTGGGAGAACAGGAATTGGCATTATACTAATTAAATTCAGTATCTAAGCACTCTGTCATTATTCTCTCCTAGTTGTTATAATCAAGTTGCCACATTTTCATCTATGGGTATTTCTTTATTAGAAAAGAAATTTGCCATTCACACTAGAGACTGCAGAAGGAAATTAACTTAATCTTGTAATTCTAGGACAAATTTCACAATAAAGGATGGTTAAATTTTCAGAGAGTGCATGTGTGTGGGGGGAAGCAAAGAAAATCATTCAGAATGGTGTTTTTCGAATTTAGTTACTTTCACAGACATTCCTGTGGGAGAGGCTTCCAGATTTTCTGTGATAATGCTTTAAATGATTTTACTTTTGTTCATAATCTAAACAAATTAATACACACTTGTTCAAGATTACCTGGAAGACCACGCTACCCAACAGAGTTGCCCGCTGATCACAGTATCTGCTCTTCTACATCTGATCCCTGTCACAACAAGCGAAGACCAACCATGCTAGACTTCTCCTGGGGTGCTTCTCAGACTCCATCCTCAAGACCCCCTGGTGACTAATGTCTATGTGACCAAAAAATACCAAGTAAATAAAATCCTCTTTGCTTGAAGTTAAGGACTGTCTTCAAAGTATCTTGGGTCCCTTGCTTCTGGTTGTGAGGACTTTTCAGGGTCTGGCCTCTCACTGAACTTATTTTATCTCCTGCTCACTTGTTTGTTCTTTGCAACTTGGCCAAGAGCCTTGCATCACAAGAGCAAATTCATCAGTACTTCACGAATGCTCCAGATCTACCTGGCCATGAATCTTAGCCAGCCTAGGGCAGCTTGGCAGAGGAGTTAGGCGTGGGTCTTTGGCTGTCATTTGTTTCTCTGACACTATGTGTTAGGTCTACTGCACCAACAGGTGTTCTAATGGGCTCCTCTTTCCCACAGAAATACATCAGGTAAAAACTCAAAAATCATTTTTTAAGCCCTGAAAATAGGACACTAGCCTCAAGCATTCTACAACACAGAAGCAGCAAGTTATGCTACCTTAATTATGAATGCATCAGGTATGAAGGCCATCCCATCCTTCTGGATATCTCATGTAAAGTACATAAAGGCTACTTGCCAGCCTTTCATAAGGGGGTCAAGAAACCTCAGTATTTCCTGAGGCTCCCTTTGCTGTGCTAGGGCTGAGGCTGCCTTCCCCAAGGGAGCATGCATTTAACTCAGTGGTTCTATTTTGAACATACATCGGATTCACTGGGGAGGTTTGGCTATACCAGAGATTACTAGCCCCTGTTCGTTTCATTCTGACAAGTTTCCAGGTGATTCTGGGAGCTCACATTGGGAAGGCTTCTTAAAAATAAAGGCATGGGTTGCCTGGGTGGCTCAGCAGTTGAGAGTTTGCCTTTGGCTCAGGGCTTGATCCCAGGGTCCTGGGATCGAGTCCCACATCAGCGCCCACCCCTCCCCTGCAGGGAGCCTGCTTCTCCCTCTGCCTGTGTCTCTGCCTCTCTATGTCTCTCATAAATAAATAAAATATTAAAAAAAATAAGGGCAGGAGATAAAAAGCCACATTACAGATATTCTGTTACATCTTAGGATTTTTGGATCCAAGGAACAGAAATGATTTTAATTAACTTAGGGTAGTAGACACCATGTGGCTCCCAAGCAGACCTCCTTTTTCAGCCAACACACCTATTCCCTAACAGCTCCAAGTCCTGTGGTATTGGCTTCTATTTCTTTTCAGTGAATTGCCTTTGACTCCTGAGAGCCACTTCTGCAAGCAACATCTAAGGATGTTGGATGTCTCACACCTACTTCGCCTTACTTCCTCCCAACTGACAAATGTAGAGGTACCCAAGTGCCCTTGACTCAAGGTAGGGCAACTCTGTGGTACAATTTTGCTCGAAAGTTGTTCTGTCCCATGTATTCCAGTCACATGTGGGCTATTGAGCACTTGAACATGGCCAGCTGGAACTGAGATGTGTTGGAAGTAAAAGATACAGAGATTTCAAAAAATTACTAAGAAAGAAGGAATATAAAATGTGACATTCATTATTTTTAAAGTACTGACTACACATTGAAATGACAATACTGTGTATATTTGAGATTAAATAAAATAAAAATAAAATATGCTAAAAATGAATTTCACCTGTTTCTTTTTACACATTATGCTTTTATTGGATTATACTGGTCCAGAGCCTGCACTATTGTATGGGTCAGACCAAGGCTAGACTTGACACCACATATACTCATCTCTGGAAGATCACATGAGTAGAAGACTGAGGTCAGCTAGCCAGTGGCAAGTAATGATCTCTTAAACAGTTTCCTCTCTGAACCATTTCTTGAATCCAGAATCCACCAACTAAAGGAGAGACTGGGTCTTCATGAGGAAAGATCCTACAATGCTATGAAAAAAATATATAGTACTGTATATACTTGATTCTTCCAGCACTCCCCCAAAAGACACTTGCAGCCATTTATTAA
The DNA here is from genome assembly GCF_905146905.1 of Nyctereutes procyonoides. Classification (NCBI taxonomy): domain Eukaryota; kingdom Metazoa; phylum Chordata; class Mammalia; order Carnivora; family Canidae; genus Nyctereutes; species Nyctereutes procyonoides. The sequence continues at coordinate 35,456,715 of NW_026575052.1, forward strand.
AGGTAAAAATAAACCAGGGAAAAGGGAATACCCATACCATTTGAAGGCTGTTGGGTACAGGATCCATACTATCAACCACACCAGGGAACCGTCATTGACCCCCTGTTAGAATAGGGGCATACTAAGGTCCAGTAATAAATGGAGCTGTCATCACATTCATCTCACAGTGGGTTCTTTAGGTCCATGTCCCCAGTTCCTAAGTATATATTCAAAATGGAACTCACACATTTGTTCTTTGACTCCTTAAACCCAAGCTTGAGAGCCCAACTAGATTCCCTGAAGATATGCCCTTCCTCTTCCTGCCAATCCAGTAAGTAATAACTTATCTCAGGGAAAATTACAGACATTACCACCACACTAAAAGGCTTAAAGAATGCAAGGAGAGCTTTCTCAATCAGACCTCCATTCAGTTTACTGGTCCATCACTTGCAAAACCTGGATGGATCATGACCTGTGTCAGTGTATTATCACACACTTAACCAAGTAGCAGCGCCAGTTGAAGTCCCTAGTACATAGTTTGGATCTACTCATTTGTAAATGTATTTTTTCCCACTCACCAGGAAGAATAAGAAGGAAGTTGTCTTTCTACTTAACAGCCAACAGCATACTTCACGGTCTATCTCCAGGTCAGTGTTAACTCTTCCAATGTGCTATAGAATGCAATTGAATGCGAACTGGGCAGGTCGGACATTCTGTAGGACATTACTTTCATTCAGAGTTTTTATGGCCTACTGTAACTCTTCAAAATGCCCTGGTAAAGCACACATATAAAATCTCACAGTAACTCAGAAGGCTGCTACACTGGTAAAGATGTTAGATGCCCAGTGAGCTAATGTATGCCGAGACATCCTCTGCAATGTGAAGGACAAGATGCTAGCTACAACCTGATCTCCTACTATTAAGAGATCAACAAAATGCCTGGTAATCATCTAGGGCTTTTTGATGTTGCACTTTCAAGTCCTGTTAGGACCATTTATTAGGTAAAGTCAACCTCTGCTAGTTTTCGGTGAGGTCCAGAACAAGCAAAGGCTCTAGTAGGCTGAGGCTGCAGTACAAACAGCTCTGCTACTCAAGTCATATGTTATTAGAGATATCTGTGGCAGGCACTAAACCACTGAGCCACTTAGGGACTCCCAAAAGATTTCATTTATTTATTCATGAGAGACACAGAGAGAGAGAGAGAGAGAGAGAGAGGCAGAGACACACAGGCAGAGGGAGAAGCAGGCTCCATGCAGGGAACCTGATACGGGACTCGATCCTGGGACTCCAGGATCACGTCCTGGGACAAAAGCAGGCACTAAACTGCTGAGCCACCCAAGGATCCCCCAACTACTGTAATTTTTGAGCTCAGGAAGAAACCCCAGGGACGTGCATTAGCCTTCCCTGAACATAGACAGAATAATGGCCCCTCCAAAAATGTCCATGTCCTAATCCCAGAGCCCATGTGAACATCCATGCTTTAATCCTGAAAGCTCTGTTTTACATCTCACAGGGGACTTTGAAGATGTGACTAAGCTTAAAGATCTTGGGATGGGAAGAGTTGCCTGGATTATCCAGGTAACTGGATTAACTGGATAACCTAAAATGGCACTTAAAATCAGAAATACATCCACATTGTGGTTACAGAGACAATAGACAAAGGGGGAGGGAGCACCAGTGTGAAAGCATAGTGACTGGCATTGATGAGGTCTAAGGAAAACCATGAGCCAAGGAATGGGCTTGGCCTCTACAAACCAGGAAAGGCCCTCAGCTGGCAGCCAGCGGGAGTCAGAGCAGCTCAGTATTAAAAGGAACTGAATTCTGCCAAAAACCTACAGAAAAAAAAAGATAATGGTCTTTGACGCTCCAGAAAGGAATGCAGCCCTGGCAACATTTTCATTTTAGCCCAGTAAGACTGTGTTAGATTAACCAGCTACAGAAATGGTAAAGTTATTCATTTGTGTTATTTAGAACATTTTATTGGGTAATTTGGGGCTGCTGTCCACAGGTAACTAGACTTCTCTGGTCTTTAGCTCTTCATCTGCGAAACAGTCTACTACTGAAGACGAAATGAGATGCAGGGGACAGCACCTGAAACACTTTAAAATGCTGTATAAACAAGAGATTATATTCGATTTAGAACTAGTCGATGTGGTAATCTCAGGGGAGGTACTTTTGATACAAATAGCCAATTACACTGATTATTTCTAATGCTTGAAAGTTTAGTAAGGTAAAGGAAATAAATAATTTCCAATTCTGTTTTGGTACATTAATGTTTAGCAAAATCTAAACTTAACAGAGTCATGAGGATACACATAAAAAGCCCTGTTAGTGAAGATTATATACATGTCACAGTAAGATTAAGAGACAGAATTATTGCTATTTTAATATAGCTTGTGTGGACAGGTAATTAACAAGTGCTACCAGAAACCAAAGGGCAGATTCCATTTCCATTTTAGTGTATTGAGTTTGATTTGATTATGCTGATTCTCAAGCACCAACAGCTACTTAGTATTATCAGTCTCTTGGTCCTGATTTCTTAATCACCCCGGTAATACAAAATAGCTGCTTATTTCTTGAACATGGTTCATTAGCTTGGCTCATTAATTTTGAAAGGTGCCACAGATCTTAAATAGGTAAGTGGATGGGCCACCCTTTGCTTTGGGAGATAATCATTTCCAAAGAGACTTTTAAAATTTGGGCCAGTTCATTCTAATTATTATTATTATTTTTTTTTTTTAAGGAAAATTGGACCTTGGCAGTTAAGCATCTTAAGTCAGGGAGTATTTGTTACAAGAAATCTAGCTATCCAAGCTAGTTTCAGTGAAGGGAGATAACTTCAGGGATCCCACAGGCAACTTCAAAGGTATAAGGACTGAAATACAATTATATTTATAAAACCAGGACTTGATCTAAGTCCTTAGAACAAATTATTTTAAGATTTGTGTGGAATCAGAAAAGACCCCGAATAGCCAGGGGAATTTTAAAAAAGAAAACCATAGCTGGGGGCATCACAATGCCAGATTTCAGGTTGTACTACAAAGCTGTGGTCATCAAGACAGTGTGGTACTGGCACAAAAACAGACACATAGACCAATGGAACAGAATAGAGAATCCAGAAATGGACCCTGAACTTTATGGTCAACTAATATTCGACAAAGGAGGAAAGACGATCCACTGGAAGAAAGACAGTCTCTTCAATAAATGGTGCTGGGAAAATTGGACATCCACATGCAGAAGAATGAAACTAGACCACTCTCTTGCACCATACACAAAGATAAACTCAAAATGGATGAAAGATTTAAATGTGAGACAAGACTCCATCAAAATCCTAGAGGAGAACACAGGCAACACCCTTTTTGAACTTGGCCACAGTACCTTCTTGCAAGATACATCCACGAAAACAAAAGAAACAAAAGCAAAAATGAACTATTGGGACTTCATCAAGATAAGAAGCTTTTGCACAGCAAAGGATACAGTCAACAAAACTCAAAGACAACCTACAGAATGGGAGAAGATATTTGCAAATAACATATCAGATAAAGGGCTAGTTTCCAAAATCTATAAAGAACTTATTAAACTTAACACCAAAGAAACAAACAATCCAATCATGAAATGGGCAAAAGACATGAAGAGAAATCTCACAGAGGAAGACATAGACATGGCCAACATGCACATGAGAAAATGCTCTGCATCACTTGCCATCAGGGAAATACAAATCAAAACCACAATGAGATACCACCTCACACCAGTGAGAATGGGGAAAATTAATAAGGCAGGAAACAACAAATGTTGGAGAGGATGTGGAGAAAAGGGAACCCTCTTACACTGTTGGTGGGAATGTGAACTAGTGCAGCCACTCTGGAAAACTGTGTGGAGGTTCCTCAAAGAATTAAAAATAGACCTGCCCTACGACCCAGCAATTGCACTGTTAGGGATTTACCCCGAAGATTCAGATGCAATGAAACGCCGGGGCACCTGCACCCCGATGTTTCTAGCAGCCATGTCCACAATAGCCAAACTGTGGAAGGAGCCTCGGTGCCCATCGAAAGATGAATGGATAAAGAAGATGTGGTTTATGTATACAATGGAATATTACTCAGCCATTAGAAACAACAAATACCCACCATTTGCTTCAACGTGGATGGAACTGGAGGGTATTATGCTGAGTGAAGTAAGTCAATCGGAGAAGGACAAACAGTGTATGTTCTCACTCATTTGGGGAATATGAATAATAGTGAAGGGGAATATAAGGGAAGGGAGAAGAAATGTGTGGGAGATATCAGAAAGGGACACAGAACATAAAGACTTCTAACTCTAGGAAATGAACTAGGGGTGGTGGAAGGGGAGGAGGGCGGGGGGTGGGGGTGAATGGGTGACGGGCACGGAGGGGGACACTTGACGGGATGAGCACTGGGTGTTATTCTGTATGTTGGTAAATTGAACACCAATAAAAATTAATTTATAATAAAAAAAATAAAAAAATAAATAAATAAAAAATAAAAAATAAAAAAAAACCAGGACTTGAGAAATGAGAAAATTTTATCCACCTTTTATGGAGCTTTTGGTCTTTACCTTCTGCTTGTCTCTAAGTGCTTTCTCCACCTATATGCTGATCTCTTTTTTCTACTGAGAGGCAGGCATACACATAACTAAAGTCACTGTCTCAGGCCAACTTCCATGCCACTGAAATCAATTGTACATATTATTTCTTCCCTGATAGCACTTTTTAGTTTAAGTGTAGAGAATGTGATTGATTGCTAGCTGGTTAGAGAATTAGATACTGTAAGTCGGATGGTTACTCCTAGTTCAAGGAGCTGTCGTGTTGAGGTACACAGTCCATATTTGGCTGTAGTGGTCTCCAGCTTCTAAGTGGGGTCCTCCAAGCTCCCAGTAAAGAGTGTATGGGGAGGAAGACACCTTCTTTATATTTAATCTCACTTAAAGGTTTAGTTTTTTGCACTTGAAGAAGGAGTCAATTTCCTATTAGTAAAAAACCTTAGTCAAGGGCATAAAGCTAACTTCAAAGCATTATATATTGCCTTCTTTCATAAAGAACTAATGAATTAAGCTAGCAAAAGATCTCATCTCCAACATACATGTCATAAATATTGTTGCAAGTAATAATTTTTGTCCTTTCTTAGTTTATAATTCTAATCATTCTACAGTCATTTCTGTTAAAAATATGAATAATATGTGTTCAGAGTTGGGATTATACCAAGGTTGCTGTTTTTTCCCTTAAGAAAGAACTGATATAATGCATATCACCTTGGATGGTTGTAAAGACCATATGGAAGTATTTTTCTGCTTTCTGAGGGAAGCTTCTGGGACATCTAGTATCAAATATATATTGATTTATAACTAGTAAATCAAAATCAAGTAAAATTCAAGTTAGCAATAAAAACCTGAGCTCACAGACTCTAAAAACAAAGCCAAAGCCAAAATCTAAATTCCCCCTTATAGGAGAAACTCTGTCCTGTTTTATCTATGGTGCTTCATTACAAGAAACAAAAATGTTATTATGAGCAATGCTACTAGAAATTTTTATGAGCCTGGTAATCTTGTGAGAAGTATTTCTAAGGCTGCTTAAATTTTAGAACTCCAATTAATTTGAAGTTTATGGAGAAACTGATTACAAAAGGATTTTTTCTTTTTTATAGATTTATTTCTTTATTTGAGAGATAGAGAGCAAGTGAGAGTGAGCAAGAGTGCAAGTGAGGGGGAGGGGCAGAGGCAAAGAATCTCAAGCTGACTTCCCCCTGAACTAAGCACAGATGTAGGGTTTGATCCCAGGACTCCAAGATCATGACCTGAGCCAAAATCAGAGTAGGATGTCCAACCGACTGAGTCACCCAGGTGCCCCATGAAAGTATTTCCTGGTAAAATTTTGAGACTGGACCTATTAGCCAGGACAATAAAGGACTAGGATAAAAGACTAACAGAAAGGCCATCAGCTTTCCTGAAGTTCCCTTCACTAACGGTTTCTATTTTTTCTGATCCAATAAACAGGATAAGGGACATCAAGGATACAAATGACTGAGCTGCTCCTCCTTGGTGTCTCCTGTTTTTCATGGAGGGGCCTCGGATCTTGCGTACTTACGGTAAGGCTGCATGGACTGAATAAGCCACAAAGTCAGGAAAAAAACAAAACAAAACAAAACACCCAAACTATGTACTGTTGTCTTTTGTACTTTCTGCTGGAGAAGAGACTAAAGTAAGCTATTGCTTGCTGACATCATGGTAATATAACACCATGTTCTATTTCTTTGTCACTAGGCCTTTGGTATACCTGCCCATGACTTACACAGAACATTATTCTTTTGAGTTTCATTTCAGGAAATTGAAGCCCTGAAAAAATAAATCTCAAAACACTATTGTCAGGCTTTTCATTAGGACACAACACTGGAGCCAGACAGACTGAATTTAGATCCTGGCTCTGCCAAGCTATAGTATGTTTGTCAAATTTTTAGACCTCTCTTTGTCTCAGTTTACTCAGCTTTGAAATCAAAATAAAATGACTTCTGATTCTAAATATAGTCAGATCCTCTCAAAAAATCCCATAATAATGGAAAAATGTATATAACATCTGTTTGGGGCATTGGACAACCAACAGCAGAATGCTGTGGTCTATGGGTAATGGAAAGACACATGAAATATTTCATCCCAGCTCTCTGCTTGAAGACACTTTCCCAACTAGTATTTTTAAGTGGAAAACAAACGGACATCAATAGTCTCATTATGCAAAATAAAGAGATGGGTTTTGGGAATGCTAAGGTGAGTGAGATTTGTAGGACACAAATTCAAAGTAGAAGGAGCTGGGTACATAAACTCACTGAGGGATCCCCTTGAATATTTGGCTGAATACTCAACTATGTCAGGTCAGAACAAGATCCCATGAGATCTGGAAAAAAGCAGCTAATAGGGGACAGTGAGGTGAATATAGGTTCTAGATATTGTTCTGGGAAACATTGAGATTGGAATTAGTGCAGAGACTTCACTGAAAACCCTGGACATTTCACTGCTATCCCAGAAAAGCCTACCATATGACTAGGGTTCATCTAGTCTTAGAGTCAGGGATACTTTAGATGCTCTAACAAGCTAAAAACCAAGTTTCCACAGGGATAAAATGGATCCGTCCATATATTAACTATATGACACAATAAGTCTCAGTACTCTCTTACGTAAGATAAATTCGCTTTCAAAACTGTATCATTGAAAATGTTTGGCACAAATTAACAAGAATGTCATCTAAAATGAGAATAAACAATCAATAGACATAGACACAGAGATGTCACAGATGTTGAAATTAGTACACAAGGACTTTAAAACTGCTACTACAATATCTAAGAATGTTTAAAAATGTGGGTATAATAAATAATCTCAGAGAAATCAATACTATAAAGCAAATGATGTTATTCAAAGAAAAAAAATACATTACTCGAATTGAAAATTTTCCTGAATATACTTTCATTGGTACATGAGATACCAGAGGATCAAGGATCAGGAAACTTGCCAACAGGTTAATAGAAAGCATTCAACCTGAAGCATGGACAAAAAATAACATAACACAACACACAACATAAAATAAAATAAAATAAAATAAAATAAAATAAAATAAAATAAAATAAAATAAAATAAAATAAAATAAAATAAAATAAAATAGACTCAGAGACCTGTGGGACATTATCAGGTGGCCTTACATATATGAATTTTGAGTCCCATAAAGGGAGGAGACAGGGACCAAAGGGAAGACAAATATTTGAAAAATAATGATCATAGTTCTCTGAATTTGTTGAGAATCATGAACCCAAAGATCCCAGACATTTGACAAGTCCCAAGTAGATTACACATCATGAAAACCACACCCAGGTACATAGTAGTCAAACTGCTAAAAATCAAAGATAAAGGGGACATTTTCAGAAGTTAGAGAAAAAGACACATTTCATATAAGAGAAGAACACTAAGAATGAACTTTCTTTCTCATCAGAAATAATGTAAGCCAGAAGACAGTGGAACTACAGTGTTCAAGTTATGAAAGAAAAGGACCAGTGTAGAATAAAGAAAGATGGAGCTCAGTGGAAGTGAAGAGAAAATCTACAAGGAGACCCATGCCATTGTTACAATGTCAGTTAACTTTTGACAAAGGCATTATGGCAATTAATTCCAACAGGGGAAGGTAAAGTCGTGCTTTTTATCCCCCTAAATTAAATGATGCTAGAGCTGAAACTATGTGGGGAAAAAAACAAAAACAAAACTTTAACACCTACTTGATACTATACTGAGAAAAGGAAAAGTTAAGATGGCTCATAAGCCAAAACATAAAAGTCACATCTATAAGGTTTCTAAAAGAAAACATAGGAGACTTTCTTTATTATCATGGTGTAGAAAAAAAATTGTCTTATCTAGCACACTGAAAACATTCAAGCTGAAAGAAAAAAAAAATGACAATTTGGACCTCATCAAAATTTAAAGCTTCTGCTCAGTAAGATACTCTGTTAAATAATGAAAAGCAAAAAAAATAATAATAATGAAAAGCAAAGCCACACGCAGGAAAAAAAAATATCCTCTGTGTGTGTGTGTGTGTGTATATATATATATATATATATATATATATATATATATATATATATACCTATTTCTGACAATGGATTTGTAACCACAATATACAAAGAGCCCTTACTAGTCAATAATAAGAATACAAACAGTTTCAGTTGCAAATAGGCAAAGGACTTTAAGAACAGATGATTTGCAGTAGAAGACAAACGGTCAGTAAGTGAACAAAAATATGGTCAACATCACTATTCATCAGGGACATTCAAATTAAAAGCAAAACAAGATATCACTACATACCCATAAGCATGGACATATTTAAAAAGGGTGAGGACACCAAATGTTGGCGAGAATGGGGAATGATTGGAATTCCCATACATTGTTGGTGGGAACATTAAATGATACAAGCACTTTGGGAAGAAGCCTGGTTGTCTCCTATAAAATGAAACAAGCACCTTACCTATGGCCTAATACTTCTAATCCAGAATAGCTCGAAACTGGAAAGAATACAAATGTCCATCAATAGAAAAAAGAGTTAAATGGATGGTGGAGTACTCACACAATGGCTTGTTATGTTATGTTTATATTACTATATTATGTGACATTTATGTTACAAAAATGCATGAATCTGAGTCAAAGAAGCCAGGCACAAAAGAACACACACTTTGGGATTTCACTTATATGTAGTTCTAGAACAGGGTAAACTATAGGGTGGTGATAGAAATCAGGAGAGTGGTGGTCTCTGGCCGTGGTTCAGGAAAGGGAGCTTTGCTACAAAGGGCATGAGGAAACGTCGTGAGAGTAAGGACAGTTCTGTATCTTATATGCATTTATCCAAACTCATTTTTCTATATGTACATTATACTTCAATTTCTTTAAAAAATTTTTTTATTGATTTATTCACAAGAGACACACAGAGAGAGACAGAGACATAGGCAGAGGGAGAAGCAGGCTCCCTGAGGGGAGCCCGATGTAGGACTCGATTCTGGGACCCCAGATCACGACCTGACGCTCAACCACTGAGCCACCCAGGTGCCCATCATTATACTTCAATTTCAAAAAAAAAAGAGGTAACCATAGCAACTACTTTGTGTTGTACAAGTTAAATAAGCTATATATATATATATATATATATATATATATATATATATATATATATAATGCTTACAACAGTGTGATATATTAGGAGTAATTTAGAAGCATTAGGAATTACTATTCTAATTAGTGTTATTATGTCTAACGCCCTATTCATTTAATGTACGACAAGGGGCTCTCACAGGTATTCCAACCAAGGAATATATTTCAGAATGTTAGAAATAATACCTCCCGTTGTATAGAGTAGGACTTTTCTGGTATTAGCTCTGCTGTGGAAAAGGCATCACAGCTGTTTCTCCTCATGAAACCTCTTGACACTGTGCAAATCTCCCATCTGCCAGCTGACTTCTAGATGGTTCAAGGTTTTCCTTTCCATTCAATTATCTGGAATTTTAAATACAAGTAATGAATCCCTTGATCAAATGCTATAGGATCAGACTGCTTTGATTGGGCCCTCCCCTCCAGAGATCCTAAGCTTCCACACAATGGAACATCTAAAGCACATTTAAACAGAACATGAGGTCGTTTAGAAGATGGGTTTTGTGGTAATCACCTCAAAACCCGTAGCCTCAAGCATTCATCCAATGGAATCCAACAAGAAAGACCTTCTACCTGAACTCTCTAGGCCTGTGCTTCATGGACACAGGGCAGCCGCGCTAACATTTCAGCAAGATGCTGGGCTGTGAATATCAGACAATTACCTTCTTCAAGTGACAAAGAGAAACCAAATGTTACAGTGATGATGATACTAAACACCAGGGCTAATTTTTTTTTAATTTTTATTTTCTTAATTTATTATTAATTATTATTATTATTATTATTATTATTATTATTATTATTATTATTTAAGGAAACGTGTTTTTCAGGCCTCTGACTTGGCAAGAAAACAAACACGGGACACCTGCTGATGAGGCAATTGTGAAGAGTTGAAGAGGACTATTTCCCACCGGCCGTTGACAGTGTGAGCCAGCTGAAAATCATTTCTTGGGGGTCCTGTCTGTTTTTACAAAGGTTTCCAAGTTAAAAACATTCTATCCCCCTGGATGGTACAGGTTCCACTGCTGGTGAATGCTTATGAAGCAGGCAGGCGCTCAGCGGAAAGATCAGAGGAGACGAAGGGACCGAAAATATTTATTAAAGTAGCAAAAAATGGAACCATACTGTAAGCTCTAATCTGCTTTGGTAGAATTCTTTCGCTTTCTTTAAAAACCAGATGTAATAAATGTCCCCCAGTTGGCTGGTAGTAGCCTCATTACCCCATTTCCACATAATTGCTGGGTTTGATCAAGCAAAACTGAACAGCAGCTGGCCCAGATATCAGTTGGAGCTTCCATTTTAGGTAAAGTTTGCAGAGCACACATTCTCCCCATTACACCCCACCTTTATTTCCTGTGACACGGACCCTCCAGACCAGACGTGAATCCATAAAAGTAATTTTAATATTCTATACGTGCATTTTTATATTTACAACAAAACAAACAAAAAATCTTAGTTTTGTGTAAATTTGGTAAGTTTCTTTTCACACATAATATCATTTCAGGCACTCATTTACCAGACCCTTCTTATCATTCAATTAGAGTAGCTCTAAAAACGCATTTTCTCTGAAAATGCTACACAAAATTGGCTCGGGTGAGGTATCCCTGTAAACCTACAGACTGATTTCAGCAAAAGTCAACCTACAGGCCCCCAAACACCCACCAATCCAATCAAACCACACACCAATAAAACTCTATTTAGAAACCTCAGCTTTTCACCTTTTTAGAAGGTCAGTATGCCCACCACTAAATTGTGCAAGATCTATTTAGGCAAGACAACAAAGAGCAGAACTAAACAGACACATGCACAAATCCCTCATCAACGAATACCCTATAAAGTGAACACCTAACATTTAGCTTTTGATAATCAAGGCATCCATTCCAAAAACGTCCATCTGGAATCAACATATTGGCAACTATTAGGACACAGCTACTAATAAAAACAATTAGATAAGAAACCAGGCGGCCCCAACCCACGAAGCTCCCCTCTTAGAAAGCCCTTGGGTAACCTCGCAAACCGACCACAGTAGTGACCACCAGCCCCCCTCCCCTCCCCCACCATCCTGCTTTTCCCTTCCCACATCTCAATCTGGGATTGGGATTAAGTTTTAAATTTTAAATTCAAAGAGTTTTAAAACTCCTAAGTTTTAAATTCAGCAAAGGCATCCCATCCTTGTACCCTAAAAAAGAAAGGCACCCCTCTGCTCTCCCTCACGCCATGTGGCCCTTGGGTACCTGTAGAGAATAAATCTTTTTTTTCACAGTTCCTGGGTGCATGTTGAAGAGCATCTTGCAATCCTAATAAGAACCACAAGAGGGATCCCTGGGTGGCTCAGCAGTTGAGTGTCTGCCTTCAGCTCAGGGTGTGACCCCCGGGGTCCTGGGATCCAGTCCCACGTCGTCGGGCTCCCTGAGTGGAGCCTGCTTCTCCCTCTGCCTGTGTCTCTGCCTCTCTCTGTGTCTCTCATGAATAAATAAAATCTTAAAAAAAATAATAAAGAATCACAAGAGCTGATTCCCCTAAGACACGGGCTTGAGGAGTGGACTGTCTGCAGAGGCTAGTCATTAGTAAGTAGAGGCCCAGGCGCGTGCCCAGGAGGAAGCCGACACCCAACGAAATTCATTCCCACTGTTTTTTCAAAAATCAAATCAAAGGACATGCTTCTTAAACTACAACTTAGTTTTATACAAAAATCCAAAACAAAACAAAACAAAACTGCTTTGAGCATGCAAATATGTCTTCAGTGTCCCACTAATTGTGATAAAGTTTTTGCCAAATCTAAGTGAAGTAGCTCGCAAATGTATCGCACAAATGCCATACACGTCTACACACATCTTAATAGCACAGATCAGAAACACCAGCAGGACCACAATTTCTCTTAAAATGTATTTCAATTAATCTCTAGAGGTACAGTGTGTTGGGGAGGGGGTGCCTCATTGCATTTGCACCTTTTTATTTATTTGTTATTAATTATAAAAACAGAGTAACCACATTTTGACAATTGGGGATGAGGAGAAAAAGCCAAAATATATTTGTAATTAGTCTAATACAATCGGTGTTTTCTCTCTCTCTCTCTCTCTCTCTCTTTTTTTTTTAAAGAAAAGGAACCCTCTTCCTGCTGGGAAAATATGGAACTCATTTCACACTTGTTGGCACACACTCACGTGGCACCACGTAGCTAATCTTTTAATATGTCACTCCCGTGGTTGGGGATGAAGACAAGCTAGCAGTCCGACGAGCACTTTCATTTTTAGTATTGTCCCACCTGCTGGCACTTTGGGACGTTTTTTCCCCAAAGCCTCTGAAGGCAGAAAGCACCGCTTGGCCTTCTCACAACTATTAAATTGCTGTAGACCGTTTCTCCTTGATTCCAGGCAGCACCCCCTTTGCAGGTTCATTTTGCTTTCTCTCCTTTCTTAGCGTCACAACTCCTTATAAGAAAAGTTTTTCTTGTACTTATTGAATAATCTTGACTGACTCACTGGTCCAAATAATGTTTTAGGCATCAGAAAGGACCACTAATATTTCAATACAACTTACTAATCATTGAGCTTTCTTTTTTTAAAGGATTATGTTTATTTATTCATGAGAGACACAGAGAGAGACAGAGACACAGGCAGAGGGAGAAGCAGGCTCCCTGCAGGGAGCCCGATGTGGGACTCGATCCCATATCCTGGGATCATGCCCTAAGCTAAAGGCAGATGCTCAACCCTGAGCCACCCGGGCGTCCCTCATTTAGCCTCTTTAGAGCTGAATATTCCCTATCGCCTCCCTGTGACTTGGTTTCCTCATGCACAAAGGCAGCGATCAACTGGATCTACCTGAAAAACTACAAACTTACAGTCAGTACCTAGTGCCTTGCAAATCAGTGCCTCGCCCCTTGCAAGTCAGCACCTAGCTCTTCGTAAATCAGTACTTTGCCCCTTGCAATCAGCACCTAGCCCCTTGCAAATCAGCACCTAGCCCCTTGTAAATCAGCACCTAGCCCCTCACAAATCAGTACCTCGCCCTTTGTAAATCAGCACCTAGCCCCTTGCAATCAGCACCTAGTCCCTTGCAAATTAGTACCTTGCCCCTTGCAATTAGCACCTAGTCCCTTGCAAATTAGTACTTGCCCCTTGCAATCAGCACCTAGCCCCTTGCAAATGAGTGCCTCTCTCCTTGCAAATCAGCACCTAGCCCCTTGCAAATCAGTACCTCACCCCTTGCAATCAGCACCTAGCCCCTTACAAATCAGCACCTTGCCCCTTGCATTTAGCACCTAGCCACTTTTTCTCCTGGCTAAAAGTGACCTTGCTACTTAGAGCCCCCTCCCTCGGACGCCTCATCCCACAGCAAGCTGACTTCTATCCCCACTCACTCCATTGCACCTTCTCTTGCCAGGTGACCCACCCACCCTGCTTGCTAAATCCATTAAGCACGATTCAATCATTATTTAATGTGAGCTCTTGGAAACATTCTGTACTGTGCGCTATTCTTCCTGGAACGCTTCCTCTCTCGCTTCCACGGTGCCCTCACCCCCCAGGCCCTCCTCTGACCTCTCTAGCACTCTCTTCTTCAGGTCTTATAAGTCTTTGCCCCCCAAGATGTCCCATCCTTACTGTTACCTCCTACTTCCAGCATCATCCTCTTTTTACCTGGGTTACAAATTTGCAGCCTTGTTCCTTTTTTTTTTTTTTTTTTTGCAGCCTTGTTCCTTGTGATCCCTCCCAACATTGCCGACAGGGCCATCTTCTAAAATAAAAATAGGACTAAGTGTTTAATTAAGATCCCTTGAAGTTTTATGTTGCCCTCAGGGTAAAGTTGAAAATTGTTTAACAGTTTGCAAAGTCCTGCTTACTTTCTGGCTTTAATTCACCATTCCTTCTAGGATCCTGTCTTCCCAGCACATGTGAAAGGGCATTCTTGTGAGCGAGTTGTTAGGCCTGTAACCCCCAGCAGCTGCACCCACTGACACCTGCCCCAGAATACACCTGCCCTCCTCACTGTGTCCCCATTCATTTGCTTATCGCTTCATTATTTAGTCTGGGGCGAGCTGTTACTTTCAGGACAGGGTCTGGGACTTGTTTACCATTATAGCCTAAGCACGGTGCCCGGCCCAGAGGGGCACATTTCATAACTGCATCCGGGTGAGCTAACCACAGAATGATCTTTGAGGTTATTTTAAATAATGACATTCGGTGATGCTGAGCAATAGGATTAGTATTATGGTCATGATTTTCTTGAAGATCTTCCATCCAAATGAGCTGTGCTCTGTGAGGGTTGCTGGGCATGGTGAAGTGGGTAAAGTAAAACTATTTCTTACCCTCTTTGATGTATCCAATCTCAGATTTTCTCTCTCCCTCCAACAGCAGGCTGGGACTTCTCCCACTGGGCTCCTGGATTTACACAAAGTCCCTCTGGTGTTTTTTTTTTGGGAAAGATGGTAGAAAATGCTTATTTTGCCATATTGATGACATCCTTCCCAGGGTTTCTAGTGCACTCTTGATGGCTATTTCTGGGGCGTCCAATTTCACAGCATTATAGATGATGCTGCCAAGTGCATTGTTGCTCATGGGGTTTTTGTTTGTTTCTGCATAAGTATGAGCATTTCTTTAGGATATATTACTAGGAGTTGAATTGCTGGACTATCGGGATATACCTCTTCCGCTTTACTAGAAATGGCCAAATTGCTGTCAAAATTGCTGTTGAAAATATACATTCCCAGGGCACCTGGGTGGCTCAGTCAGTTAAGCATCTGATTCTTGGTTTTGGCTCAGGTTATAATCTCTGGATAGTGGGATCAAGCCCTGAGTCAGGCTCTGTGCTCAGTGGGGAGTCCACTCAAGATTCTCTCTCTCTCTCTCTGTCCCTCCACTTGTGCTTGCTCTCTCCTTAATAAGTAAATAAATAAATGTGTGTGTGTGTGTGTGTGTGTGTGTTCCCATCAGTAGTATTTCAGTATATGAGTGGCCCTGTTGCTCTACATCAGGTACTTTTAGCCCTTTTCATTTTTACCAGTCAGAAGTCACATGTTGGTTTTAAGTTGCATTTCCCTGAGGTTGCATTTAGTTTTTCCCTCCTCTGACTTCCCTATTCATTTCTACATGTCCTGTTGTATTGTCCCCTTCTTCTTGTTAATTTGAAAAAACTTTTTTTTTGGGGGGGGGTCTGGATAATATTTGTTTTATTTTTGATTGTGTACCAAGCAAATAGCTTCTAGTCCTTGGTGACTTGTCTTTTCATTTTGTTCATAGTGGCTTTTGATTGCAGAAGTTTTTGCTTTAATGTAGTCAATGTGGTACTCCTTTCCTTTGTTGCCTATGATTTTCCTGTCGTTTCAAACTCTGAATTAATAATCTTTATGTTCTTTAAAAATTTTTAAATATTGCTTTTCACAAATTATTAATCCATTTAGCATGTGGTTGGCGTAATATATAATGATGATTGTTGTTAATGTTTGGATAACCTCTTCTTTTAGCACCATTATTTGTTTCTTTGAAATACTTAAACACATCATTTCTATATATATATGTGTCTTATTAATTACTTGTTAGTTTTTATTAATTGTTTATCTCTGTACTCATACCACCCTTCTAAAATCACTATTTCTTTATAGTAAATTTTGATTGCTGGTAGGCATAGTCTATCTCATTATTCTTCAAATCTGTGTGGTCTATTCTTGGGTCTTTGCTGTCCTGTGAATATTTAGAATCAGCTTGCTAAGGGATGCTTGGGTGCCTCAGTGTTTGAGTGTCTGCCTTTGGCTCAGGTCATGATCCTGGGGTCCTGGGAGTAAGTCCCACATCAGGCTCTCCATGAGGAGCCTACTTCTCCCTCTGCCTGTGTCTCTGCCTCCCTCTGTATGTCTCTCATGAATAAATAAAGTCTTTACAAATCAACTTGCTAAATTCCATGAAAAAAACCCAGTGCAAATTTGATTAGAATTCAATCTGAATTGAATATACAGATTAATTAGGGGAAAAGTAATGATAATGAATCTTCCTGTATAGGAACCTAGTAAGCCCTTCAGATTATAAATATCTTTTAGGGAACCCCGGGTGGCGCACGGTTTGGCGCCTGCCTTTGGCCCAGGCAACCTGCCTTTGGCCCAGGGCACGATCCTGGAGACCCGGGATCAAATCCCACATCGGGCTCCCGGTGCATGGAGCCTTCTTCTCCCTCTGCCTGTGTCTCTGCCTCTCTCTGTGTGTGACTATCATAAATAAATAAATTTTAAATAAATAAATAAATAAATATCTTTTATATTGTCTTTCAATAAGGTTAAAACATTTCTTTGTACATGTCTTAGGGATCTTTTGTTAATTCCATTCTTTATATGGTGAATGAACAGGTAAATGATGCATGTTGCTATTTGTTACAAATGTTAATGTCTTTTAGAAATTACATTTTCCAAGTCTTTGTATAGGTATTTTAAAATTGATTTTATATCCAGAATCTTTGATGAACTCTCATTGATTCTGATAATTTGTCAGATTTCTTGATTTTCTAATAAGACACATCTTTCTTTTTGATCGTTAATACTTTTATTTCCTTTTTGTTTTTCTTATCAGCTCTTTAAAAAAATTAGAATTCAACTGTACATCTACCTGGTCTTTATCATTTTTAGTGGGGAAATGGGTCAGTTCCACAAATGTTAGCTCCGGGATGAGCCCAGAGCTTATAATATTTTTGGGGGGGTTCCTTCTCTGATTATCTTCTCATCATGACTACCTCTGACAATGTAACTCTCTGTAGCCCCCTGTCCTGGTCCTCTGAACAAAAAAGTGGGGGTTTTAGCTTCATACCAGCCATTGTGCAATTTCTCTGGCAGTGTGTTGAGGTAAAGCTGCCAGAGAAAAGAGAAGAAGGAAAAGAATGATTTCCTTCTGTACACTCGCTGGACAATAGGGAATCCTTATCTCGTCTCTCAGATTTTTCTCTCAGGTATTTAGGTATTTGTGTGGTACTGGCTGCTGCATGTAGCTGCATGACTAAGACTTGCCTGAAGCAAAGATTGGATAAGAAGAATGTAGGGTCACCCCAGGGATTTCTCCCAGAGCCTCTGTCTTACAGTGACCCCTACAACCTACTTCATAGTCCTCAGGCCAGAAAAATAATTTCAGAATTTTTCGTATCCCCCTCTCTGTTCCATAATTCTGAGTGCTCTAGGGTCTATGCCTATAGGTATAGGAAGGGGGAAAGAAATCCAGGAAAATATCTGCCATATTGGTATTCTTGGTATTTTGATTTTTTCCCTAATCTGCTTTTCTTTCAGATTTCCTGCTTTTCAGGTTTTCTGATTCTCAGAGTTCTCACATAGCTGTCTTGTGCATCCTATTCAAGGTTTTTTGTTGTAATCAGTGTGTGCGTGTGTGTGTGTGGGGGGGGGGAGGGTAGAGATTGTTTACTCCATCCTAGGTGGAAGTAGACCTCCACACTGCAATATCTCATCCGGATGGAAAATGGACAGCACAACTTCAATGACTAAGTTGCCCTGATCTCAGCCCAACTCCAGACTGTTTACCTATTTTTTTTTATTTAATTATTACTTCCCATCTATTCTCTCTTCTATTATGGATCTTCTGTTACTCTTTCATCAGCCCTTCCCATATCGTATAATTTCCTTCATAATTTTCCTACCTTTGTGGCTTTTTTATATATTGGGAAATGTTTTTCCACTTTCTTTCCTAGAATACAAATTTGGTTTCTATCAGCAAATATCCTCTTGCTTAATTATCTATCTACATGTAAAGTAAGAAATTTATTTTAACTTAGAAAATCTTTTTTTTTGTGAGGCACCTGGGTGGCTCAGTGGGTTAAGGGTCCTGGGACCGAGTCCCTCATCAGGCTCCCTGCTCAGCAGGGAGTCTATTCCTACTCTTCCTGCTTGTGCTATCTCTGTCAAATAAATAAATAAATAAATAAATAAATAAATAAATAAAATCCTTTAAAAAAAAGAAAAGCTCTCATATATCTTTTCTATCAATTCTTCAGTGGGATTCACCTCTTCTAGATGTTTAGCTTGGTCTTTGTCTTAGCCTGTTGAGGCTGTTATAACAAAATACTACAGACAGAGTATAAACAGTTATAAACAACAGAAACTTATCTCTCACAGTTCTGGCGGCTGGAAGTCTGTGATCCAGGTGCCAGCGTGGTTGTATTCTGGTGAGGTCCTCTTCCAAGGTTCTTGGCCAGAGCCTTCTGACTGTGTCCTAACATTGTGGAAGGAGGCAAGGGGTCTCTGTAGTGTCTCTTTTATAGGAACACTAATCCCATTCATGACCTAAGCACTTCCCAAAGGGTCCAACCCCTAATGTCATCATAACCTTTGGGAGTTAGTATTCAACCTTTGAATTTGGGGGGACATTCAAACAATAGCTGTCTTCCTCCATCAGATTATGTTTCCTTCAGTGAGTTTTAATTTTTATTTACCTTCCCATGGTTTTCTGAAAGCACCTTAGGCTGGTAGGCTCTCTAGAGCCAAGAAAATGACATCCGCATTGAGGAGTAAATATGGTGGGAAGACAACCTTCAGCCTTTTCCACACACCTGATCCTGAGATCAATTCCACTAATCAATGCAGGTGTCATTCAAGTCCACTGGGCTAAGCCTCCTAGAGCAATCCACAAGCAGCTGCAGGTAGATGTACAACTTCTATTTGTTGGGACTTACAGCCTTTCTGCCTCCTGAATAGCCCAAAGGAACCATGTTCATATTCAGCTCCTTTCTCTCTCTCACCAATTTTCATGCCGGTTCACCCAGAGGTTATGGCTGACTAACCATAGCTGGTGACCTCTGAAGGCCCCTCACTGGTTCTACTATTCCAGTTTTTGTGTTACATCACAGAGAATGTTGGGATGAAGAAAGTCAGGGGAGGGCACCGAGCACTCCTGAATGCCCCATACTTACCTTCTCAATCTTCAATGCCCAGTTACAAACCAATAAATGGCCCGTGAAGTTTGTGGACACTGACTTCAAGTTAACAATTTTGATTTGTTTCATTTGGCAGAAATTACCTCATTTCAATGACTTTCTTGATTTTGTCACAGTGTCCTATTAAGGAGTAATAAACTATCAGCTCTTTAACATTTATTCTCCAATGCTCTGCCTACATCATGTAAAACATATAAATGGGAATGTGCTCGTTTTTATTTTCACATATGTCTTGCACTAGAGTGTGCCTCAGATTTACAATGAGACAGATTTCTGAAAAATGATTTTCTAAATTTCCAGAATCTTTCTTGTAAATATGACAGTTTTCTATTCTAAGCAAGCAGGGTATAGAACAATTGGTTGTTTTTCTCTCTGGTAGGCTATGAAAGCAAAACTTTTACTTTATGGAAAAGAGACTGAACCCAGGGAAGGACAAATAACTTGTCTGGTTGTTGAGTTATACACAGGTGGGGCTGGGCATGAGGAGGGGACTCTCATGTTCTTTCTACATAGCCACGTTGGAGCAATGAAATGATTGAGAGATGGTCACAGTTGATGGTTTCAGATAAAGAGAGGAAGGGACAGAAAGACAGGTAAGAGACAATGTAAGGTACCTCTCATGTTAGCAGTTTTGCCAACTCAATCCTTAATTCTGGTGATATATAATGGCAAAGAGTACGGTGCTTCTCATATGTGGTTATCTTAAAAAAAATTTTTTTTAAGAGATAGAAGTTAATTGACTACAGCCCCAGGGAGTGGCGGTCAGGACAACAAGGGAGAAACTGCTCTATGTGGTCATCTTGTTTGGGCATCTTTCTAGCAAACAGAATCTTAAGCTGAAATCTTAGCTGAAAGCATGTCCAAACAGGCCATTTTATCATTTCAGATACAGTCTACTGGCCATACAGGAAATAAAAAGTTTTAGGGCACTTAGACAAAGGGAATGGTCTCATAAATTAAAAATAAATAAAATTAATGAAGTTTATCATTAGCTTCCCAAATCTCTTCTTTAATATTTAAAATATTAAAACATATAATATTTAATTATTTAATGTGTTTTAGAAACTCCCCCACATTTGTATTTATGCTTCACAAGGTATTCTTATATTTATGATCTTGTTTGACTTTTCCCCTGTCTCTTATCTTCCATCAATTCATTTTCAGCCAGGATCACATATCTGGAAGGTTCACAGTGGTTGATTTTATTCTTCAACTTCTTTTGACAACAGAACAAGCTGTATTTTTATTTTCCTAACACCCACTACCAAAACGTTAAAGGAGAGTAAAAGTAAGAAGAAAGAATGAAGAACTCCTTACATTCTCTATACTAGCAAAAGATTTTCTGAGGAAAAGAGTTGCTACCAGGCATTACTTTGGTGCACTTACATGTTACTCTTCTCAGGATATTTGCTTAGAAATTTGATGCTTAATTGTGCAAGAAAGGATTTGTCTCTATTAATGGAATTTATACCCAATATGTTGGCTTTAAAAGCCAATAAATGGAGCAGTTATTTGAGGGAACACCTGGTGGACTGATTGTATTCTTCTCTGCTTACACTAACCCAGAGGAAAGATGACTGATGGCTGGAAATAACATTGCATTTGTATTTTTTTTTTTTGCGTTTGTACTTTTTTAAGTGCACGGTCCTTATAACCTCATGCAACGATTCTTAAACTAGCTACAAGGGAAGCCAAGCCCTAAATGGACATCGAACATTGAATGATAACACCTATTTATTAGATATATGAGTCCATTCGAAAGTCATAGATTTATGTTTTCTATTTATGTGTTTGTTCATAACAGCGTAAATCAAATGTTTATAAGAATGGCTGTTGTTCCTGATGAAGCGGTGTGCTCGCAATAATTGCATCATCTTATTTCACTGAGAGGTGACATAACTACCTTTGCTTTATAGCCAATTTAATGCTTCACTGCAAATGTGCTTTTTCCGCCTGGAATTGCTACTAAAAAATACCAACCCCCAGTGTGTGGAGCTCATTGGGATCTTAGGAGAGTTGCGCTAGTTGGGTGATTTATATTTTATGCTAGTCATAATTGAAGGGCTATATAGAATAGTTTTATTTTGAACTGGTTGGACAAATATTCATGTTCTTACACAAATATTCTTCATAATAATGGGTCGTTTATTGGTGCAAACTGGACATAACATTACTCATATTCCAGACTGGCTTCAAAAAGGTTTATTAGCTGGCATGTTTGAAGAATGCTGAGGAGGCCAGTAGTTCTTTATCAAGGAGGTGTTCACAGCTATTGAAACCATTATTTTCAGACGGTTTCACACTAAGCTGGAAGTGCTTTCAGCATGGCCTTTTCCCAGCTGGAGCTGGGTATGGTATTTATTCATTCCCTCAACAAATATTTAATGAGTGTATGCTATGTGCCAAACTCTGTTCTGGCTCGTGAGGATACAGCAGTGAACAAAACAGGCAAAATCCCTGCCTTTGTAGAGCCTATTTTTAGCAGGGAGACTGATTATAAACAAGGTAAATAACATGTTAGATACTGATCAAGTGCTAAGGAGGAAAATAAAGCTGGAAAAGCTTGGGAAAGGGATTGCAATTTATGTAATGGGACCAGGAAGGCCTCCCTGACGAGGTGACTTTTGCACAAAGGTCTGACAAATTGGAAAATAAGCCATGTGGATAGTTTGGGGAGGATAGTTCCAGGCAGGAGGAGTAGCAAGTGAAAAAAAAGCCTGAGGCAGGAGCATGATTTGGTGTATTTGAGGACAGTGAAGATGAGGCCAGGGGTGCTGAAATCAGGCAAACAAGAGAACAAGAATAGAGGGTGAGCTAACGATAAGCACTGGGGGTACACACTAGGTGGGGCCTTGGAGACAATACTTCAGTCTCTTCAATTCAAAAGAAATACTATCTAGGGCAAATTAGGCATTCCATTTCTACTTTCAACAGATATTACTGATGCTGGAACATTTCCTGGGTGTCAGGAGCAAACATATATCTTCCCATTAGCACGGTAGGATACCTTGCTCTGCTTTTCTTAATGAAAACGAAGACTAATGTTTACTTGGTGTTGTATCTAAATTTCCTAATAGAGATAAATTCTTGAGGAGTTATAATGTACTTGGCTCTCTGCTATTTCTTTATGGCCACAAGCAGAAAGCCTCTCTCCCTCTGCTCTCTTGGAAACAGGATGCAAGATGTTATTACTTTTTCCATATTGTGTTATTTCCATGTCAAATAACTGCTTGAGATTCAATGATTATGGCTTTGACCAACATAACCTCAGTCCAGTATTTAAGATCATTCACATAGTGAGTGCTCAAAAAATTATATGGCATTGAAGGGAATTAACTTAATCCTGAGTGTAGATGACTTGATTCTCTTTGACCTTGAACAGCAAATAGATGGGGACTTTTCAAGCAGTTCCTATAATATATGAATGCTTAGGGAGGGTGTTTCTGAAATGGAAAACTGGAGGTAGAAACACATTCTAACTGCTCAAGTTCTCTCATGTTAGGATGGCCAACTCCTCCCCTTCGCTCCTTCCCATTATCATTTATTACTATATTGCCTTGGGATGTCATTTTTCTACCCAACACAAGCACCACAAATAAAGAAATCATGACTGTTTTATAATTGTTCTATCCCCATTGTTTAATGTCATGCCAGGCCCATTTTAGGCACTCAGAATATTTATTGAATGGATTAATTCATGAATTTAAATATAATGTATTATTCTGACTTCCTTCCAAAATTCCAAAATTTTCACCCTAGGAACCCAGTTCAGGATGCTCTGCTTCTTGAAAGATTGCCTGAGTCTGACAACAGTATAAGCCTAGGATGGGTAAGGAATTGGCAAGCAGTCATGCTTTCAATATGTGGACTTTGGGGGTAGTTTCTTGAGAAATCCCATGGAGGGAGCGGATTCAGACACCTGACTCAGACTAATCTGAGTGGCTTGTGAAAACAATAACAACAACAACACCCCAGAAATCAAGAGGAACAGTAACTTAGTAAGGACCTTGTGACTAGGAAGGTCATGTACATGGAATTTTTACAGGCTAAATTGCTCTTTCCCACTGTCATTCTCACCAGAGTTCTCATCTTGCCCATCCTTTCTTCACTGCTTAGTACAGATGTGGTAGAAATAGCATGGAATTCCTGGTTCCCAACAAAACCACAGTTTATTCACCTGTAACAATGAAATTAAGACTCCCTACCTCATAGGTTTGTGCAGATTACGTGAAATAAGATATGTCAAGGGCCAGGGTAGATTTTGGTATATAGATGCTCCTTGAAACTCTGCTTCCTTCTCCCTTCAAAACCTGCACATGGTGGCCGAGAGGTTATTAGCAGCCTTTGTTCCTTCCTTCCTACCATTCCCTGGGCCTTGTGTGCCTATGGGATGTTTAGAGTTGAAAGGCTCTGAGTTATACGTAGAAGTAGGTGGGACATGGGGGTGTGGAGGAAATAAGAGAGATGGAAGGAGGGAGGAAGAAGCAGAGTCAAGAACAGAGAAAGGTAAGTGATGGTTCAGGTTTGATAGGATGATTAAATAGCTTGCTGATGTGACTTCTAGCTTCCAATATTTTCTCTTTCTAGTTCAATCTTCACACCGCAATTAGTTATTTTCTCCATTGGCTCTTGCCACTTCCTAACCACTCACCCCCATCCCAAATCCATGTTTATATCCTGGTCACAATCCATATGCTCTCTAACTTTACCAGATTGCCCACTATTCCCTAAAAGTACCACAAATTTTTCTGCCCTCATCAGTTTGGGAATGTCCTTGCCTTGTTTGAATCCTGCCCAATCTTTTAGTCTTAGTTTAAGATACAGGCTTCTTCAGGGTACAGATTCACTTGTTCCAAGCTTCCTCCTATAGAACTCGGTGTATACTGTGGTTGTTATATTTGGTTTTTTTGGACTTACATTAATAAAGAAAAAAGCAGGTTATTTACCATCTTAATCTCTGAAGTTCTGAGTCTGTAAGAGAAAATAGAAATAATAAAGAATGAGAATAGTCACAAATTAGCTGAAAACTTATAATAATAACTCCAATGCTTCTCTCCTTATATCATAAATGATCTCTATCTCTCACCATGATATCTTTATATTTTCCTTCTGGTTGGGAGATGCTGCAAACATTTAATACAATTCAGACACAATGTGAATACATTGCTGTGAAATTTCAAGAACTACAAAAAACCCTGTGGAAATCACAAAGTCCAGATAAATGCGAAAATCACTCACAAACTGTTGACAAGATGAAAGGCTGAGAGAAAACTGACAAAGATGATGACAAGAGTATTAAAGGAATAATTTGCAGTCATTTGGAAAATTTATGAAGCTGGCTAACATTTTTACAAAGGAGGTCCGCTTTATGATAGTGTTATAAGAATTTAAATAGAAAGCGAAACTATCGTACTGTACCTTCTGTAGGAAAAGTACAAAACTCAACACATGATTTATTCTTTGTTGCAATTATATCCTCTATTTTGTTAAACGATAAAATAAACATTTCTTTCATGTTTTGAGTTTCCTTTTTTATTTTTTTATTTATTTTTAAAAATATTTTATTTATTTATTCATTAGAGACACAGAGTGAGAGAGAGGCAGAGACACAGGCAGAGGGAGAAGCAGGCTCCACGCAGGGAGCCCGACGTGGGACTCGATCCTGGGTCTCCAGGATCCACCTTGGGTTGAAGGTGGCGCTAAACTGCTGGGCCACTGGAGCTCCCTAGTTTCCTTTTATAAAGATTAAATCCAGGCCAAAACTTAAAAAAAAAAAACCAACTGTACTTACTCTGAATTTTTGTTCCTCACATTAAGAAGGTTTTCCTGGTACCATTTATCCTAGGAAAAGGGACTCCTCTGTAGTTAGTTATTTGTAGACCTTGGGAAGTCATCAGAATGTCAGCTCCATGAAAACAAGTCATGTTTTCACCAGCTGACATAATGTCTTCCATAGAAACATTAATGTACCAGTTACTGTGAGCCAAACACTGATCTCAGCACTTTACAAATATGAGCCCATTTAACTATCAACATACTCTTTTAAGGTAAGAATTTCTTCATTTTCCAGATGAAGAAAACTAAGGCACAGCTGAGTTAAGTAAATTGCCTGTGGTCACACATTTGGTAAGTGCTAGAGCTAGAAACCAAACCTGGACTGTCTGGTTCCAGAGTCCACACTCCTAGCCAAGACACTGCTGTCTCCACTATTTTAGGCTGATTCCAGATGTTTGTGGAATAAATTAAGATTTGAATAGTCCATGTGAGTAGGGTGATGTAGTCTGCAGACCAGCCACAAATGAGATGCTGAGAAAGAAGAGACCGTGAAGGAGGTTTATGGCATCTTAGATTATGATGAATGCTAGGAAAAAACCCACAAACACAAAGACAGAAAAGGACAAGACTCCCCAAACTCTTGCAATGAGTTTAAGACCACCTGGACTCTTTTAATATATTCTTTTGTCCCATTTGGACCATCAATATTTTTTATCATAAAACAGAAAACACAAAATATAAATATTACAGAAATATCTTTACATATTTCACCAACTATCTTTTCTACCACATATAGGTACATCTCACACTATAGTCTGAAGTGCTTTGCTTTGTGTGTTCACTACTGACCGAGCTGTTTGGTTATGCAATGGGGATACCTGTAGGCTAAGGATCAAGACCTTCCTATAACTTTTGTATTGAGTACTTGGCATGGAACCAGCACTAGACAAATGCTGGCAACCCTTTTCCAGTCTTATTCCCCATCTGGGGTCCTGAAGTTTTCTCCTCCCCAGATTTCCCCCCAGCAGTTCACCCTTGTCTTACTTTAGGGCATCCCATCGTCCTTTAGGTCTTTGTCCAGTCTTTACCTCTGTGCCTCCATCCCTTAAGGACTTGCTCTCTGCTGGGTGACAGAGGCTTAATATGATGGTCTACCCAGGACTTCTAGGCCTGCTGACTTGTTTCAGCAGCTGGAGATGAGGTGGTTTGGGTTAAGGTGTGCTCTGGGCCCTCCAGACCTCCCTCAAGGAGGAGACTTCACTGTTTGAATTTCCGCATGCACTGAAATGAAAACTACATTCTCAACAGCTGCCAGGAGAATTCCTCTTAGGAAAGGAAATATAAAGGGGCTGCCTATGTTGGGAAAACACTTTGATATACTCCATGGATACAGAAGATTAGGGATGGCAGAAGCCCAGGTAACAAAAACAGACAGTTAAACTGTTTTACATGAGAATTTATTTCTCACTTACATGAAGAATGTTTTATTTGTTCATTATTCTTTTGTGTTGAGTGTTGAGGGGGGGAGGTGGTCAGGAGGTAAAGGAGAGAGAAAGGAGAGGGAGGAAAAAAAAGTCAACAAGCTGGTATGAGATTGGAAACTCTGTTGGGGTAAAGGGTCAGTGGGACATTCCCTTGTAGAGGAACAACAGAAAGAACTTTCTAGAGGGGAGAATTTTTAAATATGCACCTTTATGTTTTTAATTCCAAATGGTTTGTGTGAACATGATGAGTGTTGAAAATCTTGACGCAGATGTTTTCACATCAACGCAGCACAGAACTAGAGCAGCGTTTATGGCAGAGAAAGCTCCAAGAAAACCAGACCATGTTTGATCTAGCCCCAGGAAGTCATGGGTAGCCTGCACTGGGGTTTTGCATTGCCACAGGGTAGGGAATTTAAAAGTTCCTAACAACCTTACATCTCCTGCGAAGAATTTGGAGAAGCTTGTTGTTCCTGGGTTATATATATATTTTGTTTGAAAAAAAAAAAAGAGCTCCTCCTCCTCCTCCTTTTGTTTGAAAAAAAAAGTGTGTGTGTGTGTGTGTGTGTGTGTGTGTGTGCTTGCACGTGCATGTCCATCAAGCACATGCTTGGCAAATAGTAGAGATGCCCAATTAAAAATCACTGAGTAAACAATAAATAAATAAAAATAAAAGTCACTGAGTAGAAACCATAAGACAGTACTTGATACCACATAAACCTCACCTGCCTGGTAAGGTCATAAACTCGTTCTTTCGTATAACTCTGGTTGATTTTTTATTTTACTCTTGGGAAAAATCTCCTTCTGGCACAGACCAAGTCTGCCCATAATAACAACCACATTGGAAAATGAAATATTTGCTGTTGTTTTCTCCTACCGGCTCACGAGGAAACCTTCTTCCTTCTGATTTTATAGAGGTTTATGTGCGCAAAACATAAACACTGGTATTTAGTGCTATCACAGAAACTTGTAGGAAACACGTTTTCCAGGAACGGGATCTTCCCCAAAAAAGCTTTATTATAGTGTTTTTATCTATTTACATTCCATGTTTTATTTACTGGGGGGGTCTTTCTCTCGCAGAGCCTTGTGGGCACATAGTTGGGAATGAAAAGACAAAACCCCTCCTTCCCCCACCTGACCCCACACCTCACAAATCACTGAGAACATAGAGTAACTTTTGGAATAAAGGCACCAAAGGAAGAGGAACAAAGATCATGCTTCTCCAGTGTTTCGGGTCTTACCAGGTTCCCTGCCCTCATTTTCTTCCTGTCACCACCACTGTGCTCTCAATTTCTTTCTCACTTGCCAAAGCAGCCCCAACCAGGGCCAACCTGGCCAACTCATGGCTGTGCGGGGTGGGAAGAATTATCTCTAGATCAATACTTATTTTTTTCGCAAAAAAACAACAAAAAATCACCCCTTCACTTCCTTTGTTATTGCTCTGAACCATGGATTGTTTTTAATCTGTTGTGCTTTAATCACTACTTATAGCCTCAGCCTGTTTTAACAATATACCCCAAGGCTTGTTCAGAGACCATGGCTCTTTGTACTTGACGGATAGGAACTGAATCAATGTTCTGTTTCTTCTGGGCTTATTGTGATTTTTACCCTACATCTAGTTATTCAGGTCTTTCTCATTTAGCCATATACTGCACTCTCAGACTCATCTCCATGCCTCTCTCCCCTTCCCCACCCCAACAAGCGAGAGCTCCTCACTAGCTTTCTGCGGAGCTCTCATGATTCTGGTAGAGTTGGGGTAGGGTGGGTAATACAGGTCAAGTGTTACTCCAAGAATTGGTTTCTAGGAGTAAAACAGGCACTGAAGCTAAGCAGAATTCCTAAAGCATTTTTACTTGTTTCCTATATAAACAATTATATTGGATTTTGAATCTAAAATTTTCCTTGGATTAACACTATTATGGAATGGTCTTAAAAATTCAAAGTTCACCAATTGTTCCCAAAATATATTTTAAGATTTTTTTTTTTTAATTCCAGAATCTTCTTAAATTTTGCTCATTGTATTTAGTTGTTCTGTGCCTTTGGTTTCTTTTCACCACATTTGTTGGTTTCTCGGGACATTTATTTTCTACTGATGCTCTTTGAAGTTCATTTTCTCCAGAAGACATTCCTGCCCCTTTGTTGTCTCCAGTCTCTGTTGTTCCTCCAGAGTCTTCATCATCATTCACCACTCATAATACTCATCTGGTCCTGTTCTAATCCTTGGTAATATGGCTGTACAAATTATATATAATCTGTCATTCTCCAAAGGCAACATAGAGTAAATGAAAAAGTTTGGGACATAGACACAAAAATACACAGACAAACACACAGACATACACATGAGACCCTTCTCTGTCCTGGGTTTCTCTCTTATAATTGTGCATTATCAGATCAGGGACCAGGATGGGGGAAACTAAGAATTCTCTGTGGTTGTCAAGGGTTATGCTGATATCCCACTTTGAGCATTAAGTGGTTAATGGAACTCCTGGTTGATGGACAGAGACTGGCCTGACAAATGACTGGAAGATTCCACTGTAGCATCTTTCCAGAAGATCGTCTTCAAAAACAGAGACAGTTCAGAAAGGCCAAACGCATTTTTATTACAGAGAGAGGTTTTTAACTTGTCAGGAAATATTTCTCTTTAGGGGAAAGACAATAATTAACAGACGATAAAAACTTGTCAGAACACTTCCCGGTGCCTGGAGGAGACACTGTCACGCCACGCGCCGACAGGGAAGTGGGGAGTTGCCAAAGCTGTTGCAGGCCTCTTCTGGGTTGGTTCTTGATGTTATCCGGTGCTGGTTATTGTTATCTCAACCAGCTGGTGCTAGTTCCTGCCCCTGAGTTTGGGTCAAGCTCCCCAGGACAGCTGACCTACACTCATGCTAGTTCTGTACCATGTAGTGGCTTCACAAGTGATGTGAAGTCTCATCCTGTGTGTAGGCTTCGTCTTCCCTAGAAGAGCTTCAGTACTTCCTCCCTTCCTTTTCTTGGTCAGACAGGTTCTGGCTATGAATGTCCCAGGCATCACAGGCATGGTAAAGGACAGAGTGTCGTCACCCAGTTTGCACTAAAGCAGAAGGTTAGGGCTATGCCTTCCAGAAATCTGCTCTAGTCTAGAGCTCCTGCTTTGGAGAAGCACAGCCAATCTCATTTACTACTAGAGTTAGCCAAGCTTTTGTCTTTCTAATTGCCATACACTGAGCTGTTCAAGATATCCTTGAATTCTGAGGTGTCTTGAGTTGAGGGGCCACGTGTGGCTGTTAAATCTCATGCAACTTTTAATCCACACTGAGGTAGTTGGAACTCCACGAGAGTGGCCTGGAATTCAACTCTGAAATCTGGTACCATGTCAGGTTTGCAGGTTCTGTGAGAGCCTTGGCTCTCCAAATCCTCACTTTGCCATTTTACCAGTCACATGAGCTTGGGGACTTCAACCTCATTTCATCAATACAGTGAGTAATGGTGATGGTAGTTACCTCATAAAACCTTTAGAAGTTTTTACCACAATGCATGAGAAGTGCTCAGCGTGTGGCCTGTTATGCAGACAGAGCTAAAAAAAAAATGATAGCAATCATTACGGGGCCGGGGGTGGGGGTGGGGGTGGGGGGGGAGTGGATTTCAGCAGCTACCCAAACTCTCTATCCTAAGGTCAGATGTATAATAAAATTAAGACTTTGGCATCTCTTGACAATTCTTTTGCTTACTAGCTGCAAGTTATTTTTATAAGGTTTTTCCCAAGTTATTAGAATTCTTCCTTAACTTATTTGGGTTTTTAAAAGATTTTATTTATTCACAAGAGACACACAGAGAGAGGCAGAGACATAGGCAGAGGGAGAAGCAGGCTCCATGTAGGGAGCCCAATGTGGGACTCGATCCCGGGTCTCCAGGATCACACCCTGCAGATGCTCAACCGATGAGCCACCCCGGCATCCCTTCCTTAATTTATTTGAGTTCTCCCAAATAGTTAGATGATCAAGATCTCCAATATTGGATACAATGCAAGCGAGTAATATTGCACCTCATTACTTGACAGTAAAGACATCAGACCCTAGGGGAAAATGGTTAAAATCCCTTTTTAACATGTTAATAAAAATTAACAAAATATATACAATTTAAAAAAAAAGTCCTCCCATCTCTTATTTGATCTCTTTAAAAGGTACTTACAAGATTGTGAGTGAAATTTTGCTTGATCTGATTCTATATTGAACGTGCAAGATAAAAGAATGGAATAAAAAGCTATACTGCCCAACACTGTCCTGAGAAAAAAGCTCTTAATAGTGAAAAAACATGTGAGACAGAGTTGAAAGCCCAGCAGTTTTCAGTTTTCTCTCTTTTCTTTTTTTTTTTTTCTTCTGTGTGGTGGATATGCTATTTGGTCTTTGCCCCTCCTCAACATGTCTTTATTTATTTAAGCAAAATGCGTTATCTCTGCATCTAGAGTTATTTATCAAGCTAATAGAAGGCAAGCCTTGCCTTAGTTGTTCTTGTAGGATAGCTACTAATGTTAAAAAGCAGGTAGATTTCTATGTTCCTTGTCAAGTCTCTTGCTCCTGAGATCTGCATAGCCTGATCCCTCATTTGGTTCAGATCACTGTTCAAAAAGTTAACCTTGGGGTGTCTGAGAGGCTCAGCCAGTGAAGCATCTGCCTTTGGCTTGGGTTATGATCCTGTTGTCTGCTTCTCCCTCTCCTCCTCTCTCTCTCTCTTTCAAATAAATATATAAAATCTTAAAAAAAAAAAAGTTAACTTTATCTGAGAGAACTTCCTTGAGAGCATAATCTTAAATAGCATCTTTCATCCTTCTCTCTCCTCTAACCCTGATTCGTTTTCACAGCACTTACCTTTCCCTGAGATATTACAAATTAATTTTGAATTACTGCTTTCCTGCCACTATTCCCTGCCCCTGCTATCACTCCAATGCTCACAAGTTGTGAAAGGATACGGCACATACTGATGCTCGGTACCTATTGAATAAATGAGTGAATGAACAACCAACCACCCGAGCTGAGAGCAGAATGGCATGGTAGCAAAATAATGGACTTGAAATTAAGACACATCTTTGATGAATAGCTATGTTCATACCAGGGCTATATGTCAACAAATTTCTTGAGTTTTGGCTTCCTCTGGTATAAGATGAGAAAACCAAATCTATCCTGTATCAGTGTAATGACATTCAAATGAGATGGTATAAAATGCTTTAAACACTCCTTATAAACAATATTAATTTAAAGTATTTCTTATTATCACGCACAGAGTAATAATTATGACTATTGAACTATACACTGTGTTAAGTTCAGAAGCCAAGACAATACTTTATATATTTGGCAATTAGTTTAATCATGTCAGATTTCAGTTAAGTTTTTTTCTTCCCCCAGGAAATGTGGGAGGACTATATTAAGGCTCATAATTTTGATTTTGGTCATCTGGATGCAGCTCTGATTTTTAACCCAAGTATTCACGAAGTCCAACTATTACCCAAAGAGCCCCTGCTCACAGAAGAAAGACTTTTCTCTAGAGGTTTCTTGGTGAGAATATTTCACATAGATATTTAGTGTGGGTATCATTAAAACAATTTTACCTGAAAGCCTGGAAATTAAATAAATATGTGGTTGGTTTTTATTGTGAAGGTGGTGGTAGTTTGACTTGATGTGTTTCACTGTTTATAAAAGTTTTAAAATTTCACATTGGATATTTTCTACTAACTAAATGCTGTGCAACACAATTTTGGGTATTTAGAATATCCTATTTTCAACTTTTACTTTTGGCAAATAAAATGTATATAAACTTTAGAAGATTCTGAGGAGTTACTGATACAATTTTAAGAAGACATATTCACCGAGGAATTACTCATTTTGAAATTAGACAATATATATCCAAAACTTCCAATACATGTATAATCATTGACCCAGTAATTCCACTTCCAAAGATATAGCCCACAGAACTCATCATGGTTATGGGCAAAGCTTTATAGGTAAAGTTATTTATTAATTTATTACAGCACTGGTTATAACATCAAATGTAGGCAAAATATCTAAATATTTAATAATAAGGAATCAGTTAAATAAATTATCATGTATTTATGAAATATTTATGAAATATTATAAAGCCAGAGAAAGGATATAGAAGAATATTAATGCCATGAGATGGCATGTATTCATGATACATGATAGTATTCATGATAGTATTAAATGAAAACAGCAGCCCATATAATATGTGTAGGTCTGTGTGTATAGGTGGCTTTTTTAATGGAACGATTTGAAATCGATAGGGTTCAAAAAGGAAATGACCTACTTTTGGCCAACCAGTGCCTTCAAACATATTCTGTTAAATCTCCTTCCCCTGCCCCTATGATATTTTGGAAAGATGCCATAGCTTTTCTGTAATTTTCTGTTATAATACAGTCTCCATAATTATAGCTCCTTTTCAGGCATTAAAAGGCCCTTCCTCTTATCCTTTTCCTGCTGCTTCTGGCTTCTGTAGGGCTAGGCTGGGGAAATGGGTATCAGAGGGACAAGCGTAACAGTATTATATCACTGACGCTATTATAATCTAGCATCTAAAGTCTAGTTCTTTAATTGGATCCGAACATGGATTCTTCAGAGAGTTTGAAAAATAACCCTATTATATAAATTCCTTGATATAAGCCATGCATTCACTTGAACTTTTATAATAACCCTTCTCGGTATGCCCTTGGTGATGCATTGCATAACCCCTTACACTAGGGTCTCTTGCACTCATGAACAGAATAATTCCAAGAAAAAAATAAGGAATCTTTCTAATTCCCAGGGCTGGAACTAAGGGAGTCCAAAAAGATGAAGAGATAATTACAGTGTCCGTGTATTTTCAACCAGAGAGAACTGAAGTTCAGGACTTTTAAAAATTATTCTTAATCCAACATGTAATAATTTATAGCTGACCATCAAATTTGAGATTTCCTGTTTTAAGGATGAAAAAGTATGTGAAAGCTCAACATCAAGAAATATTAAATATGTATTTGTGCCTCCAAGTAATTCATAATTCATCTACCTTTTTCCCATCTGACAGGAATATGATATAATTTTAAGAGGATGCATTTTCTTCTGGAATAATATTGGTGAGAGATTTGATTTGCAGGATCCAAAGTTTCATTGCCTTCTTTTCATTACACTGAATTTCATTACAAAAAAGTGAACAGCTCTTGGGTTATGGCACTTAAAATATTCAGAGTGATTGTCTCCTTTGTTTGACATTTACTGGGTAGCTGCTTGATCCCTTGTTTCATTTTGAAGAGAGGTTTTTTTCAAAAAGATTTTATTTATTTATTTGAGAGAGAGAGAGGATGAGAGAGAAACAGAGAGAGAAAGAGAGAGAGAGCAAGAAGAGAAGCAGAGGGAGAAAGAGATGCAGGCTTCCTGCTAAGCGGGGTGCCTTAGGCAGGGATCCATCCTAGGAGCCCCCGATCATGACCTGAGCTGAAGGCAGACATTTTACTAACTGAGCCACCCTGGTGCCCCTTGAAAAGAGGTCTTTAAGCTAGCATGTGTATTGATGAAGAGAATGCAGATAGCAAAGTAAGACTCCCTAGAGAAAGGCCATCTGACTATTTAGATAGTATTCGTTATCTTCATGAAGGTACCAGTGGCTAAGTAAACATCAGTCTTGGGGGCTCTGTTTCTAAAATCATCAGCACGCTGGAAACAAATTTCTTTTTCAGATATTGTCTCATATTAATCAAATGAACAAATAAACACATAAAGCAGAAGACCAATGTATTAATTTCCCACCAGAAATATAACTGTTCAGAGCTAGTGAACAATTTTAATGGCTAACACAGCCACTCCGATGTCTAACTTTTTTGTATCAACTTGGCTGGGCCCTGGGGTGCTCAGATGTTTGGTTAGCATTATTCTGGGTATGCCTGCAGGGGAGTTTTCCAAAGAGAAATAATAGTTAAATCTGTAGAGTGAGTAGAGCAGATGTCTTCCCCAGTGCAGATGAGCCTCATCCAATGTGTCAAAGGCCTGAATAGAACACGTTGGCTCCTGAGCATGGAATCAGAACAAGGGGGATGACTTATAGGATTCACCTATGACTGACATTAGACTATGATCACCTTAATTATCATAAAGTTATCCAAAAGAGCTCTCTCTCCCTGGAGCTGGAGAGGGCAGTCCTTGGGCCCGGGGCCTTCCTCTCTTGGACAGTCATAGGGCTCTGTGAGCACCAGTCATCTGTCTCCTTTTGGTTCCTTGTGTTTTTGTGACTGACTAGTCCTACTTTAGATGTGTGTCTTTCTTTAAATACATTAAGGTGTTTAATCTGAGCTAGTTATAGAAGGTTCCCTTGTCATTCCACACAGAGTCCCCTTTAAAGAAGCACTGTCCAGTAACCAGAAGTAATTGAAAAATAAATTTCCTTCTCTTCCTGTATCTCTCAGAACAAGTGGGATTCCACCCAAGAGTCATGTAACCTTCCTCAAAACCTTCTCTCTTGCCTTCCCAGTTCTCTAGAATCCTACAGCAAATCCAGAGACTCCTATGAAACCCTCTTTCTCTCTGACCTTTTGCCCCATCCCCAGACCTTTACTTAATTTCCTTTTAAAAAAATGTCCAATATTTTAATCTATTACCCAGATTCTGCACAAGACAGGGAGCCTGGAAGCCTCAGTGTTCACTCAGAAAGCGAACAACTCTTCCTCCTCTCTCTGGATCTGCTTCTCTCACCTTCTTCTTTCTTTTCTGTGACACTCTAAGCCTGGGTAGTCGGCCTAAGAACTTCCTTACAGGATGGATGTGTGGGGACACCATGGGGAAGCTGAACCAGAAAGCGAAAAAATTCTTGTGCTTGAATGACTGAGAAGTCTACCAATTTTGATTCCAGCACAGTCAGATCCTACAGATCCTACAGATCCTACAGACCCGGAGACCATTCTCACTCAAAAAAAACTCAACATCTCCTTGCTCTGTGCTCATATTAACTGTGTGTTAATATGAGAGCTGAAATCTCCAAGGACAATGGAATTCCTTGTATTTCCAAATCTTGGGGGTGGCATTGGGCTGAGGGTGAGGTCAGGGGTGAAGGGGTTGGTGGAGTCTCACTGTGACCCCTAAGTACCATCCATGGCCTAAGCTCCATTTGTGCTTAGGTTGGCCTGTTTTGCATTGTTTCTTGGCCCATCAAATGAAAAATGTGTGCTGTTGTCCACGGACAATCCGTGAATCCATCACTGCCAGGGGGGCAAACTGGCCTTACATGTGTGCCCTCCTAATTCTGGGTCAGCAGCAAGATGTTTAGAGACAAAGGGAAGCACACCCATTACCATATTTTTTAATGTTTATTTTTAGTCTAAAAGCACTTAGGGCAATTTGCATTCATTTAAGGATGGAAACATGACACTGGGTATGCGTATCAGCGACCTGGAGCTGTCTACAACATTGCCCTTCTCCCTTGCACACTTCCTGCACGGCTGCCTGCAAGGGGAGGGCAACTCCTAAACACACACCCTGTCTGGTAAGGGTGTGTAGCTGAGGCGAAATCACAGATTCAGAATCAACAGACGTGTTCACGTTCCACATGAGACTAATCTTTATGTAACCAAAGCCACAATTTTGAGAGGTCGGTTGTCATTTATAATTCGGTGTTAAGATGCGGATGGAGTGAATGCCTTCCTTTTTCCCCCCCTGGAAGGAAAAACTGGTAATTTCAGATGCGGAGGTCACATTTTGTGCCAAAAAGTCCTGAATACACGTTCAGTGTTCTGGGCTCATCTATGAATTATTTGGTACCATGCATGGATGCCTTTGGCCTGAGATTGTCTTCCGCTCTCTGTGGGGACCACACACCATGGGATGCAGTTCTTCTCTAGGTTCTAGTGCTCAGATCTGTTCATATATCTGATTTCTAGTGATGTCGTGCTGGTGTTTGGCTTATGGATTTCTGTAGGATTCATTTATGCCACATAGTCTCAGATAGGGACAGGCTCTCAGAATCCCGCATTCCAGGTCCTTCCTGTAGGGATTCTGATACATCTCAAAGTCCTGGCCCAGAGCGGTTGATTTTAATGTTTCCACTTATACATTTTATCAGGGTGGGGAGCAGTTTTGAGAGGAGGAGGACCCCAGCTGGCACACCTGCTGGGGAGGGAAATTTGAAAGCTGATTGAGATGAGGTGAACGCCTCTGGAGGAAAGGAACTGACAACAAGATGGGGTATTGAAGCTTCCCAAGCTAAACTTTGGGTGGGCTGGGGCAGCTCATCTCCTGTCCCGTGAGTACGAAGGGGCCAACTCCCAGCTCACACTGTTCCAATTGGTTTGGAAAAGGATACTCCTGTCCATCTACTTATCTAACCCTACCTGGGCATCAGGATCCTCCTTAGGCCCTATCTCGTCCCTGAAACCTTATAGGTCACTAGAATTTATGTTTTCCTTGATTTCTGTCATTTTGAACACTTAGCATTTGCATTCCTCACTTTTGCACAAATATTTGCTTATATTCTTTAGATGTCCCTGAATATGTCTCATCACTCTAACAGGATTACAAGTTCCACACTGGGCATGGAGGCTGCTTGAGATTCTCTCTCTTCCTCTCCCTCCACTCCTCTCTTCCTCCCCTAAAAAAAAAAAAAATTAAAAAAAAGAAAAGAAAAGAAAAAAAGTATGCCCAGTGTCCACTTCATTTAGGGATCTCACTATCTTCTCTTTTTGGTATGTAAGGTAGGTGATATATTTTTCTGCCTTACAATATGTATTCCATGCTAAGGCTTCATTGCTACTATAATTCATAATTGCAGATTAAATGATAATTATACAATGATATTATAATCAAGTGGTTGCCCCAAGGTCTTGATATAATTTTTTTTTTGGGGGGGGGGGCACTGGGCTTATAATTATCTACATAATTATTGCTATCAAAAACATCTTTTCTGACCTATTACACAGATGCTGCTAGTAGTGGAAATAGCAATAATTTACCTTGAGAATGGGGTTTGTATTAATATTGATTTTTATTCATCCCAGGAAATAATTTTCACATACATAGAGTCAGAAAATCACCAAACCGCACTTATATTCTTATTTCTTATTATCTAATATTTCACCAAATTTCTTTTTCTCTAAGTACCTGAGTACCAAGATTGTTAAATTTTCAGGTCTTTTTTTAATCGATTACTTGAAAGCACCAGGAAACAGCCTCACCAACTCTTCTGATTTTATAACACTAGTTAGAAAAGCTTATTAATTCTGACACTTTCCAATATGCCAGCTATTTTTATCAGTTTTACTTCAATTATTGAATTCTTGGGAAGATTTCACAGCCAGTACCACTTTTCAGGCACGTTTATTGTTTTTATTACTTTCTGACAGTCAAAATCATATCATTTCATTTTTTTTTTCCGGTAAAAGATTTAAGTTTTGAAAACTGTGTCTAATAGTCTAGGACTGTTACAATTTTGACCACGTATATTTTTGGTACATGCCAGCTTTTATTTTTCTTAATTTAATCTCCCTGGGGTTAAGCTTAAGATCTCCATCTTCTTTAGCACAATTCCTTTGCTCGCATTAACAATTTTAGGTCTAGAAAGACTTAAGGCTCCTATAAACTTGAGATTTTCCCTGACCTCTGTCTGCAGCGTGCCACCTGGCTTTTGACTGAAGTCTCCTGGCAATGTATTTATTTATTTATTTATTTATTTATTTATTTTTAATTTATTTTTTTCTCCTGGCAATTTAAATGTACTTTCTGATTATTTGCACCAGGGACGATAGATCTCAGGTGAAGGAAGTGTTACGATGAGGCCACCTCGTCATATGGTGTACTTGACATTATTTGTAGACATGTGGCCCATCAAGT
The DNA here is from genome assembly GCF_905146905.1 of Nyctereutes procyonoides. Classification (NCBI taxonomy): domain Eukaryota; kingdom Metazoa; phylum Chordata; class Mammalia; order Carnivora; family Canidae; genus Nyctereutes; species Nyctereutes procyonoides. The sequence continues at coordinate 35,495,377 of NW_026575052.1, forward strand.
GCGGGGCTCTGCATCTGGGAAGGGAAGCACATAGATGCGGTGGGGGGTAAAGGGCTTGAGAGCATATTCTAGAATTTGAAACTTGGATCTGCCATTTGCTTGTAGCAACTTTGGGCAAATTATTTTAACCTTACTGTGCTTTTTAGTTGACTCATCAATAAAATGGGATGCTAGTAATCACTACCACGTAGAGTGACAGGGGGGCATTAAACAAGTTAATACATTTACAGTGCTTATGACAGTGCATGCACATATACCAATTTGTGTGTTGGGTGTATGTCGGGGGGCAGTGTGTCTCTAGGGAGCATTCTCACAAGTGTCTCTTTAAAATTAATGTGTCTTGGGACGCCTGGGTGGCTCAGGGGTTGAGCATCTGCCTTCGGCTCAGGGCCTGATCCCAGGGTCCCAGGATCGAGTCCCACATCAGGCTCCCCGCAGGGAGCCTTCTTCTCCCTCTGCCTGTGTTTCTGCCTCTCTCTCTGTGTGTCTCTCATGAATAAATAAGTAAAATCTTTAAAAAAATAATAAAAAAAAGTAAAATTAAAGTGTCTGGGTTTCACTGTCACACATACAGAGAAACCCCACGGCACCCTCTCCCTCTCTTACCCCCAGGGTAGTACATTTGATGTTCCATAGGGGCATTATGGTAACACAGAAAAAGACACATTTTCCTTTGCTGCTTTTTTTCCCTCTTTGAGCAGCATAGGCTGATGTTTCTGCACAATGCTAGCAACGTCTTCCCTCCTTTCCCCCTTGTCTTCTTCATTGTCTGCCGAGAGATACCAGTATGTCTCTGCCCAGCCTGTACCTCTCTCAGGAGGGAAAATCAAGACAGTAAGCAACGGATATAAAGATGTCTCAGTCTATCTGTGATTGTCTCTGCTCTTTACTTTTCTTGTCTCAATATTAAGGTTTTCACAAATGGCCTTGGTAAATTGTTCAAATGCTCCCTGAATAAATCCGTAGCCATATTCACATATAAAAATGGTAACCTGAACACAGGCCAGTGGTTGAACCAGAAGGAAATATATGACTTTGTTATGTGCGCTCACCTAAAGTCACCTATGTGCTTTATAAACATTTCTCCCCAAATCTGTTTCTCAGATAAAATCTCACCTCTCCTTAAAGATTGTTGAACTCAACCATCCTCTCCTCCAATGAAACCTTTCAAAGCCTCCACTACAGTGGATCAGCTTACCCTCTATATTTTCTCAATGCTGCTTACATCGCTTTGATGACACTTCATACACTGTATCATAGACATCTTGAGGCCAGAAACTCTGTCATTTCATCTAATTTTGCTTTAGATCACACAACAAGCATGGAAAAGGAAGGGGAAGGAGAAGATTTTTCTTGTGTTGGTCTACATTTTTAATTATAATGATTAAAATAGTCGTGATGCTGTTACCTGAGGATTGTAAATCTCTATCGCTTTGGCAGTCGTCATAGCAAATCAGGTGTTAGATCTAAATTGTAAATGGAATTCCTATTTAGTCAACTTGTGTCACTTGATAAACAGCTTTAATGAGAAACAGAAAAATTCTGTCTTGGGTTTTATTCAAATTTCATGCTATATTTGACTTGAAAATTGGTTTGGCTAATTGACTGCTCTCACTTACCAGTTCACGTTGGTGAAATGGAAGCCGTTGAAAATTAGAGAGAGCGGGGAAGTATGTTTCCTCCCCTACAATGCTGCTACAACTTGTAGGGCGTTTCATTGTTAAAATGAAAATAAGTTTCTTCCACCAAATAACATATATATTTTTATCTAGCAGGCAATAAACATGGAAAAAGTTGTTTTAACTTTTTCCTATAAAATCACCAAAGGATTTTTATTCTTTTTGGAAAGAACTACTTTTGTTCTTTTAGGAAATTTGACAAGGACCTTATGTGCATCATCCATATTATGGGAAATACAGCAAGATTCTGTTAGGGGTATTCAGCTAACCCAGTTGGATCAGGAACGAGAATCCGACATTAAATAGATAGACACAGGAGGAAATAGAGCTCCAGACCAGGTGTATCCTTTGAAGGTGGTAGCCTGCTGGGCTTCCAGAGTTTTAGACTTTGTTTGGACAAAGGCAGGGATGCCTTTATAGTTTTCCTACCCAAGCATAGGTCTTGAACAGTACTAATTTCACTAGTGAAAATTCACTTCTGAGGTTCCTTATAATAATAGACGAACTCATGGGGAAGATTCAGATGTTGCCATTTGAAGGCCTTGTCACTGCCCCAGGCCTGGAGTGTGGACTCCTGATAACTTCGAGTGTTAACAATACCCTAGGTTATGGCCTCAAGAAACACACACGCATTATAGAGTGGTATTTGGACAAGTTTGTACACTGCTTGTATTATTTTGAAGTATATTACAGATGTTATGGTCTGGATGCTCATCTAGGGGTAAGAAGCTCTCAGGGGTTCATTCATATAATCTGGGAGCTACATCTTGTATTTTTAAAAGCTTAATGAAAATAGTATCTGTAAGGATTCACTAAAATGACATTTTCTTTGGGTTTGTTTTTAAGTTATTCCAGTATGGCAACACTACTCAGCCTCTGCATAATAGAAACTATTTTTGGCAATTATATAGGTTTTTAAAGTATTGCAATAAGGAAACATTTTTTATAATTACAGTTTGCTTCAGGTACAAGATCTTCATATAGAGGGCACCCATAAAACAAAAGACCTGGGTGGTGCTGGGAATCAGTGATGGGTATAAGAAATAGTGTTTTCAGTGAGGTTTTGAACACTTGCCTTGGATTGGAACTCTAGGTTGTCTATATGAGTCTTTTTTATAAGACTAACTTGTTTAAGGTCATTATTATACTAACAGCAAGCTGTATTGGCATAAACAAATACTTTGAAATCCTAAGATGGACTCTCTCTTAGGGATTCATATTTGGTTTTGATTTAAGAAAAAATAATAAAATGACCTTGCACAAAAGGGTATAAACTAATGATACTCAGATAAACTTGGGCACTTGAATCTCTGGATAATATATTCTCATGAGCTGTAGGTGAGTTCAGGTTTGCCTGTATCCGAGGGAGGGAGTTAATGGGAAGGGACTCATCTGTGGTAACCATACTACCTGCTGCCTTGCCAAATCACCTCTCTTCTATCATTAAGCATATGTGGCTCCATCACAAATCCCTAGGAGATGTGTTCAGATGACAGCCACCAATTATGTTTGGGCTTGAAACACCTCTGACTATTTCTTTCTTTACCCCAATTATGCACCAACTCAAATTAAACATAGTGTATATCTTCAATAGCAATAACACTTTGTCACCTTGATGTATGCTGATTCAAATACCCTATTTTATCACAGATATGCCTTTTATTTATTGGCTTGTCACTGCTCCCTGACTTTATGTTCTGAATATTGTTGGGTTACTTGTAAATCTACAGCATTGATCATTTTGTACAATATCACATCAAAAGAGGTCATCACACTAGCTTTTGAATGACGAGACCTATGCAGTCCTGTATTACAGAGAACTTGGCACTGGCTGGGGACAGGGCACGAGCTTATCTCTTCCCAACACCTTCCCACTGAGAAAGAGAGAATGGAAGGTAGATTCTGGAGGATGGTACTGAATATGCCAATGTGAGGAAACTGGAGAAAATAAGATTTTACCATAAGAGATAGCCTGGGGTTCCTTACTCTGTCTCATGGGTGATGGTCATGGTGGTGATGATCGGTTATGATTATATTTGCTTCACTCAAAGTACCAGCAGTGTAAACAAAACAAAGCACCTTTCTCTGTCTCTCTTGCATAAGCAAAGTAAGCTGTAGGAGCTTGTATAATGTCATTATGAAAATTAGACACCCAGGTCTCCCTATTTTGTTGTTATTCTATATCCATTATCTGGCTTCCACCCTGAGGTTCAAAATTTCTTCTTGAATTACAACTACCATATGCACAGTTTAGCCATCAGGAAAGAGAAACAAAAAGCAAATATATTTTTCTCTTTAAGAATACGTATTGGACACTCAGGGCGTCTGGGTGGCTCAGTTGGTTAAGCAATGGACCCTTGATCATGATCTCAGTGTTGTGAGATTGAGCCCTGTGTCATGCGCCATGCTGAGGTATGGGACCTGTTTAAGATTCTCTCTCTCTCTCTCTCCCTCTGCCCCTACCACTCCATTTCTCTAAAGAAAAAAAAAAAAAAAGAAAAAAGAAAAAAGAAAAAAAACCTCACTGGACACTCACTGCACAGGATACATTTGCCTATATGCTACTGGCCAGAACCTAGTCACATGACTTTACCTAACTACAAGGAATTTTGAGAAATTCCCACAAAAACATACTGGTTAAAGAAATCATGGTACATCCATATAATGAAAGATTACAGTGCTATCCAAAACTCCTTATTTTAAGAAATACATGATGCTATAATAAAACACTGATTACAACTTTGAATGAAAACATTTAACTATGTATATACATAGAAAAAAGACTGCAAAGAAATGCGTGTAAATATCGATATTTAAAAGATAATTAGATTTTCGTTGTATTTTTCCATTCTAGCTTTTTTTAAAATACTGAGCACGGATTAATTTTTGTAATCAGAAAAAATATTTTATTTGCAAAGCACTTTGGCATTTTCATGGGTCATAGCATATTTGCTATTTCGGTCTTCTCAACCCCACACCATGCCCCTGGCTGCCATACACACAGTCCTGACAATACTCCTAACATGTCACCTTCAGTTGCCTGGATTCGCAGGCTAGGATCTTGCTGCACCCTCTGGCCTCAGTTCAGGCTCAACTTGGGTAACACTGAGATTTCCTGTTACCATCCCCTGCCTCCTGCACCTCTGGCAGGTGGTATTAACTGATGCAGGTGCTCTTTCCTCTGACCCTATACCCTCCTACAGGATATTCAGTCAGCTATGGCTGATGAGTTAGAACTGCAATCAATGATAAAATCAGCAAAACATAACCTAATCTGGGGATTGAGAAAGTCTGGTCATGCTTGGAGGGCTCATGAGGCCAGACAGCTGTGTTTCTATTTACATGGAGGAACAAAGAGCTTACTGGAAAGGAGTTCTTCCAAACGTAAGAGGGGTCAAGACACAAGAGCTTGATTGTAGGACAAGGGTTGTGGTTAAAGGGGAAGAGTGATTTTGAAAGCCAGCTGGCATTTGCTAGTCTGATTTCTCTTTGCCACAGCCCCGATGGCTGAGTCCTCAGGAGCACGAGAAAACATCCTTTTGAGAATAAGTAGCATGAATGGAGATGGCTAGTGGCATTCCCACTTGAGCATGATAACATTATCCTAAAACATCACATTCAGGAATTGTAGAGGAGGAAATGGTACAGTGGATGCCAATCCTTTCCCTGGAACTTCCAAAATTAATTAAGAGTAATTTGAATGTGGCTGGAGTTTCTGAAATTCTATAGATGGGATCATAGAGAGAATACAGTTCTGCTTTCAGTTTAGGTTTCCTCTTAGAGCCTCAAATTTGTGTGGCCCATGAATACATGGATCATTCTCATGAGTTGTGTGATAACAGGAAGGGGAGTTAGTATGATCTTCATTTTACATATTAGCCAAAGCATGGAGTAGTTAAACCTGTTCCCATAGTTACTTATGTCAGAAAGGACTAGATTCCAGCCTGTGACTTCATTCTTTTCCCTGTGGAACGCATCATGGCTAGGCCATAGACCTACTAACTAAACTCTCTGGATAGAGCCCTCTGTCAGATGGCGGGATATAATTAGAAGTACAAATCCAGTTCAGCCCACTAAAATCAACAGGTGGGATTTGATTTGTAAACTTGAACTGAGTCCATTTAGAATTCTAAGAACCTTCATGTCATGGATTGTACTTTCCAAGGATGGAAGATCCCAGTTTTTTCTCCCAGTGGGATGTTGACATCCCTTTATTGAGAAGTTGGGCAGTTCCTCTTTCCATCTTGACCTTGAATGTGGACAAAGTTCACTGTGTGTCTTCTGGGGTTTGCTTATAGAACATAGGTCAGCTCAAGGCACACATTTTTGCAACCCTAAATGCCATGTAAGAATCCTAGGCCAACCGGATGCCTGAATGGCTCAGTGGTTGAGCATCTGCCTTTGGCTTAGGTCATGATCCTGGGGTCCTGGGATTGAGTCCTGTGTCGGGCTCCCTGCCTGGAGTCTGCTTCCCCCTCTATGTTTCTGCCTTTCTCTATGTCTCTCATGAATAAATAAAGAAAATCTTAAAAAAATATCCTAGGCCACCTTTAAGCCACCACCCTGAGGCAACCATGAGGAGGGGCCACAAAGAGATACCTAAGAAAGCCTATGTCTTATTTACCCTGTTTGGCTCTTCTTAGTCCAGGCCATGATGTAAGAAGTCTTTCAAGCACCCTGGTCTCGGCCACCACCTAATAGCCTCAGGAGAATCCTCAAGCCAGAACCACTCATTCAAGCTGCCTCCAAACTCCTGACTGTCAGAAATGATGAAAGACATGAATGCTATTGTTGAACGTGCCAAAGTTTCCGAGTGATTTGCTAGTAAGTTTACTAATGGACATTGGGAAAGACGATTTGCTCTCCATGTTTTATAGAGCTGAGAAATCTGTGATGCTTTAGTATAATTCTTTAGAAAACACAAAACTAATGAATCCAGCTGTGTGTACTTTATTACACACACATTTCTCTTTGGTTCCAGCGCTGATCTCACTTCTGTGATGCTTCTTGACTGTTCTTTTAATGAGAACCCATCTTTTATAGTTCTGTAAAGGCCGCTGTACAGAGCTCAATTTATTGAATGATGACATGCTGAGATTCCTTCTTTAGGGCGACAGGAGAAAGAAAGAGCTGAAGCCCCTTGGCATTGACTCTTCGCTTGTTCCAGTTTCTGACCACCTGGAAACTGGAGCTCCGGTTCAATGGGGGGGGGGGGGGTGAGCTGTGAAGGTCTGAGAGAAACAGCGAAAGCTGAACCTGAGAAGTCTTTTCTCACAGTTTAAGGCATAACTCATGCAAAGATAATGCCAATGAATTTACTGGAAGTCCCCCTAAAGAAAGGCATCTTAGGTGTTTCAGAGTCTTTGTCACACTTCGGCATGGTAATCTGTGGAATGAGTTTGCAGAATATTATTTGACATCAACGAGCCCTTGCTCTGTTGTCCTATCACCGCCTTCTCCTCAGTCCCCTCTTCCTCCTTAATTGAGACTTCTCTGGTCTGTATTTAACTCTTGGACACATAACCACTTGGACACATAACGTAATCTCTCTAAATCTTCACTCAACCATAAAATGGGGTAGGAAGAACAGCCAATTTTATTTGCTGGTTTGTTTTCGGGTCAATACAAAATTACCTATCTCTGCTTCCTTCATTCTCTGATCCTGAGACATCCTGAGTTGTGATAGCTCTTTGGGTTTAAATAGGGGACCATGGGTTGATGGGGGATGGCTTCCCTACTAGACAGGTTTGAAAAGGCCTGGGCTCCAGAGTTTTAATGCCGGGAGGAGAGCTCCTCGTCTCCTGAATGCTGACTGCAGAAAGTACTCAAACATCATGAGAGCCAGCAGAGTGGCCTCTGTTCTCAGGTAGCTGCTTAACCTTAGCGCTCTCCTCAGCATTTGGAAGGACATTCGTTTTTGTTCTGTTTGGTGCATAGCAGAGAATCAGGCTCATTATTTTCAGGAACTCCAGGGAGGTCTTGCCTTCTAGTGAAAGGCAGAGTGGCATGGGGTCACTTAAGGCCAACATTTGTTTTCTTTTTTGAGGAAATTTGAGAATGCAGTCCTTGGGGAAAACCATAGAGCAAGCTTTTTCATAGAAAAAGAACTAGCAGGCCAGAGAAGGTGGGGACAGGCACTTTTGTCAAATATATTTTATGTCGTTCAGGAAACTAAAGCTCCTTTGCAGAATCCTCCTCTGACAGTGGATTTAAACTGTGTTTCTCTCTATTATGCTGAGAATAATATAATTCCTAAAAAAAAAAAAAAAAAAAAGGTGGTGAGGCAGTCAACTGTATTTCATGGGGCCAAGACACAGTGGGAAGAAACAACTTTATATGAGATTTGATCAATAAACATGGTTCATGGCACTTTGGAGAGGGGTGTTTCAGCCTTTTTTTCCCCCCCTGGCCATGGCAGCTATCTTCCATTAATTTCCACAATCATTGACTTTGGTTTCCCACTAGCTCCAAGACTCTTTGGAATTCTTCTTAACTTCAGTTCTCTGACATCCTTGAGACGCACTGTGCAGGATCAGAACTGCCCGGCAGTGCTGGGCAAAGGGCATGTGCTTTGGAATCTTAAGGCCCAGGTGGCATGTTGACTCCACTCATGACTAGCTAAGTGGCATGAGGAAGTCAATTGTTCCAGAGCCTTGAGTTCCAAATGGCACAGAAAGCCAGGAATAAGACCCTGTGAGGAGCTGCTTCTCCCTCTGCCTATGTCTCTGCCTCTCTCATAAATAAATAAATAAATAAATAAATAAATAAATAAATAAATAAATAAATTCTTTTAAAAAAAGACCTACCTTAGAGGTATCCACTGATGATCACAGGAGGTAAAATATGAGAATGCTTTATATACTTTAATATTCATACAAATGTTAGTCATGATGCCTTCTTTGTCTCAGAATCATGTTTCCTTTGTCTCAGAATGGAAGGCTCCTTGAGGTAAAAATTTCGAGTTCCCCCTACTTTCTATCATAATCCTTGATATAAACTAGATGTTGAAAAGTTTTTGAAGAAGGAATACAGAAAAGAATGAACGAATGAAAGAAAATGATAAACCCATTTTTTTTTTGTTTTTTGTTTTGTTGTTGATTGATAAACCCATTTCGGAAGCTGTTTCTCTATTACATAACTCTTCTGCCTGAATGACAGGAGAATTCAGAGGATTACAAATTAAATTGTGTGCCTCTTTTGGGATAATCAGTGCTTAGAAGATTCTCTTCAAATCAGCACACATGATGCCTTGTAGTCAACTCTGTGGTCCAGGCCCCCAGGGATAGATTTATGACTGAGTACCATTTCTGCTGATAAATTATCCTGGGCTTTGCTGACGAGCACGTGCAGATTTTTATACGTTTACAGAGTAATTGCGTAAGAACTGGGATGCGATGCAAATGTTGGGCACACTTGGGATTATGTTCATCTCCATTTTCAGTGCTTCACTGTGAAATGTGGCCGGGGAAATTCAGTCTTAACATTTCACAGCAGTGATTCTTGAATTATGGTCCCTCGATCCACGACATCAGCTTCTCCTGGAAACTTGTTAGAAATACAGGTTCTCCAGGCTCCACCCTCAGATCTGCTATATCAGAAACGCTGGGCTGGGGCCTGGAAATCTGCACTTTAACATTCTAATGCACTTTAAAGTTGGAGAACCAAACTTTGAATATTGAGATTAAGAAGAAAAAAAAAGTAGAGAAGAAAAATAGCCATTATTCTTTAGCTTTAATTGTGTCAGGTTTTAAAGTGTTCTTATTTTTTTAAGAGAGTGAGAGAGCATGGGGGTGGGGGGAGTGAGGAGGGATAGAGGGAGAAGGAAGGAGAGAATCTTAAGCAGACTCCACCCTCAGTGTGGAGCCCGATGTGGGACTTGATCTCATGACCCTGAGATCAAGACCTGAGCTGAAATCAAGAGTTGGACACTTAACCGACTGAGCCACCCAGGTGCCCTAGGTTTTAAAGCATTTTAAATCATTGCCAAATGATCCTGAAAAAAGCCCTACTTTCCCAAATTAAGAAACTGAGTCACAGGGACTCCTGGTGGCTCAGTCAGTTAGGCATCTGCCTTTGGCTCAGGTCCTAATTCCAAGGGCCCGGGATCTGCCCCACATCAGGTTCACTGCTCAGCAGAGAGTCTGTTTCTCTTCTCCCTCTCCCCCTCCTTCCTGCTAGTGTTTTTTCTCTCTCTCAAATAAATAAATAAATCTTAAAAAAAAAAAAAAAACTGAATCACAGATTTGGTAAATAACTGACTATAAAGTAGGTCAGGCTGCGAGAGCTGTGTCCCCTGGGTCAGGGTTCTGCTGGGCCTGGCTGTCCTATTTTGTAAACTCCTTAGTGCTACCCTGCGAGGTGTAATGTATAGCATGCTGAAGGTGCCCAGAAACTAAAGGAAATGGGTCACCCTAATGGTTGGGGATTTGAGGTCCTTTGGGGAGGGTTCTTCACATCACACTGCAGACAGAGACATCACATTCTAAAGGGTGACATGATGTCCTCACGGAGGTCAGGCCATTTTGGACCATTATTAAATTTGTGTTGTTTCCCTGGCAGGGGGAATTGAGCTGGCCCCAGGAGTATGACACTTAGAAAAACCTCAACTGGAAACTCGAGATAGTTCTACGAATCCATTTTACCCTGGGCAAAAAGCTGTGGGGAGCACATACTTTTCGAAACGAGGGCCGTAATGACCATTTCTGCTCCAAATGTGACACACAGAACTGTTACTTGATAAGAAACTGTGTGCATTGGTGCCAAATAAAGCATCATGCCATCACTGGGGGGGGAAAAAAAGGAGCATTTTACTTTGTTCTTTTTCCACACTTGAGTTCATGCTGCCCCAGTCAAAAAATAACAGCTTCACGACGTTGTTTGGCTGCTTTAAAGGATAATTGCTCTAGTCTGTTTTCCCTGTAGTTGTTTCACTGCCTGCCTCTTCTCTCCTTACTTGTAATATGCCATTGTTTGGGTTTGGAAAGGATATCAAATAGCAAAAGCCTAAAGTACTATGTTTGATTTTTCTGTGGAAGCTGACAGTACTAATGACGCCCGGGAGCCCGGTCCCACCTGCAGTCTGACTGCATTATTTATTATACTTGGAGGCAACAACTTCAGTCCTCCTTCTGCCTTCCTGACCTCCCTCCAACAGCTGCAAATTACCAATATTTTTACATTTGTCCTTACACCTCTACTCTCTCCTTGAAAAGAGGACCTGAAATTTGCTCGCCCGAAAAGCTCTTCCTAACTTGGGAGAAGGCCGAGGATGTTTTTACACTCGGCTGTTTAGCTAATATAAATAACCTTGTTAGCATTAGGTGTTTGTGCATCTCCAGATCTCCCATACCCTATATTTCTTGAATTAAGTTCCTCATTATCGTAGTCACCCGGAAAGGGAAGTAAAGTCATGTCATCTTTCTTCTCTTGACCTGGTTGACTCTGTTAATGAAAACACGCATACATGCCCGCTACACATAACACTGTAAACAGCTGCAAGGTCAGGACATGATGCATGTATTTGGTATAGAGCTCGTACTGCATTTAGATCCTCTGTGTGTGTGTGTGTGTGTGTGTGTGTACACAAGCAGGGCCCAGCTTCACCTTCCACATGGACAGCACAAAAAACTCACTACCCAGGAGTGCATCTGGCTCTACCAGAGACCTTTAGGTCAATGCACTTTGGGGGAGTCCTAGGGCTACATCACAACATTCCCATGCCTCTGGGAGACCTGTTCAAGGACTTGATGAGAAGATAGAGACAGATGTGGGCAATCATAGGAACGTGGTCTCTGTTGAAGCTTAAGAGACGTCAGGTTGATAGAGCAGATCCAGAGAAAGGGAAGAGAGGATTGGGAAAATGCACCAGTGAACAACAAGACGATGGGACAGATTCCAGATCCAAGACTGACAGTCTGTGAGTGTCTCTGTTCTGGAGGCCTGGTAGCCTGATCCCTGACCCCCAAAATGGTATGAATGAGCTGCAGGGTCACCTTCATGTCATCTGAGTGGTCTTGAAATCATTGCCCGTTGAAGGCTAAGGGGAGAAAGCTTGACAATCGAAAGGAAACAAAGACAATAAAGAAACTGTAAGGCCCTGGGGAATGAGTGGACTCAGAAGTCCCTCTGGAAAGACAAGATTGCAGGTTCCAAAATCCTCCATTTCTCATCCTGTTCCCTTCTCCCAATCTCGCTGAGAGGTAAATAACAGTTTGGTAAGGAGGGAAGGATGGGGGAGTATTTTAGACGCTGAGTTTTACGTAGAACGTAGAGCCATGAACTACAGTCCAGGTTCCAACAGGGTAGAACAGGCCAACAAAGAAAGACAAACAGAAGAAAGCTTCATCTTTCCGATGGACAGATGCTTTCCATTCTGTATTAGCACGTAGGCGGCAGGTTTCTGCATAAGCAAGGAATACAACTGTCTCTGGGAAGTTTCTAGGAGAGCCCATTAGTCCTCTCTACCCAAGTGTATTACCCCCATGAATCTGTCACAGTGTCTGAAATTTCACCATTAAAACCACCTTCCTTAGGGTTAAAACACTATACCTCCAAGTACTGCTTTCCTTCTTTGTTATGTTTTGTTTTAACTTTCAGTCCTGATGTAGCCAAAAAAAAAAAAAAAATCAAACACATAAAACTAACATATTCACAGGACCAGCTTGAAGGAAAGTACAAGAATTTGAATCCACCCCTTGTGTGTGCACATGACCCAAGTTCACAGTCACAGTTGATCTCTTAAGGTGGGGACGGGGAGTGTTAAAGGACCGTCTCTAGGCCATGGGTGGCGATGACTGGGGCCTGCTGCCTGGCAGGAACAGAAAGAGGAAGAGAGCCTCAGGTGGGAATATATAGGATGCCACTGTCACATTCTCACAAACTAAATGTGAGAATTTAGTCTTTTACAAAAACTGGACAGAACGGGCCACTTCCCCATCAGCAACCCAGCCAACACTGAGTAAAGGGCACCGCAGCATCATGGTGGCCAGGCCATTAATCTCTGGCAGTTCAGACTTCTATTTCAAGATTGATGACTTGTGTTGAAAGTTTACTTCTCCTTAGACTCATGTTTTCAGCATACCCTCTTGAATCCAATTTTATTTTTTGTCTCTGGACTTTTCCTTTCTGAAATTTCCCTCTTTATGTTCTTTTTTTTCTTTTAATTTAATGACTTCAAATTTACCTCATGCACTACAAATTTGGTAACCTTAATTTTTGTTCTTGCTTATGGTTCATTAGAATGAAGTTGTTAAATAAGATTGCAGTCATAACACATTAAAATCCTCTTTGTAACTCAATGTATTTCCATTTCAGAATCCCCCCCCCCCAGTGCTTCAGGCTATCTTTGGTATTCAGGATCCTGCTCACATCTGAGCTAATTTGAATTAATTTGATCATTCAGTTACCATGAGCTTTGTGATATGTAACAGCCTAATTCCTCCATCCCATAAAGTAAGAGCCACTGAGGCCTGGAGGAAGTGTTATCCACATAGTTGAAAACTGCCTAGGGAGTTTAAGTGCCACAAAACTCCCACCTAAAATGGAACAATCAAGTCAGATTGCTCCATTAACTTGACCTGTTGGTTTAGTCAGTATCACAGCACGTTTGTGGATCTGGCCTCAGAGTTGGTAGGCATTGAGGATTTCAGCCCTGCCTGTGACTTGCTAGGATTTCTTTATGCCCTCCCCGCTCGTGCCTTCTGTTATATCAGGGGTAACATTACCTGTTTTGTTTTTTTTTTGAATATAAAGTTTTGAGGAGTCCTAGAATTTTAAAAGAACTTGATTCTCAGGTTAAATATGAACGGTACATATTATGTGTGACTGGTAAATATAATTCTTGATGTTATCTTTTTAAAATATTCAAATTCAGGAAGTTTGTTGACTGCAAAACCGACTCTGTTTCTTCCATTTGGTCTCTTGCCAGGACACCTTGTTGCACAAATCTAGAGGGCGCCCTCCTGTGGACGATGATAAAACCCCTGCTCTTGTGCAGCACACAGCTCCCCTCTGTCTCTGGAGTTGCTTAGAATTTGTACTCTTTGATCGTTCCCCCCGCCCCCGCCATTATTGCTAGAGATGATATGATCGCCTTCAAAAATAGTTCTACAGTCAGCATTCTTTATTTTAGAAAAAAAAAATCATGGAACAAAGTTGCTTTTTCCTGAGTTGGTTGTCCTTGTCCATTTTTACCTCTTCCTTCATAATTTTACTTACATATTGTAATTTAGCCATATATTCTATATTACTATAGAACTTTTTAATTCTATTTTTATTTTTATTTGAAGCAATAAGAAGCACAGATTGTTCTCCTTCCCTCACTTCTTTCCTATTGACCAATAAAGATAGGTTACTGGTGTTAATGGTATTATTTTCCTTCCAACCAGAAAGCCAGGCTGGTTATAATTATTCTTTTGGCCATCATCTCACGGACAATGTGCACGACTCCCTGCTCCCTATCCATTTGACCTTTCTGCTTCTTCATTAGATTACATGGGGGTTGCAGCCTCATTCTATCGGGAATTTTGATGGTATGCACAATGTTAATTCATTGGATGGAGCTATTGGAGGCCTCTTTAGTCATGGTTTACTCTGTAGATCTGTCTTTGGATGAGAGCTAGAATGAAGAAAACACAGACAAATTTAAATAAAGAGGACACTATCCATTGCTTTTCCACCTCTGCCATGCTTTCTTAGCCTGATATAGTGGGAGCTCACTTACATGGGTTGAAGAAAGAGGCAAAAGGAGGGACAAAACAGATCCCAGTTAGTTATGGTAAACATCAGTTAGCTCCCCATACCTAAATTCATGAGAGGAAAACAACCTGGTTCAAGATGAGTTAGTTCCCTCTTAAAATATATAGTTATAAATGGAAGGGTCTCAAGTTCAGGAGCTTCAGTCCCTGTGATTTGGGGAGAGCTTCTGTCCTTGTGCCACTCTCCTGGCGTGTGGATGTGTTCACCAATCTGGGAACTCTTTGTACCCTGTACTAAGGGGATTGAGATGGAGGCTTCACAATCACAAAGGTATGATCCATTATTAACTTGATTTCCAGCCCCTCTTCTATCTCCAGAGAATGGGGAGTGGAGCTGGAAGTCCCAAGCTTATAATCACAGTTTGATGTTTCTGGTGATCAGTCCCTACCCAGAAGCCCTCTAAAACATGTTCCTATTACTGAGGGTTTCCCAAAAGATGTAGGAGCTTTGTGTCAGATGCTCCTATCACTCAGGAAATCTCAAAGGTCTTAGGAGCTCTGCACCAGAAACCATAGTTAAAGGATGTTAGGACAAAAGATTCTCCCAGCATGCCTATTTACAAGCATTTTAGAAGCTCTGTGTCAGGAATGAGAGGCAGAGATATGTCATGTGGACATATCTTAAGCTCTGGACACACCTCTACTGAAAAAAGTGAATCACTGCAATTAGGATGCATATAACAGCCCCATGGTCAGTTCCATGGGTATCTGGGCTCTGGAAATAAGCTCAGGCATTTTGACTGGGAATTCTGGTGTCCTTGGTATCTGGAAAATGTGTCTAGCGGGCAAAGGCTCATGCCTTCTCCCCAGCTGGTACAGAGAAACATGACCAGAGGATGGGAGCTTTCTAAAGTACAGGGACCTTGGGTGTACAGTTGGTACCATTCGGTTTCTGAGACCCCATGCACCACAGGCTCAAGAGATAAAGATTAAGCCTCCCTCACTGTGCTTTTGCAATTTCTGATTGCTTTGGTCATGAGGCCACATGTTATTTGAAGCACATTAGACCAAGCAAAATCACGTGCAAATAAGATTAATAGTAATCAGTGGCAGAATGAATCATGGCCAACCAATGGCATTCTGGGAAATGACTTGGAGAGTCATTTAAAGGGTTTTGGACCATACATAAATGGTGACATTATCAGGAGTTGATCTCTCCAGGACTTCTGGGTGCTACAGACAATGTGTTTCCCCATGGCTTTGACACAGCTATGTAAGTCAGCTAGGTGGTGATGTATCCATATTGTATTGTATCCAATCACTTGTATTGCCTGATTCTGTGAGTCTTTACATTATGCTCCTAAGATGTTTTTCTTATTCATTTCATCTTTCACATTCTCACAACTACCACCCTATTTCAAGTTCTTATTAACCATTTTTCAAGACCAAGCCTAGAACGATTGGTTTTATATACCTTTCTCAAGTAAACTGAACTTCTGATATCTTCTTATACCATGAATAATGAATGAGGACAATCCACTTGGCCTTTAGCAATTATTGTTTTATAATATTTTTGGCTATTTCCCTTGTGTATTCACCATGTTTTTTCTCCTAAAATGTGGGCTGGGGGGCAGAGAAGACACTTGTCCTCATTTCCTTGGGGGCTGTAAAATAGTTTGGTTAGTGATTGAGGGAGGAGAAGAAACCTGAAGAAGAGAGATCATAACATTAACAATCTTTCTTCTGTATCGAACATGGTTTGGGAAGTCTACATGGAATCCTCCAGTCTCAAAAAGAGAAGAAACCAAAAATGTCAAATACTAAGCAAGGGAACACAGAGTGGGCAGCTTAGATTCTATGGAGGCGAGCAGTTGTCAACTTTTACCAATAGTGCATTTCCTACGGACATATTAAGGAGCTTTACCTCTGTAAAGCTAGACGGCATTGTCACTATTCAGTCACTCCTCAAAAAAATACCCTGTTCAGAACCAGTTCTTATTCAGTGGTGCATAGTATACCAACATACACTGTGGAGAAACACAGGAGAGATAATTCCCTTCTAGATGTTTCTAAAGTAGTGATGTTGTTAAGTGTTTGTGTGTGTGTGTGTGTGTGTGTGTGTGTGTGTATCACTGATGGGGGGGGAGAGGGTGGAGGGCAGGACAGGGAGGAAGTCCTATTTACACTTTTTTCACCAGAAACCTGAGGAGACCTCCCCTTTGTGGGATGACACCACAGTCTGAAAGGCTGAATACAGGGCAGTCTGTGACATCAGTGAGGATTCTGAGCCACAGACCAGAGGCATCATTTCATGGAGGAGCTTGATGTTTTTTTTTTTTTTTTATAATTTTTTTTAATTTTTTTATTTATTTATGATAGTCACAGAGAGAGAGAGAGAGAGAGAGAGAGAGAGAGAGAGAGGCAGAGACACAGGCAGAGGGAGAAGCAGGCTCCATGCACCGGGAGCCCGACGTGGGATTCGATCCCGGGTCTCCAGGATCGCGCCCTGGGCCAAAGGCAGGCGCCAAACCGCTGCGCCACCCAGGGATCCCAAGGAGCTTGATGTTAATTAAAGATGACAAAGTATAAAAGCCTGAGGGACTAACCCCTTTCCCAGATAGGAGAGGAGTAGGACAATTTGCAGAGGTGTGAAAGTGCCATAAATAACTGCCTGTCTGCTCTCCAGCTGAATTAATTTGCACTTAAGACTCCTAGAGGTGGTCAAAACTGCCTCTGGGAAAACTGAATGTCAGTACCGAAACTTGTAGTGTCTTCTGTACTCAGGAAAGTAGGGTATCCTTCGGCATAAAGATCATTGAAGAAAACAGGTCTTGTTACTCCTTACAGAGAGAGTACAGCGAACTTGTGGTGCTTCCTGCTTCCTGGCCCACAATATACCCATGAGGAAAGGTTTCCAGTTCCTACTATTTCTCCCCAGACTATGGCCTCTATCCCTTGCCTTCTAGTCTGGGGTGGAATGGGAGGTGACCTGGTAGGAGATGGAGGTAGGGAGCCAGTTGTTGGGAAACGTAAGAGGCATGTGTTCCTTCAGAGAGAACCAGCTTGGTTCCCACATCAACACTGAGGTCCACCAGGCCCTTTCTTTCCCCTTCTCTTGTATGGTTCATGTTTGTGAATCTGGTAGAGTTGTCCCCTCAACACCGGCTCTGATGGATTATGCTGCCTCTGACCTTGAGGACGAGTTCCACTATGCACTTGTCCACGCTGCTGCCTGGTGCGGTACAATCCTGCCTTGATGCAACTACGAATCTCTCATCACGCTAGTATTTGCCACAGACACATAGATGGCCGGAAGCTTGCCACTCGACATCGGACTCCTGACCACAGCCACTGCTAATTTTCTGGCTGTACCTCATCTGCCCAAATGACTCTCCAGGAAAGAAATATTCACTTCTAAAATAAGGACCGAGATTTCATTTTTGTCTTGAGTTATACTTTCCTGGCTCCAATTCTATTGTCAGTGACCAAATACCTATTATGTCTGGATGCTGAGTCATCCAAGGTATGGCATTTACAGGAAAGTCATACTATTTCCTCAATTTTTAGGATCTGCCTGGCTTGTCAGTCTCGTCCCACCTAATTGACTGAAGCATGGACACTCACCCCCTACTGTGGCCTCTGTCCTTATTTTATCATTCGAGCTGTGCTCTCTTCCAGGCCTTGGTACATACTAGCGTTTTTCTAAGATCATTCTGACTGTTATTTTGGTTTCCTGGGCCATCTACTTCCATTATAGCTTTTGTTAGTTAGCCTTTTTGTGCTGTGTTCTCTGTCTGCTATATAGTTAGAAATTCTTCATGTTTTTGTGCTTCCTGAACTTCCAGCTTAGGGCCTGGCCTTTTTTAATCACTGTTTCGTGGCATGGCTCACATGCTTGCACCTACTTTACACATTTACTCCTTTAAATTCATGCTGATTCTTTGAACTCCAGTTTTGACTTCATTTTCTTTTCTTAAATTTAAAACACTTCTTCCATATCGTGGTTTATCTCCTGGCTGTGATCACATCTAGATTCTTGAAACTACTTTGCTTTATCCTTGCTACCTGGGCCTATTATACTCTGTCCCTGGCAGAGATGATAGTAATTTTGATTATCTGGAAATAAAGAATGAGGCATAACTACAGAAAGGACCAAAGACACTCATGAAGTATCCCTCTACTAGAAGCAAAGCCAAGCCTCAGTGACCCAGGAAATGATTAGGGTTTTCTTATTGGGGCTACATTGTCTATCTTTCCATCTCTCTCTCTAGGTTTGCAACATTCTTGTTTTTTTGGATTAACTTCTTCTAAAGTCTGTTCTTTTCGCCTTTTGATGTGTAATATAGATTGGCCTGTGGATTGGTTCTGACCTGATGAAGTGTCCACCACCAATCTAATCAGAGATGGCAGAGGAGGGGATCTTAGAGAATACACAGCCACAGCAGAGGTCATGAGTAGGGATAACTCTCAGAGAAAAAAATCGGGGATTGAGCATGCTCCTAAGCATGTCTAATGCAATTAACTCTAAGAATTTGATTAAAAAGTGGTCAATTCCATGGCCATGCATGGATGAGTCAATAATACTAAAAAGAGCAAACTAAAGTACTGCAAGTGGCAGAAGTGATGCTAAATACTCAGAGACAAGTGATTGAACCTAATCAGGGGTGAGAGGTTGGCAAAGAAATATATACTAAAGGTAAGAAATTAATGAAATTTAGAGAGTGGAAAATGTGGATAGACTTGATTCGATGACTCAATTAATACTAAAAATATCCTGCAGGAATGTGTAAGGGCAAGTAAGGCATACAAGTTTATCTAGAAAAATATTTCCAACTACTGAAAACTATGCCCAGGGTTTGCTTGCTCTCTTCTATTAAAATATCATTAAGAAACTAATTAGAGAATTATAATTATCATTGATTAAGTCCCCTTTATTGAAAGGGCAGAAAATCATATCAGATATGATTACGAAGAGAAGATTAATAGAGCCAGCTATGGGCAGGCAGATCTGGAGAAGGGCCGTGTGTACTAGGGCATTGCCTCTCCTGGCCTCCTGTTTCCTCCAAGGATGGGATCTCAACTATATATGTGGGATGAGTCATTGCATTTCCTGAATCCTTATCTCTGAGAAGCTGGGAGCTTGTCCTAGGTGCTGTTGGTGGCAGACTGAGGGCAGCCAGGGCGCAGGGCAAGGGAGGGATGCCATACAAGGTATGTGTCTGTTAGCTCTCAGGCCAGCTAGGGGAGGCAGGAACACATGGGAGTCTAAGTAGTCGTACAGGAAGCAGCAAGTTTAGTGGATCAAAGTCATAGACAGCAGACTGGGGTTCGAGTCCTGGTCCCAGAACTTCCTAAGGTGGATATAGGCACACTGCTTCATCTCCCAAATCTTCTATTTCCTCAGCTACAAAATGTGGGCTAGCTAGCCCTACTTCATGGGATGGTGGTAGAGGTGTTGGAAAATACCTAGCACTGTGACTGACACAACGGGTTTACAATGAATGATTGGTCGTTATGATTCCTCAAGATGAATAAAAGACACAGGAAGAAAAATGAAATCTAAGGTGGAACATGGCATACTGTTATACATATGAAAGCAATTCGCTCTCTTGCTGGTACGAGTTGATAAATTTGGTAGGTATGCACTTCTTTATATAAAACGAGTCAAAGAACTGCAAGTATTTGGAGTTAGTTCACTGCAACAAAAGGAGAAGTAGGTCATTTGGGGAGACCTCAACATTTTTGCTGTTGGCCAAAAAAAAACAAAACAAAACAAAAAAAAAAAACCTGCAGTTTTTTCTCTACATCTATCAAGTGAGCTTACTCATGGTCTAATGGGTCTCAGAGACCCTTTTGAACTCCCTTTGCCTTTCAATGTGCAGGATCACCAATTTCACTTCTCCCTCAATCTTTCTAAGAGTCACTTAGATTCTTTAGAATCACAGCTTAAGGGTAAATTTTAAGCATCTCATAAATAGATTCCATAGCAATTTTCCCTGGACTGGCCTCTCTCCTCTGGTCTTTTTCCCTCTACCATGAATTGAAATGTTAGTGCAGAGATTTTCTTCTTTAAATTATATCTTACCTATTTCACTCAAATCTCTTACTGGTAGTACATTGCTCTGGGAATCAGATTTCTGTTTGTTTGTTTGTTTGTTTGTTTGTTTGTTTTGAAAGAATCAAACATGCTCAAGCTTTTGGAACTATTTGTGTTTCAATGAAACTATAAGCAATCACTGGGATGTAGGTATAGACATCATGCAGTTTACCCCCCTGCCAAAGTAATTAAGCATGCATCACCTAAACATGATATTGTCCTATATTATAATAATATTGCTATCATAATCAAGGAATTTAATGTTGATAAATCATAGTTTCTAATATAAAGACCATATTCAAATTTTCTTAATTGTCCCTAAAATATTCCTTATGGTTGTTTGTTTTGTTTTTTGCTTTATATATCAATGCCATCAAAGAGCTCTCATTGCCTTTGGTTGTCATAGCATGGAGACTTTTGAAAACTCACTGGGTAATTCTATATAACCCCTTCTCTTCCCTTTCTGTTGAAAGCCAGGGATGTAGAAACCTATCCTTCCCACCCACAAGTACCACCCTTAGAATTTCATTGTATCAATTCTATAACTATATAATCAGATATATCATACACTATATTATATCATTAGTTTTGCTTGAAAGGTTTTCTTAAAAGTGGGAATGCTTTCAAAAAGATTAGTTTATTATGGGAACTTCAGGGCCCAGGTAGTTTGGGGAGAAGATTTCCAAATTAGAAGATACCAAAAAGGCATTCCAACTGGGTTGGGTTGTAAAAGGGTAAGTAGAGTCCTGACATCAGAGGGACTGATCCTCTCTTGAAAGTTATTTGTTTTCCTTGGGAGTCAGGATTATTTAGGATTTTGGCATCTGCAGATGCCAAATAAATCTCGAAGGATAAATTGATATTCTCAGTCAAAGATGATAAATAGCCCGACCAATGAAGAGAACCACAGCTCAATGGGATTACCAGCAAAGTTGTAATTCTAAAAAGATAAATGCTAACATATAATATTAAAAAATTCATTATTCATAATTATTATTTAATCTTTCAAAGAATGTTACTCTTGCTTCTAATCTTCTCATCACTATGGTGGTAACGGGAAATCTCTTCTCATGCCTGTTTTCAGGGCTATGAAAGGAACTCTGAAAAGCCCAATATTGCTTTAGGGCTTACCAAATATTCAAAATCATTACAAGAGAAATCAACACTGGGCAACAAAAAAGTAACATGAAGGTATTATTCAAATACTGCATCACTTGAGAACTAGTTGACTGACAAATTGTTTCTAAAGTGATACACTTTTTCAGAACAGCTCCAGGAGCTGTCACTTTCTCTACAGGATTCTCTGATATAAGGCACTAAAGTGATGTAGAAAGCAGAAGCATCACTGTCTTCTGCTTTTTTATCTTCACATGAACCTTCCTCTAGGACAATTTTTTTTTTTAATTATAGGTTGTATCTCAGCTGCTTTAACTTCCAGGGCAGACTGTCTAGAATGAATAGAAGACGAGGGCACTGATAATTGATTTGGTTTGATACTGACAGTGAGCTTTGAGCTTTTTGATGGTTAGAGTGAGATTTTCCTGAAGTTTGTAAGATTGGACCCTGTTCCCGTCCTTCCACCTACGGCTCACAGAGACTAGGAAGAAACTGAAACGAGGATATGCCCTCTCCCTTCTGCTCTGAGATTAGGCTGTGTCACCTTAACCCTAGGACACATCAGAAAACGATGACTGTGTGGCTCAGTCTTACAAAATGAAATTGTAATTTCTTGGTGTGGTAGTGTTCACTGTCTTCCTTCCATTTTCTGTATTTTCTTTGTCCCTCCTCTTTCAGTAGTGCCAAGAAATTTCAGATAACTTTTCTGGGCAGTACACAGTGGTGCAAAGGTATGCAAAGTCCATAGGACAAGTTTTCCTGGGAGCAGGGGTGCCATAGTTTTGCTTGAAGATTTGGGGGAAAAGTTAAGAAGTTCAACTCGTGATATTATTAAAAATATTATGTAATATGACAGCAAATAAATCTACATTAATACAATGCAAATCAGTGAAATGTTACATGATTTTTAAAGACAAGAAAAAGACTGTATAGACTTTTTTTTTTCTTATAGAAAAACTATCCTTCGCTATTGGAGTTCTATGTTAGCAAAAACTTGCAAGACAAAGTCATAGGAGTTCTAAGGCCCAAATCTAGACAAAAGTTGCCAAGGAATTATTTTGGTGAACATAGCTAAGGTTTAGGCGTATCTGATAAGGCTTCTTCCAATTTCCCATGTCACAGTCCCTCAGTAAGTAGACTCTGAGATGAACTGGCTTTATCTTGCCACATATCTAACTCCAACCAGATTTTTGCATTTCACGTCCCCAGAGCCAAGGAGCAGAGCGAAACCACATGGCACATAAGGGCTACGCATCCCCAGGCTGTAGCTGACATACGTTTCTCAGGGAAGAGCTGTGAAATGGGAAGACATGATTGGCACCTTCGGTCCAGTGGGCCTTCTAAAACCAGCACAGAGCTGTCCAAAGTAACTGCTTTGGACAAAGAAACAGTTAATTAGATATTGAAATTCTCACATGCTTGGTAAAATTGTTTTACAACTTACACTTCCTCACATCTCTCTGGAATGGGGGTGAATGAAGTCAGAGTGAGAGCCAAAAGAATCTCCCTTCCAGTTTGAACCCCCAAATAGCTTTGCAGTAGCTCAACACTGGGAAGTTATGCTATAATAATTTTCCTTTTTAGTGTATTTGGAAGATGGAGAGTTGTGCCTCATTACACATTGTGGGTTGGAAATGTTTTTTTTTTCCAACATGAATAGCCAAATAGCACGCAAAGAGACTCATAAGTCAACATAAACTATTCAGCCTAATGTTCTAGATTCTAGAACAGCATTACAGAGTAAAATGTTTCCTTCTCCTCACCATCAGCGAACAATCAAAATGAGAAGGTATGAGGTGCCCCTGAATGCAGAAATGAGTCCTGTTTAGCTGCATGTGCATGTGCCCTAGGCCTGGCCCCCGTCTTAGCTGTTCATGTTGGGCATTTAGCGAGCTGTGAGTTACGCCATCTATTTTCTGGGATCAGGAACAGGGTACCTTTGTGTATCATGTTACTTCTGATCCTGGACTGAGACTGCAAGTCTCTTTGTTTTTACAACTCTCTGGACAACACTCCCATGTGTCCTTCAATAATAAAGGAAAGAGTGACAACATATTGTTGGCTCTGATTTTTCAGCTCCCCACTTATTCTCTCCACCAGAATGAGGCCTGCTTGCCAGTTTTAATACTCCCAGTTTAATACTCCCAGTTTAATACTCCCAGTTTGGGCTCAGTTTCTGTTCTTTCCTACCTTATTTTTAGATAAATTCCCCTGGACAGTCTGACTCTGCTATGAGATACCCCATTATTCTCATTGCCCACTAAAGAGGGCTCCATGACCCGCTCCTCCACTCTGGATGGCTTCCTCTTATTTTCTAGTCTCCTGGAATGGAACTTGAATTGTCTCATTCTTTTGTGTATTGTTCCCTATTTCTCAAGTGCTGTTGAGGTCACGATTCTGTTTACTCCTGCTCCCCACCCTGCATGTTTTGGCTGGTCTCTCTTTCACTTTTAGGTTGCTATTAAGTACCAGCCATGGCATTTTATGTTGGCTTTGCTATGTAAGCTAATGTTACCATTAAATGAAAAGCTAACTTATTCATTAAGATACTCAACAGTAATTAGCCTTTGGAGCATGATTGCTTTGGAGCATGATCACAGTGTAAAACTACATTGTGTCTCTTTGTTTCAGGTCTTGATTTACATGAAGAACCTGGTGAAGAGACCAAACTATGCTCTCCCAGTCTATCATTCTAGTGGCACCGGAAATTGGATTTGGCTCGGGAAACTTCCAGTCTTAAATGGTTAAGCATCCAGATACAAGGTAAGATAACTAGACAACTATTCTCCGAGAATCCTGCAAATGCTGGATTTTAAGTATCTTCCTTCTCCCTCCCTTTGCACTGAGGAAGAGACAGGGAAAAAACAAACAAACCCAGTGTCAGAACAGTCTATATATCTATGTATGAACTAATAAGTTCACTGGAAAAAAAACATGACAATGACATCCTCATAATAACAGAAATAAAACAACTAATATTAACACATCCATTCATATCATTCCTACTACCACTTCTGGTCCCATTTAGTAAAGCTCTATAGGTGCTTTAAACTCATTTCCTAATCAATCCTGGCAAGGGAAGGATTATTATCCTCATTATACATGAAAAATAGTCAAGTCTCAGAGAGATCAGATAACTTGTCTAAGATCACACAGCTAGAAGGTGACTAAACCAAAAATTTAATCTAGATCTGTTTGATTTTTTAAAAAAATCTATATTTCAGCCACTACACCAAGATGACTCTCATTAGCTATCAGCTTGTTCAAAGATCTCATTTGCCAAACTTTATGTACACAAGTAAAATTAGATGGAACAAGTTTTCTGGTTCATTGGAAAACTAATTTCAACCTACGTCCTGATTTCTCTTATTTGTTTTCTTTTTTCTTTTCTGCCTGTGCAGATGTTGGCAATGTTGCTCCATAAAACAAGCCAAATTGGACAGTGAGCGCCTTTGGTGGATGGCATGTGTCACTGAGGTCAGCTGTGATTGCTGAGGTTAGGTTGTTCTTGGGGGCCAAGCAGCTCTGAGAATTATGAGCTACCGTGGCGAACATGGAAAGCCAGTCCAGTCTCACTGAAATCTGTTCCCCTTTTGCTTTTAGACCTGCTCCTTGTCTTCACATGACTTTTTAGTGTCCAATTCTAAAGAAATGTTATACTTAGCGTATACTTTGCAGATTGTAATGGCAATTGCTGACTCACTCTATTGACTCATTGATCCACCCCCAGGATGAAGGCAAAGGTGCAGAAAATGACCCAGGTGGCAGGCTTAGGTTGTCCCAAGTCTCCCCACAAGGAGAATGACATTCATCTTCTCTTATCTCAGCTTCCTGATTTCTGAGGCTTATTTCCAAGAACCAAGTAGATGAGTAGGCCGGTTCAGACTGTGTAGATAGTAAATATGTTGTTTATTACCTAAAACCAATGTGATCAGTAGAAGCAATAGAAAGTCCCTATCTTTCTCTGTTTGAATATATAGGCTCAAATGAATACTTTTACATATTATATTCTCCTGCATTGCATCCTTCATTTTCTACATTGTAAATTCCTGCCCAAATCCTTCTCCAGAGCTTCCTCCAGGAGACCTCATTAGGAATTAACTATTTGCTTCATTTTATGTAATTTTCCTCTTTTCAATCTGTGGCTATAAGTCGAGGGTTCGATTTCTGGGGCAAATGTGAGCAAAACAGGTGTGGTGCTTTTTCATCTGAGTTCTTAAATTATTTGGTCTGATTTCTACTATCTAGTTAGCTCTTTTCGCTCTTTGGTTAAAATAATGCAAACCATTCTACACGCTGCCTTTTCCTATTCTTGTTTGCCTCAATTCCTTCTTAAGAGCTAGTGTGCATGCCCTCTGCTGAATTTACAAATTTATTTTTTTTAATTTTTATTTATTTATGATAGTCACAGAGAGAGAGAGAGGCAGAGACACAGGCAGAGGGAGAAGCAGGCTCCATGGACCGGAAGCCCGATGTGGGACTCGATCCCGGGTCTCCAGGATCGCGCCCTGGGCCAAAGGCAGGTGCCAAACCGCTGCGCCACCCAGGGATCCCCTGAATTTACAAATTTAAATCATTTTCTTTCCACTAGCTCACTTTGATTTCTTTCTCTTCATTCTATGTCAGAGTCTCCCTTGGATCAATATGTTCCACTCAAGAGGAACCAGTTTCAAAGCAGAGTTTCTCAGTTCAGGAGAAAAGAAAACAACTTTAATTATCTTTAACAAACCCTTTCCTCTATGTGACACCTGCTACGTAACTAGAGAAGATTCAGCCCATACATTTAGATTGATCAAAATGAATGTCTTCTCTAGGTCACCTCTTCTTGTTTCCAGAAATAAACAAAACAAAACAGAGCCCAAAATGTTTTTGGGTGGCTAGGTGGAGATAATATCCCACTGAACAAAATCTCTGCTTAATGATGAGGACAGTGTTTTAGTGTTGTGTGAGTTATAGTAATTTAGACACTGTTGAGAAATGAGGTGTGGTTGGGTGAATAAGAACTAAATCTGAATGAATTCCAAATAGGTGTTTAGAATGGACACCCTTGATAATTTAACTTCCAAGAAACAAAATTAGGGAAAAAAATTATATGTGACATGTGATGGATTTCAGAGACCTATTTAGAACCATAGAACCGAGGAGCACTATAGCTGAAGAACTGCTTAGAAAGCATCTATTTCTGCAGCTCATTTTACTGATTAGAAAACTGAAGTTTAGAGACAAGAAATGAATTTTCCAAAATTACCCAACTATTTAGTGTCACAGTTCAGACTGGTGTTTCCTGGGTAAAATATTCATGGTGGGCATATCTTTACCAAGAACTAGATCATAACTATGATTCCATTTGAAGCTGTCCTGAGATGTTTACTTCAATTCAGTTTAATCAAGCCCACTTAAATTCCACCCTTACAGCTTTCAAGTATTTTGGAAACTCCATACTTTTGTCGAGATGGGAGTAAAAGCAAGGAGAAAGAGATTTTTGGAAACCTCATAGTGAAAGGTAAAAGAAACAAGAAGGAAAATTTTAGAATCTTATAAAATAAACACAAAGATAAAATATCATAAGACACGCCATTCACCACTTTGCCCCAACACTAAAAAGCTGTTTGCATTGTTACACTGACAGCAGTGGGTGATATAGAACTAGGAATCTTTTAAACCTCCCAAATCATCATCCCTGGTCACTAACTGCAGAAATGCCAGCAGTCTTCACCTACACTAAGAGGAAAATATAGAATCAGAACAAAAACATTTCACTTGATAAAAATCATCTCTGAAAGGCAACCACAAACCAGAAGAATACTGTCATAAAACTCTATTGACCAAATTAATTCTCAAATATATGACATTATGGAAAAAAAAAAAAGAACCTTGAGTTACTTTTCTGAGAGCAGAAATGGAAAAGAAAAAAAAAAGGAAGAAATGAAATGAGTCTTTCAGGGAAGAAATACAAAAAAAAAAAAAAGATTAATTTACAACTTGTCCAGTGAATAATAAATTAAAAATTAAGTGTCTGTGAAAAGGAGCAGGACAATGACTGAAAGAATGAAAACACATCATAAAAAAAAAGACTAAAGAAAAAATCATTTCAAACTTGCAAGAACTCAAGGAATTCTGAGCAACTGCTGAGAAAATACACAGAAAATACTATCTGCATAGTATTTATAACATAAAGTAAAATGACAGAGGTGAGACCAACTATGTCAGTTATATCAATAAATATGATGAACTTAATTCATTTATTAAAAGAAAAACTATTTATAATCTGTCTCAAAAAGTAAGATCCAACTACTTACTTTATACAAGGGGGCACATCTGAACCAAATCATTCAGAAATGCTAAATACAAAGGGATGAGGCAAAGTACGAGAAAGGAAGCAATGACAAAACTGATATTTCTGCCCAAAATGCATGACCTCAATATATTCACAAGGAAACATCAGATAAACTCAAATCAAGAAAGATTTTTTACCAAGTAATTGGCCTGTACTCTTCAAAATAAAAAAAAAAATAGACAAAGTATTGGAAAACAAAACCACCAGGAATTGTCCAGATTAAAAGAGACTAAACAGACTGGTAATTAAATTGAATGTGTGGTACTGGACTGGGCTCTGTACCAGACTTTTTTTTTTTCCTACAGAAAACATTATTGTTGTAATTGGCAAAATGTTAACAGAGCTTATAGATTAAAAATAACACTATATCAATGCCAGTTTCCTAATATTGATATTTTTACTGTGATTATGTAAATACATGTCCTTGTTCTTAGGGAGTGCACACTGAAATATACATGTAGGGTTAAAATGACATCATATCTGTAAAACTTACTGCCAAAAGTCTCTGAAAAATTATGATAATTTGTAACTCTGTGTGTGCATGTATGTGTGTATGTATGTGTCCAGGTAAAGTGTTCAAGGGTTCTTTGTACTAGGCTTGCAACATTCTATAGTCCTGAAATTATTCCAAAATTTAAAAACTAAAAAAAAAAATGATTTTCAGAGGATGGACACACATTAATTAAGTAAGGCATTTGCAGCCATTGGAAGGATTTGAGAATATCTTCTGCAGGCTTTGCTGGGTTATAAATTTGATTGTTTTTAGGGGAATTCTGTTCAAGGACTTGTTCTGCCCTGATTATTGGGTTGTGACTGGCTACAAATGCCATCAAGTTCAAAGTAGTGTGATTTTTAGTGAAAGAATACATCCATAAATTTTATCTAAGTGATTTTTGCCTTTCTTGGAAAGAATCTTAGGTAAAGTAAAATTGAGAGTAAAAGCACAGAGCACAAGGGCCTCTTTGGACATAGATGCTTTGGAGGGTTTTCTGAGCTGCTGATGTTTTGATTCCCATGTGCGAAATGCAAGCTTTTTTTTAAAAAAAAAATCTGAGATATCCTGGGGTTTTCAAAATTAACAAGTACATTTCTGTTGCATCATAGAACTCAATCTTAATGGTAAATTAAACAAAAGCAAAGATAATGGCCCTTGGAAGTAATAGTTTGTAAAACAATGGTTCTTAGGCAGCTTGCTCACTTTGTTAGCTAAGGATACTTTCTCCTTCATTGATATTGGAAAAACTGGAGGCATTATATGATAAATGTAATTATGTTTACAAGCCTCCAAATCCAACATGAGATAAATTCAAGCTACATTAATAGTTACTTCCCACGCTTAGATTATGAGGGGAAAAAAGGAATGGGAAAAAAGTAGATTGCATTTTATGGTGTTTTTGTTTTATTTGCCTTGAGCCAATAATCATCACATTTAAAATATTTAGCACTTTTAAAACATGTTGAGAATGACTTAACGATACAGAAAAGTACAGAGGATGGTTTAATGCATATCCATGATTCAATCACCGGAACTACTTAAGTATTAATCTCTAATTTTTGCTTCAGGTATTATTTGAATCCCAGAAGCCCCATATCTCTCCTTTCTCCTAAAAATGACTATTGTTCTGAAGTTACTATGTTTTCTTCAAGTCCATGTTTATTACATAGGTTTAGCCATAATAGTATTATATTTGGGGTATGTGGGTATTCAGATTTTTCTAAATTATACCATGTTTGTCATAGATTTTCACTAAATATTTGTTTGAGATCTCTTCAGTGACTATATTTAAATCTCATTTCATTTTAACTGCTATACAGTATTGTAATGTACCCCATTTCAGGTATTTATTTATTTAAATTACAATCAACATTGCAGTTAGCAGTTTGGTACATGCCCCTGGAAGTACATGTGTAAGAGTTTCTCTGCAATATAACTAAAAGCAGACTTGATGTGTTTACTAGATATTACCAGGGGTTCCTAATCTGTGCCTTATGTGTTCATATCCTTTGCCTACTTTCCAGGGGCTAAAGAAGTGGTTTAATTTATTTTTGTTATACTGACTGACTTAGAGGATTTTTATTCGTGTTCAGGGTATTAAACCTCGGTTATAAATATATGTATAGTTATATTTGTATATATAAATATTCTTTCTATAGAGTTAAAAGTTTAAAGATTTATATAAAATAAGTCTTTTGCTTTATATAAATTTTGTATAAATTTCAGCCTCAGTTAAGTTTACATCTAGGTGTGTTGAGATTTTTAATTGCTATGGCATTGAATTTATAACTTAACTAGCATAATATGAACATCTTGGACATTATGATTTTCCATCTAATATCACATATATATCTCTTCTATCTTCATTCATTTGGGTCGTTTTTCATATTCTTCCATAAGGAGCTGATTTTTTTTTCATATCCTTTGTTAAAGTTATTCCTAATTACATTATATATTTACTGCTACTATGAATATTTTGCATTATATTTTTTATTACTGATGTATATGAATACTCTCATTTTTTTATCTGTAGGTGGAAATCCAGAACTTATTCAAAATTCTCTTATTAGTACTAATCATTTATAGATGCTCTTTCACTTTCTGTGTAGATGATATTTTCTAAAAGTAATGTTTTGTTTGCTTTTAACTTTCCAATTACTATGACTCCTATTCCTTTTTCTTCTCTCATTACACCACTTAGGGCTTTTAGTACAATACTGACTTTACTGAGAATGTTCTTGGAGTTTTGTCAGTAGAATGGTTACTTTTTACTGCTATTAATTATGGATAAACTCATTTTATCAGTCAAAGGATTTGCTTCCTATGAATAAAGTCTGAATAGATCATTTTATAACAAATGAGTGGTGGATTTTATCAGGAGTTGTTTTTTTTTTTTTTTTTTTTTTTTTTTTTTTAATGCAACCTGTCAGCTATACTGGAGTGAACATTGTATTTTGCTTCATTTTTATTTCTTTTGCTGCTAGATTTTTTTAAAGAAGTATTTGCCCTAGTTTCTATAGGAAGCACTTCAGAGGGATAAACTAATAGAGAATCCAAAAGTTAACAAGAAGTTAACAAAAAGAATCCTAACCCTTTAGGTCCTATACATGGAGCCCAACCTACCTATATTCTTCTTCTTAGGAGAACTGATAAGAATTATTAACCTTAAATCTAGTTTTAGTACTAGTTATCTATCATTACATCCCAAAGCTAAAGGGTAGTAGACTTCAATACCCACGGCTGGTAACATTCAGCAAACAGGAAGTCCACTGACAAGGAACAAGAATATCAATGCAATGCCATTGTGAAATTCCAGAGTTAAGACCACGTTTTAAA
The DNA here is from genome assembly GCF_905146905.1 of Nyctereutes procyonoides. NCBI lineage: Eukaryota > Metazoa > Chordata > Mammalia > Carnivora > Canidae > Nyctereutes > Nyctereutes procyonoides. Next base: position 35,526,632 of record NW_026575052.1, read on the forward strand.
AAGTTGGGTTATTTTTTCTTTTTCAAGATATTTTCTCATATTCATTACATACTGAAGTAGAATAATTAGTGGCCTAAATAATGGAGAAAGAAGATCAGTATCCTTCCCTGAGTCTGATTAAGGCATAGACTCCAGAACAACTATAGTTCTGATAGCAGACACAGTATTTGACATTTCTGAGAACTCAGTATCCTCATCTTCCTCATCTTTAAAAAATAATGCATGAAAGGCCCTTGGCAGTGCCTGGCATATAATAAGCAACAGTGATTGTTCATGATGATTGCTATTACAGAGAGAAAAAGAATCCCTTTCCCCCCCTTAGCCCTACAAACAGAGGTTTGAAATACAATGTATTTTTTTTTTTTTTTTGGTCGTAGCTATTGACTGATTTTTCTTGAAACAGAGTTAAATTCCAGTTGGCCCTGAAATTTCCAGATGTTGGAAAATCTTTAATAACTCTCTTATGTAAGTACAAAATGAAAATGTCAGCTGGAGGCAAAGAGAGCAAGGAGGTAAAGGTAAAGCAGAAAAATTTAAGAGCAATCTGATACTGTCCCTAGCTGTGACAAGTTAGCTGTAACAATAAAATGATAGTGAAAGAGAAATGGAATGATGCCTGATGCCTGGCCATTTCATTTCGGTTCAAGACCATAACTCAGTGATTATGCTGTATTTAAAACACTGCTGAGGTCTGGAAGGTTGCTGTCTTGGGAGAAAAGCATTATTGGAGGTTGGTAAAATACAGACCACAACTGAAAATTATCAAGTTGTTTGGCTCAAGGGGTAGTGATTGGGTGAAGAGATGTAGAAAATTGCTACATAGACCGCTGAAAGTATAATTATGACTGGGTTCTTGAAAATAAATTAACCAGATGGATGGAAATTTCTTCCTGTGGGATAACATCAAGGGAAGTGGGGTAAGCTCTAGGAAGAGAAAGAAAATGAAGGGGTGTTTTGAATGCAGAAGTTTCAAGCACAGTTAAACTTGCCATCATGGAGGACTAGAACCCTTCTGGATACTTGCTTCATCCTCATGTCCTTTGGGAGACAACACCTGCAAAGAGTCTGATGCTTCTCAGAGACCTTTAGCAGAATGGCCTTCCCACTGCCCACAGTGATATCCTCCACAAGTGCCCTTGCATCCATTGGCTTTTCTCCTTTTCTTTTCCCTCTCATTACACATCCTCACTTCCTTGACCTGGCCTCCAAAGACACTCCATATAACCGATTCCTTGTCTCAGATTCTATTTACAAGGCAACTAAGCTGAGGCACATTCTAGGGTTTAAAGATATTTTTTAGAATGAAAGAATAAATGATGAATAAACAAATGAGGCAGCCAATGAAATGGAGAGTTTTGTACTTGGCACTGCTAGGGTTTATGACACTTCATATTCTGTTAAGTTTTGCTGATTCTAGTGAAGAGAATGGATGCTGGCAACCTACAATCTATTTAATGGCTCTACTACAGAAATTAGGCTTCTGGTTGCTCCCCCCACCCCTTTCTTTTCCTGCCTCATGGAGAGGCCCAGTGTGTCTAAGTAAACTTCCTGAGGCTCATATTTCCTAAACTCAAAGCAGTTTGTTTCCCATAGGGATTGAGAATTGAAGCCCCAGGATACGACCGAATTAGCCTTGGGCTGACAATAGCAGACCAAAGTTACATTTTTCACAGCTTGATGAGAGGAGTTTGCAGCTAAGAAGGGCAGGATTATTACATCCGACTTCCAGGAGAGCAGCTGGGATATTATTCTCAAGCCTGCCCACCACCAAGAATCTGCTCTAGTTGACAGCAAATTTCTCTAGTCCAACCCAGATTGGCCTCACCTGAATGCTTTTTTCATGCCAGGGCCCTCAGCTCCCCAGCTGTCTCCTGTTGCAACCTGAGGTTCTCTCTCTCTCCTGCCCTTTCACTCTGCTGTGGTCCTTGAAACCTGCCTCCAAACTTAGATTTTCTTAATTTCCTATTTCCTCTCAAAAGTGGTCAAAGGGCCCTTGGGTTTGTTGAGAATCAGGAAGAAGCATTTATATGTTATCAAAAAGGGCAGCTTTTTGTAAACTCCTATTTCCCCTTGGCCTGTAAACCACAGTATCAGAAATGCAGAGGGCTTGCTTGATGAATATGCAGATGCCAAGGACCTACCCTAGAACTACTCAAACAGAGTGGGGACCCTGCATCAGCATTTTTAACAAGCTCTTCATGTGCTTTTATGCACATTCAGGTTTGAGAACCACTTTAATCTGTTCCCTTCTACAATCTTTCTAAAATGTTCTCCTCTTTTCTCAATGAGAAGGTGAAAAGGACTCACTGAAAGGTCTATTTCTGCCCAGCTTTTGAGCAAAGCCAGAACCAAAGCAGATTTGCTCTGCCATTTTCCTCATTAAATGCAAGGTCAAGGAGATAATCACTCATTTACTTTCCCTGGTAGGTAACCGAAAAGACTTTCTTGTTGTGGCACATTCTGTTGCAGTTGGTTTGTCATTTACTTTTTCCTCTCTCAGGAGGGAAACCCATCTGAAGAAGGCAGCAAAGGCAAAAAATCTGCATTCTATTCAGAGCCTACTCTAAGTAGAAGGGAGCTCTACGCTAGCTCAGCAATTCTTAACACAACTTCTGCACTAGAATCACCTGGAGAGCTTCAAAAATACCAATGCCCAGGCCCTCCTCTCTAGAAATTCTGATTCAACTGGTTTGGGGTAGTACCTGTCTATTTTAAAATCTACCTTGTGAGCTTCTACGTAAACTAGATAACTACTGTGCAGTTACTATCTGCTTGGGCTTGGGCATTATTGTGTTTGGGGGGCACAGATGTTTTTAGTGGAGAAAATGGGGATGAATATGCCATGTTGAAGGAACTGTAAGCAATGATGTGGAGCCATGGACATATGGGGAGGCCTAGAGGGCAAGTATATTCAAATTGGCTCACGATCATCACCAGAAGCCAATGTACATGGATATATGGATACAGGTATATATATCCATTTCTGATGAAAGGCCTTTACTAAGATAAAACTTTAACTTTCATGAAGTGACCTTCGAAAATTATTTCTGAACTTACGCAAAATGGCAAGGAGTATGTAACCTACTAAATTATATAGTCATGAGCATTATGACAAATTTCCGTTTTGAGTATCGAGTATGAATATTTATCTCCTAATACAATTTGATTTTTCTTTTAGACAAAAGGTCTATATGGTCCATGATATTGTATTTTAGATTTTGGCTACTAGGAAACTCAGTGTTAATTTTAGTGCTGAGTTACAGAAATTCACACCAGACTCCAGATAAAATTTTCTTCTCCACGCTTTGTATTATTTTCAATATTTCTTTTTAATCTGTATTTGGATTAACCGAATTAATATATACTTTAGCATTGCAATGTGTCTATTCCTTTTTGGAAGTAAACAAATATAAGCTTTATCCCCATCCACCTTTCACCCACATATACCCAAACTACGAGATATTACGGGATCTGGCTCCTGCCGGCTCTGACCTCATTCTTTGTCACTTTGCCTTTTGTGCCCTCTACTTTTTCAGTTTCCAACGTGCCAAGTCCTATTTCATTTGCTTTCCTTCTGCTTGGATTTTTCCCTTCAGCTAGGAGAGTGTCACACAATGCTTTTCCTATTATGGGACAGAAAATGGTAACATTTACCCAACATGCTGCAGTAGAGAGAAAGGTATGGAACGCTAGAGGCTACTGCTCAAGGGCTCTGCTGCCCCAGGCTCTGTCCAAAGGCTGAGATGATCAATATGCTATTGTGACACATCACCAGTGAGATCTTAGAGTGGCTGTCTCCTTTACATTATTTGGGTGCCATTTTAAATGTCACCTCCTGAAGGAAGTCTTCCCTCATCAGTGGCACAAGAGTAGGACCCTCCACCCACTCTATCATATTACTCAGTTTTATCTTCCTCATAGCACTATCAGCACCTGAAATTATCTCATGTTTGTCTGTCTTATCTATTTGCCTGTTGTACTTTGTCTCTACGAAGTCCTTGAGTGCAGGTATACTTGCATGCCTTGTTCATCACCATGTACCAAGAGCCTAGGGAAAAATTGTAAGTACCTAACAGATTGATGGAAAACTAAATGACTGGGCCAGGATATTCTCCACTCCTGATGAGGCTTCCCCTAGAGTAGCTTGGGAGCATGCTTCCCTGAATGAGTTAAGGCAGGGATTCTTTCTTTCCCATGGTCTTAGTGGATGGCATATTGCCTGGCTCAGAGTAAACGGACAATAAGTGCTTGTTGTATAAATGAATGACGAGAAGAAGGAAGGAAGGGGGAAGGAAGAAAAGAGGAAAGGAAAGAAAAGATTATTGAACATAAGCTTTGGTCTGTTTCAAGTCCTTTGGATATTTTCAACTGGAGTGGGCTGTAGGTTAGTCTGAAAGCTGTATACTAATGTTGCATTTCTTCTGACTGATGCAGTCAGGCCAATATAAGGCATCCATTATATGACCTAGGGCAAATCACTTATTAAGTCATGAAGACCTTCAGTTTCCTTTTCTGCAAATTGATTAAGTTTGGGTTAGAAGAGTTTGCACTCTCTTATCATTTTATATCCACTGACAGAAAGTCAAAAAGGAGATGCTGAGGAAGTTATCAAGCCGATAATACAGGTACGAGTCAGGGTCCTCCAAGGGGCGTCAGAGGCCACTTTTTAAAAACATCATCCCTAAGAATAAGCCAGGCAGCCCTGAGGGCATGTTTTCTGGAGGACTGAACTTTTTACCTAAGATCTGTATTGTCCTCTCTCTCTGCCTGCTGAATGCTGAGCAGCACCTTCTCATTAGGTGGTGACCCTTCATGAATGATCAACAATAGTTACTAAACAGATCCCGGTGTATAGGAAGTAGTTTTCTAGGGTAGCAAATTCTATTTCCTCATTGTACTCGAGTGTTAAGAAACAAAGAGGCAAAAGGCCTTTCCAAGCTTCCATTTATCTATCTGAATAATTGAACAGCCGTATACCCTTGTCAAGATCAAATGAAACAGTGCAGGGAAAGGGCCTAGCATAGTATCACACATGTAAGAGACAATTGTGCTGGCTACCACTTTTAGTACATTATGTCAGTTATGAACTAGAAGCCAAAATATTTAATCCCAAATACTGGCATTTGATTTCATTTCTTTCTACTGAAGACAGAGCAGTTGGCTATGAAGTCCAGAGAAAGAGATCCAGAACTGCACATGATGACAGTCATCTTCAAATTGAGTGCCTCAGTATATTAATAAGCCCAGCTGTGTTTCCCAAACAATTTGGAAAAGCTGCAAAATCCAAAAATAAACCAAAACATGAGATACTCAGTCTGGAAGCAAATTTCAATTTTAGATTTCTTATAGAAAAAGATTGATATTATTTTGTTTGACATTAAACCTACATCAACACTGCATTTAGTGACAATCAGATACTATGGTGCACTTATCTCCTCTTCTCTGTAACAGGAGCAGATATTTTGAACATTTGCATCTTTGGCGAATCATTGTCTTGTCTGTTTTTGTTTTGTTTCCCATTAAGATATGCACCTCACATAAATGGCTTCCATTCACATTAAAAATCATGGAAAGGCATAGTTCATACTTAAAAATTCTATTTACTTATTTTTAGTTTTCAAGATGCAATTGGACATTAAGAATAAAATAATCTTAGAAGACAGATTATTCATTATAAAAATGGCTAAACTGCTAACAATGAGCTTTAGACAAATTTTTGAAATATTAGTTCTTAGATAATTTCAAGTAAGAAAATGCCTTTAATAAAACATTAATAGGAGATGCCTGGCTGGCTTAGGTGGTAGAGGATGTAACACTTGATCTCAGGGTTGTGAGTTCAAGCCCCATGTTGGGAGTGGAGTCTATTTAAATAAATAAATAAATAAATAAATAAATAAATAAATAAATAAATAAAATTAACAGCGATTTTTTTTTACTAATTTTAGTTCAAGGAATGTATTCCTGTGGAATTTTTAAGTCATTGATTATCAGCTTAAATAATGATTTAGTATGCATTCTCCATATTTATTTTACATTAAATAAGTTAATGTATATGTAACTTTTAAAGTATAAGACAAAAGTTTTATTTAATATTTATGCTGCTGAATGAACATTTCTTTTTGGAGAATAAATAGACTTTGCACAAATGGAAAAGATGAAGAAAGCCCAATACAGAAATTTTTTTGAAAGACTAAGTTTTTTTTTTTTTTTTAACTAACATTTATCAAACACTTCTGATATAAAGGAATCTGCTAAATTCTTCTGTTATGTTTTCTCATTTAATCCTGATGTAACCTAATATGGTGGACATTTTCCTATCTTCTGCTTCTGGGAAATCTTGAAGATTCTGTATTCTAAACTTTCTTCCACTGCAACATACCAAGGAATCATGGACAAGTTGCAACTAACAGGCAGAGCTGAGCTCTTGAGAAATTAAGGAATGTCGTGAGTGTCCTCAAAATGTTGGGAACAAATACTAGTGTAATAAGCCAGAAAGGAACTTACAGATACCTTGGAGACATCTGCTGATCACAGGTACATAAATCGTGAAGTTTTAATGTCTTTTCGGTGAACCAGAACAAATCCTAAGGCATATAGAAGATGGCAGTGTTGGCAGGTGGGGTTGGGTTGGAATGGAGGCATTGACATAAAGCTAGAACCCTCAAGGAACTTCAGGAAAAACAACATGCATCTTTGGCTTGAATCCTATACAGGGATAAAGACACTTCTGATAAATATCTAGTTATAGATGATGCCCTCACATAGGTTAGTAGTACACTATGTTAAGTAACAAAAGGAAAAACAAATCATCCTGGAAGAAAGTCCATTGAACCAAGATTTTCAGGATTCCCATACACAGAGACAGACCAAATATAAACTCAGAATATAAAATCACCAAACACAACAGCAATGAAGCTATGATAAGTGAAAACTAGCAGGAAAAATAATTAGGGACTCAGACATGGTAATAATCCAAGACAGAATATAAATGAACACGCTTGAAGTGTTAACAGAAATGGCATAATCATAAAGTTGAGCAAGAAACAAGTATTGATTAAATAACTGGGTATATTTGAAAAATAAAACCAACCTTCTCAAAGCAAGTTATATAGTTGCAATTGGAAGCTTAAAGGATTGGTTAAATGGCAGATGAAACACACTGACGAAAGAATTAATAGACTAGAAGATAGACATGAAATAATTAACCAGAATGCAGTACAGGAAGAAAAATTAAATATAAGACCAAACAATTAAGAGACAGGGGAGATAAAGAGAAGGTTCTCCTCTTCATATATTTAGAATCTCAGAAAAAGAATAGAATGAATAAAGGAAAGGCAAAATTTGTTGAATTAATGGTGAATGAAGGAAGCCTAATTTTCCAGAGTTAATGGAAGTTATGAATGCTCAGTTTTAAAAATCAAAATAAATCCCAGGAAAACTGGAAAAAAATTCACAGCTACACATATTGAGGTCAACCTGTAGAATACAATAAAAACTAAAAACCAGAGGTCTTAAATGCAGCCAGAGAGAAAAGGAAGTTTGCTTGTACACAAATGACAACTGACAATAGATTATTCATCAATTGCAACAACACAAGGCAAAGAATATGCCAATAATATCTCCCAGTTCTGAGAAGCACAAAGCTGTCAACCTATAATTGTGTATTTAGTTAAATGAGGGTGAAATAAAATCATTTCAGTCGATTAAAAGCTAGGAGAGCTTGCTGCTAACAGGTCTTTATATAAAAAAAATTATAAAGTATATTTTTAAGGCTGAAGAAAGATAATCCCAAAAGAAATATGTGAGATACCAGAAGGAATGACGATCAGGTAAATTGGTAACATACGGACAAACATAAGGCAATGCTGTACAGCACAATAGTCATGTCTAATTAAGGGAGAAACAATCAAAATCATTATGTAGGTAATTACCTTAAAACAATACCTCGGATGGGGACAATCTGTATTAAAGTATTTAAATGTACTTGTATGGTTTGAGAAGTAGTGAAAAACACAAATAACACTTTACAGTTTAAGTTGTTTATCCACGTTAAAATGTGAAGGTAATGACTAGAATTTAGAACTTCTAATACAATGAGGAAAAAAGCTAAATTCGAAACTCAGACAGTAGAATGGAAGCAGAGAAGAGACAGGATGAATAAAAAAACATAAAATCACATGGCTGAAATAATTTTTGATATAGGAATAGTCGCAATAAAATTAAGACTAAAGTTTTATGCTAAAACACTATATTTTCAGATTTGGAAAGAAAATAACTGTAGTATTTTTACAAGGGCCTGCCTCGCCTAAAACTTGAAGACACAAAAGTTGAAAGTTAATATATGGAGTGAGATATACGAGGCAAATAGTTGCAAAAAGGAACTGGTATAGGCAAGCTAGAACTTAAAGCAACAAACGGTATTAAGAATAAAGAAGATAAACTATTTACGTCAGTAGGAAGATATATTAATTATAACAAGTATGTACCTATTATTATGTCCTGATACTCTATAAAGCAAATATTAGGAGAACTACAAGGAGAAGTTGAGAAATCTGTCATTGTGAGAGGTTAATCCAATCCTGTTCTGTATTCCTACTAAGTTTGGTTTGCTCTACCAACTTCAACATTTATCAGAAGTTGACAGATCCATGCAAAACTTTTAAGGATACAAAATCTTTGAAAAATATAATTAACAAGCTTCATTGAAAAGATGTGAATAGAGCCACACATCACAATTAGACTGATATGTTTTCTCAATTATACATGTAATACTTAGGATAATTAATTGTATACTAGGCAATAAAAGCAATTTCAAATTTCAAAAGAACTAGTGTATTTTACTTCAGGTTCTCTGGCAACAGTAAAATGAAGTTACAAACCAACAATAAAAGATAGCTAAGAATTACTTCATTTCAGTGACATTTATTTTTTATTTTTTCTTAGGCAACTAGGATTCATGCTCAGCGTGGGGCCCAATGTGGGGACTGAACTCACGACCTGAGACCAAGACCTGAGCTGCTCTCAAGAGTCAGATGCTTTGACTGAGCCACCCAGGCACCCCGTTTACTACTTTTAATTAAATTTTTATTTTAATTCCAGCATAGTTAACACACAGTGTGGCAGATTTCAGGTATACAATATAGTGATCCAACACAGGCTTGGTGCCCATCACGACACGTGCCCTCCTTAATAGCCATCACCTCTTTCACCCCCCTTCTCCCTCTCCCCTCTGGTAACCATTGTTTGTTCTCTATAGTTAAAGCGTCTGTTTCTTGATTTGTGTGTCTATGTGTGTGTGTGTTTCTCTCTGTCTTTTTTCCCCTTTGCTTTTTGTTTTGTTTCTTAAATTCCACATATGAGTGAACTCATATGGTATTTGTCTTTCTCTGATTGACTGATTTCCCTTAGCATTAGCATTATAGCTCTGTCCATATCAGTGCAAACGGCCAGATTTCATTGCTTGTTATGGCTGTTACAGCTGAGTAATAGTCCAACACCACATCTTCTTTATCAGTTCATCAATTGATGGACACTTGGGCTGCTTCCATATCTTGGCTGTTGTAAATAACGGTACTATCAACATTGGGCTCTTTGTATCCTTTGGAATCAGCATTCTTGTATTCTTTGGGTAAATACCCAGTAGTGCAACTGCTGGATCATAGGTGAGTTCTATTTTTAACTTTTTGAGGAACCTCCATACTGTTTTCCACGGTGGCTGCACCAATTTGCATTCCCATCAACAGTATCCAAGGATTCCTTTTTCTCCACATCCTTAACCAACATCTGCTGTTTCTTGGGTTGTTGAGTTTAGCCATTCTGACAGGTGTAAAGTGATACCTCATTGTGGTTTTAATTTGCAATTCCCCGATGGCAAGTGATGATGAGTATCTCTGCATGTGTCTGTTGACCATATGGACGTCTTCTTTGGAGAAGTATCTGTTCATGTCTTCTGCACAATTTTAATCACATCGTTTGTTTTTTGGGTGTTGTGTTTTATAAGTTCTTTATAAATTTTCAATACTAACCCTTTATCAAATACATCATTTGCAAATATCTTCTCCCATTCTGTAGACTGCCTTTTAATTTTGTTGATTGCTTCCTTTGCCCTGTTGAGGCTTTTTATTTTGATGTAGTCCCAGTAGTTTATTTTTGCTTTTATTTCCCTTGATTCAGGAGACATATCTAGAAAGAAGTTGCTATGGCTAACGTCAAAGAAGTTAATGGTTTCAGGCCCACGTTTAGGTCTTTAATCCATTTTGCATTTATTTTTGTGTACAATACAAGAAAGTCGTCCAGTTTGATTCTTTTATATGTAGATGTTCACTTTTCCCAACACTATTTGTTGAAGAGACTTTTTCCCTTTGGATATTCTCTGTGCTTTGTTGAAGACTAATTGGCCATATAATTGTGGGTTTATTTATGTATTTTCTGCTCTGTTCCATTGATCTACGTGTCTATTTTTGTGCCAATACCACACTGTTTTGATCACTACAGCTTTGTAATTAACTTGAAGCCCAGAACTGTGATGCCTCCAATTTTGCTTTGCTTTTTCAAGGTTGCTTTGGCTACTCAGGGTCTTTTGTGGTTCCGTACACATTTTAGGACTGTTTTTTCTAGTTCTGTGAACAATGTTGTTGTTTTTTGATAGGGATTATATTAAATCTGTAGACTGTTTTGGATAGTATAGACATTTTAACATTATTTTTTTTTCCCAATCCATGAGCATGGAATGTCTTTCCATTTCTTTATGTGGCCTTCAGTTTCTTTCATTACTTTTCAGAGTACAGATCTTCCATCTGTTTGATTAGATTTGCTCCTAAATATCTCATTAGTTTTGGTACAGTTGTAAATGAGATTTATGCTTTAATTTCTCTTTCTGCTGCTTCATTATTGGTGTATCAAGATGCAAATGATTTCTATACATTGTGTATCCTGTATCTTATTGATTTCATTTATCAATTCTAGCAGTTTTTTTTTTTTTGGTGGACTCTTTGAGTTTTCTATGTATAGCATCATGTCATCTGCAAATAGTGACAGTCTTACTTACTGTTACTGATTTGGATGGCTTTTATTTCTTTTTGTTGTCTGATGGCTGTGGCCAGGATTTCCAGTAGCATGTTGAATAAAAGTGGGGAGAGTGGACATCCTTGTCTTGTTCCTGTCCTTAGGGGAAAAGCTGTCAGTTTTTTTTCCATTAAGGATGATGTCAGCTCTGGGTTTTTCATAGATGGCCTTTATGATGTTAAGGTATGTTCCCCCTAAAACTACTTTGTTGAGGGTAGACACTAGACTGTGGTGAATGATTTTTTTTAGACATGTGGTTGAATTTGGTTTGCTAGTACTTTTTGAAAATTTTTATATGTATGTTCATCAGGAGTATTGGTTTGTAGTTCTCTTTTTCATTGGTGTGTTTATTCGGTTTTGGTATCAGGGTAATGCTGGCCTCTTAGAATGAATTTGGAAGTTTGCTTTTCTTTTCTTTGGAACAGTTTGAGAAGAATAGATATTAACTCTTCTTTAAATATTAGTAAATGTCTTCTTAAATGTTTAGTAAAATTCATCTGTGAAGCTATGTGGTCCTGGACTTTTGTTTGTTGGGAGTTTTTTGATTACTAATTCAATGTTTTTGCTAGTTAGCAGACTGTTCAAAAATTTTTCTCTGTCTGTTTCAGTTTTGGAAGTTTATTTGTCCTGGACATTAATCCATTTCTTCTCGATTGTCCAATTCATTAGCATATTGCTTTTCATAATCTCTTATGATTGTTTGTATTTCTGTGGTGTTGGTTATTATTTCTCTTCTGTCATTTGTGATTTTATTTATTTGAGTCCTTTCTCTTTCTTGATAAGTCTAGTTAGAAGTTTATTAATTTTATTGAATTTTTTCAAAGAACCAGCTCCTGGCCTCATTGATCTGTGCTATTGATTTTTAGTTTCTATATCATTCATATCTGCTCTAATCTTGATTATTTCCTTCCTTCTGCTGATTTTATGTTTTGTTTGTTGTTCTTTATCTAGCTCCTTTAGATGTAAGGTTAGGTAGTTTATTTGAGATTTTTCTTGCTTCTTGGGGTAGGTCTGTATTGCTTTAAACTTCCCCCTTAGAACAACTTTTGCTGTGTCCCAGAGGTTTGGGACCACTGTGTTTTTATTGTCATTTGTTTCATGTATTTTTTTTATTTCTTCTTTATTTCCTGGTTGAGCCATTCAATGTTTGGTAGCATGTTATTTAACCTCCACGAATTTGTGGTCTTTCTAGATTTTTTCTTATGGCTGACTTCTAATTTTATAGCATTGTGGTCAGAAAACATGTATGGTATGATTTTGATCTTCTTCAACTTGTTGAGATTTGTTTTGTGGGCTAATAGGTGATCTATTCTGGAGAATGTTCCATGTACACTTGAAAAGAAAGTGTATTCTGCTGCTTTAGGATGGAATGTTATGAATATATCTCTTAGATCCATCTGGTCCAGTGTGTCATTCAAAGTCATTGTTTACTTGTTGATTTTCTGTTTAGATGATCGATCCATTGCTAAAAGTGGGGTGTTAAAGTGCCCTACTAATATTGTATTATTATAGATCAGTTCCTCTATGTTTGCTGTTAACTATTTTATGTATCTGGGTGCTCCAATGTTGGGTGCATAAGTATTTACAATTGTTATATCTTCATGTTGGATTGTCCCTTTTATTATTATATAGAGTCCTTCTCTGTCTCTTGTTACAGTCTTTGTTTTAAATTCTGTCTTATCCGATATAAGAATTGCTCCTCCGGCTTTCTTTTGACATCCATTTGCATGGTAGATATTTCTCCATCCCCTCACTTTTCAATCTGCAGGTATCTTTAGGTCTAAAATGAGTCTCCCGTAGGCAGCATATAGACAGGTCTTATTTTTCCTATCCATTCTATCACCCAATATATTTTGATTAGAGCAGTTAGTCTATTTACATTCAAAGTAATTACTTGTTTTGTGGTTATTTTTGAAGATTTTCTCTAATCCTTTCTTGTCTTTCTCTCATGTTTTGCTGATTTTCTTTAGTGATGTATTTGGATTTTTCTGTCTTTATTCTTTGCATGTTTATTAGTGGTTTTTGATACATGGTTACCATTACGTTTGTATATAATATCTTCTGCACATAGCAGTCTATGTTAAGCTGATGGTTGTTTAAGTTTGAAAGCATTCTTTTTGCCTCTACTCCCCATGTTTTAAATATATGCTATTATATTTTATATCCTTTCTCTGCATGTGAGTTCCTTGATTTGATTTTTTTTACAGAAATATTCATTTTTAGTGCTTCTGTGTTTCCTACCTTAATATTGCCACTTTTGGTCTCTCCACTCAAAGAGTCTGCCTTAATATTATTTGTAGGGCTGGTTTCGTGGTCATTAACTCCTTTTGTTTCTGTTTGTCTGGGAAACTATCTCTCCTTCTAGTCTGAATGACAGCCTTGCTGTATAGAGTATTTATAGCTGTAGATTTTTCCCATTCAGCACTTTGGATATATCACGTCACTACCTTCGGGTTTGCGAAATTTGCGTTGAAAAATCTCCTGCTAGCCTTATGGGTTTTCTTTCATAAGTTAATGACTCCTTTTGTCGAGCTGCTTTTAAGATTTTTTTCTTTATCACGATATTTTGCTAATTTAATTGTAATATGTCTTGGTGTTGACCTGTTTTTATTGATTTTGATGGAAGTTCTCTGTGCTTCCTATATTTGGATATCTGTTTCCTTCCCTAGATTAGGAAAATTTTCAGCTATTATTTCTTCAAATAAATTTTCTACCCCATTTTCTCTCTCTTCTTCTTCTGGGACTTGTATAACATGAATGTTATATGTTTGATGCAGTCACTGAGTTTCCTAAGCCTATTTTCATTTTCTATAATTCTTTTTTCTCTCTTTTGTTCAACTGGCTACTTTCCATTACTGTCTTCTCAGTCACTAGTTTGTTCCTCTGCTTCTTCCATCCTGCTATTTATTCTATCAAGCACGTTTCTCATTTCATTTATTGAGCCTTTTATCTCTCCTCTGTTATTCCTTATCTCTGCGTTCAGGGTCTCACTCACGTTTTTCATTCTTTTTTCAAGTCCAGTGAGTATTTTTATGATCATTGCTTTAAATTCTCTATCAGGCATGTTACCTATATCTGTTTCGCTTAGATCTCTGGCCTTGTCTTTGTCCTATTCTTTCACATGGATGAATTTCTCTGCCTTCTCACTTTGTTGGCCTGTTTCCATGTATTAGGAAAGTCAACTATTTCTTTCTTCTGATCTTGAAAATAGTGACTTTATGAAGAGAGGTCCTGAGGTGCCCTGCAAACCTGGCCCTTCAGGAGTTTCCTATGTGTACTGCTCATGCCCCACAATTGTGTCTGAAGTCACTTTTTCTCTCAGAGTAGTCCTCTGCACTGTCTCTCTGCCTCTTGTGGGTTGTTGTTACTCTCTGTGGTGTTAGTGGGACCCAGGCAGTCCAGGTCTGAGAATTGTGTGCCTGTTGGGAAATTTGAGAATGAGGAGGCATGGCAGTGGTTGCAAAATTTGTGTTGGGCCACTAGTCCTATGCTGAGTCCCCTGAAATGCTATGGAAACTAGGGGCTGTGTGCTGGGGTGCCCGAGAGCGCAAGGCTGGACATAACATGCCATGATGGCTGGCCTGGCTGGACATGGTGTGCATTGGTGGCTGGGGGCCCATGGCTGGGAGCTGCAGCTGGGTGAGGCACATGACCGCAGCTGTGCTCCTGGTAGCTGACTGGAGTATGGGAGCCGCTTTAACAAAATTTGCCCTGAGCCCTAGATATATTGTCTGTGCAGCTCTGCCGCCTGCAGGTGGCTCTGTGTTCATGCTAGTGGTAGGGGAAGAAATGGTGCCTGTCAGCTCCCTCATTTTCAAAGTCCTCTAACATGCTCCAAAATCATATCTGTTCTCTGTTTGCCCTGGGCTTTGTGTAAAATGCCTTTTTTTTTTGGTTTGTTTTTTAATGTTGCCTCTCTGTGCAGGCTGCTGTCTTTTTAAGGGCAGCTTCCCAGCTATCACTCAGTCTCCTGGCTCGGGAAGTGCTGAATCAGTTGAATTGTAAAGCTCCAGGCTCTAAGTACCACAAGTTTAAAAAAAAAAACTCATGAAATTCAGCCCCTCGCAGTTTAAAAGCAAAACAAATATAGGGATTAGTCTTCCCTGTGTGAGCTCCCTGGTGCAAGGGCTTTTTTCTCCACCCTCCCCATCAGACACCTCTCTGTCTCCTGTGGGCAGCCTCCCTCTGCCTTTCTGACCTTCCTAACCCTTCAGATGCAGCTTCTCCTCTGTATTTAGTTGTGGAGTTTGTTATGCCAGTCTTTAAATTACAGTCTGGTTTATTGACTTGGATGTAGATGGCATCTAGTTTTAAATGTGTGAAATAGGGTGAGCTCAGGGTCCTTCTACTCTGTCATCTTCCCAAGCTCCTCCCATTTAATTGGCATTTAAAATAATGCTTCCAAATTGCCCAATTTTGAAATAATAATGGAAAACAGAAAATAACTAGAATTGAATAATGATAATAGCCTATGTCAAAATTTGTTAGACGTAGCTAAAATGCAGTTTCAAAGAAAATATACATTTATAAATTCCGATGTTAAAAAACATTTCATATTTAATGAACAAACTACAAAACTTACCAGTTTGAAAAAAAAAACCAAACAAACAACAGTATTCCCTAAGAAGACAAAGCATAAAAAAGATAAAAGCAGAAATAAAGCAAATTAAAAACAGTCAATAGAGAGGATCAACAAAGATAAAGATTGCATCTTTTACAAAACCAGTAAAATAGAATAAATAACATTTGTTGATATTGATCAAGAATAAATTGGAAAAATCTCACACAAATAACATTAAGGATGAAAGCAGGATATTCACTGCAGATAGGGAAAAGTTCATTGTTTTAAACAACTTGGTAAAAATAAAAACTTTTTTGTGATGAGAATTTAGGATTACTCTCTTAACTTTCCTACATATCATCTAACAATGTTAATAGTCATAGTGTGGTACATTACTTTCCTACTACTTATTTATTTTATAACTGGAAGTTTGTACATTTTATTTTATTTTATTTTATTTTATTTTAGATTTTATCTAAATTCAAGTTAGTTAACATATAGTATATTATTAGTTTCAGAGGTAGAATTTAGTGATTTATCAGTTGCCTATAACACCCAGTGTTCATTTCATTAAGGGCACTACTTAATGCTCAGTACCTAGTTATCCCTACCCCCTACCCACCTTCCCTCTAGCAGTCTTCAGTTTGTTCCCTAGGGTTAAGAGTCTTTTATGATTTGCCTCCCTCTCTGTTTTTATTTTATTTTTTCTCCTTCCCTTCCCCTATGTTCAACTGTCTTGTTTCTTAAATTCCACATATGAGTTAAGTCATATGGTATTTGCCTTTCTCTGACTGACTTATTTTGCTTAGCATAATACCCTCTAGTTCCATCCACATTGTTGTAAATTGCAAGATCTCATTATTGTTGATGGATGAGTAATATCCCATTGTATAAACATTTCTTTCAAGAAAACTATAACTTAACATTGATTCTAGAAGTATTAGAAAGCATGAATTGTCTTGTAGCCACTAAGGTGATTGCAACAGGAGTTAATCACATACTCATGAAGAAAAATCAGGCCTAAATGTTTTTACAGACAAGTTTTACCAAATAGTTTTACCAAACAGATAATGGAATTCTTATAAAAACTATTCTAAAAAGCACCAACTGAGGGAACACTGCATTTTTATGAAGTTGGTATAACTTTTGATATCGATGTCAGAATAGGATAGTATAAGAAGGGAAATTTGTAGACAAATCTCACTTGTGAACTTAGATGAAAAACCCAAAACAAAATATTAGTGACATAAGTCTAGAAATAAAACTGAAAATAGAACTCTTCAAGCTGCTTAGGTATACCTTTCAGAAATAAACATATGGTGTAGCATTAGAAAAATTGTCTCTAGTATCATGAATAAGTATGCTTTCTATTACTGCATTTCTGAAATATTAAACTGCAGTTCTAGACAGTTCATTAGGAAACCAAAAGCTAAGTGAAAAAAGCTTAGACAGAATGATACGTTGTAATGTTTCTAGATTCTTTAGTTGTAAACATAGGAAAGCAAAGAAAATCTATAGATAGTTTAAAATTAAGTCTGCCCAAAGTAAACTAATTTACAAAGTTAACCATATGCCTATAACAATTGAAAATATGATTTTAAAAATATACGATTCACAAAGCTACCACGTACACAAACATAACCACAATACCAACAAAATAAGGTACATAGGGAGGAAAAATATGATAAAAGCTGTTCATGCCATTAATGGAGAAAAATAAAAACTTTATTGAAAGGCAAGAAAGAGCTAAATAAATGGATAAGAAAATTCACATAATAAGATTCAACATCATAAAGATGTCTGTTCTTTCCAAATTATCAGAATTCTAAGAAAATTCTACAATGACTTTGGGTAGACATATGGGGGTGGGATAGATGAGTTGATTCAAAGTTAATATGTAGCAATAAAGAGCCAAGTATAGCTAAGAAACTTTTAAGGAAGAATAATGAACAGATATTATATATTAAATTCATTTTAAAAACTAAGACACTGTAATTTTGAGACTAGAGATTGACAAATAGACCAACTAAAGAGAATAGTCTAGCAAACTTACCTGTATGTGAAAACATGATGTATGGTGGAGGAGACTGTAAAGCAGAGAAAGAAAGAATTGACCATTACACAAATGGTATTGAATAATTTTGAACTCTTACAGTAAAAATTGAAGCAGATTCCTACCTCACACAATATACTCAAAGCCAAATCTAGGTGAGTTAATGAACTAAATATGAAACTGGAAAAAATTGTTAACTCATCTTTATGGCCTCAAGGTAGGAAAAGATCTTTTTAAGCAAAACACAAAATGCACAGAACAACAACAAAAATACTCATTTTTGTTAAATTAAAAAATATAAATTCATCAACAGGCACTTTTATATAAAAGTGAAAATCTGGGCCAAAGTTTGGGAGAAAATATCTTCAATAATATAAATGACATAAAATTAATATTCATAATAGATAATGGACTTATATCAGTAAGTTAAAAAAAAAAGAAACCAAAGAACCCAGTTTAAAGGTAAGCAAAAATGATGATCCAATAAATCACAGCACAGACACCCGAAACAACACTCAACCTCGATGAAGCAATGAAAACGCACACATTTTTAGGGGTTGTATTAGTTTCCTCAGGCTGCCATAATAAAGTGCCACTAACTGGGTGGCTTAAATCGACAGAAATGTATTGTCTCACAATTCCAGATGCTAGCTATCTGAAATGAAAGTGTCGGCATAAACTCCCTATCTGCAGCAGAAACTCTCCAATGAGGAGATGTGTTTGTTTCTGATGATTGTCAATGGTCCTTGGTGTTACTTGGCTTATGGCAGCACCACGCCAATTTCTGTCTCTGTCTTCATATGGTGTTCTTCCCTGTGTGTCTATCTGTCTTTGTGGGTTCTCCTCTATTTGTGTCTTTGTCCAAATTTCCCTTATTTTATGAGTATCAGTGTTTTGATCAGGGCCCACCCTGATTGTGGATGACCTCACCTTAACTTGATTACCTCTGCAAAGATCCTATTTCTAAAAAAGGTCACAGTAACAGACACCAAGTCTTCTATCCTTTTGGGTGACACAATTCAACCCACAATTTTATGCACTTTTATACAGCCAGATTGGAGAAGAATTAAGCTAAATGTACAAAAGTTGAATCTGGGTGTATCATTAAACCCAGTAATTCCATTTCTGGATACTCAGATAGATCCTTGGTTCCCTAGGTACGGTCTGTAAATCAGCAAGATTAGTGTCACCCAGGAGCTTGGTAGAAATGCAGAGTCTTGGGCTGCATCCCAGACCTAAAATTTCATAATCTGCATTTCAGCAAGATCCCCATGTGATTTTTGCTTGAAAAGTGTTAATCTAGTTTACTTTAAGATAAAAAAAAAGATATGCACATGAATGCTCATTGAAGTACTGTTTATAAAAGCAAATATTTACAGGAGGCTTAAAGATTCACTAGACAGAGAATAAATAAATAATTTGTGGCATTATTCATACAAATTAAACCTACACAATGAAAATAAATGAACTAGAGGTGCTTCTATCAATACAGATGAATTTCACAAAGATAATGTTGAGGAAAAAACAAAGTTGCAAAAGAATGTACAGAAAATAATACCATTTCTGTACTGCTTAGTGATGTGCACAGATAATGTAGAAGTACAAAGTCATTCATGAGAGTGAGAAACACTCAATTCTAGAGCAGACAGGGACTTCAGTGGACTTGTACTCTTCTGGTTCTTCAGATTTTCTTAATCGTAGAAGTATTTACTGTAGTAATCTTTATACTATATTATTCTCTGTATTTTTGGTATATCTTATTTAATGCATAATAAAATGAAAAAAAACTAAGGAAAAATTTAAGTCTGACAAATGGCAGAGTAGTCATTTGAATCCAAAACTGTGCCCCTGAGCCACTATTATCAACTAACATATTACTGTTTCAATAGATAAAATGGCCCAGTTATAGATCGGTACTTTATAATCACAATTGTTGCTTTTATATAAGGAGTATGTCTTAAAACAAGATTAAAATAATGCAATGAGGGGGATCCCTGGGTGGCTCAGCAGTTTAGCGCCTGCCTTCAGCCCAGGGCGTGATCCTGGACTCTTGGGATCGAGTCCCACATTGGGCTCCCTGTATGGAGCCTGCTTCTCCCTCTGCCTGTGTCTCTGCCTCTCTCTCTCTCTGTGTCTCTCATGAATAAATAAATACAAATCTTTAAAAAATAATGCAATGAATATTGGCTTTAGTTTTATAACAAAAATGTTACTTGCCAAAGCCAATAAAAATGTTAGCATTTCCCACCTACTATTGTTAGATTAATACCGAAATTGAATTTTGTTTCAGATAATCATTAGACAGAATTTGTTTTCCAACTATCCTTAGAAGAACAGAGAAATATTGAGCCAACACTCCAAACATTTTTCTCATCTCTACTATGTTCATATTCTTTCAGAAATGAGCCCTGAAAATATTCTCAGAAAGAAAGTAGCATTGAAGGATTGAGTTCAGGAAGTACATTTACTAACACCTGATGTTATAATTTCTTAATTACGTATAGCAAAAGTACTGACTTTGTTTTTTTATTTACCGTATTTTATACCTTATATTAGGGCTATGAATTTCAATCATTTATTTTATGCTTTTGAAAAAATGGTTAAGCTCCCAGATAAAGGGCAGATTCCCAATTCAACAGTGATTATTGAGCTTCTGTTGACATTTTTTCCCCTTTTAATAACTTCTTATTTAAGTCAGCAAGTTCTGGAATGCAAAACTCCCATCTTTATTCATTTATCTTATACTCAGAATCTCCTAAAGAACTGTAAGCTTACCAGATACTTTAAGGAGTAGGAAGAAATGTCACCTCCATGTCAAATTGTTTTCACGGTAAATTCTTACCTGAGAGGGCCTTCATTTGTTTTCAGGCTCTTGCTCTTTCACTAAGCCTACCTAATTCTCTTTCTCCACATTGCTCAGCAATTGTCAAAAGAGAGAGAATTAATATTTTTACTTTGCATCACTATTACTACCCAGGAAACAAGAGGGTTAATCAACTAGCCCAAGGTCACCCACCTAGTGAATACATGTTACATTTTTTTCACTCTCCATATGCTGTGGTTTTAGCCTGTGTGTTAAATGAACCAAGTCAATCTTAAGTGGTTCTCAGGAGTAGAGACTGAGATCCACTGTTTGTGTTTCGGTACTGAAAACCAAATGCAGTTCTGGGCCTCTAAGAGGTATCTGACATGTACAAATAGCAGTGAAGGAATGATACCATTGGAGGAAGGAAGATGGTGAGGATTGACACATAAAAAAAGTATTCTCAGTTTTACAAAATGTTTTCTCTTACATTTTGGTTGTATTTTTTTTATAGGCGACAAGTTAATTATCAATGATAATCAGAAGACCATGTTTCCTAAGTTATTTAAGCAAATACCTCTCTTTGAAGTCTTTTGTTCGTTTGTTTTGTTTTGTTTTTCCATCTAGTGAATTCCAGTAAAAATCCACAGTTCTCGAAGAACTACAATTGCTCTATTGCTTTACTACTTGATGACTGGGGAACATTAAATTCAGAATGGTGGCATTTTTATTTAAAAAAATCAGTCCTAGTTTCCACTTGAAAAAAAATATAAGCTTTTTTATTTTATTATTATTATTATTTTTAAATTATTTATTTATGATAGTCATACAGAGAGAGAGAGAGGCAAAGACAAGGCAGAGACACAGGCAGAGGGAGAAGCAGGCTCCAAGCACCGGGAGCCCGACGTGGGACTCGATCCCGGGTCTCCAGGATCGCGCCCTGAGCCAAAGGCAGGCGCCAAACCACTGCGCCACCCAGGGATCCCCAATATAAGCTTTTTTAAATAGGAGCTTTTAGAAATCACGTTTGTAATCTAAGTGCATTTTCAACTCTTGACTATATAAGTTATTCCCTCATTAATAGAAAAATCAGCCATGATTTAGGGATTATGGATAAACATATCAATTACTGAGAAGCCCCAACCATTACTAAGCCCTCAGTAATGACAGCACACTCAGACTTCACAGCAAATATCTTTTTTTTTTAGTATATTATCAGCTTAATATCTTTTTATCTTATGTCCCTGGTCCAAGAACCACATTGAAATGCAGGGCTTGTATCAAATTTCCTGTGAAAATGTTAAAAATCTTTATCTCTCATGAACTATTTTAGAGAAATTTCACATGATGGATGGTGGATCATACTCCAGATCCATAACTGACAAGTTGAATCTAGTAAATTCAAACAAGAAATAAAAGCAGAATGACTGCAAGTTTTGTTTTTAAATGATGTCATCAGTAACATCTGCTTTAAGGTTAGCTTTTCTTCAGGCTAATTTCTTGAAGAACAAAAGCCTAACTACCCAGACCTTTGGTTTGCACCATTTTCTTCTGGAATATCTGGGATTCTGTGTCTTTAAAGGTTAAATATAGAAGAAATGGCAACGTGTGAACATGAAGAAATGCAATATCATTGTGCTGTTAGTATCTATCACGGTAGTAGTAGTTCAACGAAAGGTTATATAACTACTGGTCACTTGAATGTTATGATAACATAATCAGTGCTGTATCTTTTTCATATTTCTATTTTCTTCCCAATGTTCATTAGAGTGCCTAAAAGTCTTGTTATGGATTTTAAGAAACGTAATGTTTGAAATATTATGTACATTATTCCTATGGAAGACCTGAGGTACTTAAGTTTTTTTTCAACCTATGAAAATGCTGCATTGTAGAATATTATAGCACAAAAGCAAATACCAGACCTCATCAATATAATTAATTCTAGATTTAAGTCATTTTAGCTTTCCTGAAAAGGAAAAACATAAATTTGTCAGTTATTAAACCATTGGGGTCCAAGAGATGAATACATATTGCAGACTGACATGTTTACTGACATACATTTATATGCACGAAATTTAACATGATTCCTGTTCAAGGATGTCTTTGATATGTATATATTTTTAAAATTTAAATTCCTTTTATTTTTACTCTTCATTTATGTTATCAACTCTATTTCCAAAATTTCATCTTCAGAGAATCCAGATTTTAATTATTTTCCCATTATAATTTCTGGACCCACAACTATACTTCAATAAAGCTAGTTAGTTCTGTTTTTGTGAGGATATTTTATTTTATTTTATTTATTTTTTTTGTGAGGATATTTTAAAAGGGGAATCAGTACCTTCACAAATCTTAAAAAAGGCATCTTCAGAGTCTGTTGCCACTATTGCTGTGTATACTTATTTCTTTCTTTTCAATGCCATGAATCATTATAAATGTCAGGTTCATTATTGTGGCATGCTGAAATGATTGAGTGGGAACTGTGCCCAGCACTTCATTGTAAAACAATCCATCCCTAAACACATTGCCCTCTACTGTATGCATCAGCCCAATTAGATTTTCTTTGACACTTTGGTGATTGCTCTTTTGTTTGGTCTTGGAGAACTCAAAACCATAAAATTCAACTCAGATTTGAACACAATATCATAACTATTGCTTTGCTACCTGAGGGGAATCTGTGCATGTCAAGTAGAGTCATGCCTACTTGTATTTGCTTGTAGGATTGCATTCTGCACTTTGCCTTCACTTTAGTCATCTAATCAGTACATATCAGTGAACTTTGCTGTGTTAAATGGTTTTTTACTCTAGTAGATTAGGAGCCCCATTCTTTATCTATTCACATGGGATCAAATTTGCCTTTCCTGGTAAAAAGAAACAGCTTAGAACCAACCTGTAGTAGTCTATTTTCTAGGTGGTCATCCCAATTTGCAAAATCCCAAACCATTCCTCCCCCCAATTGGTGAATGTGTGCAAACGTATGAGTTCCAAAGTGCAGCCTTTGTCAGCACAAAACCAACAACAGCTGATGATGTTTGCCTAGGTCTATTACTATCTCATTCCTAGACCTAACTTCCCAACAGCTGGTTCTGCGGACTTTCAAAGAGAGCTGGAGAATGGACAAGGCTTGATATACAATATTAAGAGCAAAAGAGGGCAATAAAAGAGATTTTTGAAGAAGAAATATGAAAGTCCATATTGCTTTTCTTTTAATAACCACATTTTTTTTTCTTTCACCGGGTTATGGGATTGCCTCAGTCAGGAGGACCTGCTTAACTCTGCAATTCCAAGGGTTTCTAGAGGCGCTCCAAAGCCTTTGCCGGAAGGTGGCGACATCCGCCCTTCTTGCCTAGAGCTGTCCCAGGTGCTGAAGCCGACATCCGCGCTTGAGGGAAACCGCGGGCCCGCGATCCGAGATTCCAAGTTCCCCTAGAGGTTTGCAGGCTCTGGCCAGACAAGCCAAAGGCCAGATCAAGTGCTCGACCTTGTTTACAGAATCCAGGCAAAAGACTCCCTTCCCTAAAAATACTCCGCCATGAAGCTACTAACCGTGGTAATGTTCATTGACATTAAAAAAAAGGTGATGGTAACGGAAAGGCGTGTGTTTATCTATGTGTGCAGAATGCATACGGGATTGAGTTTTTTCTTCACTCTGAGATGTATTTACCTGTCCGTTGATATGCCCTTTCCCTCCTAATTTCCCAAAGCAAATAAATAAATAAAGCCACAGGCAACATCCTCCCCCAAGAGAATCAGGCTGGACTGTCAGAGAATGAACGGGCGGGCAGGCTTCCTTAAAAAAAGCTAAAAAAAAAAAAAAAAAACCACTTGGTCTTCTTTCCATCAGTTAACAATAATTTACAGACGACCCCGGGCCTGGCTACCTCCCCGTTCAGGCTCCGTGTGGCTCCTTTGCCCATCTCCCACTGCCACTCCGGGGCTGCTTACCCTGCTTCATAATTAGACAGAAATACGAAGCAACGGATAGTTAGGATTTTTTTTTTCCCACCCTCTCGAGTTTGGCTGGATGAGAGGCGGAGTTACGTGTTGTGATATTGGTCTGACCCGCGGCAGACGCGGTGGAAGCGAGTTCTGAACCTCTGCCGACCGAAAGGGGCCAGAACCAGCGCGGAGCCAGAGGGAGGGGAGGGGGGGGCGGGGAGGGCGGGGACCCAGAGGAACGAGGCACTCGGGGCTGGGGAAATGCTAGCAGGGGAGGGTTAGCGTGGGAGGGAGGGACACTGTCGGAGGAGCTGTCGGAGCCACACACGGAGGGATAAGGAAAGCGGAGTGAGAAGAAAGGAGGAAACTGAAAGATTCAGGAGCGAGAGGGCGGAAAGGGAGGAGAGAAGGCTCCGGAGAAAGAGAAGAGGCCGGAGGAGAGAGTGGGAAAGAGGAAGGGAGGGGAGCAGACACAGGGGAGTCGCCGACGGACCCTGCACGATGAGGCTTCTCCATTCCAGATACTTCTAAGATTGAGGACTGCTTGCTAGTGGGGAGACTCCGGCTCGGGCAGCCAGCCGGCCCAGTGGCAAAGTAAAATGAACAGTGAGACCCAGACGTGGCGGCCACCTCTCCGACATCCGGAGGTCCCGGAGCCGTTCTCGGGCCAACTCCTTTCCCAGCTGGCGTCTCGGAGCCCGCCGGACCAAGGGAGCCCAGGGAACGCCTGGAAGCTTCTCCCCGGAGATGCCCTCGCCTAAGCAGTAAGAACTTCTTGCTTGAGTCCCTACATTGCCTCCACCTGCAACTCCCCCGGAGAGAGGGCTGGGAGACCCCCAAGGGGGAGGGGCGAGGGGGACCCGGACGCCGCTCTTTCTCCCCTCCCCCTCCCCCGCTCCCCCCCGTCCCCCCCCTCCCCGCCCGGCGCGCAGGCATGGAGGGGCTCAGCCCCGGACAGGGCAACAACACCACCTCGTCCGAGGGGCCCTTCGGGACGCGCGGCAACGCTACTGGCATCTCCGACGTGACCTTCAGCTACCAAGTGATCACCTCCCTGCTGCTGGGCACGCTCATTTTCTGCGCGGTGCTGGGCAATGCGTGCGTGGTGGCCGCCATCGCCCTGGAGCGCTCCCTGCAGAATGTGGCCAACTATCTCATCGGCTCGCTGGCTGTCACCGACCTCATGGTGTCGGTGCTGGTGCTGCCCATGGCCGCGCTGTACCAGGTGCTCAACAAATGGACGCTGGGACAGGTCACCTGTGACCTATTCATTGCCCTCGACGTGCTGTGCTGCACCTCGTCCATCCTGCACCTGTGCGCCATTGCGCTGGACAGGTACTGGGCCATCACGGACCCCATCGACTACGTGAACAAGAGGACGCCCCGGCGCGCCGCTGCGCTCATCTCGCTCACTTGGCTCATCGGCTTCCTCATCTCCATTCCGCCCATGCTGGGTTGGCGCACCCCCGAAGACCGCTCGGACCCCGACGCGTGCACCATCAGCAAGGACCACGGCTACACTATCTACTCCACCTTTGGCGCTTTCTACATCCCGCTGCTGCTCATGCTGGTCCTCTACGGGCGCATTTTCCGCGCCGCGCGCTTCCGCATCCGCAAAACAGTCAAGAAGGCGGAGAGGAAGGGAGCGGACGCCCGCTCCGGGGTGTCGCCAGCCCCGCAGCCCAGGAAGAGCGTGAACGGCGAGCCGGGGGGCAGAGAATGGAGGCAGGGTCCGGGGAGCAAGGCTGGGGGGCCTCTGTGCACCAACGGCGCGGTGAGGCGGGGCGACGACGGCGCCGCCCTGGAGGTGATTGAAGTGCACCGCGTGGGCAGCTCCAAAGAGCACCTGCCGCTGCCCAGCGAGGCTGGCGCCATCCCTTGCGCCCCCGCCTCCTTCGAGAAGAAGAATGAGCGCAACGCCGAGGCCAAGCGCAAGATGGCCCTGGCCCGGGAGAGGAAAACGGTGAAGACGCTGGGCATCATCATGGGCACGTTCATCCTCTGCTGGCTGCCCTTCTTCATCGTGGCCCTCGTCCTGCCCTTCTGCGAGAGCAGCTGCCACATGCCCACCCTGCTGGGCGCCATAATCAACTGGCTGGGCTACTCCAACTCCCTGCTCAACCCCGTCATCTACGCCTACTTCAACAAGGACTTCCAGAACGCCTTTAAGAAGATCGTCAGGTGCAAGTTCTGCCGCCGACGGTGACGGTCCTCTCGGGCCCCCACCGACGAGCCCGGTCCTCTCGGGCCCCCGCAGCCTCCGGCGCGCACCCCTGGGACAGCTCGCGACTTCCCCGCGGCCTCCGGCCCTCCTCCCGCCTCCCCGCTTCCTCCTCCTCCTCCTCCCCCCCCCCCCTCCTCCTCCACCCAATCCCCTGCTCCGAGGGAGCGCGCGGCGCGTAGGGGGCCCCCGAGCGGAGCGGCTGCAGGACCCGGGGAGCTCCCGGGCGTGCGGGGGGCCACCTCGGCTCGGACCGCGGCCCCGGGACCCGTTCCGATCCCCCGCACTGGCCTCCTCCCACGCCTCTGCACCCCACATCTCCGCGGGACTTGAAGCCTCAGCCGTACAAGGCAAAAAAAAAAAAAAAAAATCAATCTACATAGAAACATTAAACCGTACACGCAGCCGCCGCGCCCACTGAGGCCCCCACCTGCCCGCCCCGCTGCTAGAACTTGGGTTTAAAGTTGAGGAATTTGCTTCACTCCCGACCCCCAGCCCTGCCCCGCCTTCCTCCCCGAGAAACTCACTTTCGTTGATTGATTGATTGATTGATTGATTGATTGACTGATTGATTTCGGTTGCATCCCTTCTTTCCACGTCCCTTTCTGCCCTCCCTCGTCCCGGGCTTTGGTCTGCCAGCCGGGAAAGGCTGGAGGGTCCCTTTCCCCGGAGCGCGCGGCGTCTCCGGGACTCGCCGCCTGCGTAGACTTGCTCAGTAACCCTCTCGCGCCCCGCCCCGCGCTCCGCTCCCTCGGGCTGCAAACGCGGGGCCCGGGGCGGTGCCTCGGGGTGGACTCGTCGGGCCCGGCGAGGCGGGGGGTGCGGGGCGACCGCGCTCACCCAAGAGCCTGAAGGCAGGTGGCAAGGCTGCAGCGGCCCTGGGCCCCGACGGTCTCCGCTTGCTCCCGCAGGCTGTGGCGCCCGGGGGGCCGAGGGGGCCGAGGGGGCCGGGTCAGTAGGGCTCGCTGCAGCCGCGGGAGCTGGATCCCGCGGGACGGGGCGGGGGGAGGGGACCTGGGAAGCCCAAGGGGTGGCGGGGGGCGGGCGGTGGCCTGGCCCAGGGAGGCGACGCCGGAGCGCGCGGCCCGGGCTGCAGGTGGCGCTCCTCGTGGACCCCAGAAGGGCGCTTTCAGCCAAGGATACAGACCCTTTCCTCCCGACTCCCCCCGCGTCCCGTCGATTGCAACAGTTGCGTGAAGCGCCTCCTCCCCCTGCGCCGGGTGCCAGGTTCGCTCCCCCCGGGTTCGCTCCCCAAGTCCAGCGCGCGTAGGTGCCAGGACTTTGCTTTCCAAACAGGAATCCCAGGCCTCCAACCCAACGCGTCCCCATAGGTGTAGCGCTGCCTGGGACCTCATGGGGCAGTCACTTTAAATAACGAGGCCCCAAAGACTAGCGAGGGGTGCTCTCGCTGGGAGGCCCTGAGAAGCTTGTACAGGGTTGGGTTTGCTCCTTGGCCTGGGGTGAGCCACAGGTCCTGGACACACCGCTTTCTTGCCACTTGAAGATGTAGAGCATTCCAGCCCCCCCCCCCCCCCAGCTCCTCTTTCAACCTTGCCACTTCTGCTGAGAAACCAGTTCTAATCTCTACTGCCCCCAGAAGGGAAGCTATTTTTGGTGCTCCGTTTGAATGTAAATCTCCAACCACAGGACTGGGATCAAGAGGTTTGTGAGTTAGATGTAGCCTCTAATTTTCTGATGACTAACGGTTGTGTTTTCCAGTAATTGCACAAAGGTATTGATTTTTACTCCCTTCTCCCTTCAACTGGACCTTCGGAGTGATTGCGTCTGCTGGTTTGAGGACGGTGTTGCAGAAGTAGCCGATGGAAAGTTCACTGGCATTTAGGATTAAGCAAGTGACAAGACAGCTTCATCACTGAAGGCATTTTTACTGTTTGTCAACAGAGCAAAGCCTCCATCTGGTATCCCTTTCTCGAACTGAAACTGAGAGTAAGCATCATATCCCGTTAAGACCGAGAAAGTCTAAGAACTCTGGACGCTCAGCCGATGGCTTGTTTTTGCATATGTGAGGCTGATAAGGGGCTAGGGTGAAAAAGTAGACGTCTTCAGCCCAAAAATTATTCATCTGCAAAGTCAATTTCTTTTTTTTTTCTAACAAGAATTTCAGGACAGCTGTATGAAGAGAAAATGCACTTTTCTGTATGTCTTCCTTAATTTTAGAACACATTATATATATATATATATATATATATATATAATTCAAGCTCAAAACTTGCTTATCCAAATTATGCCTTGGCCAGCAAGCTTTACATTTTGAAGTCTTGAGTCTTCCATTGATTTGTGTCTTTTACAGAACTGTATGGCAATGGTTTCTGGACATTTGTTTTTCCTGCTCTGGAGGACTTACATGAAAACGAGGAAGGAGCATCCAATTGGAGTATAATTGCCAAGGCAATAGAGAAATTTGGGCAATAAGTGCATAGCAGTCAACAGCCCCTAATGCTTTTTCTTTCTTTTAGTATTCGTATTAAGATAAAGTATATATGCATCAAAATCGGCCTTCACTTTTCTTTGTGACAATAAAGGACTTTATTAATGGTAATGCTACAATAAACTGATATCAGTAACACCTGCATCTCTATTTTAATCAGAATCACTGTCTATTTATTTATTTGTATTATTTCAAAATTGGAGTTCAAAAATACAACGATCAGGAGAAGATTCTACTATACAGATCAGGGATGTGACACTTGGGGAAATAAATTTAGTTTTTAGTGCTAAAGCTCATTCTAAATGAGTGATGTCTTTAAAAAAAATCCTATCTCTGGAAAGAGAAGGTCACATCTCATCGTTTAACCACGAAACCATGAATTTTCCCTGACTGACACCTACAGTTAAGACTTAGACATCTGTCTAATTAATATGGACAGGGTGGAGGACATGCAGAAGAGAAATGCAGCCTCTGGTGAAGGCAACAAGGCCCTATCCAGTGCTCCTACAGCAGTGAACAATCTGACATCCCTCCTCTGTCTTGCCCACAACTTCCAGCTAGAAGAAAATAGCCTCCCCTGGTTTCAAATAAAGCAATTCACTGTTTTGGTGTTTGTCACTGAATTAAAAGTGGAAGAACATTTTCCTTTCTGTCTGGATCTCATTTGATAGTGGGCTTCTAGATGGAAGATCTATTACTATGTGGGTTTTTTTTTTTTAAGATTTTATTTATTTATTCATGAGAGACACAGAGAGAGAGGCAGAGACACAGGCAGAGGGAGGAGCAGGTTCCTTGAGGGGAGCCTGATGCGGGGCTCGATCCCAGGACCCCAGGATCATGATGTAGGCTGAAGCCAGATAGTCAACAGCTGAGCCGTCCAGGTGTCCTGATCTATTGCTGTGTTAAAATTAATTTTGATGCTCTCTTTTCCCCTACTGGAATCATCAGTGACGCTCTTGTTTCCCAGACTTTTTTTTTCTTTTAATTCAATTTGCCAGCATATGGTATATGTTTGTTAATTCCGCTGCTTTCTGGTGTGAGAATGATGGCTGCAGCACATGGTGAGGCCAGGTACATGCCACAGGAAAACAGGGGTCAGGGGATACAAGGGCCAGAGAAGAGAGCACTGTGAAGCTGCATGAAGCCCTTGTGCAGGTAGTATATGTAAATACATGTTCTCCCCATGATGAAAAGTAAAAATAGGGCAATGGAGGAAGAAAAGCTGTCTAGAATTTCTCATATGAAAACTGTTACATTGAGTTTCTGATCCTGAGTAAAATGTTGTGTTTAGAATATTCGTCTTTTATTTATTTATTTATTTTATTTTTTTGGAATATTCATCTTTTAGATTCTGGGTATCTCCCTTGGCTCTTGTTCTCTGCTCTGGCATCTATTCCTCCAAGGGGACAATGGCTTTCTGTTTTCTCTAGGCCTCCCTTGAGTCTCTAGAACACTCCAATTGAGAAAGAAAACCGTTCTCATTCACTTCCAGTGTGACTAACAAGCCTGGATAACAAATTAACAGCCACCGCGCATCAGGCTCCATTAAATAATGTTGAAATATGGGCCTAAGAATATATTAAAAATTAATATAAGATATCTTGGTCACCTTGAAGGCGTTTCCAACCTACCGGGCTATATAAGAACGAGCTCTGAAGGCTAAACAAATGCTAATGGTAGACCATTAGTGTCATATGAACAGGACAAGTCACAAGAGTTTGGCTCTGAAAGAATTGAGGGGACCGAGGTCACTGTGAGTTAGGGGTGAGTAGGAAAGATTAGGGAGGGAAAGTTGCATAAAGCCTCCAGGACTGAGCTGTGGGCACACGGATGGGGGTGGTGTGAAAAGGCAGACATTCTTTATGAGATGTCAAAGACAACCTGAACCCTTCTTCTTGTCAAGTGGGGGCCTGGGATGAAATCTGTGACTGGATTGCTGGATGCTGGGAGGCCTGGGTTGGTTGAGGTGGTAGAGATCCTGGAGAAAGATGTAGGTTCACGGCTTCCTGTGTGTTGTATCAGCAGAGGCTGGGAAGTGAGAGCAAAGATGAATCTATCAAGTCAGAGAAATGGCAGTTGGGGTAACTAGATAAGAGGAAGAATGTTTCGACAGAGTAAGGGCACCGCATACGCAGAACGAGAGAATCATGAAACTATTAAGTGTCGACAGAAGATTGATCAAGGGTAGGTACAAGACAATAATTCATACTTATGTGATGTTGAAGTTTTTGCCAAATGATTTTCACACAATATACCATCGAACTTTGGGGTAGCAGATCCCTTCAGAAATGCCAAGTAGACCACTTTAGCCAAAGCAGAAGATTCCCTTAGCAGTGGGCAAATATGGAACAAAGTGCTCGAGATCATATGCAGAATCATTATAATTCCAGGTTAAAAGGCTAGAGCTACAGTTTTAGTCAGTGTGGAGCACTGAGGATGAAGGCAGGAGCCTTCTGTTTGGAGCTAATCTCAATGACGTGGGTGGACCAACGGAGACCTGACTGAGGTCGCAGCAGAAGGAATGAAAAACGAGTTAGGCTCCAAAAAGTACATCAGAGCAAGAACTGGCAGGACCTGGTGCCTGGATGTGAGGAGGGAGGGAGTTGAAGATGCTGAGGAGGCTTTGTGCCCAGGAGATGAGGCCAATGACAGAAGAGGGGAAGTCAGGAGTTACTTCTCCCCTAGGTGTTAGCTTTTTTTTTTTTTTTTTTTTTTTTTTTTTTTTTTTTTTTTAGCTTTATCTGGACATATCAAACAGCTTTGTTCTCTGCTAAGAGAATTTCCAGCCCAGATTACAGGGGCCTGCTGGGAAAGGTATTGATACATGTCACAGCGTTTGGACAGTTGGTCATTTGGGAGAGTACGTGAGGAATGATCCTCAGAGA
This sequence comes from Nyctereutes procyonoides, assembly GCF_905146905.1. NCBI lineage: Eukaryota > Metazoa > Chordata > Mammalia > Carnivora > Canidae > Nyctereutes > Nyctereutes procyonoides. Next base: position 35,558,607 of record NW_026575052.1, read on the forward strand.
ACAATGCTTGGATCAATACCATGATTATTGATGCATTTTTCTGGTCTTTTAGTGGAATATGTTGTTTTCTTGGAGAGGCCACAATTCTGAGGTGCTCTACAGCAGCCTTTCCTGAAGGGTAACCCAGGGCGCTTGGGTGGTTCAGTGGTTGAGCATCTGCCTTCAGTTCAGGTCATGATCCCAGGGTCCTGGGATCAAGTCCCGCATTGGGCTCCCTGCAGGGAGCCTGCTTCTCCCTCTGCCTCTCTCTCTCTCTCTCTGTCATGAATAAATAAAATTTTAAAGATATTTAAAAAAAAGGGTAACCCAAACAGACCATGAGGGGCAGTGTGTTAAGGATACATGGAGCCCAGAAGATTGAGTCTATCCAGTTGACCAAGTGAAGAGCAGAGCCATCCACTTTACTCTCCAAGTCCAGTTATCAAAAATCATAGCAGACCTGTTTGATTCTTAAACCAGAAAAAAAAAAAAAACACAACTCCTTTTTTTTTTAGATCAAAACATTTATTCTTTTTGTTACAAAAACAAAAATAAATCCAAACAGGTAATGAAATATACATTTTTTTAAGCATTCCATCCTGGGTTCTCTGTCCTAGAATTTAATAAACAGTTCAAGTTTAGATTGCTTCAACACTTCTTCTGGATGCTATGAGGTCTCCATATTACAAGCATGTTTCTCTAGTTCAGCTCGTAACTGATTGGAGAAGTCATCCTCTACATTGTCATCATCCCAATTATCCTCCCAGACACGTGCATCTTCATCTTCATCTAAACCAGATATTCTTAGAAAATCTAGACCCAGGAGGCTAGAATATGCAGTGACTTATTTCTATTTTCCATCTCACTGTGCTTTGTGGCAATGACAGGGATGGGGAGATGAGTTGGGTCCCCAGATACTTCAGTAACATATCCAGTCATTTCTACAATGCCGATCTCTAACACTGCTCAATTGTCCAGCTTCTAGGAAGTTCCTCAGGGCAGGATTTCCAGGAGATGTCTTGCATTGACAAGTGGGTTCTGTTGTGTCTCAGCTGGATTCAAGTTTGAAGAAAGCAAAGGAAACAGGCTGGCTGGGGGGAGGGACGGGGAAAGGAAGGAGTAGACCGCAGGACTCCCCTAACTCAGAGGTTGTATAGCTGTGGAGATAGAGGAGAAAGTGTTTCGAGACTTGTCTATGGTCTTTGGATGAGAAGCATTTTATGAAATAGGGTATACTTCATAGTCTCTGGGAACAATTAGGCTGACACTGTGAGAACTAAGAGAGAAAGCAAATGGTGAATGTTGGTTGTAGCTTTAACAGAAGAGACGGAAATCCAATTGCAAATATTCATAAACAATGTGGTCTCTTTAAGATTTGTGTGGAATCAGAAAAGACCCCAAACAGCCAGGGGAATTTTAAAAAAAGAAAACCATATCTGGGGGCATCACAATGCCAGATTTCAGGTTGTACTACAAAGCTGTGTTCATCAAGACAGTGTGGTACTGGCACAAAAACAGACATATAGATCAATGGAACAGAACAGAGAACCCAGAAGTGGACCCTGAACTTTATGCTCAACTAATATACAATAAAGGAGGAAAGACGATCCACTAGAAGAAAGACAGTCTCTTCAATAAATGGTGCTGGGAAAATTGGACATCCACATGCAGAAGAATGAAACTGGACCACTCTCATGCACCATACACAAAGATAAACTCAAAATGGATGAAAGATCTAAATGTGAGACAAGATTCCATCAAAATCCCAGAGAAGAACTCAGGCAACACCCTTTTTGAACTTGGCCACAGTAACCGGAGAAGGACAAACAGTGTATGTTCTCATTCATTTGGGGAATATGAATAATAGCGAAAGGGAATATAAGGGAAGGGAGAGGAAATGTGTGGGAAATATCAGAAAGGGAGACAGAACATAAAGACTTCTAACTCTGGGAAATGAACTAGGGGTGGTGGAGGGGGAGGAGGGTGGGGGGTGGGGGTGAATGGGTGACGGGCACTGAGGGGGACACTTGACGGGATGAGCACTGGGTGTTATTCTGTATGTTGGTAAATTGAACACCAATAAAAATTAATTTATAAAAAAAAAAAACAATGTGGTCTCTTGCAAGCAGATGCTGCATTATAAGGATTTGCAATGGAAAAGGGGCAATTTATGGGACAGCCTCTGGCTCAGAAATAGTGGGCAGATGATTCGTTCGTTGGTTCAACTAATATTTCTGGACAACGTGTGGGCCAGACACTGCTCTAGGTGTTTGGGATACAGCAGTGAACAAAGCAGATGAAGTCCCTGTGGTAGATTATTTGTAGAAATGCCACAGTGACTGCCCTCCCTGTGTCCACTTTTTTGCAATGTGACTTTTCGTTTCTCCTACAAAAACATCCAGAGGCTTTCTCACCGCTTGAATCTGGGTTGGCCTTGTGACTCGCTTTGACCAATTAAACAGGTCAGATCGATGTGACCATGCAACTCATGAGGCCTTGTAGTCTTCCACATGGTCCCTTAGAATCTGGCCCTGCCACCAGGTGAACAAGCCTGAGCTCACTTGCTGGAGACCAAGAGATCACCTGGAGCAGAGAAGAGTCATCCTAGCTAAGGCCCTTATGGACAAGCCAGATCTCAAGTGACTCAGAAGCTGACTGCGCATGCAACAGTGAGCACAGCTAACACCAGAGGAACCTCCCACCTTCATTTATTACCAAATTGTCAAAGCACAGACTTGTGAACAAAATAGATGGTTGTTATTTTAAGGCACTAAATTTGGAAGGTAATTTGTCATGCTGAAAAGGCTAACTGATACAGTCTCATGCCTTAAGGAGTTTGCATTCCAGAGAAGGAGCGAGAAGATTAACAACAAAACCACAGACACACACACACACACACACACACACACACATCAGATGGTGATCAGTATTATGAAAAAAAATAATAAACTACAGTATAATCTCAGCAAGTGCTGAGACAGAGGGGAAGAGCGTTGCTATTTTTTTAGAATGTTCAAGCAAGGGCTCACTGATATGGTAATATTTGAATGAACACCAGAGAGAGTTATCAGAGGCCTGAGGTAGAGGTTTGGTGAAAATGAGCACTTGAACAAACACATCTTAAATCTGATACAATTTACTGTGGAAACTACAAGGGGTATATTTCCAACAAGAAATACCAGGGAATTGAAGATTTAGGGATTTGTGTGCTCGGATTTTAGAGTTTTCTCAGTTCTTGACAGCCAACTCATTTAAGTTGAAAGTATTCATATTCGGCTTCTTAGGGGCAAGGTCATGAGAAGCCCTGAATGGGGGTCTTACTAAGTCTCATATGGTCCTACAATCCCAAACTGTCATAGTCTCTACATAGTAAAAAAATAAAAAAAAAATTAAAAAAAAAATAACTGCCTAATTTTTTTTAAAAAATTAAAAAAAATAACTGCCTAATTTTTTTTAAAAAATTAAAAAAAAAATAACTGTTAAATGGGCAAGCCAAGCCCATTTAACTTCCTACTACACTACCACTGACACCTTGCTGTGTTGTGTATTAGTTTTATTTTGAAAACAGATCTATTGTGATATAGTTCACATTCTTTTCATACCATTAAAGTATACAGTTTGAAGGGTTTTAGTGCATTCATGGAGTTAGGCAGCCATCACTTCATCCATTTTAGAGTATTTTTATTACCCCCCGTAATAAGTGCTGTATCCATTAACAGGTACTCCTTATTTCCCACTAAACCCAGAGCCCCATACAACCATGAATCTACTTTTTGTCTCTGTATTTTTGCCCATTAAGAACATTTCATATGATATATAGTCTTTTGAAAGGGTTTATTTTACTTAGCATGATGTTTTAAAGGTTATCCATGTTGTGGGGCACCTCGGTGGCTCAGCGGTTAAGTGTCTGCCTTCCACTCAGGGTGTGATCCTGGAGTCCTGGGATCGAGTCCCACGTTGGGCTCCCTGTGTGGAGCCTGCTTCTCCCTCTGTCTGTGTCTCTGCCTCTCTCCCTGTGTCTCTCATGAATAAGTAAATAAAATCTCAAAAAAAGAAATCTTAAAAAAAAGGTTATCCGTGTTGTATTAGGTATCAATACTTTATTTCTTTTTTTTTGCCAAATAACATTTAATTTCATAGATCTACTATGTTTTATTTATTCATCCATTAACGAACATTTGGGTCGTTTGCACTTTTTGGCTATTGTGGAGAATGCTGCTATGAACATTTGTGTACAAATTTCTGCGTGGGCAATTGTTTTCATAATCTTAGATATAAGGCTAGGAATAGATTTGCTGAGTCACGTGCCAACCATATATTTAACATTTTAAGGAACTTAAAGGAAAACGTTTTCCAACATGTCTGCACCTTTCTGCCTTTCTGTTTCCCACCAACTATGGGAAATGTCTCCTTGTCAGGACTTGTTATTATCTGTGTTTTCGATGGTAGCCATCCTAGTGAGCTGCAGTGGGAGCTCATTGTGGTTTTATTTGCTTTTCTCTAATAAGCAATGATCATTGAGCATCTTTTCTAGTGCTTATGGGCCATTTGTATATTTTATCTAGAGAAGTAACTATTCAAATTCTTTTTTCACTTTTAAACTCAGGTGATCTTTTTATTATTGAGTTTTAAGGTTTTTTTTCTGTGTTCTGGATACTCAGCTCTTAGCAGAAGATGATTTGCATACTATTTTCTTCAGTTCTATTGCCTTTTCACTTTCTTTAGGTTATCATTTGCAACAAAAAAGTTTTTAAGTTTCGTGAAGTCCAGTTTATCTGTTTTATTCTTTTGTTCCTTATGCTTTTTGTGTTGTGTCTATGAAGGTCACAAAGGTTTACTCAAGTATTTTTTAAGGGTTGCATACTGTTAGCTTTGACATTTAGGTAGTTGATCCTTTTGAGCTGATTTTTGTGTGTGGTGTAAACAAGGTACTCAATTTCAGAGTTTGCACTTCACATATCATTTGTTGAAGAAACAACTATTTTTCCTCTTGGAATTATTTTTAGCACTCTTGATGAAGATCAATAATTGTCCATGAATGTAAGGGATTATTCCTGGACTCTGAATTCTCTTACACCGATCTGTATGTGGATCCTTATGCCAGTATCATACAGTCTTGATTACTATAGATTCATAGTAAGTTTTGAACTCAGAATATAAGGTTTTTTCAAGAATGTTTCAGTTATTGTGTCCCTTATATTTCCATATGAACTCTAAGATCTTCTTGTCAGTTTCAGAGGAAAAAGAAAAGGAAGCTGAGATTTTAATAGGGATTGCATTGGATACGTATGCAGATCAATAAGAGGAGTATCATAATCTGAACAATATTAAATCTTTGGATTCATGAACATGGAATATCTTTCCACTTATTTAAGTCTGTTTTAAGTTATTTTAAATTGTTAAAATTTAACTTTTTTGTTTAACTGGTTGTTTAATTAATTAATTTAATTGTTTAATTAATTGCGAATTTCAGGCGCAAGCCTGCGTTCATTTTGTTGAATTCATTTCTAGGTATTTTCTTCTTTTTGATGCTATTGTAAATAAAATATTGCTTTCTTTTTAAACAATTTTTAAAAATCTTTAAAAAATTGAAGCATAGTAGATACACAATTTTGCATTAGTGTCTGGTGTGTAACGTAGTGATTCAGTGACTACGGTATGCTCACCACAAGTGTAGCTACTATCTGTCACCGTACAATGCTATTACAATCCCATTTACCATATTGACTCTGCTGTACCTTTCATTCCTATGACTGATTTGTTCCATAACTGGAAGCTTATTTATTTCTCATTCAATTTCTTATTTATTTCTTCTCAAATTATTCATTATATAGAACACAGTAGATATTTGTATATTAATCTTTTATTCTGCAGTCTTGCTAACTTGTTTATTCTAAAATACTATTAGTGAAATGTGTTAGGATTTCCTGTATACAGCATTGTATCATCTGTAAATAGAAATAGTTTTACTTCTTTTCTCTCCCCAGTCTGTATGCCTTATTTCATTTTTGGGGGCCCAATTCTCTGGCTAGAACCTGCAGAACAAGATATCATGAAAATGGTGAGACCAGATAGCCTATCTTCTTTCTGGTCATGTGGGGAAAGCACCCAGACTTTCACTATTTTGTATGTTGTTCACTATGGGTTTTTCAGAGCTGCACTTTATCAGGTTGAGGAAATTTCCTTATTTTCCTACTTTGGTGAGTGTTTTTATCATGAAACTGTGTGTTGGATTTTATCAAATGCTTTCTCTGGATCAACTGAGAGAATCATGTGTTTTTTTTTTTAATTCTATCAATATGGTGTATTACATTAATTTATTTTCAGATGTAAAGCCAACCTTACATTCTTAGGATAAATCTCACTTAGTCACAGTGTATAATTCTTTTTATATGTTGTTAGATTGGGTTTGCTAGTATTTTTGAGGGTTTTATATCTATATTCATATGTAATATCACTCTATAGTTTTCGGTTTCTGTTATAGCTCTGTCCAGTTTTGATATTGGGATAATACTGGACCTATCCATCATTTTTAAGTGATGATTAGACATACTGTGCACATATCACACTGCAAATGTGTAATGATGACCTGTTTATGAGCATGCACAGGCAGTTCAAGGTTTAGGAGGGATTGACTGTGTGTGGAGGTCTTTGAAACACCCTAATGCATTTCAGTTCCTGCAAGGATCTGAGTGGGTCACCACAATTCTAGGAACAGCCCTAATAAGCATGTTAACATTGGTGTTCATACTCTCTACTTGGTTATAACAACATCTTATTATGGTTTAAAAAGGTATCAGAGTATGTTTGTGGTTGTATTTAAGGCCTTTTCTTCATGAGTAGACAGCGAGACTACATTTTCCAAACTTTCTTCTTGTAGGATGTGGCTATGAGGCTGGTGTCAGGCTAACATAAAATGTTCAGATTGATATCATCACTTTGGGGGTTGAACTGTAAAGACCTCCAGAATGACCTTCTTTTCTCACATGGTAGGTAAATGAAGAGGACTCCCTAGTTATGGAAGAGGATGAGGCCACAGGTGTAAGGAGCCTGGATCTTTAGATAAGTCGGGTACTGCCAGCTCCTCTTCATTTTGGGAGAGGTCACAAACTTGCTGAGGAGAGATGAACCTAGGCCAAGATGACACACCTTTAGTGTATATTTTGAACAGTACCTGGTAACCATCAGGAAGCCTTGTGCCCTCACTGGTGCCTCAGTTCAGAGATTTAGTTTCACTCTGGCTTTAGTTTTATGGAGTGTGTTTACAATAATGTCCCCTAGCCACATCTTTGGGTCTTTGGGAAAATTATTAAATAGACAGTTGATTTTCAATGGCTTTTCCTTTCTTTGAGGCATCCCTTTTCTTTCATTATGTTTTCCCCATTAGGCTCTCAAAATTTGCACTACATGTCTCCCGAAGGAAATTTCCAACTTGCAAATTTTATTCCCCATTCTTTCAATTTTGGATCATGCCAAAGGTGGTGGAGGAAGAAGCCAGGCCAAGAGCGGCCAGAAAGTTGACTAAGTTGACTGTAATCATGAAATACAATGACAACTTTCCTTTTATCATCTGGACAAATGAAAGGGGAGATTTCTATACTCTGTCATATAGATATTACTACTTATTATGACATTATACAAAAAACAAAGGAACTATAGAGTGAACACCTTGTGATTTGGTGTATTACCTTGGGTATAGCACGTGCAAATTATCCCTAGGGGAATGAAATGTATTACCTTGGGTATAGCACGTGCAAATTATTCCCTAGGGGAATGAAAAAGCATCTGTACCATGCTTTTCGAGTGACAGTTTTCCAAGCTTGTGTGTTTATACATATGTCGATAACGATAAGATGACAAATGGTCAAGAAACTTTCCTATATTACCACATGAGATTATCTCAGAATTCTGTAGCACACTTAGATGGCTATTGCAGTAGAATAGTTTAGATGAGTATGATGGAGGAAGGATGGAAACGCGAATGATTAATAACAGAGAATTACAAGGAAAGAGCTGAGAGGCCTGGGAGATGGACTAGGTGTGAAAAATGGTGTTGGAGAGGAACCTGCATTTGAAGATGGGAGAAGATTGGAAGAGACTAGAAATAGGGAAATAAGGAACAGAAGGTGCTATGTTGGGAGAGAAGAAACAGACCTTTGATAAATGTCCAGAATTCAATTTTTTGTCTTTTTCTCTAAAGATTTAAACATTTTATTTACTTGGGGCGGGGGGGAAGGGAGGCAGACTCCACGCTGAGCAGGGAGCCCAACAAGGGGCTTCATCCCAGGATCCTGAGATCATGACCTGAGTTAAAGGCAGATGCTTAACCAACTGAGCCACCCAGGTGCCCCTAATTTTAGTCTTAGAAAAATAGCAGCTCTGTGAAGAGAGGTTCGGGGACATAGAGAAGCCATGGAGGCATTGCATGAGGAACACTAGCTACCATGAAAGCATGTGCTGTGGTGAGAGCTATAAGGGAGGTTGGATGACATACACATTTATTTTTCTTTTGGATAAAAGGAGGCCAAAGTATGTCTCTAGAGACTGGGAAATTGGAAGCAACAAAGAAGAAAGATTGAAGGCAGGAAGAACTGAAGATTCTGGTGAATGAGGGGGTCAGTGAAGGAGTAAAGTCTTAAGGCAAGAGGTTGGAGGGTTGAGCTCTGAGGTGGAGATATTCTGAGAGACAGGAGATGAAGGGAACACTGTGTGAAGAGGTAGAGATATAATCCAGCTTTGAGGAGAAAGGAAGATATTATATGAGGGTCAACTTGTCAGTGGTTTCATTCAGAGTTACATGTCTAGCTGGTTGCTCCAGGTGTACTGGAGAATCTGCCCCCCTGGAGCCAGCTGGAATTGCATGGAGTTGGAGGCCACAAGTGGTACTTGTTGAGAATGACCCCAGAGTATCAGGTGATCTTTTCGCTAGCATATATTTGACATCTTTCTTGGTCCGTCCTGGCCTGGCTGCTCCTTCATCACCTTTGACCTGATTTGAAATTAAGGGAATGGGAAATCAAAGTATACAGATATTCTCTAGGGTGGGCAGTGGCTCTGATTTCTTCCACTTGACCATTGCCTCTTAGGTAGAATCTTTCATTACTGAAACTTTGACAAACAGGAGAGAATTTGTGCCTGATGATTGATTGATTGATTGATTGACTTTAATTCAAGGAAGGTAACAAGTAATAGGAGTGAGGACAATGATTTTGGCAGGGTAAATAAAGGCTAGACTAGTTAACCCAACTAAAATTGCACTAGCGATTTATAACAGGGATTCTTAAACTGTCAGGCTGCTCCGAGTTATCGAGTTACCCACTGAGAGTAGACAGTCTGGCTTTGTACTAAACTAGAGCCACAGAATGGCTGACTCCAAGATTATTTCATGGTTCATGGTTCTTCTCCAACTTTTCTGACTGCCACACCCTATTGCTCTAGCTTTATGTCTCTCATATATGCCCTTCCTATTTTTTTTTAATTTCCCACATTCCAGTTTTAGATTTTAGTACATACCTTTAGTTTATGGTGGCCTGATTGTTCCAGCTTCCTAAACTGCCTTACATTCATTCCTTCTCACTCACTTCTTTTACTTAGTCCTGGGTATGGCTATTAAATTAATATCCCATGGCAAAAGATTCCCCATATTCAAGTGTACTTCTCACAATATAACCAATTCCTCCTAACCTCATGCTAAGGTTACACTAGATAATATCTGGAGATATTTAGCAAAAGTTCTGTTATATAGTACCTACTTAACAAATGTTACTGGGTTTCTACTCAAGGCAGGATATGTGATTGGTCGCTCATTATTTTTGCACGTAGAGAACAGGGAGAAAAATTGTAGCTAATATCAGATTTCATGCTCTTATTTTTTTAATTTCATGAAACAGAAGACAGTTAAGTAGAAGTCAGGCTTATCCAGCCGTCTCTAATGACTTTTTCAAATGTGTGAAGGAGAAGTAAGAGGACACGTACACACTATCACTGTCCATAAAATAGAGCTTTTATTTTAAAGGAATAAGATAAATAATAAAACTTAAGAATGAACCTGGTAACTGGTAAAATACTAGAAAATGTGGCATCGATCTGCTTTGCTTTTTGTCTTTGCTTTGCCTTTGCCTGACCTTGAAGTTCTCTTTCTCTCTCTCACCCTCTGCCTCTTTTGCTCCCTAATTTCAGCTCTTGCGGGGTTGGGGAGCTTTTCTTTGCTTTCAGTTCAGGATGGTGTTCACAGTGGACCATACAGTTTCCACTCTTAAGCCTCTCCAGCAGAACCAAATGGCTGCTATACTTGAGCTGCCAAAACAACAGTAATAAAAACCATAAAATGTGAAGAAATGATATTTTTTTTTCTTCCATTACATTTCAGCTCTGACAGAGTGTCATCAAATAATGGGCACTTTAAGGGCCAACTGTGAAATTCAGAAAATGTTGAGTCTGGACTATTGTTCTCATTCTTCATTGTTAAATAATTAAGCCTTGATCACCTCAAACATACACACTTGATTGGTGTCATCTGATGACATTACAATTTTTGCTTTAGCAATTTAGGAAAAAGATTAACTTCAAATTGACCTAATTATCTGTTTCTTATTTTGCATTTAAGCTTTATGATATGGTATCTGATCATATTCAACTATTTAATTGGTATGAATTTCTAATATTATGCTTTCACCTTGATACTTTTTGTTGTGTGGCTTTTCATGAAGCTTGTTTTAACATGCGTCTTACCTTCCTAATCATATTTTAAAAACATCTAATGTGCTAATAACGGGTGTGGCAGCAGCATCCTGATTTTCTTCATGAGCATTTACATATAATTTATTATTTGGCATACTTAAGTATGTCTTATAAAGTATAAGTACTTTATAAAGTATACTTTATACTTTATAAAGTATAAGTACTTATAAAGTATAAAGTACTTTTAACAAAATAACTTTTAGGCCCACATATTTAAAATAGAATATAAGTCAGTGGTTCTCAGCTCGGGGTTATTTGCTTTGCCCCTCCCCTGTGACATTTAGCAATGTCTGGAGACACTCTTCATTATTGCTGCTGGAGGGATGCAACTGGCTTCTAGTAGGGAAAGACCAGAGAGGTTGCTAAACATCCTGCAAAGCACAGAACAGCTCCCCACAAATATGGGGAAAATATGGCTTCAGATATCCATAGTGCCCAGATTGAGAAACCCTGATCTAGATGAATGGGTATGTGATCATCTTTTCATGTTTCGGAAAGAAAACACTTTAAGGAACTTTTATGGCCAACAAAGAGGTAGGAAGAGTCCTAGATCAAAACTGCTATAAACTCTACCTTGTTTTTGTAAGTGCTCGTTAACTTTTCTAGGAGCTTTAACACTTAGAATATCATATAAATCTTATTCCATCCCTGGGATGTAGAAATGAAAGAGTTTCCAAATATATATGCCTTTTTATAGTTGAAACAGACACAGGGAATTTAAGTGATTATCTTAAGTTTACATGACTGCTTAGTGATTCCAGTTCCCTGTCCACAGAATGTGGAAGCCTCTGACACAGAAATCTATCTACCAGTCTGATGGTAGGAGTGGAATTAAGAGGCAGATTTTTGAGAATCTGAGATTTTTGAGATTTTTTTCCCAGGAGGAAAACAGGCTAGCACTGCTAATGTGCAAAAAAGGACTGTTCTGTTTTCACTCTGCTTCTCCTGTCTCCTCAGCAATATGAAAAATCTCCTCAGTAATATGAAAAAACCAAGAGGAATAAGATCGCCACTTGTTCTCTTATTAAACACTGACTAATCTCAGATCATCATTTTTAATTAAAAATATCTCTGTTGACATAGAATTCAATTGTATTAACTCTAATTTTATTTTAACAATAGTCATATTTTCAAGGGAAGTAAATCGAAAAGGATCCTATAAATTCTAATGGAGCCGTGCTAAAACTGAGACAGCTCAAGCAATATGGCCTTTCTGTGTTCTTTCTCTGGAAGCTCCGGCTCCTCTTTTAGTTATTGAATAATAAAGGCATTTATCACAGAATGCCATCAGTCAGGGTACAGGATTAAATGAGAAATGGAACTAGCATTGCTGCCTAATAACTGTGGTGTTAACCTTGGATACTGGTGTCTGTGATTTTCAGAATATTTAACCTGGAGGAGAAATCCACCGTCACTTCCATCACAGGTTTGCTCTTACTGTGTTATTTTGGTCAGGAAATAATACCTTTAAGCTTTCCCTTGGAACCTGCTAATATTATAAAATAATATATTGTTTTAATACTTGAGTTAATTGATTTTTAAATGAAGAAGAGCTGTCATCCAAACTCTATAAATACTGATCATTTAGGATAGATTTTATTTAAATTTTTTCCACCAACTCATACAGATCTTTGAAAGTGGATGCACGGAGAGAAGTTACAAAGCCACCCATCCTGCATTATCAATTCACTCATTTTTCGATTAAAGTTTTCCTGAAACTTAGGGTCTACAGATTGGAAGAGAGATTTGTTCTCAGTATATTTACTAAGTTTCTGCGAGGTGTAATACACCTCTGTGGATACACCAGAGAGACACAGGGTCTTCACACAGTTTTTCTTTGCAGTGAAACATGGTTAGTTTGGCTGTAGATTGGAGTGAATTCCAGAGTGAGTACCCATAGATAAATGAAGGTGATCTAGCAGCAAAGAGCAACGGTTTCAGTGATGAGGGCTGACGATGTCTAAATGTACAGGAGAAAATTTACAGCAAAGTGAGGGGTGGGCAAGGTCTAAGAGAAAGGTCAGGAGATGAGGAAGGAAAATCAGAGGGTGAAATGACCCCACAGCAGCATTTCCAAGTTATTTATTTAATTGAATAGCTAGGAAGCGAGTGTGATCAAAACTGGTGATGTTATCCCCTGAAGTAGTGTGTTGAAGATGGAGGGGGTTGTTTGTAAGTGCTTACTTTCTAATGGTTGTTTTTAATCCTGGCTAATTGGAATTACCAAGGAAGCTTTTAAATGCAGGTTTTAACCTGCTATCTGAAAGTACAGCGTTCCTATGAAAACTTTCCTAGGCCAAAATGACATAAAGCACAGAAGCAATTATCATTAATTTATATGGAAAAAAATCTGAGCATTATCAGACCCCCCAAAAAAACCTCTCAGGCTTTTCTGAGAACGTAGGACACACCTTGCTGACAGATGCACAAAGTAAACTGAGACGGAGGGCAGAAGCTCACAGACACAGGTCAAAGCTATGGCAGCTGGATCCTGAGACGCTGAGTGTAGTTCCAGGGAAGGAGATTGGAGCCACCACCGGTGCCCTGCAAAACAAACGCTGAATGTGATTTTTTTCTTCACTTTTTTTTTTTTTAAGTGAAAATCCTCTTCTGATTTCTATTGGTTGGTGATAACAGGTACTAACGTGGGTCTTTCATAAGAGTGAAGGGATTTGATGCCAAAGCGGGGGATTCCTGTATATGAGTGGTTGCACCCCCACTTGGAGATTCTGATTAGTTGGGTCTCTGGTGAAGCCTGAGAAATTGTTATAAACAAAGCAAACTAAGAAAACCCAATGAGAGATTCTAAAATACAGATAACCACGAATACAAAGAGGTTAGAGAATAAATGATGGCACCCAGAAACTCATCAGATGTTAAGATGTGGTGTGTGGTTCATGATGATGACTTTATGGGTCTGGGACTTTACAGCAGAGTGTATGACATGTGGCATACCTTGTACCCTTTGGGCAAGAGTGAGAAAAGGCCAATACACCGTTACGCTTGGTCTTTGTCTTTGCTTATTCTGGAGAGCCTTCTGGAAGTCAGCATAGCAGTAGTTGAGTAAGTCACACAGAACTCTAAAGAATGATTGGCACTGTCCCTAATTCACAGAGTGGCTTTTTCAGAGGATGCCCTTGACTAAGATATGTTTTGAGGGAACAAGTTAGAATTCAGAATGAATAGAAACTAATTCTAAATGGACTTAAAAGCAAAGTGATCAGTATTTCAGATATCTACATCATACAAATGCATCAGTTTAGATCTTGTGAGAGTTAAAAATGACTGCCAGGGATGAAAAGGTTAACATCATATTCTGAAAACCAGATCAAGGCCCTGTCATTGGCAGAAAACGCACTGCTCGTATCGGGGGTGGGGGTGGGTGGGTGTATATCCATAGTGCACAAATCAAATTTATAGAAGAACAAAGATGTTTTCAAATCCAAGTTCATGAAGGACAAACCAATTCTTGAAGGTGTGGAATGAAGACAATGATTGATCCATGGAATAACCCAAGAACAAACAGGAAATATCAACAAAGAGCAGGAAGATAGGTTGGTATGTTTTTTTGGACAAATACAATTTTGATTTCCTGCTGTCCTACATGTTTGGTGACTATGTTTTTAAAAGCTGTTTAGAGATCTGGGCTCATTTAAGTGAAACATTTAATCTGTCATCATTTTTATAGGACTGTATTTTAAAATGCTTATTATTTGGCCAAATGTTATTCCCTGAGGGAAATACAGGAGTAGTTTTAAAGGTGTTCTGTGTTAGCCCATGTTCTGTGTCATGATGGATGTTAATTTTGTTGAAGTATACCTGTCCTTACTGTCCTAATAAATTTGATGTTAAAAGTTGTTGTTGGTTGTTCCCATCATGCGTCCAATCTAATTTGTTTAAATTAAAAATGGAAAACTTTAAAGTTGTATGAAAATTTTCTAGTTTCTGATAATTAGCTGAGTTGCCAATTTAATTCTCACCTTTCCTAAATTCATAATGCAATAAATAAAAAAGAGAAAAAAAATACCCCCATCGATTATATCAGTGGGGGTAAAGAGCTGAACCTACCATTAGCAGGCTAGATGTTTTGAGGGATTTTTTTTTAAGATTTTATTTATTTATTAATGAGACACACACACACACACACACAGAGAGAGAGGCAGAGACACAGGCAGAGGGAGAAGCAGGCTCCATGCAGGGAGATCAACGTGGGACTCGATCGCAGGACTCCAGGATCATGCCCTGGGCTGAAGGCAGGCGCTACACCGCTGAGCCACCCAGGGATCCACATTTTTAGGCACTGGAGATCACAGTATTGTCATGACCTTTATTCTAATGGGATCTGGCGTGGGAAGACACAGTTCACAAGTAAATGAATAAATAAACAAGATACTTTTAAATACTGATAAAGGGCTATAAAAAGCCCTGTGAGGGGGCCCCACAGTGGTGACATGGAAACGTATTTTATTTTATTGTGTCGGGAAAAACCTCTCTGAAGAGATGACAGTGGAGCTGAGATCCAGATAATAGAAACGAGTCAGTCACAGGAAGATCTGGAGAAAAGCACTTTGGGCAGATGCAATGACAAGTGCAAAGGCTAAAAAGAATCAAAGAAGTCCACGTGGCTAAAGAAGAGTAAAGAAAGGAGAGAGTCTCTAGCTGTGAGATCAAAGTATAGGCCATTTTACCGCAGAAGTAGCAAAGTGTTAGCTTCAGGGTCCATTATCTGCATCAATACCAACAAGACCCTAAACCTAATTTCGCATGATTTTTTTGAAATATATATAATAAATATATTTATTTATTATAAATAATATATAAATTTTAGGTTCCTCAAAATTAGGATTTACCCTGAGTCAGAGGCTCAAGTTCAGCAAGTAAGACCTTGAAAATATTCAAAGGCATTTGAATTATTGTTGACAGGGTAAGGTTGGGGCAGTGTACTGCTGTGACCTGGTGTGTGCTGGATGTTGTAGAAGGGTTCCTGTGGCAGCTGTCCAGTAGATGGACTACATAGGCGAGTAGGGATATAACAAGAGGCCCCTTAGGAGGTTTTGTTCAGAGTTGCCCAGATGCCTTGGGAAATGGTGATTTGGAACAGTGACGTATGGAGATGGAAAGAGGCAGACCAGTGAAAAAATTACCTGAATGGCATTTCTAAAATATATTTGTCCAAGTCCAAGCTCAAGGCTTGGGTGGGAGATGGGCAGTGAGTACAAGTCAAACCTTAATTCCCCTAATGACTTTGAGAAATGCACCAGTGGATGAGACCATGACATAGAAGGCTAATGAGATTTAAAACTAACAAATATTCATTATTAGTGAAAGTATGAGGACAATGAACACTCATACATAGTTAATAATATGTAAATTGGTACAATTTTCCCGAAGACTGGTGGTGTTATATATCATGAACGTTTCCATGTTTGTTATTTTTAAGTCAGCAATTCGACTTTTAGAAAATTCTTCTGTGGAAATAACCAGACCACTGATCAAGTATGCCTTTATTGAGATGTTCATTACAGCACTGTTAATAATACAGAAAAAACTGGACAAAGGTTAAATGTTCAGTAACCAGGGTTTGGGTGAATTCATTATGGTAATCAATATAATAGGATACTATATAATAACTCAAAATGATGTATAAGGACGCATGCACTGTTTTGAGAAAAGCAAGTTACAAAATGTCTGTATATGAAAAAATATTTGGGCATATGATAAGAAAAAGGCTTGAATATATACGTACATGTTAATAATGTTTATCTCTCTGTGGTAGGATTAAAGATGATTTAAAAAATATTTTCTGTCATGAATTTTCACAACTTGCATGATATAAAAATGAAAAACTTAATCAACAATAGGAAATACTTTATTTCCACAGACAATTTGTATTGTGTGTGTGATAACTTTTGAGATTCTGAAACAAATATGTTTTGTCATGTGAGATGCATTTTATTTGTAGATAATCCATTAAAAATTTATTTCCATAATATGTTAGAGTATACACGGGAAACAATTAGATGGAATGAAATAAAAATAAATAACCCAATGTAAGTGTGTTAGGTGATACAATTTGCATCAGAAGCTTAATAGAGAAGCCAGGGAGTTGGCTTGTCGTACCTTATGCATGAAATGAGATGAGGTTGACCTTTAAGGCTGGAGGATTGGCTTCACCAGATAAGAGAAGGAGCTGCTTGGATGCCGAGATTAATGACTTATGGGGAAAGAAGTAAAGAAGTCGATGTAATTAGACTTTGTTGGCATATTAAAAAGCATAAAGTTATAAGATTAGATCTAGGATAAGCTCAGAAGAATTCATAAATTCCATTATGAATCCATAATTCACAGTGGAATAGATGTCAGGAAATTATTGTGGCTTTTTGAACAGTGGAGAAATGAGATATAAATGGCATTTTAGTAAGTTTATTTCAAGGAAGAGGAATCAGGGGAAGAGACTAGTGACAGGAAGCAGTGACAAAGCTACTGGCCTGTGCTAGCCACACAGTTTGCCTTGATGGTGGCTGTGAAACCATTCGGGGGGGGGGGGGGAGGTGGTCAGCAGTACTTAGTACACCAAAGGCAGGAGACCAGAAAGACTCCAGAACAAGAGGTCATGGGAAACCAGCCTGGAGAAAATGGGAGATGAAGCTTAAAGATGAAGGATGGTCCTTCCTAGAAGATGAGAAGGAAGAAAATCCACAGTGGCGTTTTCCTGAGTGGCTACATCATTCAGGTTCTGAGTTGGTAATGTGACCCATTAGTCCATTATGGCTGCCTGTGAAGACCTGGCTGGACACCACATGAAAGGACACTTGGGTGTATGTTTTGTGTTCCTGAACTACAAAGGGGGTGACACACTCCCCTTGAATTGTCCCGCATTCCATATGCCACACTTTGATTATCTGGGCCACAAAATTGACTATTGATTCTTTGATCCTTAACTTGACTCCCAGTTTTTAATGGTCAAGGTTATAAATGATCCTATAAGCCTGGCTGCTGTGACTGAAGATGCTGTGTCTCCATTCTGGTTACGTGGCCTAGCCCACTAGGGGTCATTTCCTTCCTAGTGGTTTAAAATAACATTTTAGATTTATGTTGCGAAAAGAGTCCTGAATTCCACATACCTTTCAGCCATCTTCCTCTAACGCTAGAATTCCACATAACCATAATACCAAAATGAAGAAAATAACATAGGTACAATGCTATTCATTAAACTCTAGACTTGGTTCTGATTTCATCAGTATTTCTACTACTTGTCCTTTTATGTGGTTGGATCCAATCTGGAATTCGTGTTACATTTAGCTGTTATTGTTCCTTGGTCAGCTTCATTCTGTGGTCGTTCCCTGACCACATACTTTTGAAGAATAGCCTGTTATTTTGTCAAACTTCCCTCAATTTAAATTTGCCTAATGTTTCCCAGTGCTTACACTGAGCTTATCCATTTTTGGTAAGAACATCACAGAAATGACGTGCCCTTCTCAACGTCACATGCCAGGGCAAAGGTGATGTTGACATATCTTATTACGCACCTTTATCTTATTACGCATCATTTATTTCTGTTAGCTCTTTGTATACATGAGTTGATACTGACACCCCTGCTTCCAGTCCAGTCCCATGGGGTCCTCTGAGCCTTCCTCTTTTACTCATTTGAAACTTATTTCTCTAACAGTGAGAAATGGGGCTTTCATGATCTATGGTTACCTATTTTTTTGAATTATAGGATGTACATCAAGTATTTTAGAAATTGCTGACATATATTCATGGGAAACAAATTTAGCAGCAGGACTACTGTTTTCATGTATAAATCTTTGGTGTTTAATCTTATAGTATCCAGTCAAAATACTATTTTTTTCAAAGTTAAATTAGGTAATATTTACTTGTAATTCAGTTAAGTTCACTTAGCACAATTTATATTCTATTTTGTGTTCCCTTCATTCCCAGTTCTTTTTCAAGTTTGCATAAAGAAGACTTTCCTCTCTGGAGTGTACATTTTCATGGGTTTGAACATATCTGGAGAACCACGTTATCTACCACCACAATCATGTTATGGAAGATTTCTATTACCTCAAAAATTCTCTCCTGTTTTTTCATGGTCACTTTCACCCGCTACCCCTAATCCTTGCTGATCTGTTGTCTATTCCTATCATTTTGACTTTTCCAGAAAGTGACTCAAATGGAATCGCATAACTGCTTGTTGCTTCTTTCACTTAGCAAAATTTATTTAAGATTCCTCCACACTG
This sequence comes from Nyctereutes procyonoides, assembly GCF_905146905.1. Lineage (NCBI taxonomy): Eukaryota > Metazoa > Chordata > Mammalia > Carnivora > Canidae > Nyctereutes > Nyctereutes procyonoides. The sequence continues at coordinate 35,577,566 of NW_026575052.1, forward strand.
TTGCATGAATCAATAATTTGATTTTTTTTAATTTTTAGTAGTATTCTATTGCATGTATGAATCACATTTTGTGTTCTGGATTGCTTTCTGGTTTTGGTAAGTATGAACACAGCTGACATACACATTTCTTTACAGGTTTTTGTGTGCGCACAGGTTTTCATTTCTCTTGAGTAAATACCTAGGATTGGGATTGCTGGCTCATTTGGTAAGTATATGCTGAATTTTATAGAAAACTAATAAACTGGTTTTTCAAAGTAGTTATATATTTCACATTCTCCCCAGCAGTGTACAGGAGTTCCCGTTGCTACATATCCTCTCAGAACTTGATGCAGAGTTTTTGTTTGTTCGGCATTCTAAGAAATACTCATTTAAAATTGTGGTTTTGATTTCTATATCATTAATAATTAGTTATGCTGAGCCTCTTTCAACATGCTTATTTTTCAGCTGGACATTTTCTTTGGTTAATTGTCTGTTCAGACTCTCTGTTCATTTAAAACAAATTAGGGGGTTTGTTTTGTTATTAGCGAGTTTTGAGAGTTCTTTATATATTGTGTATACAAGTCCTTTTTTGGAAATATGATTTGCAAATTTTTTTTTACCAGTTTGTGGGTTGTCTTTTCATTATCTTACCAGTGTCTTTCATGAAGTAGAAGTTTATAATTTTGATAAATCTCAATTTATCTTTTGTCTTCCATGCATTGAACATTTAGTGTCATATGTTTTTACAAAATCCTTGCCTACCTCAAAATCTAAAAGATTTTCTCCTATTTTTTTCTAGAGTTTTGAGAGTTTTATTTTTTACATTTAGGTCTATATAAATTTTTTTTAATTAATTTTTTTTCTGAGTATAGTTGACACACAATGTTACATTAGTTTCATGTGTACAACCTAGTGATTGGACAAGTTTATACTTTATGCTATGTTAACTACAAGTGTAACTACCATCTGTCACATTTTTTTTTAAGATTCTTTTTATTTATAACAGGGAGAGAGAGAGTGCAAAAGCTCAAGCAGAGGAAGGGAATCTCAAGCAGACTCCATGATCAGGGCAGAACCCAACACAGGGTTCTAACTCATGACTCTTCCAGATTGAAAACATAACCAACAGTAGAACCTCTGAAGCATGCAATGATAGACTCTCATAAGAGAGTCTGTGTATTTTAAACATTCCTTTAAAAGCAAAATTAAAGTGCTTAAAAGTTACTTAATATGCTGAATTGTTAGGCATTCTAATAACTTAAAAGCTCCTTGAATATGCTGAATTGTTAGGCATTTTCTCACTTTTTAATCATAAATTAGTGTAATTTGGGAGTTTGCTCTTTTTTTTTTTTTTTTTTCATTTTTGAAGATTCTTCACCATTCTCAAGTTCTGGCTTAAATGCCCATTCCTCCTGAAATGATGTCTCATGTCAGGAAATCTGGCAATTGTTACAACACTACTAGAACTATGTATGGAATCTCTCATTTGTCCTTTTGTTTTTAGCACAGATAAGTCTAGGTATGTGTCCTCTCTTAGCTATGTTGAAGTACCCTTCCAACACAGGGCCGATGTCTTGTACTTGTTCTGTTTCTGCAGAGGTGAGTCCATTGGTTTGCATTTTGGTAACTTTGAGACTCTAAACCCAAACAGTAGGACAATACTCTTTTTCTCACTATTCCAGCTCCAGTGCCTTTCACACTGCCTGAAACATAGTTGGAACTCAAGAAATAGTTTTTGAATAATGAGTGAACAAATGGATTGATTATGAAGTTAGTAGAGAGGAGCGAGCTTCTGAAAAATTATGTGCTTCATTTCCCTTGCAGCGTCATCAGGACAAAAGTGGATACAGATTTTTTTTTTCCTCTGCCAGATGTCTGTAGATTCCTAATGCCTGAGTTTTTCTTACTCAGGGTCTACCACTTTGGTGATACTGGCAGATTAGTGTGGAACCTTCTGAAAAAAAGCCACTGAGATTTGTGTGGCATGTGTGTGTGTTTAAGGCAATTAAAGCAATCAGGTCTAATTTTCCTAAAAAGGGAGAGGGACAAACCATCATGGTTTACAGCCTTAAAAGGAGAAACAAAAGTCCACCTGGGTTTGTAACAGAACTCCAACTGGTCTCAAGGATTAACTTTCTTCACGCTTATGCTCTTTCTCCTTGCTTGCCCACCTAAGGCCCTTAGTCTACAGCAGAATTAACCTACTTTCTTTGAGATTTGCAGACCCCCAGCCTTAAGGAGGGAATGACTGAACTTTCCCAGGAGGTAAGTCTTGAGTACATTCAAAAACAGCGGCTGCTGATGCCAATGAGTCCGTTTGTGGTCATGTCAACATAGGACTAAGCACCTGGGCCCCAGCTTCTCCTACAGGTAGTGCTCCCTGCCCCCCTCCCCATGTCTTGTTCTTTCCCCCTTTAAAACCCTCAGTCTCCTTTGGATTGTTCATCCGCCATCTTCCTAGGTTGCTGGCTTCCTGAATAAAGCCACTTTCCTTTCCTACAATAATTTGTCTCTTGAGTAATGATTTTGAACAGCTGAGCCTGAGATGAAAACCAGTTAGTTCTCTCTCCAACAACAGGTTTATCTCTCAGAAGCGAGAGGAAGAAAGGGTCATAGGCCTCTCCGGAGATAGAAAGTGTGAACTCAGTTGCTGTGACTCTGAGGGTCAGGATTCTGAGGGGATGTCTATGAAGACACAGTTATGGCCTTAAGGGCAGGCAAAGCCTCCCCGTGGCCCAGCTTGGCCTGAAAGTGAGTGAAGCTGCCAGGTTGCTGCCCATCAATAAATAGAGCTTGTTGGCTTGGTCCACAGATGGCTTAGCAGCTTGGACAGATGGTGAGAGACTACTGCTTCACAGTGGCATCTTGTGGCCCCAAGACCAAATGGCAACTGTGGCAACCACAGACTGAGGCTCTTCTCTGCCCAGAAACTGAAAGGCTGGAAGGTCAGTTTTATTTCTCTATTGATCTATCAATCTATAGATTTATTTTGGCAGTCCGAGGAAGGGTGCAGAGAGCTCAAAATTATTCCTATGCATTCCTGCCAATTTGAAGGGGTAGGGATTTGAGCTCCTAATTAATCTGAAAAAAATTAAGGATTGTGTTGTAACACATACCTTACATGTCCCAGAGCAATTCATAGATTGCATAACTTTTTTTTTCTTGGTTGCAAGCTGCTAAGGATAGGAGGTTCTTTTACAGATGTGTAGAACATTCTTACATGGTAACTTTCCTGCTGGTAAGAAAAAACACTCAGGCTTCCAGTCCAACTTCCAGTCTGGGAATGTGTAGGTTTCTGGAATAATTCTGAAGCTTTAATGTCTTTAAATTATTGTTGACCTTCGTTTACCTTTTCTCCATTAGGAGCAATATTGGGTGAATATATGCTGGACTGTGTCACTGGACCTGTAATTTGTAATGTAATTTCCACAAACAATATATGTCCTGGGGGGCGTTTCAGGAAGTATTCTTCCGAACTTTACATTTCACATGAAAAAAAAAAAAAAAAACAACCTTGAAAGCTAGCTTTTGTTTCAGACCAGCTGTTAACTTTAGTTTTTGAAACATGTTTCCTTACTGAATATGTGCAAATTACATTTCCGATTTGAAAATGGTGGTATATAGGTGCAAAGTCTTTGCTAGCATGCTTCCATAAAGCTTCTCTTTTTGTCTTTATTCCTTTCTCCTCCCAACTAAATAAATGAGGTTCTCAGTGCATCCTTGATGATAAAGGAGTTAAAGCTGGAGTCTACACCACCTGCTTTTGGTTACAATGGTTTTCTCCACCAGCCTCTCTTGGGACCTGAAGATGAAAACAGTTTCTCACCTCCACAGCTTTGGAGGGCTGCAGCTTCCCTTGTGTGTTCTCTTAACACTTGCCTCACCCCTGCAAAGAAATAGTCCCTTTATTAATTTGTCTTAATAATCCCAGATGAGCCTGTCTCTGACTCCTTCCAAGACATGGAGTGCTAAAGCATTAGGCTTTTTCCACAAACACTGGGCTGATGAATTGGGAATATTGACTTTTGGAACAACTCTTAAGTATAGCTCTTTCCAGATTTCTTCCTGGACAGCGAGTAGTAATTTTATAATGACTTTTTAGTATCAACTGTGGTCCTTTTCCAAGAGTAAGTTTTAAATTTTTTAGCCTGGTTGTCTTGGGCTTAAAGAGAGGAACACTTCAGTGAAATGGATGTGGATTATAAAAACTGAATCAACCAAATTGGCACTCTACCTCTGGCTCATTATGAAAGTACTACTTGTCCAGTGACTTAGCCCTAATTATTCATTCTGCATCAAATGGGGATCTAGCCTTGGACCTGAGGAGAGAGCCAACAAGTAATATTGGTCCATTTTAAGAAGCTGTTGATGAGTAGGGTTTGTATCTATGTTGGTCTGGAGGTAGAACAAATGTTGGGCAGCCCACTGAGTAGCAGGCTGATTCCAATTGCTTTCTAGTGCTTTGCAAAGCAACCTGTGCCCTTACCATCTGGTTCCCGAGCTTTGTTAACTGTTACCTGTGACTGGTTTGGCACCAAGTAGTCCTGAGGCATAAGAACAGTGGAGTTTGGTGCTCTAGTCTATGATATTGCTTTTCTCTTAATTTCAGAATGCCAAATTTAAAAAACGAGGATGAATAGGGTGATAGAGATTTGTTTATTAGTGTCTCCAATGGTCTTGTCTTTCATCTTCCTATGGAAGATGGGGAAAGGCAGGCGTTGAGAATTAGGGGCCATGTCGTGTCACACAGTTGGGAGAGCAGATGTGGAGCAGTGGCATGTGTGAGGCGTGAGTTCTGGTAATCAGCTCTTTCTACACAAGCTTTAGATGAATAGCAACTTTCAATGAAATCCAGATAAGGATCTGCTGAGAAACTCAATCATTTATTTGTATTTTTACTTGGTAGGAAATAATATCTTGAATTAGCTACTGCTCACTATTTATCAAAAGTTGCTAGAGTGTGGCTTGAAAGATATGCAGTCTGGCTATTCTTCTAGATCTATACAAGGAATTTAAGAGTTGTCAGACCAAAGCTGTGTATTTGTAGAGCATCCTTGTAGCCTCCATCCCCTTGCACCCCTCCCCGCTTTTACATAGCTGGGTTTACTTGTTTTTGCCTGTGTGTCTCTTGACCTGCCTTGAGGGACATTGTGGGAAACAGCCCTAAGCATCTTATTTTTGTATTTGCTACAGGGTTATTGTTGAGAGACCTCTTATTTACATTTTACACAGTCTCCTATCTAAGGACTCAGGGGAAGAAGTCTCTCATGTGTTAAGAATACTTACTAGGTGTTCTGTTTTTGTTTTGTTTTCTGAGCAACCCATCTTTGACATACAATGGTCTGCTTAAGGTGTACAACACATTGATTTGAAACATTTATATTACAATTTGATTGCCATGGAGGCCTTAGCTAACACCTCTTTCACTTAATTATGTGACACAGCAGTTTGTTTTTGTCTTATCGACACTGCTGATCACATAACTGATAATTTTTCTCTTTGTTATTCTGGCTGCTAGAAAGCTCAGAGCCCAGTTCATCATTGTCTCTAAGCAATGGAGTTTCTATTGTAACTTAATTTCTTGTTTTTTTTCTCTTTTCTTGATTTTATTTTTCTTTTCTCTGGATTATTGGACTCAGGATTTCTTTCTTTTTTTTATTCTATTTTTATGTTTCTTTAAGGCTACCTCAAATTATTTACAAACAAATAATTTGTAAGGTACAAGCAAGTTAAACAAGACAGCAAGGAGTATTTTTTAAATTATTTTATTTTTCTGTGAGAACTTTTTGTGTCCAGAAAATCTCAAAAAAAAAAAAAACACCCCAAAATAAAATCTATGACTAGCCAAAATGTAATTATTAAAATCATGGATGATTTTACAAAGCAAAATAATGGTTGGTTGACACAATAAAATTGCTCCTCCTCTGCTTAGTTGACTCAAAATGATTTATGTGATTTGATCCAGACCATATAAGGCAGAAATCTTCTAAATGTCTGGTGTTCTATCATTCTATATTGAGAAGCATCATTAATGGGTATGGGGTTAGCTGCAAGGGGAAGAGTGAGTTTAGAAAGAAGATTCTTGGGGGTAATGCAAAATGTGAGTTGACCACAATTTTTGCTTTAATCTAGTAACATAGATAGTAAAATACTAACCAATTCACATATACAATTCAACTTTTTCACATTTAAAATAGTCATTCTACTGAGAAATGTGTTCTATTACTCAAACAGAACTCTGTGAATCACCAGAAAGTAAGATACTAGGAACCCTTACACTTACCTGATTGGAATTCAAATTTCCAACAGGTAGATTTTAAAGGTTTTGAGTATTTGATTTTCAAAAGTGTAAGATGGGGGCACATTTGTTCTACCTCAGTCAGTCAAATGTCTGAATCTTGATTTCAGCCTAGATCATGATCTCAGGCTCACTGGATGTGGCACCTGCTTAAGATTCTCTCTCTCCTTTTCTCTCTTCTTCATCCCCCTTTGCTCTCTCTCTCTCTTCCTCTCACTCTCAAAAAATCTAAGATGGTGGGGGTGATGGGCACTGAGGGGGGCACTTGATGGGATGAACCCTGGGTGTTATTATATATGTTGGCAAATTGAACACCAATAAAAATAAATTTATAAAAAAAAGTCTAAGATGAAGCAAATCAGGGGTAAATTAGCTGACACATGGCTAACTGGTTTTATTACCAAGTTTTGTAGAATTTATGAGTTAAATATCCAACTGGAGGTCCACTTAGTAGGTCAATGAGAGCTGAAGAGTTCTGATTGATTCATTTAATTGTGTGATTCATTTGTTTCACACCTTTGTGTGAAATATGCAAGTTTTCAGATTTCAAATTCTAATGGAGTGCCACAGGAGCTACAACTACAAGGCTAAAGCGAGACAGTTAAGCCTTCATGACAGAAAAAAATGGACTTCAATTCCCTGAGTTTAATAAAGCACCACTTCACACTTATGGTGTCTTCACATTTCACATGCATGAGAGAAAGGTTAGCAACATATTTTTCACTTCCTTTTCCCTCCATGGACCAGTCTCATTATTTGTTCTCACAAACATCTGCTCTACTTAGGGCTATAAAACATGACTTGAATACCAGACATAATGATGTTTCATCCCATCTAGATCCAAAATGGTTGGGTGGACCAAAAAAATAGACAACAATATCAAACCCAAAAGACATGAAATTTATATGACATGGTCATACAAAGAATATGTTGTAGCCTGCATCAAAATAAAATGTTGTGCATGTTACTTATTTGATTATTGTTTGGGATTGTAAAAAGCTTTTATCATGACTTACCATTTTTGTTATAGTTCTAAACTACAGAGAACATTTTGATTTCCTGCAAATACATCTTGTAAAAAGTTGATACAAGAGGAGTCTAGCATTAGGGAATAGGAGTCTTTAAAGAAACCTGCTAAAAATAAATAAATAAATAAATAAATAAATAAATAAATAAATAAATAAATAAATAAATAAGAAACCTCCTATTTGAATTGTTGCTATGGCTGTATCTACTTTCTATTCTGCCCCAGTGATGGATATAGGGTGGGGTCAGGGTGTGCAGAATGAATAACAGCTTTGCAGAGAGATCCTGCCCCTGGTTTTTGGTCTCCCCAACACCAAACACTCAAGATCTGGAAATGTCTGGAAGATAATACTAATGAAATGGGGAGGGAGAGAGGTGTGCATATACTTAGAAATTTTGGCCACACCAGTGGGTCTTCACCATGGCTGCACTTGAGAATTATATGTGGAGCTGTCTTTACCTTATCAGCATTATTATTTTTTAAAAAATGGCCTAATGGCATTACTCTTGAATGTTCTTGAAGGTTCAAGTTTAGTAGGTTTGGAGAGGCATCTGGGTGTTTGTGTTTTTATGAAGCTCCTTAAAAGATTATCCCGTGTATTTGAGGCTGAGAACTACTTGGCTTACTAGTATCTGACATGAAAATTGATCCCATCATTTGACATTTGTGACTTAGTTCTTACATGTTTTGAATCCTTAGCTCAGGACTTGAACACATCAGCTCTTATTTCATTACTTGATATTGTAATATTTACCACCGAACAAGAATAAGCCACAGATTCCTAGTTCCTCAGCCTTAGTAATTTAAATATTCTTTGAATAGAACCTGTAATTTGCCTTGTCTATGATAGCATAAGTGGTGGTGGTGGATACTGCTGATTAAACTGAAGATAAGAGGTGAGGGGTGTTTCTGTGTTTTAAAATTAGTAAGCCCCATACCTGTTGGCCTCAAGCCCCATGAGTTCCTTCTGTGCTGCCCTGTTCCCATCACTACCCCAGTACCCTGTCAGCCCTTCTCAGTCCCACCAGGGAAAGGTTAAATTTGGCATCACTGGGGCGTCTAGAACAACTGGTCATTCTTGTAGTTGATGTCTGTGTTTGATTGTTTAACGTTATTTCTGATTCAGCCTCTGAGTGTGGGCCGCTCTCAGAAGAGGAGAAGTTCAGCAGAGCAAAGACGGAAACTAAATAGCTCATCAAGATTTGGGGCTTTCTTGACTGGAAGCTTTCTTTCATTTAAAATTCAGTGAAATGAGGGGGGCACTTGACGGGATGAGCACTGGGTGTTATTCTGTATGTTGGCAAATTGAACACCAATAAAAAATAAATTTATTTAAAAAAATAAAAAATAAAATTCAGTGAAATATAGAAGTGAACCTTTGAGAGCAGGCCTTATGAGGGTTGTACAAGTCATTTGGCAAAAGACAATGAAAGAAATAAAAAGAAGGGCTGGGATGTCTGGGTGGCTCAGTGGTTGGGTGTCTGCCTTTGGCTCAGGGTGTGATCCTGGAGTCCCAGGATCTAGACCCGCATCGGGCTCCCTGTGAGGAGCCTGCTTCTCCCTCTGTCTGTATCTCTGCTTCTCTCTGTGTCTCTCAGGAATAAATGAATAAAATCTTAGAACACAAAAAACAGAAGGGCTTAGGAATATATGTCTATGATTTTCTTACTAAAATCTTAACTGCTTTTTCCAGAGGATGCTAATGAGAAACATGTCCATTTTTCAGTGAAAGGACTCAGTGTTTCAAGTGGTAACATTCTGTTCGGGCATTTACAATTAGGTTCTGAATGGTGTCTTGTACATTATTTTGACGTGGGATTAGATAATTGGATTGGGGGACACTTGGGTAGTTCAGTGGTTGAGCGTCTGCCCTTGGACAGGGCATGATCCCAGGGTCCTGGGATGGAGTACTGCATCAGGCTCCCTGCGTGGAGGCTGCTTCTCCCTCTGCCTATGTCTCTGCCTCTCTCTCTGTGTCTCTCATGAATAAATAAATAAAAATCTTTTTTAAAAAGATAACTGGATTGGATTGCCAAATTTGAACATCTTAATGAGCAGCAGTCACTTCTCATGAGTTCCTTAGGAAGGTAATAAGCCTAAAGAATGCAGGGATGAAAATGTTTGGTCTTTGCTGCTAGCTTTTGGTCTCAAGTTCTGGGAAAATGCACTAGCATCTTTGGAAACCCTAGGACTCTCCTTTTCCTCTTCTCCTGAGATGTATGGTAGAGCAAAATCAGAGTAGGCCACACCTTGACTCTTTTCCCTGAATATTACCTCTGTTGCTCTTAATCTCATAGGCAAAGGGCAGGGAGGGGAGGGATGGCACTCCCTCTCAATAAGGGGAACCTGGGTTGGTCTCACCGAATCAGTGACATGGCAGGGGAAAGATTTCAAGGCAGATGAATTAAAAAAGGTGGGAACTCAAAGTTACAGAAATAAAAAGAGGAACTGTGTTTCTCAGAGCCTCAGAAATGTAATTGTTCTCTACTGAACCCTCAAAGACTTTGGGACAGTAACTTTCTTGACCTTGGTTCTGGCCCATTCTGGAGTAGAAGTAGAGGAAGGCAGGCTGGAACTGGCATCTAGGGCCAGTATCAAGTCTCAGCCTGTTTGTATCTAGAGAGGAACACACCGTTGCCATCTTCTTTACCAGTCTACCTTCCTCCCCTGAGCCCCTAAAAATGGTAATGTAATCTTATTTTTGGAATTTTTTTGTCTATGATGCCAATGTATATTAAACAAATCAGCCTTGGGAGATTAAAAAATATTAGAAGGTTCATTTTAGGAAATAGATCTTGAGAACCCTCCTAAATGTTAAGTACCAATTGCTTTACATATACTTGTTTTATTTATTTACACAACCCCATGAAATAGGTAATAGGAGTGTCACTGAGATGCAGCATGGCATGGTGCTTGGAAGTTTTAATTTTGGAGCTGACTTCCCTGAGTTTGAATTCTGGCTCTGTTATTTATTACACTAGCTATGTGAGGTCAGGCATATTTCCTAAACCTTCTGTGCCTACTTTTCTCATCTCATCTATGAGAATGGTGTTTGTTGTAAGGATTCACTGAGTTGATATCTAAATACCCAAAACTCTCAAACCGGTGCCTGGAATATAATAGATATATGGTAAAAATTAACTATTATTTTCTTAAATTTCAGATGAAGAAATAGGCTTGGGTAGATGGTATAATCTGTCTAGGGCCATACAGATGGCCAGTTTCACACTGGTACTAAGATCCCAGGTGTGCAGTCCTGACCATTGTGCTCACAGTGAAAAGGGCCAGAGACTTTGGTCAAGGTCAATGTACCAGATATCCTCTGTCTCCAACTGTGATCTCCATCCTTTGCCACTCCATCCTCTGCCCCCAAGGTATGAACTGCATCATTGGGGTCACTTGCCATGGCTAGAGCTGTAGGAGAAAATCAGAAGGTAGGGAGAGCAGTGCAGTAGAGGTTATGTTTTCTCTCTTGATTTCCTGCCTGTATGGGGGCTTTACACTGGCTGCATCCCCTTGCATATTAACAGTGGTGGATCAATAGGCTTGTTTAAAAACTAGGCATGAGGCATGTCAGCCTTTGGAAGGGCTAGTCTTTTGTTCTTTTATAGCTATAAGAATGTCGAAGGAATGGTGACACTTCAGCGAAGGTGTCAACAAGACAAAGAACAGATTCCCAGAGGAGGTACAGCCTTCAAGTCTTATTCCAAGGCCTCTCTTGGATGTTTGCGTTTCCCTCCCAACTGGGAAGAAATGTAACTGTTGGGTTCCAGCCTCTGTAGTCACCAACTCTGACCCTTCTCTATATGGAGTAGGGTAGGGAGTCCTACTATTTTCCTTTAGGATTAAAGACTTTATCATTTGACCTGGGTTCCCACAGCTCCTGTCTGTGGATTTCAGATAAACTTTTGATCCATCATGAGTTTGGAGAACTACGTAGGGCATGTCACATGTTTGGAGGCTCTTGAACTGCTTCATAGAGTCCCTTTCAAAGACATAACTAATCTAGAATACCTGTGAGGAAAGGGATTTGCTCATTAGTATTGTCACCACTGATATTTTATTATTCTTGGTCAATTTAGATGGATTGGTGCAAGCTTTATTAGAGCTGGTGGATTAATTTGCTTTAGTATGAAGAAGATGCGTTTTCAACTGGGCCTCCTCTGAGCTAATGCCTATGAATGGTTAATGCTGCCAGCAATTGGTCAATCATCTTTCATTTGGGAGCACCTACTTTGAGGGGAAAATGAATATGATCCAAATGACCAAATTAGGATCAAAGCCTTGAAAAACGAAACAGAGGCGATTTAAAACTTACCCTGCTGTGACATGCACAGACTGCAGATCAAGTCAGGTTCTTTATTAAAAAAGTAGCCTTAGGTCAGATACTTAATGTTTGCACTCGGTTGCCCATTTGTGAAAGGGGACAACAATATCCAGAATGTTTTTATTCTTTTTCTGCAATGTTGAGAACTTAATAACCAACTTGTACCAAATGTCTACTGTGTAGACCTTCTCTGGAATGGTAGGGAAGATATAAGATATTATATTTATACCTTTCTGGCTTTGGCATCTGTAAAATGGGAACCTTGGATTTAGCAAAAAAATTCTGTCAAGCTCTAAATCTCTTGAAAATTATAGCTACTTCCTAAGCATGTATTAGATGTAGGCAGCGTGATAAGCACTTGATGTACATCATCTCATTTCTTTGTCATAACTACGTTGGGAAGGCTGATTTTTTTTTAACCTGCATATTAAAGCTGAGGAAGTTAAGGTTTAGAAACTTTGAGTAACTTGCCCACAGATAAATGAGAGCCAGGAGAACATGAACATAAGCTCTATGACTTCAGTTACTGCTTCCTCTTGAGAGTCTATCCTTTACTAGATTGTTGCATTTGCCTTCAGGAATGCCTCTGACCTGTTCCCAGAGAGCTGGCTACCACCCCTCATTTTTAGAATACTTTTTTGGCTGACACTGTTACCTCTAGCCCGTGATGGAAGACTTTTGAGTTACTGCTTGTATAGTGAATTTAGACCAGGGTTTCTCCACCTCAGCCCTACTGGCATTTTAGTCTGGATATTTCTTTTGGGAAGGGGCTGCAGTGTACATTGTCAGATGTTTGGAACCACCCTTGGCATCACCCCCTAGTTGCCAATAGCAACACTCAAGTTGTGACAACTAAATATGTCTCTGATTATGTCCTCTGGGGGCAAAGTTGCTACCAGTTGAGAACCTTTAATCTAGACCATGACTGTGCATTGACAATATTTTTGTTTGTTTTTTGGTATTAAGTGACTTTAGACACTTAATAATGATGACAGGGCCCAGCTGGCAATGAATTGATGGTGGTGGGAACTACTGTCTTCATAGTGTTAAATGATGATTAATGACTTTCTTGGAACACATACAGTGTGGAACGAGATGGATATACTATTGGCTTTTTATGTTCTGTTGTGGATTCTGTAGGATCAGCCTATGAGCTATTTTATAGAGAAGTTGTGTGGTTAGCAGTCAGGGTACAGGTGTGGAGTTAGGTGCACTGGCTCCTATGCACAGCGCTACCACTACTCAGCAAAGCCCCTTTGGGGGCTCAATTTCATTATTTGCTAACTGAAGAAATCAGGCCAGATGATCTCCAAGGATCCTTATTGCTTTAATAACTAATTATTTTATGCCCAAATGCTGAATAACTCATGGCAAATTGATTCTTTCTGAGAATATTGTAGTTTGTGACAGGGTGGCTGCTTACTCGCTTATAATGCATCAATAAATGCCACCTACTCACAGTACATTCTTGGATTTTTTTGATATCCTTTCCACATACAAATCTTAAATATTACAGTGAGAGTCTGAGTGTCAGTCTTGGGGAGGTCTGACCTAAAGAAACCAGACGATTTTCCTACTGGGCTACAGCTGACCTGATAGAATGAAAGAATCCTGCCGCAAAGCAGGTTTGTGTTTGTGCTGCACAAATTGTACCCAGCCAGACCCCAATTCTGCGAATAAACAAACCCAATATATTGGCTTCCAGTGTCCAGTTAGGAATGTTCTCATTTGTCTTACTTGCTCCACCACAAAGATGCAAAGAAGAAAACAGCAAAGGTTAGAAACACACTACAGTGGTTCTGTCATAAGGCCACAGCATTCCACGGGTTGGAGATTCCATAGAAAAATTTGTTCTTGAGACAGAAGGGTAGGCCGTGACCACAAGACTATCCTGTGAACCATACCTTGTAGGTATGGAGTGCGGAGATCTGGTTAGCAGCCAATGTTTCCACAAGGCAGAGGTTTCTGGTAGCTGCTGGGAGGGGAGGGAGGTACTTTAGGTTGTGGGGATCACAACCGTGCTGTGTGCACTTCAGGAAGAGAGATCATGACAGAGAACACCATTGGTGAGACCAGTGCACACCTTGCCCAAGATCTTGTAGTGGTTCTTAAAGAGTGTCTCAAAATCTCAAGTTCCAAATTCCCCAAACTCAACTCACTGTGTACTTCCATCTACACTATCCCTTTCTTCTATGACCCTTAACCTAGTAAACAGCACCATCACCCTCCCAGCTGCCTAAGCCAGCTCAAAGCCAAGGTGAATTCCTTGACTTTTCCTCTCTTTTCCTTTCCTTACACAAAATCTAGTAACAAAGTCCTATCAGCTTGTCCCACTGATTTCTCTCCAGGTGTCTCACTTCTACTCATCTTCTCTAAGAATACTTACTCCAGTCCATCAGTGCCCTTTGCCTGGGCTCCCTCCTTCAACTCGGAACAGCTCTCCTGACCAACAGTTCCTCCCCTCTTCAATCCAGTTTCTGTACACACATCACAGTGATTGCCCCTAAACTCCAAGATGGTCACGATATTGTCGGGCTTAAAATCCTGTAGTGGCTCCCCATTGTGTGCAGGTCTCCTGTAATGGTCTTTAAGGTCCATCACAACCGGGCCCTGCCTATTACTCCTGATGTCGTCTCTTAGCACTCCCTGCCTGTGCTCTGTGCTCCAGTCATACTGAAATAATTTCAGTTCCTGCATGACATTGTGTTCCTTCTTATTTCCAGGCCTTTGTCCATATTGTTCTCTCTGGCTCAGACACTAAAAATGAATGCCAGCAGTTTGTGATCAAGAAGGTAGGAATATTCAGTCATGGGGAAAAAATGCTATTTGCAAAGCATTTTCTAATCATTTATCTTTTGGAAATTTTGGGTTGAGAGCATAAAAAAACCTGTGGTTTAATTTCCAAAATTTGCACCTCAAGGCCTTTTACTGCTTTTCTCTTTTCCTCTCTCTAATCCAGCCATATTCAAAACAAAGGAAGGGATGCCCTTGTAAAGGTGGACTTTTAGTTTTTCTGGTGATACTCAAGTTAAAGAAAGATTCTGAAATAGAAAGACCTTCTCTAAATGTTCACAGTTTATATCATCTGTGTGTAAGGTAACCTTTTATGCTTATACTAATGGAAAATGTGCAGTGTGTAAAAATTAAAGACTAGAATCAAGTTAGAGAAAAAAGCAAAGCTTAGTGATATGGCAGGTAAAAGTGAGGATTAAGGTGTGGGTACAAAAATTCCTCGAAGGCAAGTTTTTTACAAGAGGGATTAAATCACACACTACTAGAATTGAAATAAATCCTCATTTTATTGACGAAGAAATTGAAGCCCAGAGAGGTTCTATCTACTGGTCATCACCATACAGCAAGTTAGTGGTGAAATTAATAGAAAGCTATTGTGGCCAGCAGAACGGGGATTTCTCAAAACATCTTAGACCCTCCCTATCAAGGTTTTCTTTGGCAGTGGAGAAATGATATATTTGTAGCCTATGCATTAATATGGGATGGCAGAGTGCTTGGGATACATTATTATAAGCAGTGACTTCTCATCCTAGGGATCAATAGCACAGAAACATCAGGACTGAGTTTCAGTAAACTTCTGTTGCCAAAGGACGTCAGCTGTGCTTTATTGGAGAGAGGACCTGCCCCCCTGTCAGGCTGATTTGGTGCTTAATGTCAATAGGAAGTGTGGAAGGAAATTAAAGTGTAGCTCTGAGCTGGACAGTTAAGGCCACCAGGGCAAAAAGGAGAGGAAGTAACTGCGACATGACCATCAATTTCTTTAGTTGTGAGATAATTATGGTGTCAGAGATGGCTTTGGCATGAAGGACTCAGGCTTTTTCACTGGCAGGGGAAAGGAAATTAGGCTTCCATAACCCTGAAGCCCTGTCTGGAAACCAGGCAGTAGAGTGGGGAATAACCATGGTTGTGTTGAACTCACAACTAACAAGCAGATTTAGAACCCTATTGTAGAAAATGACTTCTTGACAAGTAAACACATCTGTCCTCACTGTTTGGTTGAGATATCCTGCAAGAAGCCCACAGTATCCAATCCACCTCTATTCCATCTCCCATCTTGGTATTCCCAAGAGAGCAATACCAATGTCACTTACAGCCCTGGTGGCTGAATCTTTCTAGGCCAAACATATCAGGTCTCTCTCTCTCTTTTTTTTTTTCTCTCTCTTTTTTTTTTAAGGTTTTATTTATTCATGAGCACCACACGGAGAGAGGCAGACACATGGGCAGAGAGAAAAGCAGGCTCCTCACAGGGAGCCTGATGTGGGACTTGATCCCTAGACCCTGGGATCATGCCCTGAGTCAAAGGCAGATACTCAACTGCTGAGCCACCCAGGTGTCCTAATATCACGTCTTGTACCAAGCCTGCAGAGTGTACCAGACAAGTCCCTTTTGGCTCATGGCCCTGCTCCCTAACCTTTTTTTTTTTTCACTGAGTATGGTTCTATCATGTGCCACTTCTTAGTTATCCAAACACTAGCAGTGGTCTGAGCTTGTTTGTCTTGATGCACCTGCCTCTGTGTCCTCCATCTGTTTTTCTAGTGGTTGCAGTGCTCTCTTTGAGTCAGGGAGGCTGTCTGGTCCTCTTCAACCTTCTGCTCACCAAGTATGACTGCCATGCTGACTTGCATTTCCATGGCTACATAGATGAGGTCATGACCCTGATGATGAAGCACCAGGCCGTAGATCCCCACCTAGGACAGTCCCTGCCTGCTGGAGAGGGCATTGCCAATCCTGCCCTACCTCCTGTCCTCAAGCTCAAGCTCAAGGAGGCCCTCAACCCAGTTCAATGGGCCCACCACCTACCAACCTCAAGCAGGAGCCCATAGCTGAGCTCAGTGCCCAGCACAATGGCTCCAGGCCTGCCAGCCTCCCAAGTGAGGCTTGACAACTTTGTGTGTGCTGCAAAGTTAAAAGGTATTCATATGCATAACCAGTAGTGGCCTTGATGACTCACTAGTTGCCAAGTATACTGATTGGTGAGGAGGTATAAGAAGCCAAACTCTTTTTCAAATGGCTGGGTTGAGATGTCCATTTAAATGTCAAACTTAGGAAATTTGTCTTTTTGTTTTCTATTGGTAGAACACCTAGGGGCCATTTTGTAGTTGGCTTTAGGATCTTGGTTTACAGTGAGAAATGCCCTCTTGTGGTGTTTCTGTCCAACACCAAGTCAAGGTGGGAAGAACAGCATCGGGGAGAGGTTTCAATAAATCCAGTATGGCACTAAGAGATGAGCTATATTCTCCTTACTGTCACAAGAGCGATGGGAGAAGAGAAATACGGAGTGGAACAGTGATTTTGTATTTTTAAAAAATGTTTGATAGTACTCAAGGGGATTTTTTGTTGTTTTTTTACTTTGCAAGTGTTATTCTCATAAGTTATATATTATCTTAGAAAATTAAACTAAAAATTTCTGCTTTTAAATAGTGATTTAATTAATCATAAAAATAAGAACCAAATGGTTAGGAAACAGGCGTTTTCATGAAAGCATTCATTTTCCACATGGAACAACTTTCTAACTATATAATGAAATATATTATGTCAAATCTAAAATCATTCTTCCTTAGTTAATGATAGGAGATGTTTCTGTAGTTTATTTTTGCATTCTTTGGTGTACCTAGCAATTATATTGATTTGAGCTATACTCTAATCTCTTTCTGTTTAAAAAAAGGAAGGAAAGTATGGGTCAAATAAACCACAAAATTTGCACTTATAAGAATTAACTGCTAATTTTGGATCATGTCAATTAATGACTTCTGTCCTGCATTTTTTTCTCTGTTCTTCAAAATCTCAATATTTTGCTATTTTCTCATCTGCTTCTAGAGATGAATAGGAGTGTTCAGGGAGGAAGAGTTTCCCATCACAGGAACATTAAATCATGGAGATTTTGTGGGGGGGATTTCAAGCAAGAGATGGGTGGTTGGATTAAATGAAACCAGAGCCTTTCATCTCTAATTATCAGTCATTTTATAAAACCTACTATTGGTCATCAGGATATGTCTCATTTCTTACTCTTCTGAGCTACCTGTACTCCCGTCTTTCTAAACCTTTCTTAGAATTAAGCCAAGCAAACATTTGTTAAATACCTATTTTGTGCAAGACTACATGCTGGCCAGTCTGGAAGAGTCAAAATAACTGTAGTGCATATGTAATATGAAACTCTGTATCTTTTTAAATTTTCCAAACCTCTTACAATGAAAAGCAGAAAACATACCATAAGCACTATTTGCAAAAAGAAAGTTAAGTGTATAGAATACAGCTCCTCCCCTCAAAGAGCTTCCATTTAAAGAGAGATAGGTATTTAAGAATGCTTCCTTAGAGTTTGGGAGGCTTGGGGTCATATCAATCACCTCAAAAGCTCTCTAGTAATTCTATGTATTACAAAAACTTACAAGGCATGTATATTTCATGCATCAATCAGAATAATTAATACTTAAAATAATATGCTAAATAACCAAACAAATCAATTTAAATGACTTTCATCCTTTTTACAGGAAAATGAGTTTATATTAAACACTGTAAAAATGAGGAATTTTTTTTAAGACACAAGTTTCAGATCATAGGAAATGAATATACATTCATCCCAGTCTCCTACATTTTCTATATGGTGCAACAAACATTTCCAGTTAGAATGAGGACTGCAAATCCCTGAAAGTTACACAGAAAGATTAAGGAATATGCATTATGAAAGGCAAGAAGTTCCAACAAAACAAAATGAAAAATTCTAAAAGAATAGGTAAAGTGAATGAGTTTTGTGCTTAAAACTTAGTTTACTGAAAGTTCAATTTATTAGAGCACATTTCCCCTTACCATTTGGAAAAATGTGATCACAATAAACATTTTTTGTTTTGTTTACATCTGCCCTCCATCTGTGCATCTTCATGTAGTGTTAGAGATTTCAAGTCAGAGTCCAACTGGTATACAGTGACTAGTATGAAGCTTTGTAAATATAGTCCACTAACATTTTTACCCCGTAATTGTTGTCTATATTGAATTATCTATTGAATCCTATTTCACTAATTTATTCACCATTTGTTGAGCACAAGCTGCACGCTGCCATTCAATAATGATACTAGTTTGTAATAAAGGAAGTTGGAAGAGTGCTCATTAGTGATGTTTACAGATATTTGGGGTTGTCAACATTTTTGCAACACAATGGGATCTCCCTTTAACAGGAGGTGTAGCTATGTAGTTTGTTTTAACCAAGGAAGTATGAGCAGAAATGTCATGAGTCACTTTCAGGTGGAAGCTTTAAGAGCCTTAATATGATTTGTGACACTATCTTTCTGGGACAGCAGCGATCATTGAGGTAAGCATTGGGACGTACAGTCAGTCCATCAGTTCTGAGTCCCTGAATGTTTACATGAATAGAGCTATCCTGCCCACCCGCGTTAGATTTAAACTATGATTCTCCAGTAAACTTGGTGGTCATAAGGCTCTTAGATTCTTTTAGTTATTGATTGTTACAGCATAACCTAGCCTACTTCATACTGAAATTGGTATTAGTCATGAGGTGTCAAAAGAAGAGGTCTAATTATGTGATGTTGATTTAAGCACTGGGTAGTGGAGAAACCTTTACTGGAGGTTGGAAGGATAAGTTATGAGTACAAAACATGTGAAACTCTTGCCTGTGATCATTCAGAAGGCAGATCATACATCCAATGAGTTTAGAGTTCCAGGAAAAGAGGCTGGAAATAGAACATTCAAAGTTTGGTTATTGCTGGCTGCATTTAACAGGACGCTGCAAGAAACCTATGAGTTTAAAAAAAAATTAGGCTTTCTTTCTTTTCTTTCTTTCTTTCTTTCTTTCTTTCTTTCTTTCTTTCTTTCTTTCTTTCTTTCTTCTTTCTTTCTCTTTCTTTCGCAAGACAAAGAGAACATAGAAGTAAAATTCAGGGACTTTGGGTGCAGACCCAGAGATTTCTTCATAACCCCAACCAATAAAAATACAAATGAAAAGGGCTTTGAACAACAAAGACTGACTGAAATGGCCTTAGGCCAGAATTAAATCAAAGGTTTAGCTGTCACAAACCTTATTTAAACCTCTGAGTGGATTAAGGTGTTTTAGAACAAAGGTTCAGATAAGGTTGTAGGACCTAAAACTTCCTTTCAAAAAGACAAAACTGCTCAAGGACAGGACACGAAAGGTATGACTCTCTCTAAAGCTGAACTGACCCATGTTTCCAGCAATTAATTTGAGAGAGAGAAAGAAGGAACAAGGCAAGGGGAAGAGAAAATAAACTAGCACGTTTAAGGAGTATGTGTAGGTGTGGCTAGTGGCATGTGGATCTGACTTGAATCAAATTGATAAGAAAGGCTTAAATATTTAATGTCGAAAAAGTTGCTAATCTGACTAAAAGCCATCAAACATCTACAGGCAGGAACAATCTAGTAAAGTTGTTGTCTCCTAAGAGACACAATAGCCAATGTTTATTTCAGCTACAACCAAGGAGGACACGGGAGGAGAACTCCCCCAAGAGTGGAGTGGCAGGCCACAGTGAGTATTAAACCCTGTCAGGATTGGGGCCCATCTAGAAGTACTCCTCAACTCTAGGATAAGGAGCTCTCAAAAATTTCTGCCTAGTGAGAGTTTGGGTTTTTCAAGGACAAATATTTCCGTGTGTCTCCCATTCTCTTGGTTTCTGAATGGAAAAGCCTGTTGAGGCTTCCTGTCCCCTTTCTACCCCTGCATATTGCAGTGGGATCGAGAAATTTTCAGTAACTCCCCACAGTGACTATATTGGAAGTAGGGCAAGCATTAAGGTTAAATGAGGTCATAAGAGAGGGCTGTGATGTGATAGGATTAGTGTCCTCATGAGAGACCCAGAGCGCTCTCCACCACGTGAAGGCATAGTGAGAAGGTGGCTACCTGCAAACCAGAAAGAGAGCTCTCAGCAGAACCTGACTGGGCTGGCATTGTGAACTCAGACTTGTAGCCTTTAGAAGCATGAGAAAGTAAATTTCTGTTGTTTAAGCCACCTGGTCTATGGTATTTTGTTGCAGCAGCCTGAGCTGACTGATACCCTGAGTGAATACAATTAACAAAACTCCTGCTACCTTGTATTAGATCTCTATTATAAGAGTAAATAAACCTGTTGTAATAGGCCGCTAAGATCCATATATCCAACTAAATTTTTGACATCCCCATTTGGGTGCCTCACAAGCAACTGAGACCTAAAATATCCAAAGCTGAAAACTTCACCCCTTATCTTCTTATTCTCATTTTTTCCTATATTTGCTTAAAATTGGACAATCCACCTCGTGGCTTATAGTAGAAGCCTCGGAGCATTTTTAATTTCTCATTCTCCCTCACCAAGCATATTAAATTCATTAGCAAGTTCTGTTGAATCCGTCTCCTAAAAATATCTTGAATTTATACAGTTTTCTTAATCTCCACTGCTCTTATCCTAGAACATCACCAGTATTTCTTATATGGACTACTATAGGGTTATGCTAATTGGTTTTCCTACTTCTACTTTTATCTTCTTCTAGTGTATTCTCCACAGGCAACCAGAAGCTCTTTGTACAACATAAGCAACAATCACTCCGATGACTAAAAACCTTCAGTGACTTCCCATTATGCTTAAAAATATATAATTAACTATGAACCACATCTACTTCTTCCACCCCTTCTCCTGTTTCTCTTACTTGTCCACTTCAATCCATCATAATGTTTTTATAGATCCTTAAACATGCCTAGATCTTCTTAGTCAAAAAATGTTTTGATGATGATTTATGATAGTGGCAAGATCAACATTATTAACAATAGCTAATATTTCTTTAAAGGTTTATTTATTTATTTTTGAGAGAGAGAAATTGCAGGGGCTGGGGGGGTGGGTAGAGGGAGATGGAGAGACAGTCTCATACAGACTCCTTGCTGAGTGTGGGAGCCTGACTGTGGGGCTTGATCTCACAACTCTGAGATCATGATCTGAGTGGAAACCAAGAGTCAGACACTTAACCAACTATACCACCGAGGTGCCCATATTTTTTAATGTTTACTATATACTGGTCACTGTCCTCAACATTGTACATATATTAATACATTTAGTACTTAAAATGAAATACAGACTGTTACTAGGTCCATTGTATAAATGAGACCAAGGCACAAAGAGAAGCCTAAGGTCATTCTACTAGTAATTGTTGGATACAGGATATTAACCCAATGATCTGTTTCTGGGCACAATGTTACTTTCCTTCTTAAATATTGTTCTCCCTGTTTGGTCTCATTTCTTTTGTTTCATCCGGTTGACTCCTCTTACCATTTAATCCCCCAGTTTAAGTGTCAGCATCTGAGGAATATCACTGTATCTAAGCAACCCTATTCCCCAACCCCATTTTCTTCCATCACAACATTGTTTCCTTCCTAATCCTATCATATCACCATTTATAATTATATATTTATTGTTTATTATATAGCTCAAAGTTTGGCAAACTTCTTCATTTAAGGGCCAGAGAATAGATATTTTTGGCATTTTGAGTCATATGTTCTACTCTGGAAGTGCTCAATTCAGTTATTCTAGTAAATAGGATGGCTGTGTTCCAACAAAACTTTATTACAAAGAGATGATGGGCCAGGTTTAACCCATGGCCCATAGTTTGCAAACCTCTGACTTCGTTCCTCCATTACACTGTAGATGTTATTAATTTTGGAAACTTTGACTACTTTCTTTATCAAGCATACTCAGTGGCCAACATTGAACCTGTAATGAATGACAATACAGTATTTCACTGTCCTTTTTAAAGGAGCAGCTTTGTTTCACATCCATACTCTCAAAATTGACATTAACATTTCATCTGATTTTATTTTAGAAACAATGTAACATATCAATATGATGAGGGGGACATGGAACAAGTTATAGAAAAAGGAAGGAAGGAAAGAGCCCTAGAAAATTCATCAAGATGTGATACCAACATCTCTTTTCTACATTAAAAGAGAAATTGCATTAGTCATTAACAGCTGAATCTTAAGAGAATTGAAGTGGATTCCCTTAAGACTGCATATTTTGTGGTTTTTTTTTTTTTTATTAGAACTCTTTTAGCCTAGAGATTTCCCTTTTTTTCTGGCATATATTCAGTTCTGGACAAGTGAAAATCAATGACTCATTTTGCACCTGGGTGGGGACAGGGTAGTAGACACATCTGGGCAGGGTAGTAGGATTTAGATGGAGTATGGATGAGTTCTCTAAAGAATGAGTATGATAGAATGTGTTTAATAACATCATGTTCTGATCATTCCTCATTATCTTTCAGCTGCTATGTCGCTAATGGATTTGCTGGATAATCTTCTACTTCCTATGGTAAAGATGTTCTAAGAATGCATGGCCCCTATTGGCAGTTGTTTATGTCTTACGTTTATGTGAATCTACTTAAATACCCAAGCAGCATGGAAGAGCTACTAGAGAGCTGGAAGCAATTTCAAATTCATTAAATCTTATACACTTAAAGCATTGTTTTTGTTGTTGTTTTGGTTTTGTCTTGCTTTATTTTTAGAGAATCGCTTAACTTGAAAAACTTGGGAAACCTGAAAGTTTAATCAAGATATACCAAGAAACTATCAAGTGCAAGACTTTAGGGGTAAAGGGGAAGTATCTATCACAATAATTCCCCAACATTTTGTAACTGAAACACATTTCTGATCGTCTAAGTTGGAAATATCTTCCCCTCCATTTTCTTAAAAATGATTTAACTTCTATATTCTTAACTTACAAGTGAGTAAAAGCTTCATCTACAGAGGTAACTTTGTAAATTCCCTCTGTCTCAGATGAAATTAAGCTAAATAAAGAGTGACAAAGTAGGTGCTGATACCGTATTTAGGATAATTTCTTAGTTTAATATTTGAGAGGGATAAGTAACAGACAAATCCCCTAAGCAATAAGTGCATGAATGTCATAAGCATTATCCAACTATAAGCTTTTGTAAGTATTATCCTCATGCTCTAAGCCTACCTCCTCTTCTTGTATCCTCCCATCATCTATGTTGGGTAGCTACATTCACCACATAACCTAACAATTGTTCTTTTATGCACTTTACAGAAGTGTTATAGCTGTATTTTTGTTCTTTAGATCCCTCTACATATTCAAAAACTACTGATATAATCTGGAAAACAGAATGTCAATATAAGAGGCTTTCATTTGTAAGAAAACTGTACAAATTGTAAAAATATATTTGACATAGTTCTTCACTTTCTGTAGTGGATTTCAGATGGAGTGATGTTTTTAAGTTTCTGATATCATGATTTTTTTTTTCTGAGTGAAAATACTTGGTTCATAGAATCCAGACTACATATTGGATATTGCTGTAAATATTGATAAAAAAAAATACCTGCAGTGTGTGCTGAGAAACTGTGATATTGATCACAGCTTGCATTCAAATGGTTTTAGAAATATTGTGAGTGGATCTCTCATGATTTCTTATCAGAACCCTCTACTTTCTTCATTTTCCTCTTAGAGGACTTCTTTTTATATTATAGTAAAAGGTCAATTATTCAAAAAACAACAATAAACAATGTTGCCAGTTAGACTCATTTTGACAACAAACAATGGCCATGGAACCAAGAGCCATTACCTTTGGCTTAATGGATATCAGCAATAATTGTCTAGGTCAGAAAGGAACTTAGTGTGCAGACACAAGAGTTCAGTCCTGGTGAATCTTGTGGTTTTCAGGCACCAGCATCATTACATTAGAGTAGAATCAGCATTAGATCCTGTCAATAAAATCACTGAAAAATTGAAGAGCTTTAATACTTGCAGCAGGAAATAAAATCCTTGCCAACTTGCAGCAGGAAATAAAATCCTTGCCAACTTTCATCTCTGTATGAGACAGACTAGAGGAAAGTGACACTAGCCATTGAGCTTAGTGCCAGTTTCTTTCAAGTTGCAAATTAAAAAGCCATTTTTTCCAGCATATTCAGTATTGGTCAGACACTCGTAAGAAATAGTCTGCCTAAATTGTGGCTGAGTTAAAAAAGGGCTACGGAGAGGTTGTTCTCATTGGAGAAATGAAGATGTCTCAAATGCTTTTCTGATACTGACATTATGTGGATCTCAGAGATGGTGAGATTGTTTATGTGTCAGGCAAAAGATCTTTGATTTAGATATATTTTCCAAATGAAAAACTATGACTCAATAGCTCAAATTACTTCGTTGTCTTTTACAGGTGATGCAAGATCTAAGATTTATTTTACATGGCAAAAGCTTAAAATTGGTAATATAGAGGGACTGTGGAAAAGAGTTTCTGAAATTAGAATTAACCTGGGTATATGGTATATGACAGGGTATATGACAAATGTACCTGTCTGACATACTATATTCCATTTGTACTGTACTGGAGTGATCTTAGTTAGTAGATTATGCTAGGAGGTGCAAATATGCCTCACCAGTAAAATGCTATTATCACTACCTTTTCTACCAAAAGAACCTGAAATTTCTACTTGTTGGGTCATGGACAGAGTAGCAGAGACCCTTCCCTCATAAGGTCTTACTCAAAGTTAGAGAACTTACTTAAATATTAGAGAAAACTTTCCTGTGGCTTTTCTCTTTGGCCCAGTTAAGAATATCAGATTAGCTGATACAACCTTAGTTCCTAAAGAAGAGGGAACAGGCACAGAATAGAACTGCCAGGAGGAAGGAATCTGTGGGACCATAAGTCCATCAGCAGGTATAAGTTATTCCTGTAGCTAGTTAGGCCAGGGAGAGTAGCCACAGTCCTTGGCACCTAAAAGGCTTTGGGAGACTCCAGGAATAACAAGGATGTTGGTGTGCTTGAAGAACAGGGTAGTCCACAAGGTGAGGGTGAGAAACTTAGGCTTGAGGTAGTTAAAAAGAGCCTTGAGTGCCAGGAAATTTTGGTTGTCCTGTGGCCAAGAGCATAGGGCAAGAAAAGTCAATGGAAGGGCAGAAACAGGGCAATGATCAAATTTATGTTTTAAATACATCATTTGGATTAGCAGAGATGGGGGTAAGGGTGGACCAACGATGGAGGAGCTCAGATCAATGGTAAAAATTGATGGGGTAAAAATTCATGGGAGAGGGCCTGAACAAAAAAATTGATGGGGGTAAAAATTCGTGGGAGAGGGCCTGAACAAAATCAGTGTCAGTGAGGATGGAAAAGACAGATTTTCTTCAATGTTTGAGGGAGAAATAACAAGGATCAGATGGGCAATATGGTTTTAACAACTGCAGTTTTCTCTAGAGAGAAGGACACGGTGTTCAAGCGCAGGCATTTACAAAATACAGCCTCTACTTAATCTGTAGAAACTGTAGACAAAGAACTAAAAACTAAATCCACCAAGAACAGCAAAATGGTTTGGTTCTTTGTAGACTATCGGTTCTCAATGTTAGAGAGCATCAGACTTACCTGGAGGGTTTATTGAAACACGGATTGTTAGGCCCCATCCCCAGAATTTCTGATTCAGTGAGTGAAGGGTGGGGTCTGAGAATTTGCATTTTAAACAATTGCCAAGGTGGTGGTGATGCTGCTCATCCAGGGCCCACACCTTGAGAACCACTGTCCTAGGTCACTCTCTTAAACAATCATTTTCAATACATCCATTCTGGCAGAGGTGATATATCATGATCTGTAGTGACTGAGGAAGTCAGAAAAAGAAATGGCTGGAACTTAATCCCATTTGCCCAATACATTTTTCCCTAGTACCATTTAAACTTTTTTTAAAAATTTTTTTATGATAGAGAGGCAGAGACATAGGCAGAGGGAGAAGTAGGCTCCATGCACCGGGAGCCCGACGTGGGACTCAATCCCAGATCTCCAGGATCACACCCTGGGCCAAAGGCAGGTGCTAAACCACTGCGCCACCCAGGGTTCCCTCCCTAGTACCTTTTAAATTAGCCTAGATCATGAGTTATTTGAAATTGTATAGGCTGGTCCTGTTTTTGTAAGATCACCATCAAGTTCTTTCTATCTAAATCCCAAGGCACTGCCTCTGTGATTCTCAAGGAGTAAAGTCATTTACTCTTTGTCTTGTAATTTATCAGGCAACATTGTAAAGCCATAGATCCCAGTAATAATTCCTTAAATCTATGTCTGTAACACTAATAATTGTGACCATTTAAGAACTATGTTTATCTAATATCAGCTTCTTTTATTACATTGGTCATTATAGGTCACAAGCCCAGAAATCTACCATTCTCATTTAAATGTGGTTCCTTTGCTGACTCTTAATATTCACTGTAGGACACTTCCATAAAATTTTTAAGACGTGGTGTCTTCCAAAAAGTTGAGAAAAGACCCCCCCCCCCCCAAAATGTGGGAGTCATGATTTTCTTAACACTGGAGCAGATTTCATGACTGAAAAGCATTAATTGCCTTAATACTTGTTATAAGGGAAGTAAGATAGAAGAAACATGCATATGGTGAGATAATTATTGTATTTACTTAAACAGAGAAGTTTGAAGATGAGAGAGAAGAAACTTACAAGGAAATGGAATATAATAGTATTGATGCTGAGAGGTTTGTTATGGAGGCTGCTGGGAGTAGAACCATAAATTCAAGCTTCGCCTTGGGCTTGGGATGTTCTTATGTGGAAGGACTCTGTGTTGCTTGGGGATGAGAAATATTTTGTAAATATCTCCCCTTGTGAGCTGTGTGGATAAAAGGCATGGCATTTCTGAAAATACTGCATTTTCATGTTTTCCTTCAGACCTGGATGAACTTTATTTTAGATTAATTTTTCCATCTCTCTTCCCAAGCTCTCAAGGTTTTGTTTTCTCACTAGCTGACCATCTCCATGACCTCTTCCAACACTCACACTCTTTCTATAGATACTTGCCTCTTACTCCACTGAGCTTCATGGAACCAAAGCATTCTACTTTAAAACCTGGTTCTACAGGCCTCATTGAGATGTATTTTCCATTTACTTGATAGAGGAATTAGCTTTGTGGGAAGAATGAAAAAAGCTTTTAAAACACTTGTTCCCTTAAAATTGCTTAGAAAGTTTCCAATTTCGGGACTCTTGGGTTTCCATCCAAGTACTCCAGCAGAGAACTGCACATAGGAGATGCTCAGTAAGAATAGCTGATGATTTGTCATCATCCCTCAAATATGCCTTTCCGTTGAGACAGAAAGATTCGCTGCTACATTAAATGGGATCCTCACAACTAGGTAATAAGAGCTCTTTAGTGGGTTTGGTTACCATAGCAGTCAATTTGCCACAAAAGCATTCCTATAAACTTAGACCCTAACCTTCATACTCTAGGGAAATGATTTCTCAATTGAAGAATATAGTCTGTTGAATAAAAATATGCTTAAATATGCGTGTCTTGAGGTAATTGTTCTTTACACTTCAGGTTAGCAATCTCTTTGTGGATAAAATCTCTGGTCTCTCTCTTTTCCAAAATTTACATACACATGCGATGTAAAATTGTTTACAATTTTCTGAAGCTCAAAGATCACAGGTAAAAAGCCTCTGGTAACCTTCTTGGATGTCTGAATAACATTCATTATCCTTTGAAATTCCAAGGTTTTTAGATAGAAACATACTCGTGTTTGTGTTTGTCTCCTGGGTCTCATAAAAGCAAGCAAAATGAACATGTCTACTTTTTGCCTTATTTTTTTTAATTGAAAAAATAAAAGCTATGGCAACTTGCCTTATGGTGTAAAGAAACTGGTTTCATCTTAAACTACCATTTTCCTTTCTTGTAAAAGTTCCTTGGGAAAACTTAAAATAGACACAAAGTGTATATATGTGTATGTTTTCCCACTCGGCAAATTTGTTATAGAACCTAAGTCATTCATCACTCTGTCACCGAGTCAATAGAATCCTCCTGGTAGAGTCTTGCCTGAAGGTTTTCTGTGTAATTCTTAGAATAAAGGATGAGCCTGAACCCAGAGTAGCTAATGTTGGCCACATGGCGAGTCACAGCATTTTTGACATGTGTCTCTTCTCTCTCAGGTCAACGTTAACGTCTTCCAAGTCAGATTGTGTGAATTCTTCTTGACTGCCCATGGATGATATTTTCTAGTAGATTATACAGAGCTGATTACATCTCTCCTTTTATTACATTCTCTTTTATTATTTCCTGGGGCCTTTCCATATCGCAATGCTGATCTCAACATCAGCTGCACACTGGAACCACCTGGGGAGCTTTAAAAACTATTCAATCTTGGATGGTTCTTCTCCCCTCTCCCCCCACCACAACCGAGGGTTCCTGATTAATTAGTGTGAAGTGTAATGTTAATATTGGGATATTTTGTTCAGAATTTTTTTAATAGTTTTATCAAGGCCTGACATACAATGGATATTATATACTTAAGTGCGCAATTTGTATACTTGACATATGCATCTGCACATGAAGTCATCACTGTAGACAAGAGAGTCAAAGTTCACATCATCACCAAAAGTTTACTCGTGGCCTTTTGTCCCTTCTCTTATCTTCCCACTCCACTCCTCTCTACTCTCTCCCCAGGCAACCTTTCTGTCTATAGATTACTTGCATTTCATAGGTTTTTGTGTGAATGGGATAATACAATTTGTCATCTTTATTATCTGGCTGTGTTCACTCAGCATGATTAGATTCAGATTTATGCATATTGTTTATTACATGTATCAATTATTCATTTCTTTATATTGCAAATTAGTATCCTATTGCTTGACCATAGCACAAAGTGTTTATCCATTCATCTGTTGATATATCTTTGAGATGTTTCCAGTCTGGGGGCTATTACTTATTATCAAGTAAACTTAATATTAACTAATGGTTATATTTAAAAAATGCTATGAAAAAAAAATGCTATGAAAATTTATATACAAGACTTTGTATGG
The DNA here is from genome assembly GCF_905146905.1 of Nyctereutes procyonoides. Taxonomy (NCBI): domain Eukaryota; kingdom Metazoa; phylum Chordata; class Mammalia; order Carnivora; family Canidae; genus Nyctereutes; species Nyctereutes procyonoides. The sequence goes on from NW_026575052.1 coordinate 35,606,982, forward strand.
ACATACACTTTCTCTAGGATTGGGATGGCTAGATCGTATATTAAGTGTATATTTATTTAAAAAAAAAAAGTCAACCTGCTTTCCAAAGTGATTGGGATGTTTTGTATTCCTACCAGCAGGATAGGAGACTTCTAGTTCCCACACATCCTTGCTGATACTTTATAGGATTAGTCTTTTTCTTTTTCTTTTTTTTCTCCTTAACTTTAGCTGTTCTAATGATGGTGTAGTGGGATCTCACAGTGCCTTAAATTTGCAATTCTCTGATGGTTAGCAGTTTTGAGGGAGATTTCAGGTGCTTATCTGCTGTTTGTATATCTTTTGTAGAGAAATACTTGTTCAAATCAGGAGCACATTTTTTTTTTTAGATTGTTTGCTTTCTTTTTTTTTTAGTATGAGAGTTCTTTATATATTCTAGATATAACTTTGTATCATCTGTATCATTTTCAAATATTTTCTCCAATCTGAATTGACTCCTAATACATTCTTTTTGGAGAGCACAAGTGTTCAATTTTGAGAGGTTAATGTTTTCATTTATGAATCATGCTTTGCCATCATATCTAAGGAATAACTGCTTAACCCAAGAACACAAAGATTGTCTCCACTGAGCTGCTCCCGAACTTTTGTCAAAAACCATTTGTAAAAAAAAAAAAAAAAAAAATTTGTCTCTATATATTTTTGTATTCTGTTATTCTCCATTGATCTATTTGTTCTACCTTTATCTCAATGTAACACTGTCTAGATTCCCAAAACTTGATTATAAGTCTTAAAATCAGGTACTCCATTATTATACCAACTTTCCTATTTTGGGTCTTTTTAAAAAAATTGTTTTCCAATTCTATGTCCTTTTATTTCTATGTGAATTCTAGACTGAGGTGTTAAGTTCTAAAGAAACCGCACTGGGATTCTGATTTTGATTACCTCATTATCACTGGTGATTGGTTAAAATTCTTTATCTCCACTGTTCTTACACCATCCCATTCCTGATGGGTCTGGGCCCCCTAAATGATCTGCAATGATCCCGTCTGGGGGAGTGAGTCTCATTACTGCCTCAGAGGGATCAAGTCTGCTTTACAGAGCTGGAATAGAACAGTTATTTTCTAAAAGTTTTAGGTCTCGTTAGGCTGCCTCTTTCCTGGTCCTTTGGCTGGACGGAACTGACTTTATTTACTTTTTTTTGTTGTTGTTGTTGAGGGGCCCACTGTTTTTTTTTCTGTGCCCTTTGGCATTTGCTATTTGCTGTTTTCTTAAATTATATGTCTGGGATATTTAAGACAAAAAGAAAACTCAGAGGACCATAGGGTGTTCTCCAGGTCTTGAGGTCCCAAGCCAGTGTGCTTTCTCTCTACCTTCCAGAGTCTTCTTACATTTACTTTATAAACATATATATGTACACCTATATATTAAATACCCAGGGATTTTATCTGTGCCTCGTGGAAGGAATATGGAAAAGTTTGTCTATTCCAACTTTCCAGAAGTAGAACTAACACATTCATAAGTTTTTTACTGTGATAGAAGATCAAAAAAATAATCTCAGTCATCATTTTTTGAACCAGCTGGAAAGGGGTGGACTGGAAGCACCTGTGACCCCAAGCATATGGAATATAGGCTTTGGCAGCAAGCCCTCATGCCCCAACACACTGAATAACTGTTTGCCCATTATATACGGGACCTGAACTTACCCTACCTACACTGCTACATCTTCACCTTACCACTTTGACCATGAGATAGGTATTGGAATTATTTTTAAAATATGAATCTTTTTATGACCTCTCTATATGTCTCCTACCCTCCAGGCCCTGGCAACTGCTTTTTTACTTTCTTCAATTATTTTCTATTCTCTGCAATTATTTTCATGTTCTAATACAGTAATTGAACTTCAGAGGCATTAAATAATTGCTAAAAATCACACAGCCAGTCACAGAATCCAATATGGGACCTGGTCTACCTGCATGAGGTTGGCAAAAATAAGGAAAAAATTTTGAGATGTCAGAGAAGATGCATTAATTTTACTGGAGGCTGTGTAAGGTCAGAAGTATTTAGTGGCCTCAATGCAGAGTGTCTACAGTTTTGGTAGTGATTTCCTCAATCAGCCACTTGATTATCACTTTTATATTTATGCCACACCTATTTATGCCCTATTCATATTTTTCTTTAAATTGACTCAGTTATTTTACATAATTGAATATTGTAAACAAAAATATGCACATGGCCATGTACTAATTATATTTATTTTTAATATGATATGAGCTTTTTTAGTACATATTAAAATAAACATAATTAATAAAACAATAGCTGGTATGTATGTCAGCCCAAATCTTTTATGGAATCATGGGGCTGTGTTGTCCATACTTTGGTGTGTGAAAGGGCTCTGATGGACTGTTATTGCAGACATAGATCTAGTCTTGGGGCAAAGGGTTGAGAAGGCTCCTTCTTGCGATTGCAAGGTTATAAAAAGGTTTGGTTAGAAGGCTACATTTCTCTTCTCCTGGGTAACAGCTTCCCAAGCTAGCCTTTCAGGGTGGCTTGTTATTAATCAAGGAGTAGGCTCTACAAAAAATTGTCTCATTAAATAGAAACTTCTTGTTATCAGCGTGGCTTGGCTGGATCCAAGACATAAAGAAGACAAACTTATCTCATAGTACAATAAATCAAGATTTTTTTTTAAAGGTAGCTAACTCTACGTTATTTGCCATATATATACTTGCAAAGATGGTTGCTAAGTCCTGGTTCATACATTCAGCAATCTCAAGATGAATTTAGATTTCCTCCTGTAATGAGTTCATCAGATACTGGGGGGAAAAAATGGTCCCATCTAAGGAAATGAGCTTTATGCATGCTGAAATGATGGCAATAGAATAGAAACCCAACTTTGATCCACAACACAGAGAAAGAAATTTGGCTCATCTGGAAAAAAATAAAAACCTTTAAAAAAGAATCCTCTAATGATCCTATCACTGAACAGCTGAACTGTTGCAGGGGAATGGCATAGCAGGGGTTTTATTTATTCATTTAGAGGAGTGCAGTCTCCCCTGACTTAGACACAGTGAATGCCAATCAAAAGAAACTCATTTCACATCTGTTCTCCTGCTGGTAAACTGTAATTGGTGACTGATTGCATCTGAGCAGTTTTCTTTCTTCCGTGACCTCTGTGTCCTGGTCACTTGGTCATTTCCTGCCAGAGGTTGCAAAGGGGCACATTTAGGCAGAGTGCTTTTCCTTTTACAGAGATGAAGTACTTTGCTGGCATCTCAAAATATCTCTCATTTGCAATACGAAGTGAATTTCTTTATGATGGAAGTATTTGAGAAAGGGAAGGAAGCACTTTTAGACCAACTTTTAGTAACAGAAAATCAGGCACATTCTTGGCTAAGAGTGTCACCATCCATACATGGATTGCTGTGGCCAGAGTATCTGAGTGCCTTCATTTTTCTCTCCTACGGTACTAGTATATTCCATATGGAACACACCTCTGCCAAGACAGAAGGTGAAGGCAAATAGGACCTGTCTGGTCCTTGAGGAGGAGTGTTAGAAGATGGAGGAGGGTTAATTAAGTATCTTCCAGACAGAGAAGACACTTTGAGACCTAAAAATGATGCAAGGCCTTCGTACTATTTACACAGAGTTTTATTCAAGGTAATTTGCTGGTGGGAGGATGGGACAAACAAATCATGTAGGTGCTCCATAGCTATTCTCCACCTTATTCTCCACCAAGCCTGAACACAGCTTTTATAGAGCGAGGGGCATTGTGGTACAGTCAATGGGTAGTTATCTAAAGTGGAGCCTTCTGTGCCCACTTTGGGCAAGCTCAAAACAAGTGTTCTCATGCTCCAGTCAGGGCATACCTGAACCTCCACGGGGCCTGAGACATGTAGCCCCAGCAAGGTCACTGCATGGACATGGACAACATGGAGGGAAGGCCAAAGATGGAGTCAGTGTTGTCAGCACTCCTACGAGGAGACAGTTACTGTTTTCTAGAACTATTTCACCTGAGACCTGCATCTTTGGGATTTTACTTTCATTTGAAAGGTAAAGTAGCTGTTTCTATTTCTGAAGCTGGATAATAAGATTGCAGAGAGCAGTGGCTTTCTTCCTCTTATACCAACATTAGATCTATTTGAAATGATTGTGTTAGGCTTAAGTGCCAAAAGTACTGTTTTCTGTTGCTGCTTAACGCTTTTACCAAAAAGGGGAGCTCCAGAAGGTAAATAGGGAGATTGAGCACGCAATTGGAAATCAAGAAGAAGGAAAGTCTTGAGACATATTTGGAAGTCATGGTTTGTGATGGTTTAGATTTTTAATTTCAGTTGGTAGCAGGCTGATTCTACATTTGTTGAAGGTTGTCAGTATGCTGGCCGTGTTTCTGTTTTTTATTTAAAACGTGCTTCGGTTATATAGAGAGCATAGAACACACATGCCAATATACTTATTTTTCTCTTGCACAGTTCTGACGGGACATTTGAAGTTCATCTGTAATTTAATTGTAACTTTTATTGCTGATTTAAGACATCTAATAATTTTCTTTATTATTTAAAATCATAAATTATCATATGCATATTGTAAAAACAGGAAAACACAAATATGTGTTTTAAAAAAAGTAAGTAGCCTCTCCAGCCGTGCCCCTATTTCTCATCCTTTTGAGGTAACTAATATTTACAGCCTGGTAAGTGCCCTTCCACATTGTACTCTAGACTTTTCTAAAAATATACATATATGTGCATATGTGTATAACTGCATATTCCATGTCTCTCTCTTAAATTGGCATGATACTCTGGACAGGGAACAAATGTAGTTACTTGCCCACTCAGTGCCTGTTGTCATGTGTCATCTTTAATAGGCTTAAATAGCTGTACCTCTGTGAAGTCCCTCATTCCCTTGATAAAAAGGAAAGTAGCTCCAAGTGTCATCCACTTTCTTCATTGGACGTGAAGTCTAGGGTCTTCAGGGGATGGGAAACCCTCTCCATCAAGTCTTGTAAAACTCTTCAAAGTCCAGGGGACTACAGAAAAATGCATTATTTACCTCAAGACACTCAGTGTACCATAGTGTTAAATGAACAGAATAACTACAATAAAAACAGAATAGAAATAGAAATAGAAATTTGTAAAAGGGAAGATGGGGAAACAGCACGCACATCCCATCCTCCTGGATAAAAAAGTGAGACTGCTCTCCCCAAGCACTGTAGTATTTTTGTTTGCTTTTGGTCAGCAATCTGCAAGCATTTGGTTTTGTCTTGAGGAATACTTCCCTGCTTACATACGCTTGGCTTTAGGAATGCCCCTTCGAGGGGATGCATAACTTTACCAAACTCTTCAGCTAGGTGCAGATTCAGGGACCTGGGAATTGCTTTGGGCTTGAAGAGTTGCAGATGGTAACAGTCCAAATTTGAAACTGCTCTGGCAATGAAGACCCTGTGAAATTTAATATATTTCCTATTAAATGCTTCCCCTGGCTCATGATCAGAAAAGAGCCCTTGGGTTCTGGAAACTTGGGATGTCTGGCCACAGGTCCCTTAGTTTAATAGCTTTACTGTTAAAGAAATTTAAACCCATACCCTTTTACCATCTGATTTTTTTTTTTTTTGCCACCAGAATTGACCCCTCTTTGAATAAGAGAACCCACCACAAGTCTCTAAGAAGTCCTTGGGAGCTTTGGCTTTTTCCTTGTCCTGGGTTTATATTTTGCTAAATCTGCATCCTCCTCCTCAGCTATAAAATGAGGTTGCCTTCAGCCCAAGCTTGTGTCTATCTTCAGTACAGGCGTCACTATAGGCAGAAGCCTCTCCCTTCATGCAGAACTCTCAAGGTCATCCTGGGTTTTTTTATTTGTTTTTGTTTTTGTTTGTTTTCACAATGCTTGTAAACACTTTGTAGCTGCATAGCAAAAGTTTACCAACTTCTAATTTTATAGTAATAGAATCTTCCCTGCCATAAGCCCTATCTTCATCCCTTAGGCAAAGTCAAATATTAGCACCTTTTTTCCTGATATGACATTCAGAATCAGTCAGTGTTCTTAGCTGCAAGCAATAGAAGATGACTTTTGCTGATTCAAGAACTGAAAAAAAAAAATTTAGGATGGTGGTTCACGGAATCTCTGGGAACAATCTCTGGGGAAATGTACTTGGAGGTTAGGACTTTTTCAGGAAGAACGCCCTATCACTTTGCTGGATGGTCCAGCTACTAGGCAAGGTAGATTGTCCTGGATGACACTGGATGCTTCTGAGGACATTGCTGCTACCTCTCCCTGTACAGACTTACTGCAACCACCACAGATACTTGAGTAGACTGACCTTTGTCAAGCTTCATTGTGTGTGTGTTGTGTGTATGAGAATGACTGTGTGTGACGGAAGATTTTAATAATACAGATCTCATGTAATTCCTTAAAAGTTCAATAATTTTCTTTTTAAAAAATAATTTTCTTAAATATATTCTATCCTGTAGCTTTAATGCCCTTTGATGCCTAACGTGTATGTGCCCCCTTGGCTGGGGTATGGTGCCCCCTTGTTTGGTCAAACACTGGTTGCTGTGCAGGTATTTTTTTTTTTTATATCTGATTAACATACAAATTGATAAACTTGGAATAAAGCAGATACTTTCCATCATGGGGGTGTGCCTCGTTCGGTAGTTGAAAGACTTAAGAGCAAACATTGAGATTTCCTGAAGAAAAGATTCGGCTTTCAGACTGCAACATAGACATCTTGCCTGAATTCCTAGCCTACAGATTTCAGACCAAATTGGCAGCATCAACTCTTCCTTGGGTTTCTTTTCCAGCCTGTCAGCCTGCTTAAGGAATTTCAGACTTGCCAGCCCCCACAATTGCATGAGCCAATTCCTTAAAATCTATCTCTTTCATTATATATAGATATCTATTGGTCCTGTTACTTGGGGGAACTTATATCCTCCAAGCATGATGCAAAGTGTTATAGGTTGCCTACTTTTTTCCTCACTTTTGTTTTGTTGACATTTTGAAACACAAAAATATGCAAAGTGTGCATGATGAATTATATAGCTTTAACCTTACACATAACTTCTGGTGTAGGTATACGTGTGTATGTACTTATATAATTTTTTCTCAACTATTCGAGATAAGGGGCGGACTACTTCAGCATTTACCTCTTTCACCCCTAAATATTTCCTCTTGCCTCTCCTGAGAATGCACACTTTTTAGCCACCATGTATGCAGGTCAAATTCAAGAAATTAAACATTAATATCAAAAAGTATCTAAGATATAGCTCTTATGCAAATTTCACCACTGTCTCAATATTATGTACAGCCGTTTTTCAAAAATCCAAGATCCAATCCAGGATCATGAAGTACATTCGATTGTCATACTCTCTTCGTTTCTTTGTCATATTCGTTTAGTTTCCTTTAATCTGAAATAATGCTTAAACATTTATTCATCTGTCATGACACCAGCACTTGGAAGAGTAAAAATGTATTGTTTTGGAGAATGCCACCCAAGTTGGATTTATCTGATTTTTTTGCCCATGATTCAGGTTATGCATGTATGACTAGAGTGCGACACACGTAATGTGAGGTCCTACTCAGTGTGTTACCTTAGGAGGCGTGTGAGGTTCTTGGCTCCCATTACTGGTGACGTTAACTTTGATCTCTGTTAAGATGGGAGAGAGAAAAATGTAAACAATGTGGGTCATTCCACTCACCTCAGTATCCAAGGATCATATGCAGGAAACAAGAGCGAAGGCACATCTATAGACAGATCTGTTACCATTAGGTGGATTCAGATTCTATATACCATTTATTATGAACATCTTGTTATATATATCTAGTTCTGTTAACTATTTTTATAAGAAATTAATGGTATTATGTGAGAACATTTTTGTATACGCAAATTGAACCTCATTTACTAATAACCTAACCCCAGAGTTAAAGCAAGTCTACCGACTGAACGTTCTTGTATGTCTACGTCTAGGATAAGAAGAGCCCTCAAAGCCAATTTGTTGAATATTATATTTTTTTAAATTTCAGTAGATATAGTCAGGTTATTTCTAAAAAACAATGCGACATTTTAGTCCTATCAGCTGGGCATGAGTGCCATTTTCTTCTTTTATTATCTGGCAGTGAATATTATAATTTTTTTGTTTTTGCTCATCTGATGAATTACAATGGTTTCTCTTTTACTTTTTTTTTGTTTTAAAGATTTAATTTATTTATGCATGAGAGACATACACAAAGAGAGAGGCAGAGACTCAGGCAGAGGGAGAAGCAGGCTCTACACAGGGAGCCAGATGTGGAACTTGATCCCAGGACTCCAGGATCACTCCCTGGGCCAAAGGCAGGCGCTAAACCACTGAGCCATCCAGGATCCCCTACAATGGTTTTTAATTGTGATTTTTATCTCCCTGTTACTTATACTAAGCAAGTTTTCACACGTTCACTGGCATTTGAATTTTTTTTTTTCAAAATTAGCTACTTGTAATCTTTTTTATTTTACTATTCTTAATTTATGGAAACTCTCTGTATATTAGGAGTGGCATCTTTGATTGCCATATGGGTTGCATTTTCCCCACCAGTCTATTATTTGTCTTTTATCTATGGGCAAAATTTAAATTAAAAAACTTTGTGTAATCTGTGGCATAATGTTTCAAAATTTCCTTTCTCAGGAAATTTGTTTTCAACACCAAAGATGTATGAATAGTTTCTGTAATTTTCTTGATATGAATGTTTTGTATTTCTTTTTAACCTTAAAATATTTAATCATCCTAATATTTTTGTGTGTGTATAGTATGAAGTGGGATTCTACTCCACTATTAATTAAACAGATTACAATTGTGCCCCTGAAATAAAATACCACATCTGTAATATACTAAGTTCTCTTATATTTTTGGAAATTTTTATGCTACCATGTGTTTATTGATCTGTTTGTCTAAAAAAGCGTAGTACCTTTTACAAATGATTTACAATATTCTAACGTTTATTTTACAATTGAGGAAGACAAGGGTCCTTACACTATTTTTTTCCAAAAAAAAAAAAAAAAAACCCTTTCAATTATCTACAGACTTTTCCTTTATCTATGGCCTTTAAAATTGCTTTTCATACAGCTTAAAATAAAAAAAAATTGGGACTCTGAAATCATATTAGATTTATTAACTTCAGAAAAACGGATATTAGTAGATTCCTCAAGTTTTGTTTTTCAGTACCATTTTATGCTTTCGTTAGGTTGTAAAGGGTCAAAAAATCATGTGCCTTTTCATTAAAGTTATACATATATGTTTTATAATTGTCACTATTATGGATGATATTTTTGTGTTTCCATTTGGTTAGTGCTAGCAGAGAGAAATAATGGATTTTTCTATATTTTGTAGTTAGGTTTTCCATATTCTCTTATTAATTTTAATGCCATTTTCACTGGGATTTTTTATTTGCTTGATTCACAGTCATATCTAAAGGACATTTGTCTCTATTTTCCAACATTTAAATATTCATAGCCATCTGTATCCCCTTCCCCACCTCAGGCAACCATTCACTGTTTTCCTTGTTTATAGATTCACCTTTTTCTGGATATTTCATATAAATATCAGAATATTAAAGTATAAAGTCTTTTGTGTTTGGCTTCTTTTTTTTAAAGATAGATTTGTTTGTTTGTTTGTTTATTTATGAGACACAGAGAGGCAGAGACACAGGCAGAGGGAAAAGCAGGCTCCCTCCAGGGAGCCTAATGAGCAGCTCAATCCCAGGATCCCCAGGATGAGCCAAAGGCAGACACTCCACCACTGAGCCACCCAGGCGTCCCAATGTTTGGCTTCTTCGACTTGCCTTAATGTTTTTGAGATTCGTCTATATTGTAACATTGTTACCAATAGTTTACTTCTTTTCATTGCTGAATGGTATTGCATTCATTGTATGGTCTTGAAAGACAAACAGATATATTAAAATTTTTTGAAGTTTATTTGAGCAAATACTGATTCGATTCAAGGCAGCATCCAATCTAGCAGATAGAAAAGACCTCTGAGGAGCTACACAAAATGAGGTGTCCCGGCAAGGTCTCATCTTGGTCACCAGAAACTGGAGAGGAAAAATAATTTTCCCTCTACCCTTTATGGTGAGAACTTCGGTGAGACCTCTTTTTCAGTGGAGCATCTCATAAATGGATGAGCTTATCTAGGTTAACAGTTCTGCACTGCACTATGGCCAGTGTAATTCAGGATTACCTTTGGTAAGGTTAATCTTTTTCAGCTTTAAAACAAAATTTTATTTACTTGAGGCCTCACACTGGACTCAATCCAGCTTAAGCTGCTGTGCCTAGTGAGACTCAGACCCAGTCCAACCAAGATCTAGTCCAGCTTCTAAGTTGGACCCAGTCCAGAAAAAGAAATGCTCATAATGCAAAAGCTGTGGAACCAGGATTCTAGAGGGACTCATCCATCATTTCTCAAGGTAGCAAGAAAGCAGTGAGCTCAAAGGACTCAATAGGTACAGATACTGAGTTCCTGGAGTCCCAGGGGAGGGGTTCTTTTTTGATTTGCTCTTCTGACTCCAGAACTGTTAAAAGATAAACTGAGGAATATTAAAATTTTGAGAGTTTATTTGTGGAAAAGTCAATTTGAATGGGGCAGCATTCGATCTAGAAGATGGGGACTGCAGGGGCTATACACATGACTCCTACAGGCAGAAGGGAGCAGGAACAAGGAGGTTATACTAGGCCAACCAAAATGTGGGGTGATTATTGCAAAGTTACTTACCTTTAGGCTTTGGCAGGGGTCTTCCAGGCAGATGACCTAACTAATGCTGATCCTTGATTAACTGGTTTAAGATTCCATTTCTGGGAATGCTGAAAATATAAATTAATTTTCAGTTGGGTGACATGAGACTCAGTGTAAACAACTGCATTTGGGGTCTGTTTTGTTTTTCACAATGGATTGGTTACATGTTTATCTACCAGTTGTCAGGATGTTTGAATTGTTCCTGCTCTTTGACTTTTTTTTCTTTTTCTTTTTTTTCTTTTCTTTTTCTTTCTTTTTTTTGCTCTTTGACTTTTATAATACATGCTGCTATGAATATTCTCTACAATCCTGCTAGACGTATGTTCTCATATTTCTTGGTAGAATGGCTAATCCTATAGTAGGTATACACATACCATTTAAGGAAATTGCTGTACTGTTTTCCAAAGTGCCTACACTATTTTTCATCCCCATCAGCAGCATGTGAGAGTCGAGAGTCCCAATTTGTCAACATCATTGCCAACACTAGTTATCGTCTGTGTGCTTCATTATTATAGCCATTTTATGGGCATGATGTGATGTCTCATGGTTTTAATTTGCATTTGTCTAATGACAACATTTAGCATCTTTTCATGTGCTGACTGACCATTTGTATGTTTTCTTTGGTTACATTTCTATCTAAGTGTTTTGCACATTTTTTTAATGAGTTCTTTGACTTCCTACTATTGAGTTAAGAGTTCCTCCTATATTCTGGTTGCAGATCCTTTATCAGATATATAATTTATGAACATTTTTTACCCATTCTGTACTAATTTTAATCTTCTTAGTATCTTTTGAGGCACAACCATTTTTAAATTCTGATGAAATTTAAGTTATTAATTTTCTTTTTACTTTGCATTGTGCTTTTTGGTGTATCTCATAATTATTTGCCTAATCCGTGATCAAGAAGGTTTTCTCCTTTTATTTTTTTAAAAAAGTTTTTATAGTTTTAGTTCTTACATTTAGGGTCTATAACTCATTTTTAATTATTCTTTCATGGTATAGTGGAAGGATCTAAATTCATGTTTTTGTATGTGATAATCACTTGTCCCAGTGCCAGTTTTTGAAAAGCCTTTTTTTACCATTGAATTTCTTTGACTTTTTGGTCAGAATTCAGTGGATCATAAATGCTTGCTCCTCGATCTATATGTTGGTTCTTATGACCTACTGAACTACCTTGATTGGAGGTATTTTTAACCACACTAGAGAAACAGTATGGACCCATACTCAAGATTTGGTTCACATGTTAAGATGGGTGGTGCCACATGTGTGCACACACATGCACACACACACACACACACACACACCCCAGAAAGGACATGGAAAAAGTTCATTTCTCACGTTAATAGGCTTTCTGTGCATAGCAGGATAGGTATGCTAAGCTGATTTAAAAATGACTTGAGAGCAAGGAAAGAAAATTGGCTTGGGGGTTTTATTGAAGTTAGGGTATGGGTTTAGCAGAGACTCACTGGTTTGAATTTCCTGCTGGTTCCTGCCAAAGAGGTTGCTCAGGGTTTTTTTTTTTTTTTTAACCAACTTGCTTGGATGTGAGACAAAAGAAAAGGAGGGAAGGGTGAAGCTTAAAAGATATCAGCAAGCATCAGAAACTGGAGTCAGACTGTTTATTCAAGTACTTTAGAGGAACTTTTGAAACTGCGAAGTCTAAGTTCTCAAACTTTGTGTTTTTTTTTTTTTTTTAATTTTCATCATTGTTTTCAAAACTCTTCTAATTTTTGGGGCACCTGGATGACTCAGTCAGTTGGTTAAGCATCTGACCCTTGATCTCAGTTCAGGTCTTGATCTCAGGGTTGTGAGTACAAGCCTTGTGTTGGGTTCCACACCAGGTATGGAGCGGAGTTCACAACAGAAAACAAAACAAAACCACTGTTCTACTTTTCATTCTTTTTTAGTGCTAGATTAATGGGTTTTGATACTGGAGTTACTTGCTTTACAAAATGAAGAAACTTTTCATCTTCCATCACTTAAACAATAATTATCCTTTCTTTGAAAATCAGATTAATGCAGGGGCCCCAGGGTGGCATAGTGGGTTGAGTGTCCCAGTCTTGGTTTCCACTGGGGTCATGATCGCAGGGTCATGAGATGGAGGTCCTCCCTCCCCTGCTCTGCACTCAGTGCTGATCCTGCTATAGGGTTTCTCTCTCTCTCCCTCTGCCCTACCCCACACTCACTCACTCTGTCTCAAATAAATCTTAAAAAGAAGTCAGATTAATGTTTTTCAGAGACTCTCAGTGCCTGGTACTTTTTAAAATGAGTACTTAATTTCCTTCCCAATGTCTTCTGTGATTATTGGTCTGTTAATGTTTTTACCTCTTATCAGCCAATATTGGAAAATTATACTTAATAAGAAATTATCCTTTAGATGTTTGAATTTGTTATATAAATACATTGTGTGACTGTATTTCAGTTTATTTTTTAAATGTTAGGCAGTGTTTAATTTATTTGGGTGCATACCAGGGAGGAGTTGATACTGCTTTTGAGGTATGGGTAGGAAGTTGGTTCATGAAACCTTGTTGCTGGTTGACAGAAAATACTTCAAAGGAGAAATTGAGGAATGGATAGAACCTAGCACATGGGGCACTGGAAGGCAACAGGCCTCCTCTATTCAGTTCCTTACCTCTTCTGCCTTGGGGTTCTTGATCCCCTGTCCAGTTATTCTGCTGCTTAGGTGGAGAAGTTCTGGAGGTCAAAACAGAGCATACACTCTTGGGCCATCTGGAGTCACCAACTAAGACCTCAATTCCACCCACCCTTAGCTTCATGAGAAAGGAGGGAGCTTGAGCACTCACCCACCACCCTAAAGGAAGATCCCTCCTGGTAGGGATCCGAACCCCTGCAGACTTCCCTGCCCTGGGGCTAGTATAGGCCACAGGGCTCTGTGCCAAGCACCCACCTAAAGGTGACCAACTGGCAGTCCCAGCCCCCCTGGGACTGCAGTGCAAGCTGGAAGACAGGTGCTAGTGGACTTAGGTATAGGCTTGAGCCATATTTTCAACACATTGCCAAAACTAAAGCTCCCCTAAAGAGGGTGCCACTTTCCCTGACCTCAGAGTGCCTTTCTGTATTATAGTCTCTTAATGTGTAAAATGATTAAGTGTTAATGTCAGAGTGTATTTATTTTAGTGATAATTAAATGCATAATATGCTGAGAGCTCAGACTGAGGCACATAGCAGGCACTTAAATGTTGATTACTATTGCTATAGAATTGCAGATATCCGCTATAATATTTTAATCCATTCATTATGACATGTTTTTCATTCTTGGCAGTTTTGCTATTTTTTCATAATTAAGTTTGCTATTGATTGGCTATTATGCAGGTCTTTATTAGGAACTTTCTTTTAATGGATTTGTACTCTGTTCTAGTTTAAAATTTTTCAGTCAGTATTTTATGTCGTCTTACTTTTCTAAATATTCTAACTTCTTGAGTACTCAGCTTATGTGTTTTCAGTCTTCATTGATAAATACATGTATAGGTGCTCCCATAATTGTCCAAACTGTTCTCTTTTTAAAATACTCTGTAGAGAAAGGGAGACAGAACATGAGAGACTCCTAACTCTGGGAAATAAATAAGGGGTGGTAGAAAGGGAGGTGGGCAGGGGGTGGGGGTGACTGGGTGACAGGCACTGAGGGGGGCACTTGATGGGATGAGCACTGGGTGTTATGCTATATGTTGGCAAATTGAACTCCAATAAAAAAATAAAAAAATAAAATAAAAAAATAAAGTACTCTGTAGATAGTTTTAAGTGATCTTTGTGTTTATTTTTTTTTATCCAGAGGTTATTTAAGAGAATGTGTTAAGATTTTCAAGTGGTTAATGTAATTTTCTGGTTGTCTATATTTACTCCTTTGGTAATGATCAGGAAAATAGCCTTTCAATTTCAAATTTGGTGGAATGTTATGGGTTATTTTGTTAACAAGTACAAGATACCTTTTATTTATATCAATATAAATAAAGAATGTATATTACTTGAAAAGTGTAAAACTTTTTTCTCCTTCCCATTGATTTATATACTATAAATGTGTATAATTTATATATGTAATATAAACAATTTTATATAATAGATGTATTTTATATAAAATATAAATATATATTTATATGTAGAATAATATAAATATATTTATATATTATGAATTATATATAGAATATATTATAAATTATATAAAGATATTATGTGTGATATATATCCTTCACATTTATACATGTATGTATACATGTATATATTCTTGCTTTATATAAATATATATTTATAATATATGTAAATGAGAGGGTTATATATCAGATATATG
The DNA here is from genome assembly GCF_905146905.1 of Nyctereutes procyonoides. NCBI lineage: Eukaryota > Metazoa > Chordata > Mammalia > Carnivora > Canidae > Nyctereutes > Nyctereutes procyonoides. The sequence goes on from NW_026575052.1 coordinate 35,622,006, forward strand.
ATATTCTCTATACCCTTTTTTATTGTTGTCTTATATCTATTTTGAAGTAGTCAGGGACTTTATAGTTCCTCATCTATTCTTTTTTTTTAATAAATTAATTTTTATTGGTGTTCAGTTTACCAACATACAGAATAACACCCAGTGCTCATCCCGTCAAGTGTCCCCTCAGTGCCCCTCACCCATTCACCCCCACCCCCCCGCCCTCCTCCCCTTCCACCACCCCTAGTTCGTTTCCCAGAGTTAGGAGTCTTTATGTTCTGTCTCCCTTTCTGATATTTCCCACACATTTCTTCTCCCTTCCCTTATATTCCCTTTCACTATTATTCATATTCCCCAAATGAATTTCCTCACCTATTCTTGTGTTTACGATAGTTTATAGTACTAAACTAGTTGGTTTACAATAAGGAAATAGGAATTAGTGTAGAAACTCTTTTTCTGCATCCTATGAAAATGGGCAGATGCATTTCAAATCCATAAAATGTTTGAAATGGAAGAGTCTAGAGAAAGAATCAAGTAACCTATCTATTGTAAATAGGAAGAATAGGAGATTACAAAGTGAGGTGACTCCATAGGTGTTATAAGAATTTTTTTTTTTTTGGTGGTTGTTTCTAATGTTTATTTTTCTGGTTATAAAAGTAAGAGCACTGGATTGGGAGAGGTTTTGAGTCCTGTAGCATCTAGACAGTCAGTTCTCAGAACTTCCATTCCCTTATCTGGGAAGCAGGATAAGGAGCCCGGCCTTGCCCACTCTTTCCAAGGGCAGTGCAGATCAAATGAGATAACACAGGAGAAGCACTTGGTAAACTGGCAAGTGATTAATGGCAGTATGAGCCCTTACCTCAGCTCCAGTCTGCCCTTTTTAGTCTTCAAAGAACTCAATGAACCTTCTATGAGAAATAGTTAAGAGGAACTCCATTGACTTGTATCCTCCAATGAAAGGCTTGGGGAGGGAGACTACTTTAAAGACATTTGTTGTCCATTGTTTCTGCTGAGACCCAAGTTTGAAACCAATGGCTACAAAGTGATTGAGACAGCAGCTTACTCAATCATGGTGTTTCAAATTTAGGCAGTAAAACTGCTGATGTCTAGATAAATTTGAATTTCAGATAAAGAATGATTTTTTTTTTCAGTATGAATATGCCTCAGGCAATATTTGGGGTATGCTCATACTACAAGAAAATTCATTGGTTCATCTGAAATTCAACTGTAACTGGGCATCCTGTAGGACTCTGAAGGATGAACGAGAGAGGTGAGCTAAAGAAAATGATAATCTATTATAATATTTAAGCAAAATGTGGAGATATCTTCCATGTGTATGATTATCAAAGTCAGTAATCTATATAACACATAGTGAGTAGTGAAGCTTAGGTATTTTGAGCATATGACATCTGTGAAACCTTGTTATAGGTCTACTTCCCTTAAAATTCCTATTAGGAAAGTTAAGTCTCATGTAATAGGCAAAGATGCAAGTGAAATCTTGTCCATTGGAAATGGAAGAAATATCATTGAGGAAAATCCTCTTTGGAAGCTTCATGTAGTTCTTCTGACCATTCATGAATTTAGTCCATTTATAATTCAGCTGGCTGACGAAGATATCAAAAGATAGTTTTCTTAAAGTGGATATTGCCCGGGATGCCTGGGTGGCTCAGCAGTTGAGCATCTGCCGTTAGCTCAGGGCATGGTCCTGGCGTCCCAGGATTGAGTTCTCTGCATGGAGCCTGCTTCTCCCTCTGCCTGTACCTCTGTCTCTCTCTCTGTTTCTCTTGTGAATAAATAAATAAAATCTTAAAAAAAAAATTAAAAAGTGGAGATTGCCCTTGAGAAAGTCCTTGTTGTAGTTAAGAGTTTCTAAAGGACATAGAACAATTATTGCTTTGTGACTATTAAAAATTACAAAAGTAATTGATGTGTTTAAATTTGTTAGAGGCATTGTTTTGGAGCATAAGATAATACTATATATACAGATCAATTTGTATGGAGAACGGTCCAGCTCTGCTTGAAAAAAATATTGAATTTGTTGCTCAGGTAAAGATAAGAGAGCAATAATATTGCAGAGTAATGTATCATGAAAATGAAATTTGGCTATAATATGATTGGCATTTTGGCTTCTGTCCTCTGCTCATCTTACTAGGGTTAGAAGGTGGTGAAAGGGTGGAATATGGGGAGTGAGTTGCAGTTTTTCTCTTCTGCAGGAAACTGACAGAGGCTTGGGATTATTTGCTGAATTCCGGGGACAGATAATCTTGTATCTTGTACATAAACTTCAGTATGTTTTGTACATTTTTATTTTTTCATGAACTTTGCAATGACAAGAGCAGGTGTTGTATGCCACTTGTATTTAGTCCCCATGTTGAGCTTTAGGGAGGAAGTTAACTGTGTACCATCATGCATGTGCTGCCCAAACTAGGCTATGGATTTTGAAGCATGCTGCAGGTCTATGGTGAACCAAGTAAACTTCAGCAGATGGTTATTACAATGGCCTCCACGTTGGTCTGTCTGCCTCTCATCTTACCTCTCCTGTATTCTTCATTCTCCACACAGCAGGCAGGGGAATCCTGTTAAAATATAAATTAGATTTAATGTGTTCAAAATTCTCCAAAGTCTTCCCATCTCACTCAAGTATAATAATCACTCATAAGGATCGCAGTGACTACCCCCCCCCTCCCATTCCTCATCTCTGGGACTTTATTTCTTACTATTCTCCCCTTTGTCATGATGCCAAAGCCACTCTAGAATTCTTTAACCATGCCAGCTTCTTTCTGGCCTCGGGATTTTGGGGTGCACTTCCCTCAGGTATGTGATAGACAAATATTTCACTTCCCTTAGTTTTTTTTTTCTTTTTAATAAACTTTATTTTTTAGAGGAGTTTTAGGTTCACAGCAAAATGGAACAGAAGGTAGAGGGATTTCTCATGTTATCCCTGCCCCCAGTCAGGCTCAGCCTCACCTATTTACCAGCCTTGTCCCCTAGCGTGGTCCATTTGTTACAGTGGATACAACTACACTGATTCATCATAATCACGCAAAGCCTGTAGTTACAGTAGAGCTCACTTGTGGTGGCGTATGGTCTCTGGGTCTGGACCAATGTGGACATACATCCACCATTACAGCGTCATGCAGGGTGGTTTCAATGCCCCGAAATATTTCTGTGCTCCACCTTCATCCATCCTCCTGTTCAGATGGGCTTCTTCCATTTAGTAACATGCATTTAAGGTCCCTCCTTGTTTTTTCATGGCTCGATCACTCATCTCTTTTTAGCGCTCAATAGTATTCCATTGTCTGGACGTACCACAGTGTATTTATACACTACCTCTTAAAGGACATATTGGTTGCTTGAAAGTCTTGGAAATTATAAATAAAGCTGCCGTAAGCATCTTTGTGCAGGTTTTTGTGTGGACGTAGGTTTTTGACTCTTTTTGGCTAAATACTAAGGACTGCAATTGCTGGATCTCATGGTACAAATATGTTTACATTTCTAAGAAACCATCAGATTGTCTTCCAAAGTGGCTGTATCATTTTGCATCCTACCAGCAGTATATGAGAGCTGCTGTGGCTGCATGTTCTTGCCAGCCTTTGGTGTTGTCAGTGCCCTGGATTTTAGATTTTGACCATACAAAATTGGTAGGTAGTGGTGTCTCATTGTTTTTATTTAAATCTCCCTGAGAGTGTATAATGTGGAGCATCTTTTCCTGTGCTTATTTGCCATCTGTATGTTTTCCTCAGTAAAGTATCTGATAAGTTCTTTGATGCACTTTTTAATCAGGTTGTTTGTTTTCTTATTGTTGAATTTTAAAAGTTCTTTGTACATTCTACATAAACGTCCTTTATCAGATCTGTGTTTTGCAAATATTTCCCCCAGTCTATGGCTTGTCTTTTTATTCTCTTGACGTGATCTTTTACAGAGCAGAAGTTTTTAATTTCACTGAAGTCTAGTTTATTGATTCTTTCTTTTATGCATCATGCCTTTGGCATTGTATCTACAAAGTTATCAGCAAGCCAAGGTTGTCTACGTTTTCTCCTGTTTTTAAGGTGTTGTATGGTTTCGCTTTTACGTTTAGGTTTGGTTATTTTTTTTTTAATTTTTTATTTATTTATGATAGTCACAGAGAGAGAGAGAGAGAGAGGCACAGAGACATAGGCAGAGGGAGAAGCAGGCTCCATGCACCGGGAGCCCGATGTGGGATTCGATCCCGGGTCTCCAGGATCGCGCCCTGGGCCAAAGGCAGGCGCCAAACCGCTGCGCCACCCAGGGATCCCTACGTTTAGGTTTGTGATCCATTTTGGGTTAATTTTTGTGAAGCCAGTAAGGTCTTTGTCTCAATTCGTGTATTTGCATGTAGATGTGTGGTGGTTTCAGAAACATTTGTTGAAAGTCTTTTAGGTTTTAATCAAAAGTTTTCATCAGGGAGACTCACTCTGCTGGACCTATTACAACTGTAACATTATACCTACTGCAACACATATATCTCCATTCCTATATTTATTTTTTCCTTCTTAGCACTTATCACCAACATCCTATATAGTTTTCTCAATTATCTTGTTTACTGTTTGTCTTTCTCAGTTTACATTTTTGAAAGTACAAATAGGTTTGTTTTGTTCAATACTCTCTTCCCAGCACCTAGAACAGTGCCTGTGTACTAGTGCTTCCCAGCACCTGGTACACAGTAGGTACTTAATAAATATTTATAACGAATGAATAAAAGAAGAAATGCTCTGATCAGTAGTGTAGTAGTCAAAGCACCAACATTAGCAACACTGGGAACTTCTTAGAATTGCAAAGTGTTAGCCAACCCCTCCCCCACACCTGCAAACCTACTGGCTGGGAAGCTCTGAGGGTAAGTTCCAGTAATCTGTGTTTTAATAAGCCCTCCAGGTGATTTGGATGGACATGAACATTTTCTCTAAAATTCTTCCTTTTCCATCCTTTCTTTGGTACTAAAGACAAACTACCTCTTTTCAGTATGAAATGAGCTTGATGGGTTTTCTGTAGCCACATATTTACCTACATTTATTTTATTTTGTTATGAGATTTATTTATTTGAGAGAGAGAGAGAGAGAATGATTGAGGGGGAAGGTCAGAGGGAAAGGGAGAGGGGAGGCAGACTACTTGCTGAGTGTGGAGTCCGTTGCAGGGCTTGATCTCACAACCCTGAAATCATGACCTGAGCGGATACCAATAATTTAATGCTTAACCATGCAGGCACCCTGGATATTTACTTACCTTTTAAAAAGTGTTTAAAAAATCACTTTCTTGGAAAGTAAATCAGTTATTTTATTTGGATTTATAAGATCGAATTTACTCATCACTTAGTGTTTAACCAGCTCAAATAAATTCAATGCATCTATGAAGGAAATGGAACAAAGTCAATAATGGCTGCAAGGAAGATAACTACAAGTAAGAATCTTTCAGCCTGGATAAAACATATGTAGAAAAGACATTTAACTAATTTATCTTTTCTTGCAAACTATTGTTTCAAGAAGCAAAAAAGTGATCATAATATTCAAAGTGAAAGCAAACTTGCAGAAGTTGTATGACAATTACACTTCTATTTTATTTTGAAAATAAAAGCAAACTGGGTCTCTTTATTTTGATTTAGATTCAATCAGTAGTAGTTTTTGTACTAAATGCTCCAGTGAAATGACTTAGAGCAGCAGAAAGATAAGAAAAACAAGATCCATCCACAGACTGCCTATAAGAGATTCACTTTAGACCTAAAGACACCTGCAGATTGAAAGTGAGGGGATGGAGAACTATTTATCAAGCAGATGGACTTCAAAAGAAAGCCATAGTAGCAATACTTGTATTGGACAAACTAGACTTTAAAACAAAGATTGTAACAATAGATGAAGCTGGACACTATATCATAATAAAGAGGGCAATCCAATAGGAAGATCCAACAATGGTTTTCGTTTGTGTGTTTGCTTCTTTTTTAGGCGGAGCATGACTTTTCAAAGGAAGAAGTTGTCAAACCCAAATTTAGAAAATACTTTACTCAAAAGGATGCCGGGGGGGCGGTTGGGGGGAGGCCGTGCGGGGGGGGGGAGGCACTATTCCAATAGAGGAAGGGACTTTAGCAATAGAAAGAACATCTGATGATAAAATCCACAATGCTTTTAAGGGTTAGGCAAAAAGATTTTCTTTAGTGAGTTTGTGCCCAAGATTATGTATCCAAGAAACCACCAAGGAGCCAACACCGATGCAAACACACGAGGGTTTAATTACAAGCTCGAGCTTGGGTCCAAGTCCCTGCTCCGCTGTGTCGGGTACACTTGGACCCAAGCTCGAGCTTGTAAATAAACCCTCGTGTATTTGCATCGGTGTCGGCTCCTTGGTGGTTTCTTGGATTCGCAATCTTGGGCACAACAGTGAGGAGGAATGGGAAGAACTAGAAACATCCTGTTGGTGGAAGTGGGGATGAGGGCCCTGAAAAGGTGCAGGTTGCTTGATGGGACAGTGGATCAGAGAATGATTTACTCTGAGATGAGCCTGCTCTCATTAAGGGGTTATGTAGGAGGTGGTGTGTGCTGGCTCAGGCTGAAGGTTAATCAAAGGTCAGGAACCTGGGGGGAAGGAGAGAACCCCACTCAAAATTTGGTTGAGAAGTATTTTGTTGCAATGGATCAGTAGAAACAAGACCAGTCATCTAATCATTTCTGAGACAAGGAATGGGAATTTGGAGGGTTTATGTCTGGCCTTGTTTTAAGTAAATAAAAGAGGTGTCCTTAAGTCTGATCTAAGTCATATGGGGAAGGTAGTTCTTCGCAGTAAGCCATTTCCTAGAACACAAAAAAGAAAGGGGGATTTCTTAGTCCTCATTGTTTGTTGTTCGTTTTTGTTTCTTTAAAAAAAAAAAAAAGATTTTACGTATTTATTCATAAGAGACACAGAGAGAGGCAGAGACCTGGGCAGAGGGAGAAGCAGGCTCCCTGTGGGAGTCTGATGGGGGACTGGATCACAGAACCTCAAGATCACAACCTGAACCAATGGCTCAACCACTGAGCCACCCAGGCATCCCTGTTTTTGTTTCTTACAGTAACACAAGGCTCAAGGAAAATTCACCTTTGTCAAAGTCAATGGCCAAATATGAATGGAGTTGAGACAATAAAGTTTGAGAAGCCAAAGTGTTCTTGGTTAGCAGTCAAAGATACTTCGTGAGTCAGATGGTTATCAGAAAATTTTTCCCATCTGGGACCATCTATTAATTGACTTACATGTGTTGGAGAAATATAATTAAAAACAAAAATGTCTTGCAAGTCAGAAAACCTCTTTACAAAGGTACAAGAAAAATAAAGCGGACTTACTGTTGAATAAAAATTAAACCAGAATGTGATGTGCATCAGAGGCAGCCCACCAGGAGAATACAAACAGAAAGGAATCTCACCCTTTTTTTTATATACCTAAGTGGATAAAGCCAGTGTCCATGTTCTCAGGATGAACAATACCTAGTCCTCAACACAGACGACTTGATAGCACCATTTGTCACACATACTTATCCTAACTGATGCCATCTGTGTTTGCTAATTAGCTTGATCCAAAGGAAAATAAACTTCACATATCTTTCTGACCTGAGGTAGGTTTTCTACACACTAAAGTCAGGCTCTTCGCCTCCCAAAGAAAGAGGAGATAGGGGCTCTCTTTCAAAGAGAAGGTCCCCAGGTCCTCAAAAAAGACATTCATGGGTCCTAAAACTGGCAAGAGGTTTATTTCACTTTCAAAAGATTTACATATATTTCAGAGACAGAGGAAGAATAAACAATGACAAGTTTTCAGAAGTAAATGTTTTAGGTGGAGGGACTGGGGTCTTTTCCCTCAATTCTGGCAAAGAGAATTAAACTTCTCATTTTTAGTTTGTAATTGCCCTTACACATGCAAGTATAGCTGTGGTCCTTTGAAAAATCTCGTATTCTGAATATTGTTAAATACATTATAAGAGGTTTTGCTAAGCCTCTAAACTCAAAGGATGTTCTTTTTACTTATTTATTTTTTGAAATATTTGATTGATTTATTTGAGAGAGAGAGAGAGAGCATAAGAGAGGGGAGGATCAGAGGAAGGAGCAGGCTCTCCACTGAGCAGGGAGCCCAATGCAGAGATTTGGGACTCTATCCTGGGACTTGGGGATCATGACTTGAGCTGAAGGCAGGTGCTTAACTGAGTCACCCCGGCACCCCAAAGTATGTTCTTTTAAAATACATTTTGGGTATTCCTGATGCATTTAAATACTCTATCATTTTATCTAATCTTTGTAGTCATCAGTGACAGTAATGATGATGATCAGGATAATCATTGCCATTGCCAGTGATCACTTTGCTGAGTGCTAGTCACTGTTCAAGGTGCTCTACATGCGTTCTTTCTACTGACAGACCCACCCAACAGATATGCAATGGGAGGTAATGACCACAGAAAGACCCAAGTCACTTGCTGATCAGCAGCTGGTAAGTGTAATACTGAGATTGAGATGAAGGCAGTTTGAACACTAGAGTCCCTGCTTTTAACCATAAGCTACTGACTGTCATATATGATACGTGTCTTACGGTGAAAACAGGTCATGGAGGTCATAGGTTTTTGATAAGGCCTCATGAGAACCTATAGATGACAATAGAGTCAAAAGCTAATGCACTGGCTTAGCCCATGCCCCTAATCTTCAGTCAAGAAACACCACCCATGGTAACAGCCAAAGAAAGGGGAAGTCTGGAAAGCCTAAAGAACTTTTATATTCCTCTTTTTAGGACTGTTAATTTGCATTTTCTGAGTGGAATCTAAGCCACTTAATTTTTACTACTAACTTAGTGATGTGGCATTTTTTTGTGAAATTCTTAGTGATGTGGCATTTTTTTGTGAAATTCTAAGAAAATGGAGTAGGGTGGTCAAAATCCTGGGATTTACCAGGAAGACGATTGTGTTGCCTCAGGGTCAATGGGTGGAAGGTGTACTGTTGACTTCTGTGCAGAATGAAATAAAGGAAGCAGAAGTAAAGCGCCTTATTGCCAGTGACCAAATGCCTGCTGACAATGACAAACTACCAGGGAGGGTATCCTGTGACTCTTTCCTCTGGTGATATGATCGGCTCCTGGATAAATGTTAAAGGCTTCTCAAGGAGAGCAGCTTCTATCTCTAATTCTGTTTCTTTGCGCCTTTGGTGCCGTCAGGTCGACAGGGCTAGACGCTGAAGAGATTCAGTAGGGTTCCCCCTGAATACTGACAAAAGAAATAACACTTAGGAGCCTCACATTCTTCTAGCCTCTTCTCTGAAACAACGTGAATGTCAAGGGCTTGGGGATATGGGAAGGGTCTCTGCTGTTTCTCAAATCATCTCACTATCATTCATAATTTTAAGGTAACAGTGAATTAGGAAGCAGTCCCTCAGAGTCTCCAGTGAATTCTCAAACTCATTCCAAACAGCAATCAGTCATTTTCTCCACTTAGATGCTCCTGTTAGCCTCTTGGCTCTCAAGAATCTCAAGGATTTCATTTCTTTTTCTTTTTTTTTTTTTTTAGGATTTCATTTCTGATGTGAGTTGACTTGGAGAAAGCATCACACATTTGTTCTTGCCTAGAACATCCCTGGCTGTGCCTCACCCTGTGGAGAGTGAAGAGTGATGTCCTGGATTTCTAGGCCTCGGGGTCCTAACATTGTCTTCTTATGGGGGGAGCATCTGTTTCTTCTTACTTTGGGTTCAGGGAAACTCGTGAGCTCCTGATTTGGGCCCATGATACCATGCTCACTGGAAAATAGCAAACATGCAGTATACTCACTGATTAACAGTAATTCAGGAACTTCAGGGGGATCATTACTGATCTCTCATTAGTAGATTAGAAAATTAAGGTTTGTCAGATTGAGGTGACTCTTGTGACTTGGGCAAGGTTAGTCAGTAAATGGCGGAGTTGGTGCAGGAATGCAAATCCATGGACTTTTCTCCCTGTCCTCTTTCGGCTTCACTGCCCCTCCGTACCTCCTACCGGGGACCCTGAAGCTGTTGATGGTTCTATTGGCCATGCCCAGAGACTTCATCAGACTTCTTCTAGGGCAGGGGACATGGCGTGCTTTTATACCCACTCAATCAGGGAATCAATATGCCCAGATTCAGTAGCTGAAGGGCCAGAACTGTGTTTTGGACTCCACTGCACACTGTCTTTCACAGTCTTTTCCACCATCCTCCCCCCTAGCCTTCTCTGTCCCATTCCTGAATTTCCAGACCTGCTTTGAAATTCCTCCTTTCTTCTAGTCCTCAAATCCTGTGTCCTCAAATTCTTTTTTTTTTTTTTTTTTTTTTAGTTTCCATATGGTGCCTGTCATTTATTTTTCCTGTTTTCTGGCTCTCTTGCCCTGAGTTCTATCATGGAGGTCTCTGAGGTCAGCTGAGCCACCCCTGCCGGCAGTCTGTGCAGGCTGCTAATGCTCAGATGGGTGCTGACATCAAGCCCAAAGGTGAGTTCTCTTAGGCTGGTGAAGCCACTTGTGATGAGTCAACTTTCTGTAGAAGCCACCTTCTCATGGGCTTTCAGTCAAACTTATGGCCCCAAACCATGTGGAGAATGACATGCACTAGGAAGACCAAAGGAGACCAGTCCATCTCTAAGTAGGCACACAGGCTTGTTACTACATTAACATATTTGGCAATATATTTGGGGGGGATCACACTTTTCCTATCTCTGACTTTCATATCGAGAAGAGTAGTGACTTTTATAAATGTGCTAGCACAATGGCATGTGCTGACATATTTCAAAAATCTATTTAATGTGACTGAGTACCAGCAAATATTTTGTTACCAAAAAGGAAATCTCTTCATTTTTTTTTTCTAATTATAAAAGTGTCACTGGCATGAATGATCTTACAAACTTAGCAATACAAGCATTGGCACCTTTTATTGAACTCAAATAAACATCACTTTGAAACTCCATCTTGACAGTCTGGTTGGGAAATTTAATCTCAATCTTTTAAAGGACATAGGGTCACTGAGAACTTTATGAAGTGGTCAGGTGAAGTATCTCTAATCTTAAGTGCTTCATGTTTACTGCTGTTGTTTTTGTGCAAGCCCATGTAGTTAATGATAAGTAGATGCCTCTTGGGTTCTGGTGCTAAAATGGAGGATGGACAGTTTTCCTGGATGAGGCTGAGAGTTCTGGTCCCTTGAGGCCAATATCTATAGATGCATCCTACAACTCTTCCTTCTGAGGTCCTGGAACTCCTATAGGGATTGATAAGGCAAGCAGATATAAGTCTCCAGTACTTTTAGGAGCCTCAGAAATCAATATTCTTCAAAATTTGGGGGGATATCACCCGTATCTCTTTCTGTTTCCATTTCTTTGCCCCATCTAAGCTACTCTTTCCCTGTCCTGTTTTTGCTTAATCCAATCAATGAGCTCAGGCTCACCCAGAGTGCCAGGAAAGGAGATAGACTTCACATTAGCAAATAAGAGAAAGACCTCCCTACCTTCTTGAAACATGGAGAAAGAAAATGTAGAATAAAACAGAAGTATCTCTCATTCACTGTATTCTTCCTCAGTGATGAGAAAAAAAAAAAAAAAAACCACAAAGCATCTTTATAAATGCTTGTACCACTAGTCTTATATGTGTAACAGGGTATGGAATAGGATTTTCCCTCTTGGGTTGAATTTTTAATCAAAGTTCTAGTTGAGGAAAGGAGTTAGAGTTAGTTAGTCCATATAGGCACTGCTGAGGTGAATCAAATTGTCCCAGGGGACATTGTCTCCAGGAGCCTATGTGGAGGAGGATTGGAGATTCATTCTGAGAGGAATTTCTGAGAGTAGAGAGTATGGTGGCATTCAACTATTTATACCTTCTGACTCCCACTTGTAACTAAGCAAACCCAATGGAGACACAGGACTTGGATAAAGTAAGACTGGCCTTGGATTTTCAGGCCTATAGTAACTTCTAGGCCTCTCCTGTGCTGCTAGCTGAGTACTTGAAAGGGTTTGACAAGTGCCCCATGGAGATTAGGGGCAGTGGGGACAGTCAGATGGCTTTTGACTGGCAAGGCTGACAAGCAGCTTATTGGCAGAATGAGATGAGGGCCACTTTGGGCATAGAGTGTGCACCTGTACGCATTTCCTCTGGGTCACATGGGTACTGTAGAGGAGTCAGGCACAAGTAGGGCAATCATAAAGTGTTTTTGATGCTTTTTATTTGGAAATAATTTAAAACTCACCAAAAAAAGTTGCAGTCTAGCATAAAGAACAGTGTGTTCCCTTCCCTGAAATGACCAAATTGTTAACATTTTGCAACATTTGCTTGCTTTTTTTTTTTTTTGTAAACCATACTTTCCTGCTCCTCTTTCTTTCTCCATGTGCCCCGTGTATGATGCCAAACCAATAGAGAGTAAGCTGCATCATGCCCCTTACCCATTATTGCTTCTTCAGGGTTTATTGTAATGAATAAGTACCCTCACTTCCATAACCACAGCATAATTATCCAAGTCAGAGAATTTAGCGTTGATAAAGGACCACTATCAGTGGCAGCCTGTGTTCAGATTTTACCAGTTGTTGATCATATGATTTCTTTTTCTTTTTCTTTTTTTTATTTTTAAGATTTTATTTATTTATTCATGAGAGACACAGAGAGAGAGGCAGAGACCCAGGCAGAGGGAGAAGCAGGCCCCACTCAGGGAGCCCAACATGGGACTTGATCCCGGGGCCTCCAGGATCACGCCCTGGGCTGGTGCTAAACGGCTGAGCCACCAGGGCTGCCCTTTTATTTTTATTTTTTTTTAAGATTTTACTTATTATGATTTTTTTTTCAAACCAGGTCACTTTTGAAAATGAAAGGGGTGCTCTTGATAATTATGCTGGGACGACAGGTACAAACAGGGCCTGTATATTAGGCCAACTGGGGTAAATTCTCGGCTTGAATCATCTTTAAAAAACTCATTCGATAGTCTTAAAAAACACCCCTGCCACCTGCGGGGGTGAGGGGAAGATAGCAGAAATGGATAGCAGGTGACTCATGAGGGTCAGCCAAAGAGTTCTCTGCATAAGCGCCATCTGGTTGTCCTTGCCTTGTCAGGAGTCTGAAAAATACACTGTCACCTTCAGTGAGAGACAGCAGCAGTCAGAGGCCAGTTGAGGGAGAGGGTGGGGCAGTCAAGAGATCCATATGCAGTACCAGCTAGGATAAGCTGCTCTGTCCCTTTTTGTCACTTTCCCCCTCATATTCACTCTGGAGGATAAAGAGGCTTCTTTTTCCCCCCGAGCTGGATCAGAACTGTGCCAGGGGACGGAGATGCTTTATTAGGATGGCACAGTACAGTTCGGAATTATAATGGAGGAAATGTTTTAAAACTCGAAAACAAAAATCATTACATACCCGAGTGACAAGAAAGACAGATTGAGGGTCCATCCTAAATATCACCGGAAGATGGAGAGGAAAATCCCCACAGGTCATATCTGAAGGAAGTGATAGGAGAAAAGTGGTACTACTGTTTTATTATAGTATCATCAATTTTAGCACATTTGATAAACTGGTTATGTTTGCTTTACAAAATTTAAATGTCCCTAAGTAAAGGAGAATGAAAATTCTCCACTTCTTGTTTTTCCCTCCTGAAAATGTGTACACACACACACTCACGGTTCTGCAAGCTACTATGTTCATTTTATAGTATATTATGGGCATCTTACAACGTATCGTAGGCTCTTCACACTATAACATTTAAGGACCTACCTCGTTGCAGGGACATACTATCGTATGTGGATGGATGTACCATGATTTACTTAACCGATGCATTATCGATGAGAATTGGCTTTCTATTATTAGCTATAATAAATAATTAATTCAATCATTTATGCAGGAGAAATTTCTAGACATGGACTTGTGTTAAAAGACTAGATTTAAAAGTTTTGTGATCTGTACTGTCACCTTATCTTTCCTGAACTTTCCATCAGCGTAGAGTTACCCTAATAGTAAGCAAAGAGTGACTCCTTGCCCACACTACTGCCAAAACTAGCGCATATTGCGTGTCTACCAAGTCCTTAGTCATTCCTGGAGGGACACACTTCACTTTTGTTTCCAGGGATCATAGTCAGAAATCAGACAGTATCATAGGCTACAATGAGATGATTATTATTATTTGCAAAGAGCTCTTGAAATGCAAACCCTGAGTTTTAATGGGAGGAGCAAACAGAAGAATTGTCAAGCACCAGCTGTGATGAATATATTCACAGCTTTCCAGAACGTGATAGCTGGATCTGAAATTGTTTTCTACATTAATACAGTCTTGTTTCTAAGTGGTCATATGGATCTCTGCAGAAGCCAGTTCCACCATGACTGGTTCCTTTCAGTGACATCTGTGTGAGTGGGATGTTCACACATTATGTGAAAACTGCCTTAGAATTGTGCTTCGTTTGATGTTACGCCAATTTTCTGCTTTTCTTTTTCCCTTACATTGCCTCTCTAAAGACTCAAAATTTAATAATCACAGTAAGGTTGGCGCAGCAAAACCATGGCCCTTGATGCAGCTGAGCACTTACGAGTGTCTCAGTTCTGGATTTGCGCCCATCTGCTTTGCTTATAATGTTGAAAATTCAAGTAACGCTGTTCCTCTGAGGCTGTATTGTCCATAAATGGTTCGTTTCTTCCTTCCTCTTGAGTTAGAGTCGTGCCTAAGTTTCCAAAGAGGCTGGCCTTCATGGAGAAGCAACGTGAATCAGGTGGCTGCATGGTACTGAGAAGGACCTGGCTTGCTGCTATCAATAGCTCCCAGGGGGGCCTCATCTGTAGCTTTAAAAGAAGTGAATTGCTCAGCTTTTGGAGTTACCTTCAATCGTGGTGCCATGTGAAACAATAGAGATATATTTTTAATGAAATAGTACTCAGTTTGGAAGTAAAAGCCTCCTGAAAAAGAATCCTACTCTCTTCCCTTTGGGCCATGTATTTGGAAAAGCCACATTGCTGGAGCATCTTGGCTTGTCTGTAGGAAGACCGCCTAAATGAGTAGCTTGTTTTAATATAATAGCTCAGGATTGTTGTGACAGAAACAGTCTACAAAACACACCGTAGGGAGTCCTTACCCTTCTGTCACTTCAGGGTGCTGTAATTCAGATGGGAAAAACCAGAGGCTGCAAACCAGTGACCAGTGGGCTGATCAGGCCTATGGGTATTTCCTTCACCCAATACAAGGCTTTAAGAAATATTGATCAGTTACCAGCATGTAAAAATTTGGATTTCAGGTTTATTCCAGAAAACTGGGAGGTGTGGTATTGCTGGGCTGTCATTCCTGCAAGGTCACAGTTCACAGAGTAGAGTGTCAATGTTCCTTCAGGTAGGAACAGAGGCTTACTCTTTTAAATTATTTGCTTACCTCCTGTAGGCCACATATACGCACATATGTATGTATGTATATACATATTTTTGAGAGGCTAAGAAGCAAGAGGGAATTCTTCAAGACAGCTCAATTTGTTGTCTGAGGTTCTCAGAGAGTAAATGATTCTGTGCTCCTACAACACTCCGTGACTACCTACTTTTCACAATATATCCTTACTGTTCTTCCCCAAGTCTGCCTCCCCCTACAGACCTAGAGAGCAGGGACTCTATCCCAATTACCACTGTGATGGATGTAAGGCCTTAGAGAATTGCTTTTTTGGGTGGATAAATAAACGAGTGGTCCATTGGGCTATTTATCATGACATGAGTTTCCTCACCAAGGGGCATAGAAAGGTGATTTAGGATAGATTTTTCTCAACACTTGGTACTTCTGGGGCAGTTGGCATCAATGCCATTTGAAGTCCCCACCTGAGCTATATATTCGAGCAGTACTATGGCCATGGAGCAGCTTTATTTTCCTTGAGTATTGGGAATAACAATTCTTATTTGATCATCCTATTAAAATTAACACAAAAGCTCATTATTCCTGTCAAGTTTTTAGTCATTACCTGACAAAGGAAGAAGCCGAAGTCATCCAAAAATATAATTTCTGTTCCCCCTTTGGGAGAATAATATGTTCAGGTTTTCTTTCATTGTAATTTCCTTTGACTACGTGGTTCTGTTTTTAGTTAGCACATTATAAAACACTGTAAAATTTTCTTTCCCACATCCCCTTTGTCAGGAATGTAAATACAAAATGTTCAATGTTTTGGAACAGTTTTGATATATTTCCCCTTTAAATTAGGATTGTAACAGCTAGAAGATGCCATAGCTATTTAATCAAAGGGTAAATATTTTATGACTACAATCAAGGGGAAGCTATTGGACGAATGGAATCTGAGGGTGGTTATTCTAATTGGAATTAGTGCATAAGAAAAGCACAAGCAATTCCCTGTATAGAGAAGGCGAAGCTAATTTCATTCAATCACATTAAGGACAGGTCTATTGTGAATGAGCTTTTAATCATTTTGTGACAAATCAGAAGTTACCTTTTGGATTGTTGCTGCGTGGAGACTTTAATATTTCTGTCACTCTCATCTGTGTAGTTATCAATCACGTTGACATTGACGTATTTTAGAAGCAGTTAAATTTAAATAATGCGGAGTCATGTGTATTGAATTCTGGTTTGTATGCACTTATATTGTAAAATTAGAAATAAGTTAATTTTTTAAGTTAATTTCATTGGGGGAATCATCAGAGATGATAAAAAAACTTTTTTTTTATTAAAAAGGGGATAATATAAGGTCTGGCTCGGAGAATTTCTGAGTAGATTCTATCTTCTGGGAGTAGTACTCACTACAAAAATACAAAGTCTTGCTAAAACAAGTTGTGCCTAGAGAAGTTGCAATGAATGTTAATTACTCCATTTTTAATTACATATCTCTGAAAGCATATTTTCATAGAGTATACTTAATACTACAAAGACAACACATTTGGTATGCTTACTATTTTAAAAATGATTTTAACTAGATTTTATATTAGAATATCAGTAAAAAAAAAAAAACAAAGCATTTGCTCAGATTTTAACACAGATTTTACTGTTTATTGACTGGAAAAACCACATTTTTTCTCTGCAAGGGTAATCCTTAGGAAAGATTTGTCTCCTTTCTGGACATCTCAAACTTCTTCTTTGTTTTAGAATGAGACCTATAGCAACTTAAGTCTCAAATGTTGCTTTAATGTTTTTCTATTTGACAATTTAGCGAAGAAGCAGTGCAAAGGAAATTCATCTAGCTCTCCACTGGAAATGAATTCCCCATGATTCTGGTGGTGAGTTCCTATGGTATTAAAATGTTGTAAGTATATAGCAGTTACTGAACCCGTGGAGTAGCAATTTTCCCCACCTAAATATAATTTTGTTATTTCTATAAAGAAGATTTTAAAAATATCTAACAAAGAGAAATCCCACCAAGGTAATCTTCTTAGGCAAATCCTTGTTTGATGTGGAACAGTGGATGGGAAAATAGGAGCAGCAGGCCACTTGTGGCCTGCTGGGATATTCTATCAAGCACTGGACTTCTAAAAGAACCTTTGTCAAGGGCTTGTTCCTAGACTCTCAGGACAGCACTGTAGAGTTACATCATGGCTCTCAGGAGACCCTGGCTGTGGGGAAAAAAACATCTTAAGCTCACCTAAAACTGTAGGGTTGTGACCTCCTCTGGCCTATGTCTAGGAGGCAAAGCACAGGAGATGGCTGCCAGAAGGTCTTCCTAAGATTTTCTGCTGCTCTCATAGGGCTCAGGGAAGCCCTCATTTCCAAAACTGAAAGTCAAAAGGACTCTCATTTATCTCAAATTTTAGATGCATCGCTTGACTCTAGCAGTGGGAGGGGTGATACAGCTCAGTGCTCAATGGAAGTCTTCTAAAGGCGGATTGTGATGAAAAGTCCTTTTGCAGGCTCTGAGGCACTTGACACTTGCTCCAGGGCTCCCTTCGAGAAGCTGTCCTTCCTATAAGGCAGTTTCACCAAGTGTCCTTGCTCCTGAATTAGAGACTCCTACTTCTCTGGCATAGAAGAGATGTGCTGAATCCACAGGAATCTAAAGCACACCCACAACTCAATTTAGGTAAACCGCCCACCCAAGCAATATCAGTGTGTTCATTTTAAAATAAAAATGGAGATACCAAATGTATTACACATTCTTGGTCTCGCAGTGACAAATTGACGTAGTTACAGAAAATATGTATATTTAATTTAAATAAATTCCGTTGATCTTTCTCAGGCTTCAGGATCATATTTTAGCACATTGATTCAGACACTGTGACAAACAGTTGTATAAGCTTCTGAAGAAAAATTAATGATCTGTCTCCTGAATCTTCTTCCCTTATTCTTAAAAAAAAAAAAAAAAGTTGTCATTGTCACTACTCAATTTCTGTCACTTAATCACCTCACTCCCAGACCATCAAGATAGCTTTTCAGTTGTTTCTCTTGTGACTAGATTCTTCTCCATATGCAACTCCAGGCCATCATAATATTGTCAGATTAATTTTCTTAGAAATATGTTATGCTGGAAACCCTTCAGTAGTTCCTTATGTTTAGCATAAACACGCATGTACTTATTAAAAGATGAAATTTGATTATGCCTTTTTTTTTCTGCTTAACTTTCTGTGTTGGCTCTCCATTGCCCTTAAAATACAATATAGATGTCTTAAAAATGGTTCATCTAGCTCTTTATGACTTGTCCCTCACCACCACAATAATAACTTCGCTTATCTCCATTTTCTTCCTGAAGACTGGGCTGCCCTGGATTTTGTTTTAGTGTCATGACCTTCTCCACAATTAGCCAGGGTTTACTTAGTATCTTAAGGAAATGCCGAGAAGGCAGAGACAGTTCACAGTCAAAGGTCTTGATTGGAAAGAACGATCACTAATCTGACTGCTTCTCTCCATTGTGATTCCACCAATACCCTAGTTCAAATCACCATTATTTCTTGTCTTGACTGTGTACTTTCTATCTGGTTTACTCCTGTCCATTCCTGGCTTATTTCTGGTTTTCTTTAGGCCTAAGCATTTGTTATGTGTGATCCTGACAGAACCTTTGTACTTCCTGCCCACTCTGTCTCAGATGCTACTGCTTCTCCTCAATGCCTAGGTATATCGTTCTCATCATTTACCTCTGAAGTCTATTATGCCTGCCTCAAGAAAGCCTTCCTTAATCTCTCTGACTATATCCAATTCCCTTCTTAAATGCATTTTTATCCCTATGTGCTGCTTCTTCATGGCACTTTGTGCAGTTAACAGTTTTACATTTGTTTTTATACGTGTTTTGTGCGTATCTGTCCTCTCCATGATATAGTAGGCTCCATTAAGAGAAGCGCCCTGTTTGGTTTTGTTTTCCTTCTTGAAAAATTATTGTGTCTCTGGTGTCCGGCGTAGTACTTAGTCAAAAAATAGGTATACTCAATAATATTTTGAGAATGAACATTGAATGATAGATCAAGGTTTTGCCTTAAGCTTATTTCAAATTTTGATCCAGATCACCATCACCTTTCCCCCATAATGAACATCACAACTGGAGATTTTTATCCATTTTAATTTCTCTAGAATATTCACATCTTTCTGTTTTCTGAGACAATACTTCAGCTAAGCCAGATTCTCTCATGTCCTCTCTCTTAGCATTTTTAAAGGTAAGATAGGTTTCTTGTTTACTTGTTTTAAAAAATCAGATGCCAAGTGACCAAAGTTTTTTTTTTTGACCAAAGTTTTATATGAAGGAGCTTCCTAATATTATAGCATTCTTAAAAAGTTATAAGCCATACAAATATGGGCATTGTTAATCAACTAATTAGGAATCTGAAGGGAAAAAATAAACGTGAACAAAAGCAAAATCTATATGTAGACACCTGAGTATGCAAGTTATTCCATCATGAATAGGTTAATCGAGAGTGATGATTCACATGTGCTTCTGCTTACCTGGTAATTTATTTCATTCTACTTCCAATAGCGAGTCTCTGTGACCTTCAGTCTTATTTTAGGTCCCAAGTTCTACTTTAGCTCTGGGTCTTTCCGCAGGCAGTTCTCTCAGCCTGGTGTGTTCTACCTTGCTCTCCTTCTTTCTGTTACTACATGTTCCTCAGGTCTGGCTCCAAATAGCAACTCCCCAACCCCAAGGGTGTCCTTCTCTGCCAGTCCTGTCCATTCCCCCATCATCTTTGTTCAATACCTAGGTTTTCCTTCTGGTTTATCAGCTTTCCCCAGGTGGAGCCATGTCTTCTTTTCTTTTCTTTTCTTTTCTTCTTTTCTTTTTTTTTTCTTTTTTCTTTCTTTCTTCTTTCTTTCTTTTGTTTCTGTATCAAGTATGATTATGATGCCTGGTATTTAAGAACTGCTAATTAGTATTAAATGGATCAATGAATGTTCCTTAACTTCTGAATGAAACCTGTATCTCACACTGCCTATATGAGTATTATACTCCATTTCTTTGGTATTACTCTTACCATCTCTAGACTTTCTGTGACACTCTGTTTTTCTAAAAGAGCTATATATCTGTATATCTATCTAAGTATGTTTTTGTTGTTATTCTTGTTGTTGTTAGAGACTTCCTTTCAACCTCCATTCATCATGGTTATCCAACTCAAATGCCATCTGCTTGACTGTTCTGTGCCTTTGTATTTCCCTAGCCAGGAATGATCCTTCTCTCCGTGCTTTCAAAGCAATTAATTTCTCATACTTTTAAGGTAATGGCCCCTTGTGCTACAGGCATTAATGAAGGATTCATGTATCTTCACTGAGACTGGAAACTCTTTAAGAACACGGGCTATTTTTTTATTGCATCCTTCTATTTCTCATAACTCCCAACATAATACCTTGCACATAAGACTCATGTACTCATTTAATATTTGTTGCAAGGATTGGATAACAGTCATTATAGGTAACCAAAAGTTTTCTTGGTAATACTTTTCTCTGCATAATCTAGGTATTCAGACCCCTTTGTGTGGTAAAGATTCTTTTATTGTAGAGTCTTATTTAAGCAGTTAAAATTTTTTTGTGTGTTTCATCTGATATTAGGAATTCCCTTTAGATTTAGTGAATCTTTGACTCAATAAAAATAGCTCAAACTGTAGTCATGATTCTCCGAAATGGTAGACTAAGAATAGAAGCATTTTCTCTGGTTTACAGAGAAGCTACTGAATGTCAGAGTTGATCCTCAGCCAGCATGATTGGGTCCTATTCAAGAATTACTGGAATTAAACTGGGCAAAGTAAATTGAAGAGTCAGCATGGCTCTAAGTTTGTTTGGTTTCCAACTAGCATAGAGAAAAGCATATTTGAGAGTGTCCAGTGTGCTTAGGAGTTTAAAGGGCTGTGGAAAACTTTTTTGTCTATGAGAAGAAACAAGATGATAGTTCAGAACTGCAGTGCATCTGGCCTCCCCTTCTCCCCAGATACCATTTCTCTCTTTCAAGAAAAAAACATTCTAAGTTCAGGAAAATTAGGAAGAGATTTATGAGTAGCACACACTCAGGACTTCAGGGTTATGACCGACAAGTCACCAGGGGAATAAGTATGCCAAATA
Source organism: Nyctereutes procyonoides (assembly GCF_905146905.1). Classification (NCBI taxonomy): domain Eukaryota; kingdom Metazoa; phylum Chordata; class Mammalia; order Carnivora; family Canidae; genus Nyctereutes; species Nyctereutes procyonoides. Next base: position 35,643,396 of record NW_026575052.1, read on the forward strand.
TTCCTAATGATTATACCAACATAACCACAAGGATGCTTTGACATTTGCCTACAAGTCATTTGCACCTGCATTCAGGGGCCTCAGGCAAATACATCAGGAGATGTCAGGGATCAGATGACCCGTCTCTATAGCACTGAATATGGTACCAGGGATAAGTTATGGAATGTGAAATGATCTTCAGATAAAGGGATGTTTATATGGGTCTAATCCAGCCCTAGTCTCCATAAATTATAACTTGGTTAGAAAGTGGATGCCTATTTGTAGCTTGGCGCTGCCTGTGGAAAGGTGAAGAAGTAAAATTGACTACTCTGCAGGGGATCAATTTGGGAGACTGTTAACACTAAAGGATCAGACTTTCTTTTTGCCTTTATCACAGAAAGACCTAGGAACTCCATGTTGCAAACCTACTATTTTCCCTATTGAGGAGAAAGGCAGTGGTGACAACTGAAATCACAGTCATTGATGGCTTATTTTTAACTTCCAGAGGCATACCTCTATGGAATAATTTCTCTCAGACCCAGTAGCAAACTCCCAACCATATTTTTTCAAAGACTATACTCTGTCTACTTGTAGAATGGGAGCAGTAGGAGCATTTCCAGAGTTACTTGAGAATTTTTGATCAATAGAGAAGAAATTCTTGGGTTTAGAGAAAATGAATAGTGGAGACACATTCAGGGAGTTCTGAGACTGCTCATGATTTGTGTTAAACCAATTCCCAAGATTCTCAAAGGTCTGAACAGAAATATCATTGGCTGTACATGGCTGTACATGACAAAGAGTATAGACTTTACAGAAATAATTCAGGGAAGTTGCTAAACAAATACAAACAACAGAAACAACAAACCCTGAGGAATGATGGACTCTGATTCCTAGAGTTTCCACATTATATTATTTCAAATGTCCACCTTTCAGTTAAGATTATGAGACACTCACGGGGAAATGAGGCCCATAAACAACAACGCAATTAATAGAAACTTCTCCTAAGGAAGCCCAGATGTGGAACTTCTTGGATAAAACCTTAAAGTATCTGTTAAAAACATGCTCAGAGAACTAAAGAAGAAATCATGCCTAGTAAAAGTAAAGAAAAATAAGGAAAAGACATCTCATTAAATAGAAAATATCAAAATGATAGATTAGAAAAAAACTAAATAGACAAGCTGGAGTTGAAAATGACAATATTTGAAACAAAAAATTTCCTGTTGTCAAGGGGACTCAACAGAAGCTTTGAACTTGCTGAAGAAAGAGTTAGCAAACTTGAAGACCATCAGTTGAGATTATCCAATGGGAGAAATAGAATGAAGAAAAATGAAGAGGGTCTCAGAAACTTGTAGAATATCACAAAACATATCAACACACATATTAGGGCAATTCCAGAGGTCAGGAGAGCAAGAGGTAGAAAGAATATGTAAGGAACTCATGACACAAACTTGCCAAATTTAAGAATATCAGTCTGCACATCCAAGAAATCCAACAAAAGTCAAGAAGAGGAAACTCAAAGAAATGTACACCTATACACATTATAATCAAACTATTAAAAGATGAAGACAACAGAGAATTTTGGTAGCAGTGAAAGAAAAAGGACTCCTTGTCTCATTTAGAGCTCCTTGATCTCCAGTTATCTGCTGTCTTATAGCAAAGAACTCATGACCAACACACACCGTTTCCACATCCCAGCTGCCATAGGCCTGTGGCTCTGGGCCTTCAAACTTGGATTCTGTTTCTGGCTCAGATATGTTTATCATGCTTTGGAGCTGGGCTGTGTATTCAAGTTGTGACATTATGTCATCTGATTGAAGCAACTTGCTTTAAAAACTTCCAAACTATGAAATTTATACTAATGATAGATCTATGGTAATTATTATTATTTTTCATTCTACAAAAGGAATTATTATTCTGAAAACATCTCTTTAAGTAGTAGGGAACCTTTTGAGGCATTACATTATAATTTATTAATGTGAAGTTATTCAGCTTTTATTTTTTTAAAAGGACACATCTGTTGCATAAAAGCAACATATATTTGTAATTACCAAGAAGAGTTATAAGTAAACAGTGTTAAGAAATGGAAAGAGCTTGTCTAAGTTAAAACCTGCCTAGGAGGGTTGGGTATTTTTTTGTTGTTGTTGTTTTTAACATTTTATTTATTTATTTATTTATTTACTTACTTACTTACTTATTTATTTATTATTTGAGAGAGAGAGAGAAAGAGCATGAGCAGGGGTAGGGGCAGAGGGAGAGGGAGAAGAAAATTCTCCCATTGAGTAGGGAGCTCGATAGGGGGCTCAATCCTAGGACCCTGAGATCATGACCTGAGCCGAAGTACCAGGGCTATCTTCTTTTGAGTCAACTGTTTATTTCCTCATTTGCAACAAGAGTGGGCCATTTCTATCTCAAATAAAAAAGATTTAGTTTTAGATAAAATGTTGAGATTTGGCCCTAGACTCATATTCCCTGATTTTATTGCTGTTCAGTTGATTTTACATACTAGGAGGCTAAGTAAAGCATTTCCCTTCCCGTGTCTCTTGCTGGTGAAACTTGCTTTGTGTTTCGAGGTTCCACATTCTGTTCAATTATGTTTGTTTTCTACATGGGATTTCATGAAGTTAAATATATTTTTAGTAAGCAGGTTAATCTGTTCTTCTAGTAATTGTAATATGGGGAAAATTATTAAGTAGTATGTAAAGGAATGTGTATTTCTTTCTTTTCCTTTTCTTTCTTAATAGTAAATCCAGACATGTATCCAGAGAAGTATCTTCTTTGTAGGATTATTGTTTATGAGGTATTTTTAACTTTTAAGCCCAGCTGTCATCAGTTTAATACAAGTCTCTGTACTGATTAATTTATATACAATTCCCTGAAGCTACTCAAAACATAATAACTGCAAATATACATACTCTGTAACTCCCTTCCTTTTATTTCTTGTTATTTAGGTTTTTTTTTTTTTTATTAAATACAGTTAAACAAATGCTTTTACTTCAATTTGTCTGCTGAGGAAACCAAAAACTCATCCATCATATGCTTTAATTTCCAGAAAATTAAGATGGTGGATTTATTTTCCTTTCTCTCTCTCTCTTTTTTTTTTTTAATCATGAGTGGGACAGGGCCAGCCCTAAAATAGAGGTTTAGTTGAAAATAATCTGTTGGGCTACAAAATATGCTTATGTCTTCTCTGAGGGAAAGTTTTTGTAATTTCAGGATGGAAGGAAGCAGGACTAAGTGATGGTTGGAAAACATGGAGAGAGAGACAAGCTGGTTGGAAGAGTGAGCACTGGAGTAAGGAAAGAAGGGCCCCTTGCTGTGGCCAACAACTCACTGGCTTTGATCTGCTGTTTTTTTTTTTTTTAATTTTTTTTTATTGGAGTTCAATTTGCCAACATTTAGCATAACACCCATTGCTCATCCTGCCAAGTGCCCCACTCAGTGCCCATCACCCAGTCACCCCAACCCCTCGCCCACCTCCCTTTCCACTACCCCTTGTTCATTTCCCAGAGTTAAGTGTCTCTCATGTTTTGTCTCCCTCTCTGATATTTTCACTCATTTTCTCTCCTTTCCCTGATCTGCTTTGAAGGGCAGTGCTGGCTCACAGCCTGGCCCGGAAATGGCCGAGTTACCCCAATGTGAGACAGAGCTGCTTTCCAGGAATCTCCAGATGTTCTGATCTGGAAGATTTGCCCTGCCTCGGGTGCCTGGGTGGCTCAGTTGGTCAAACATCTGCCTTCAGCTCAGGTCATGATCTAGGGGTCCTAGGATCGAGCCCTACATTGGGTTCCCTGCTCCAGGGAGAGCCTGCTTCTCCCTCTGCCTCTCTCTCAATCCGTCTCTCATGAATAAATAAATAAAATCTTTTTAAAAAGTTCTTAAAAATGTGTTCTCCCTTGTTCTTTTTTTTTTTTTTTTTTAAAGATTGATTGATTGATTTAAGACACAGGCAGAGACATAGGCAGAGGGAGAAGCACACTCTGTGGGGGCCCAATGGGGACTGCCTCCCAGAACCCCCAGGATCATGCCCTGAGCCTAAGACAGACATTCAACCACTGAACTACCCAGGCGTCCCTGCCCTGCCTTGTTCTACAGCCAACTTGACCATAAGGATAATTCATTCCACTACTCCATTTAGAAACATTCTGGGATTTTGAGGCAAAAAATTACCAGGTAATCTGGACTTCTCAAAGATTTCCATATCATCACATTGAAAAGCTAGTGCTTATAATGAGCCATTTTACTCACAGAAAATCTTGATTAAGCTCAGTCTGTGTGCAGTAGCAGCACTAGTAACAATCAGTTTTTACTTATTATGTGCTTGAAACTGTACAAGGGACTTATTTCACGGGACCCTTTGCAGAATTATTATTATCTGCATTCAACTGGATGGAGAAATTGAAGTTTCAAAAGGAGTAGTAACTTTTTCAGGTCACATGGCTAGTAAGTAGGGGTGCCTGGGTTTGAATTAAGAACGCGCTCTACCTTCTGAGACCATTTCCTTTTCCCTGCTTCATTATGTTTCATATACTGTTATGAGTAGGGGCCATGGGTAGGAGGAGAAGGAGAATATGGCCCCTTTCTTTGGACAGCATATGATCTAGTTGGGGAGATAAATATGTTATCTGTAAAACAATCAGACATAAATTTAGTTAGTTGAATATCAAATTCTGTACCACAGGACCACATGTGTTTTTACTTCATGATGTGATCTTTGTTCTAGAGGCCCTGCATTTAAAGTAACCAAAAATAATTTCCAAAGAGAGGGGTATAACTCTTATTTTAATTCTTCTATAGGATATTTTTTTCTCAGGCTTCCATAAACTATTCTAAGTCACATTTATGCTATTCTGGCTTAATCCTAAACTCAACCCCCTTTTCTTTCTCTGACCCCATGGATTTAGATCATGTGCTGGATCAATCGGGTTAAACAGAATAATTGGCACATCAGTTCCCTGCACCTCTCCCATCCCAGACCCCTGAAGCAATGGAAAAATGAAGTGAGGGCATCTTGGTCCTTGTAATGACTTAGCACTGCTTGATTAATTAGACTTTTAACTCCTAAGATCCATTCTCCCTGTGGACAACCTCCTTAACTCCAACTATCTCTTGCTATATGAACCTGTTCTTTTCTTTTATCCGTCTGTCAATCTACCTTTTTTCTGATCAAGAAATCCTCTCTGGGTATTATATCTGTGTGTCCACACACAGAATCTCATCTTTATTTATAATTTCCATGTAATTCTTACTTATGCTCCAGGATCCATTATTTCCTTAAGCTTCTACCACTCCTGGTTGCCCTCCTCTGATTCCAAAAGATCCTAATAGACTATTTTCTTTGCTTTCATGATCATTGATTATGTTACAAATTTGGGTTAGAGAACCTTACCTAGGGCCTCACCACAGATTGCTCATTCATTTGTCAGTCCCTTCCTATCACATTTCTCAGAGTTGTTTTTCCAAAGGATCTTATTTTCTCATCTACAAGTCCATGCTTATCTTTAAGATAGAGCTCAAATAATATGAAGATTTTCCTCATTTTTTTGTTTCCTTATGGGCAGAGTTGTCTGTTTCATCTTCTTTGAAGGTGGCACTATTTGTTTAAGGCATGAACAGAAATTGAAGATATCATAGGATCCTATGATAATCTATATGGCTTTATAACATTATTAATTGCATTCAGATTGACACTGTGAAGATATTCTTTTTCTGCCAAAGCCCTGGTAATTAAGTGACTCAAGAGCCTTCTCTACAAATCTCATTTGCTTATAGTATATTCAGATGGCAAAATCCCCTGATATTAATATAGATTTCAATTACATTAAAATAAACCACACATACAAAATGTCTTGTTAGATAGTCCAACCTTACTGTAAGGCACTCTTGTGGTTCCCTTTGATTTAATATGATTATCACCTTCAATAATGAGATGATAGATCTTTAAGTGGTACGTTGGTTGGTTTTTATGGCTGTGTCATATGTATATTTAACAAAATAAATTTTTGTCATTGTATTGAATTACTATGTAAGAGGAGAAACATAAGATATGTGTGAAGTATAAAATTATGTAATGTATAGTATGTGCCTTTTAGGAGCTTTCTTACTGAAAGTGGACTCAGGAAAATGCTTTCATCTGAATAAGCATGTTTATGAAAGACTTACTGACATTTCAGGTGCAAACAAATAACTGAACCCTTGAAAAGCATTTCCATTATTTTTAATTTTTAAATTATGGATAAATGAGGTCATAGTACTTTCAATCAAAGAATGACAACGGCATACTTTCTATATTACTAATGGATTTCTACTTCTAATGGAGGTACTTTGACGAATTTTTTTTTAATTTTAATCTGCAGAAACTAAGTCTGCTTCACTGCTATACTTGTAATACTGTATCAGTCAGGATCCCATCAAGAGACAGAAACTACACAATAATTTGAACAGAGAAATTTTAATATAGATGATGATTAAAATTCTATCTATCTACCTATCATCTACCTACTTATAACTAAGAGAAAATAAAAGGATTCTACAGAATGCTGTGGGTTTGAGGAGTGGAAAGAGAGGAATTTTCTCCAAGGCTGGGGTACAGACTGTTGAGAAGATATGTCTGCAGCTCACTAGAGAGCGAAGTTCCCTGGCTTGCTGAGTTATCGGGACCAGAAATGATCCAAAGTCCATGGGCCTTGGCTGTGTTGCTGTGAAGCCATCTGGGGCTCCCATGGAGGTCACTTGGAAACTGGCTGTGGGGATGCTTCTGAACTCTTGGGGGTAAGCTGCATGTGTGCTCTGCTCCTCAGCTCAACAGTACAGGGGCAGTAAGAAGCAAAACTCACTAGGAGTAGGAAAGGAAACACTTTATTCCAGTGTCCTTCTACTGGAAGTTTAACATCATGCCAGCTGGCAAGGCGGAACCACTCAAGTATCAAAAGAAGATAATGAAGGGTAGAGTTGGAGCTGAGAGGCAATAGGTTGAAAACTGGCCGATTTATGCACAAAGCTGAACTTGAGTCCATAGAGGAAAAAAAATGTCAGTGATTTTTAAAGAGCTCTATTTTAAAATACAGAGAAGCAGAGTGAAAATATTCCCTACCTTTTAGACTGTGATTCACTTCAGTCTTTAATATAATTACCTGGATACATGAACCAGCTTTTAGTTTCCAGGGGGGATGGGGGATGAGAAGAACAGCAGATGACTATAGCACAGCAATGATAACAGGATTTCATGAACACAGAGTATTTTTCAAGAACAGTTTATGTCCAGCCGGCAATGTGGTCTGGTCTGCAAGTGGTTCATCTGTTTGGAATAATAGGAGGTACCATTAGATACGCTCCAGACAGTAGTGAATATCTAGTTGCCACTCAAACATTGTTGGACATTTATTCCGCTTGAGATCCTAAAACATGCCCACCATGCAGTAGATGCTTAATAAATATTGGTTGAATTAATGAGTGAGTGGGTGCTCGCTATATGCCAGGTATTGTGCCATGTGCTAGAAACATGTCAGTGCTCAAGATACAGTCTCTAGTTAAGGAGGGGTGCAGTCTATTCTGAAGGCAATAAAATTTAGGATGGTTAGAGTCTCTACTGAGTGGGAAGAGACAGTTGAAGTTCTGACGGGAGAAAAGAGTTTCGGAGTCTTAAAATAAGTTTGTGTGTATCTAATTGTTTGCAGAGATCAGTCTAATAAAAGGGATTGGTTTTTTTTTTTTTAACTTCCTCTCTTTTCTCATTCTCTTCTTCCTCATATCTCTTCTTTTGCCCAATTCTCCACCCCACATATTAAAGAAGAAATCCAATGGGTATTTCTAAAAAATAAAAAAACATATTAAAATACCAGTTTACACATTAAAGTTTAATTTAGCATGTAACAGTGAAGGGCATTACTGTTTAAAGTCACTCTATACTTTTGTTAATAATTTCCTTTTGTTTTCCCTCTTATGTGTACTTCGTCCTTCTATTGTCAATAATGCTGCCTTGACCTTGTTTGGATTTATTAAGTATTAAAAATGTTGTAACAAACTAGGGGTGGTGGAAGGGGAGGTGGGCGGGGGGTGGGGGTGATTGGGTGACGGGCACTGAGGTGGGCACTTGATGGGATGAGCACTGGGTGTTATTCTATATGTTGGCAAATTGAACACCAATAAAAAATAAATTTATAAAGAAAATGTTGTTACTGTGTAGTCTCACTAAGAGTCTCAGTCTTATAGACTAGGCCAAGCATTTCTCATGATTATTTGATTTTCTCTTAATTCCATGAACTATTTGGATGTGTATTCATTATGTGTATATTGATATAAAATTTTTTTTATTGTATATGTCCAAAGTTTCATATGTATGTCTATATGTTGATACATCAGTACACATTTACACACGCACACGTGTTGAAGACTATGGTATAGATGAATAAGCCATCAAAATATAACACATTTATTTCCTTCTTATCACAATCTCAAATAATTTTGTCTTAAATATACAGCTCCAATTTAGTCATTTCTAGAAATACAATCTTATGTTAAAAATGGCAAAAATAATTAGTTGGGTTATTTTTTCAAGTCCACTCTCACTTTTATCATCTTACTTTATCAGTTATTAAACTGCCGTCCAGCCCACTATTCCCATTTTTGCAAATGGGGAAATGCAAAGTGGCTTGTCACACACTTGGTGACAGTGATCTTTTTCTCTTCTGCCAAAGTTACTCTGCCATTGATTCTCCCAGACCAATGGCTAGGCCATTTCAAAATTGAATTTCAAAATGGAGTTAACTGATAAATATTTAATGCATTTTCAATGTACATATTTGTATTAATCTTTTATTTATATGTTTTGGAGATAAAATATTGGAATCCGTCTCATAGATGGGGTATAAAATGGGAGCCTATATGTTTTTATATGTACATGTTGGGCATATAATGGGGTATTTTTCCTCTTTTTAGTGAGGCCTTTTTGTAGGGAGTGTCTTTCAGAAGTCTGACTTAAATGGATCCAGTTCATGCCTGAATAACCCCATTACTATTTTCCCACACTCAACAGCACTGTCATGGGCATTCAGATGAATCCTCAAATAAGTGTGACAAGCCAAGTGAGCCATCAACCCAGAGCTCTGCTTGTGTCCCATTGGGCAGAGTTCAATAGCTGTTTATTATTAACTCTTATTGCTCATTTTAAAGGTGAAACTTTATAGGAACACACAAAATCCAAATAAATTTGATTTCAAAGATGCACAATAGTGTCTGGATAAATTACTCAGTGTTTATTGATGTGGCAAAAAGAGAAATAAAGAAAAAAAAATCAGCAAATACAGGCTTAGCTACTTGGAGTTGGAGGTAGGGAATAAAGCCATGCCCTGTAACATTTGCTTCATTGCTTTTATGTTTAAGCATTTTATGCAGTGTCTGCTTTTTGCTGGTTGCCAAAGTAAGTTTATAATTTTATGTCAGATGCTTGAATTATTCAATTAAAAAAATGTTAGCCTGAATAAGCCAGCCAAGACTGTAGAAAATAGCAAGCCATATAAAATAGATTATATTTTTACTGGAACATGAACAAAAGCATAAATGTAATTCTGGAGGCGTTTGCCTGGGGATTAGCCACAGCTGGAAGATTTCTGGTGAAACTCTTTATTTTCCTTTTGCACACCATAGCAAAGAGCATCGGCTCCTGTTTGTGATTAGTTTACAAGTTATGACAATGCCTTAGGGTTTATTTTTCTTCAGGTACAGAGCTTCCCTTGGCCATCCTCTCCGGTTCTCCTTGTTGAATAGCAAGTTAGTTTTCCCTATTGTAACAACTTCTAAATGAGAGGTTGTTATGAGCATCAATTACCTGGTAAGCCTTTTTTTTATATATACTTATTCAGTCTCCACTCAGACATTTTTGCTTCTGAAGTCTTCAGTAGCTCTTAAGAATCTTCATTTTAATGCAAAGCACTCCAGGTGATTCTAATGTAAGTGGCTGAGCATTAACTAAAATGATAATCATAAATCAGACCATACTAGAGGCCAGGGCCTTCCTCAGCAAGAACAAATTCAGATTGCTCAACCCTGCATGTCTACTTTTGGTCTCTTCCAAGAAAAAGTCAGACTGGAGTTGTCCCTTGGACATGACTGTTTTATCTGGATAACTTCCCTAGCCTGGGGTTCTATGTCAGGCCCTGTAATGAATAGTTGGTGAAATCCTGGAAGGGAGATATTCTTGGTGAAAAAAAAAAAAATCAGTCTCTGGCAAGCAGAAACAGGGAATCTTCTAACAATGGTCAGAGACATGGAAGAGACCCTAGGGGTGATAATCAATGGTTAATTTTGCCCACAGGAGGCAAATATGAAATAAAAACATAAACAAATAGCTAAATATCACAAGTAGTGGGTTCTGTCGGTTAGGGCAGAAGTATGTGATAGCCCTGAAAAGTTACTGAACACTTTCTCTAAGTTTTACTGATGGCCTTAAACATTACAGTTTTGGCTTAAATGTCCCCTGGGTTTGCTTTGACTCAGTTGAGCAACCCTGGAGTTAAGTCTTTGATATTTGTGTTGTTGGCATATTACACCTAAAGAAAAAATACAAATATATTTACACAAAAGGTGAAACACCAAAATGTGAAGCGGTGTCTTGTATCTTGATAGAATTTTATAAATTCCTAATTATGAATATGATATTTCCCCCCTAATCCTTAACTCATCCTTATAATTTGCTGATTATTAATATTACCCTTAGGCTTTTTGGTGCATGTTATGTGTGTCTGATGTCTAGTCTGAGTTTCCAAGAAGTTAGACATTGGAGTTTTCATTAGCCACGTGAAGACACTTTAATAAGTTGAAAGATCATTTGTTTTCAAATAGAGTTGTGAGTACATCTTTTAAAATTCACTTGATTGGGATGCCTGGGTGGCTTAGTGGTTAGGCATGTGCTTCAGCTCAGGGTGTGGTCCTGGAGTCCCGGGATCAAGTCCCACATTGGGCTCCCTGCATAGAGCCTGCCTCTCCCTCTGCCTGTGTTTCTGCCTCTCTCTCTCTCTCTCTCTCTCTGTCTTTCATGAATAAATAAATAAAATTTAAAAAAATTACTCGGTTGTTAATATGTACATTTAAAGTTTACTTTTAAAAACTGAGACCTTTTTATGATTTTTTTTCAAGATGCTGACTTTCAACTTAATACTAGTATATTACTGTTCATAATATATATAATCCATAGTTTAGCTAAATTACCATGTTATAAAAATATACAATAAAATATTGTAAGAAACTTAGAAATGACTGATAACTAATAATTCTCTTAAGAAAACAGACTACAATAACATTATAGGTGCATTGGCTAAATCCTATCAATTTTTTTAATTGTCTTTGATTTTTTTCTCCTGGTCTTCTGTTATCCTTTCTGCAGGTCACTTCTTCAACCCCTTCATTTTCCTGGTTTGTAGTTTGTTTAGGTCTTGATCCTGCATATGAATCCTTCTATAAGTTGTACCAAAAGTATCATGGGAGACATTTTTCTTTTTTTTTTTTGGCTTGAGGGCTTTTGGCATTTTCATAGATAATTTATAAAGATCATCTGATGCCAGGTGTGTCCTCCTCAGAATCAGACCCAGTGAGGGCCTCGACTCTTCCAGTTCAGTCCTTGGTGTTCTGCAATGAGATTTCCTCAATACTGACTTACAGCTTCAGAAGTAAATCTTCCCATTCAGTGCAGTGAAGTGTAGAACATGCTCTAAACCAGCCAGATGGGTATTTGATACTATGGGGCCTCTGAAGAAATCAATAAGAAGATTTTTCAGCCTTATGTAGGCTACTGTTACATCAAAATCATCACCAGCAAATATTAACATGGGTTTTGTTCCCTCCGGACATTTACTATTCTTAATATCTTCTAGAGAGACAAACTTCTCGACACCTAATTCAATCATATCCAGCACATGGTAATCATACATATGACCTATTACTAGATTATTTGGCCTCTTCTTATGAGAGCCAAACACAAATAAAGAATGATCTGACTTCTTTGAAAAGAATTCCAATGATGTCTGATCCTCAGATGGTCTTGTAATGTTTTTCTTTTTATACAGAGCATTGTTTTTTCCAGTGCATACACAACTTTAAGTACTTGTGTCACCATTGAATTCACATTTCCCCTGTACATCAGCATAGCATTTTTAATATTTTCACTGAGTTTTGGTTCTCTCTTCTCAAGGAATCTCTTGCCTCTTTTTATTTTGGGCTTTACAATTTCATCCAAAATGTCCATGGCTACCACAATGCAAACCGGGGCCTTTTTATGATCTTTGAATAGATAATTACTACAAGTAAAATTCAGATATCAATAGGCTGCACATAAAGTGGTTTTGTTTTCAGTTTTGCAACAGGCACTATATGGATTAGTATATGTAAAGAAACGTGCCTCAGGATCCCTGGGTGGTGCAGCGGTTTGGCGCCTGCCTTTGGCCTAGGGCGCGATCCTGGAGACCCGGGATCGAATCCCACGTCGGGCTCCCGGTGCATGGAGCCTGCTTCTCCCTCTGCCTGTGTCTCTGCCTCTCTCTCTCTCTCTGTGACTATCATAAGTAAATAAAAATTAAAAAAAAAAAAAAGAAACATGTGCCTCAACTTTGATCCTCATCTGATTTTTAAGCATTCCTTTATTGACAGCTCTTAAATATTGGGAAGAAAAACCAGTTATCTGACTTTTGTTGTACCTACTGGTTAGGTTTGTTTTTATAGTCAAAACATTCCAAAAATATGGAGTGACATATGGATTAAATGTTAAAATAAGTACATGCTTTTATTTGTATTTTTGTTTTCAACATTGCAAATGTGTTATGGGAAAGAGAAGTAACACAAAACTAGAAAAAAATAGAATAACTACTTCAGAAGTCAAGGGAAGAAGTCAGAGGACCTGTTAGGAGGCTAAATTCCAACTACTCTTTCTTTGGTAGCAATAAAATCATGAAGTTTCCATAGCACACAACACTGAACATTTCTGTCTCCTGTGTCTGTGGGTTGGCTGGGTACCTCTGATTGCTCATGTACTCCTGACTCTGGCAGTTGAGTTTGGCCAGGGGACCTGCAGCATTCAAGCTGGACTCAGCTGAGCTCACTGAGCTCCACATATTTGTCATCCTCCCTTTAGGACGAGAATATGAGGTAAGTATATTCTCTTGGTAATATCAAAGTCCAAGAGTCATCCTGATTGGACAATTATCATGTGAGTCCCCTCCGTCATTTTTTTAAAATTCGGGTAGCCAAAGCAAGACCTATAACCATCCCCAACATCAAGGGGTAGGGAAGTGAATTAATTCTTCCTTCCTTCCTTCCTTCCTTCCTTCCTTCCTTCCTTCCTTCCTTCCTCCCTCCCTCCCTCCCTCCCTCCCTCCCTCCCTCCCTCCCTCCCTCCCTTCCTTCCTTCCTTCCTTCCTTCCTTCCTTCCTTCCTTCCTTCCTTCCTTCCTTCCCCTACAAAGTCACATGGTGGAAAAAGGCATAGCCAAAGACTAAAGAATTGAAACTAATGATGCATTTTATCACAAAGTATCTTGCAGTTTTCCAGACTAGGGGTTTGGGGTTCAGACCAGACATGTTGGTATGGTAGTAATAAGTATAAGATTCTGGATGTATTCTGAAGGTAGAACCAATGGGATTTATTAAGCCAAAGAGAGATGTTAAGGATGATTTCAAGGTTTCTAGTATAAGTAACCTGGAAGAGTAGAGTTGTCATTAACTGAGATATCAAAGGTTGTAGATGGAAGGTTTTAGAGTAAGTGGGAGATAACAAATTCAGTTTAGAACATGTCATATTTCAGATGTTAAAAGACAATAAATTGGAGATAATGGGCAGGTTTTCTTTGTTTCTTTCCTTTCTTTATTAAAATTTCCATTCTAATTTTATTTTATTTTTTAAAGTAAGCTCTAGGCCCAAATGGGGCTTGAACTCATAACCTTGATATCATGAATCACATGCTCCACTGATTGAGCCAACAGGCACTCCAGTACTCCAGTAGGTAGGTCATTTTATATGTGACTTTGTAAAACAAAAATAAAATAAAATTAAAAAAAAAAAGAAAGAAAGAAAGAAAAGAAATCTGAACTACAGATATCAATTTGGAAATTGCTGCCATATTCATGGTGTTTAAAGCCCTGAGTTTGGATGAGATCACTAACTCATACAGTGTAGTTAGAAAAAGGGGGAGGCTCAAGGACATTTTAACCTTAAGAGATTGGGACACATGGGAGAAATCAGCCAAGGAGACTAAAAAGAAGTGACCCATGAGATAGCAAAAAATCAGACAAGTGTAGTATGCCATGTACATAAAGCATATCAAGGAAAAGAGATTGTCTTCTGACACAAATATGGCTTCTAGGTCCAGAAAGACCTAGAACACTTACCTTTGAGATTTCACAACATGACAATATTGAAGGTTAACTGGTGCCTATATGCAAGGCTGTTTTGAATGATTGAAGCCCACTAAGAAATTATATTATATTTACAGGGCTTCCTAAATGTGAATGCTGCATTCTTTAATAAACTCTGAAGAATTCTAAGCTCTTATCTTTTAAAATATTGACTTTCCCTTTTCCCTGAATTATCTTTATTTGTGGCTTCTGGATTGTCCTTTAGAGATTTCATGGACCGTGTCACTTTGTTCTCCACATGTCTTCATTACTCTGTCATATTTTTAAACTGTTTATCTTTTTGTTTCCCTTGTAGGTAACTTCTTTGGCTCATCTTCTAGTTTGTAACCTCCTCAATTTTAGCCAATGTGCTAATCCATTGAATTTTTAACTTCAGTGGGCATTTTTTTCCCCCTGAGATCTGCCTGTTTCTGTGTTCTTATTCTTCTGATACCTTTTCTTTATACTCATTTTAAATGTGGATTTTATGATACTCTATCACCTGATCTTAGGAGTCAACTTCTGTTATTCTTTACATTGACTCAGCTCATACTGACTTGTTTTCCTGTGTGATTGCTAATTTTAGATAGGGATCTCATGTTTGGTATGACCTAATCTTGATAATACTTTGCAGCCAAATCTGGGAAGTGTCATGTGTAACTTGGCCAGTCCCCCCAGGATCATAGAAGACCCTTCTCATGCCATGCCAAAATTCTCTCAGGCCTTACCATTTCTGTGTATGCAGGACCAACTTTTATCAGCCAACATATATATCTCTTTGTACAAGAATTTTCTGTGACCATCTACTCTTACCGTGAGCACAGCAATTCAGAAATGAGTAAGAATGAACACTCCCTACCTCAAAAAATTCCTCTCAGGAATTAGTATATAAGCACTATAGCTCTGTGCCTATTGGGTGGAATGGTTTTCAGATGTTCTAGATTAGCGCCCAGATTTCCCCAGTGGGAATAAGATCCACTTACTCAAGTGAGGGGAAACTCACTTGAGAATGCACTGAATTGGGTGGCTTTTCTGCTTTTCCTGCTTTTCTTCCTTTTACTTACTCCCTCCTTTATTCATTCAAATACTTATCTTAGAGTCTATTCCCCAGGCACTCAAACTGTAACAGTGGTACCATAAGCGGAGAAGTACGTCTTTTTTTCAAAGAAGCTAATTTTCAGAACTACTTTTTAACATTAAGTACCAGCTTTGGGTTCTCTGGCATGTGTGGATGGTGTGGAATTCAATCTTGACCTAAAACAGAGTAATACTCTGAGTCAGTCTCCAGGGAAGTCAGTTTCTCCTACCTAGTAACTGGACAGAGACCAAGAAAATATCCTGATATCAACTTATACCAGTGGCAAGATTTATTTCTGGTCTGTATTTATAACCCTTGGCTTGAACCAAGATGACCACTCATGCACCGCACCTTGTTCTGGGCCCAAGGTGCACTCCTGGCCTTATCACATATTTCCAGAACTGGGTATATGGATGCATCAGATATCTCTATTTCTCTTTTCATCATTTGGCTCTGCCTAGTATTGGTTCCCGTGAACATTATTTGTGTGTTGATCACCTCAGTCACACACACCCTGCAGTCTGCTAAGAGGATAACTTTGAACCATGAATCACATCTGCTGTGCCTGGTGTGGGAACTTCACGCTCTGACCAAAGTTGGCTTGCTGGCACAAAATGTGCCATCTCTCTCTGTTATATCTGTTTTAGACAGGTAACTGGAGTGAGTTGGTTTCTGTATCTTGAAAGATTTTCCATCTCTGTGTGTCATTTCTGTAACAAGAGCAGGGAAATGTATTTTCAAAGGCGAGCAAATCACCCATGGCTTATGTGGTAGTTATGATTAGAAGAATCAAAGTTCTCAAGCTTAATGTGCCTTGGGAAATATGCTAAAAACAGCAGTGTGCAAGTAGGGAAAGATCAGCCTGTGATCAGATAAAAGTGTCTACAATGAAGAATTTCTGTGTGATTAGAGCTGTAAACTTGGTTATCACTTTGGAAATTTTTTGTACACCTTCTTTCTGAATGCTAGAATTACGTATGTGTTTTGGCTTAGCTTGATCAATTCCCCTTGTGTTAAAGTCTAGTGCCTTCTGTTGTAGCGTAGCTTTAACCATTAGAAAGGTCTTCTTTTATTGATTCAAAGTCCCATTTCTTCTACTTCCTTACTGGTCCTTGTTCTATCTTTGAGAACTGCACTGTCCATAGAAATTTCTACAATGATTGAAATGTTCTGTGTACTATCTAGTATGGTAACTACTAACCAAACGAGGCTATTGAGCACTTGAAATAAGCTAGTGTGACTGGGACACTGAATTTTTGAAATTATTCAAAATTTAGACCTTTTTTTTTCTTTAAATCTTCTTTAAACCTTCTGGGTGATAGCTATTAAAATATGTAGAGTACTATCACATCTTTTTTAGTCTTTTATTTCTAAAGGACAGTTTGATCCAGTGCTTTCTGGTTGCCACTAACCTTCTCTAAATTGTGTTGTTTATTTAATTATCCGCTTAAGATCTGGTATCAGAATTGGTCACAATAACTCAGAACGGACTGAGGAGTCCATAATATACCAGAATCATCATCTTACTTGGAGTGCACACTGTAGTTTACTGGACTTTCATGTTACATTTATGTTTGACTGACATAAAGCACTTAGTATCTGACTGATAATGGATCACCTTCTGGCAAATCGTTGTATCTTAGAATTAAAAGGTATCTTTAGAACTTCCTAGTTCAGTGATTCTCACAGTTTATCCTAATTAATGGATTCGTTACTAAATGAAAGTTTTCCAGAAGATTAAACAGGTGATTCTGGATCTGCTTGGATTATAGCAGAAGTAGGCTGTCTGGCCTGTGCTTCTTGCTTAAATATAGCACCTCCTCTTCCATCATCTATGAAAAATCAGACCAAACCCAACCTACCATGCAAAACTCAGTGTCAGAGTGTTGGTGTGGATTCAAATCAATATGCCCATGGAATCAAATTACTACAATCAGTAAGAAAACCTTATAATTGTATTATTTAAGGAGTGTTGATGGGTGCCTGAAAAAAAAGACAAGCTCAAATTGAACAAACAACAGATGCTTAAACATACACTCATTGTACTCAAAGCATTTAAGATCATAGTTCTGCATTAAGTCAGTCTGGGCTCTCTAGAGAAAAAGAACCAACAAAATATATTTAATGTGAAGAATAGTTTAAGTGTTGATAGAGGTTATGGAGTCTAACATCTGTAGCCAGCATGCTGGAGATTGCGTATGGCATAGTTCCAGTCAGAATTTGAAGGCCTGAGAACCAGGAGAGCCAATGGTATAAGTTCCAATCCAAGTCCTATTCTGAAGGCAAGAGAAGAACTCCTGTCCCAGCTCAAAGATAGTCATAGAAAAAGAGTTCTTTCTTACCCAGACTTATTCTAGACAGATTGGATGAAGCCCATCCACACCAGGAAGGACAACCTGCTTTACTCAGTTTACCAATTCACATTTAATTTCATTCAGAAACACCTTCATAGACACACTCAGAATAATGTGTGACTGAATATCTTAGCACCCCATGGCTCAGTCAAATTGACACATAAAAGCAGCCATCACAAGTTTACCTGTTGCCAATGTGATACTCATCTACATCTTTTAAAATCATACTGAATTTCCAAAAAAGACAGTAACCTATTTATAATTTCACCTAATAAAATATGACTATCCTGTGTAACTGTAAATGCACCTACCCTTTGCTTAGAAAAGGAGACAAAGTCCTTGAGTGATGTTCTGTCTTATTGATAACCTGTAACTTAAATGCTATAATGTATATTTAACAATATTTAAAAACTCGATATAAACTTTATGCAGCTTATTGACCTTATATGTTTATAAAAAGATATATAAACAATTGGCTTTATTGTATTTAACTTATATTACATGAGAACATAAGAGAGGGAATAAAGATGTTTGCCTAATGTATCTATAGATTTCTATTTCTGCATGCACAAAAGATTCATAACAGAATAAAAAAGATATTCATGCAAATCATAGTCTTCATTTCTGTAACTGGTCAGGTAGTCATAACTGATATTGATAACTATCTTCTTCTACTACCCATTCTGTGTTTCCTTTGCCTTCAGCAAGCAACTCAGCTAGTTGTAGTTTCTTACCTGGTAAAGTGACCCAAATCTTCATTTCTGAAGGGTCAGGGCCATTAGTAGTCCTCTCTGGATTGGGTTGTGGTAATTTTCCATTAATGTTAAGCACACGGCATGGTAAGACTAGGAGATCCTGAAAGGGGTCTCCCGTATTTCAAAACTCCAACGTGGAGTAGCAGTCCAATTTCCCCTTGGTAGTCGGAATCAATAACTTAGTCATCACAGTAAACTCTTCTTTGCCAATTGATTTAGAGGCATGAGGAGTACAAAGGGGCTAGGTAGCAATTTTAAAGTCTGGTTCAATGGAATCGTTGTTGTGTCTCCTGATAGAAGCGTTCCTGCCTTTGGAACTAAGACCTCTAGGCCAGCAGAACATAAGGTTACCAGAAGAGGAAGCAAAACTTTTATTTTTTTTTAAAAGATTTATTTATTTGAAAGAGAGAGAGAGTGGGGAGCTGCAGAGGGGCAGGGAGAAAGAATCTGAAGCAGACTCCGTACTGAACATGGAGTCTGACATAGGGCTCGATCCCACCACCATGAGATTGTGACCTGAGCCAATACCAAGAATCAGATGGTTAACTGACTGTGCGACCCAGGCATCCACAACAATTTTACTAGTAAGTCACTGGAGATGATATTAAGTGGCACCACTCCAATGTCCACACCTTGATTCCTGAACCCATGACTCATGGCTATGGGAAAAATAATACCACATCCTGGGCCCAGATTCAGAGCATTCAAAGCCTTCTAGAGAACTGTGTCCTAGCCCTGTGAGGTATTGCCATCTAACTAGCATTCTAACTAAGTCTTCAAAAGGCCATCCCACCATTCTACTAAACGAGCTGCTTCAGGATGGGCAGAAACATGGTAAGACCAGTGAATTCCATGAGAATGGATCCAGTGCTGCACTTTTTTTTTTTTTTTTTTTGCTATAAAGTGAGTTTTTGGATCAGAAGCAGTGCTGTGTGCAATACTACAACAAGGAATTAGGCATTCTCTAAGCAGTGGATGATAGTTTTGTGGGGTTTTTTTTAAGATTTATTTATTTATTCACAAGAGAGACACAGAGAGAGAGATAGAGACATAGGCAGAGGGAGAAGCAGGCTCCGTGCAGGGAGCCCGATATGGGACTTGATCCCAGGACTCCAAGATCACACCCTGGGCCAAAGGCAGGCTCTAAACTGCTGAGCCACCCAGGGATCCCCAGTGGATGATAGTTTTGGCAGAAGCATTACATGCAGGGAAGACAACTCCATATTCAGAATGGCCTAGTCCAGTAAAAATGAAATGCTGCTTCTACCATGATGGAAGTGGTACAGTGTAAAAAACCTACCACCAGGTAGCTGAGTGGTCATTGAGTAAGTCAAAGATTCAGTGATGGTCTCTGCTGCTGGAAGATTTGGGGCACAGCAGTGATCATAGCCAGGTCAGCCTTGGTGAGTGGAAGTACATATGGTTGAGCCCATGCATGACTTCCATCCTTGCCACTATAGCCACTGTATTCATGAGACCATTGGGTGATGACAGTGGTGGCTTGGGAAAGAGGTTGACTGATGTTCACAGATGGCTCATCCTATCCAGGTGATTATTAAAACCCTCCTCTGCTGAGGTCACCCTTGGTGAGCATTCATGTGGGACACCAACATCTTCATGTTTTTGCCCTTTCAGAGACATCTGTCCATATACTTCTCCCCAAAATTTTCTTGCCAATGGTTTTCCACTAATGTTCCTTCTAAATCCCTGACTGTCCAGCCAAACCATTGGACATAGCCCACGGATTAGCATCCAGCCACACATCTGTCATTCCTTTTAAGCAAAGTGAGTGCTATGGTCTAAATGTTTGTGTTCCTCTCAAATTCATGTTGTCACCTATTCCCCCAAGGTGAAGGTATTAAGAGGTGGGCCCTTTGGGAGGTCATGGTTGTGTCTCCTGATAGAAGCATTCCTTTCTTGATACCCTAACAAAAGTGGCCTGAGAAAGCTTCCTTGTCCTTTTGCCACATAAAGATACAATAAGTCAGTAGTAAAGCTGAAGGCCTTCACCAGAACCTGACCATGCTAGGACCTTGTGCTTCTAGTCTCAAGAACGGTGAGAAGTAACTTTCTGCTGTTATAAACCACCCAGCCTCTGGTATTTTGTTCTAGCAGCTTGAACAAACTGAGTGAGAAATCAGGTACTCTGCTCAAATTTCTATTCACTGGGAAGATATCCCTTCAACACTGTCTTTCAGGGATGTTCTAGAAAGCAGCTGCAGTGTTGCAGCTGTTCAGTTTTAGATGTACCTGCATATAATGCAGAACCATCTATGAACTAGTTTCCCTGTCATATGACTGTAGGAAACTTCTCATGAGGCCATCCCTGAAAGAGAGAGAGAGGGCAGTGTAACCAGAATGGGGACCATGGGCACTGGGGCCATTTCTTCCTGTAACTTATTTGTGCCTTCAGGGCCTACTCAAGCTCAATCATATGCAAAACACTGCCATCTAATGAGAGTGCTGCTGTGCACATGTTATTTGGTAAGAAGATAACACCCAGTTTGTGATGGGCAGCTCAGATTGCATGGTAATATTCGGTGGCTCATGCTTAAGTATTCAGTCTCTATTAAGACTTGGTAGCAAGGTCAAGAGCTGTTTCTCAAAGAAGATATCTTCAAAGGATGCCAGGACTCGATGCCACAATCCCAAGGGCCTGTGCTGTATAACTGACCTGTAGGAACCTGTCAGAGGGCCCAACAGCATCCTTATCTGCCACTGACATCTTCAGTCATCATTGGATCTGTTCCATCATATGGCCCAAGTGCCAGAACAGCAGCTTGGACCTGGGGAAGAGCCTTTTCTTATTCTGGATTCACTCAAAACTAGCAGCTTTTCAGATCACTTGGTACGTGGGCTGGATAACACACCCAAATAAGGAATATATTGCCTCCCAATTCCAAAGACGACTTCTAGGCATTGTTCCATTTTTTTTTTTTCCAGTTAGCAGAGAAGCCAGATGCAGCAACTTATTCTCATCTTAGAAAGGATGTCTTGACATGCTTTACGTACTGGACACCTAGATATTTCATTGAAGTAGAAGATCCCTGAATTTTTGTCATATTTCTTTCCTGCTTTCTGACATGCAAATATCTTATCAATGAGTCTGGAATGGTTGCTGCTTCTTGCTCGCTGTTTTGGTTAGCATAATGTGATCCATGTAATGGACCAACATGGTATCTTGTGGAAAGGAAAGGAGAGCAAGAACCCTGTGAACTCAATTATACCATAGGGCTGTCCAGTTGATATACCCCTGAGACAGGACGGTGAGGGTGTATTCCTCTCCTTACCAGCTGAGAGCCAAGTGCTTCTGCTAGACCTTATGGACAGGTATGGAGAAAAAGGCATTTGCCAGATCAATAGCTGCATACCAAGTAATTGGGGATGTGTTCATTTGCTAAGGCAATGAAACCACATCTGACAGAGCAGCTGCTACAGGAGCTCCCACCTGGTAGCTTACACTAATGCACTGTCATTTCCCAAGATCAATCTGCCTTCTGCACAGGCCAAGTAGGTGAGTTTAATGGGGATGTGGCGGGAATCACCACCCCTGCATCTCTCAACTTCAGAGCAACACTAATCTCAGGAATCCCTCTAGGAAAGCTCCAGTATTGCTTTTGATTTACTATTTTGCTGGGTAGAGGTAGTTCTAGTGGCTTCTTCTTGGGCCCTGCTTCACACGTAAGAGTACAAATGTGAGAATTCTGTTAGCTGCTGAGGGTATTTTAGTTATGCTATCTGCATCTGGAGACATAACCACAGGATGTCTTATGATAACCTCAGTGGGTTTTCCTGTAACTTCAATGATCACCTGACTTCCCTAACCCCCTCCTCTGGCTGTGGACCACACTGAAGCTTTGATCTCCAGGAATTAGTGCCAGTTTAGAGCCAATGTCTGGTAGTCCTTGGAGGGTCTGATAATTTCCTTTTCTCCAATTTATAGGGATACTAGTAGACGATTTTTAGGGGAGAGGCTGGAAGTAAGATTAACAGTATACATTTTCAGCAGTAGATGGGAGCTCCTTCCTCAAGGAGACCTGGCATCCCATTCCTTCAAGGGATTCTGGATCTGTAAACAGGCTCAAGAGTGAGAGTTGCCAGAGAGGCCATGGTTCTGTATTTTTCTAATTCAGATTAGATTTCTGTCCAAGTGGCCTAGAACTTTTCTGCTTAATACCAATCCAGTAAGAATTTAGTCGGCTTCCTTCTATTTTACTTTCAGGAACACTGTGATCAACTAGTCAGTGCCATAGGTCTGCATGAGTCAGAGTATTCTGATTGCTGCCTTGGCTCTGCTGTCCTTTCTGGTACCCACTCCCATCTTGCCTTTGGCAGTTGTGTGTTGTCCCTTGGCCCCTGCCACCCCAGGATCTGATTACTCTCATTGCATTTAGGCTCTCCAAATTGCTGCCTGCACTCCCCATCATAAGTTATACCCTATAGAGAAGAGCTATTACAGAGCTCTTCATCCCTCAAAGATGCCAGGGTCCCCCTCACAAATGTATTTCTTAGAGTATTAGTGAAGCTTATGTCTTCTGGAAACTCCTAGTACAGGTCAGCAGGTCTTAGATGATAAATACACTCTCACATGCCAGTTTCCTTCATCCTTTGAATCTTCTACATTAAACTAAAGCAGGTCTTCTATTGACAGAAAAATCATCAAAATCTGGAAGCTCAGTGTGGCCATTCCGATTTACAGTATCCCATTCTTTCCCAGTCAATGGCCCCACTTTCTCAATAGGCACCCTGCAATGCTGGGAGTCTGCCTTGTGTCTTAATTTTGTCACAGGATGAGATTCTGCATTTGATTTTCAGCAGTTGCAAGCATGTGGTTACACAATGTAATGATCTCCATCAGAGTGCATATAGAAGAAGAGTTCAGGTCATGTATGTGGTCCTTGACCTGGCAAATGTTTTAAAGAATTTGTTTGTTTGTTTGTTTGTTTGTGGGCAGGATGGGCAGGGGAAGGAGGCAGAAGAAGAGAGACAGAGGAAGCAGACTCTTCACTGAGTGGAGCCCAATGTAAGGCTCAATGCAGGGCTTGATGCAAGGCTGGATTCCAGGACCCTGAGATCATGACCTGAGCTGAAGTCACATGCTTAATCAACTGAGCGACCCAGGCGCCCTAAGTGGGCGATTTGAATCCTTAACTCATCCTTTTATTCAGTGATATTAAAAAGCAACCAACTAATTTCATTAATAGTTATATTTCCAAAAACTTTAGAAAGTATCATATGCATAGTCACCTAACTTCTTGTTTCTACGTGTAGTGATGAGGACCACCAAATGGAGATATGTTCTATATCTCCATTTCCAGGTCATGCCATGTACTATCAGTGCTCTCTTTACTGCTGGAAATAGAGTCATTAGCATCTTTAAATCTAATCAAATTAGAGAGATAATTCCAGGGACCCTGGAACCAATTTGGAATACCCATCCTTATAATTCTGTTCCTTTAGAACCACTTTCAGTATCAAAATATGTATCCATCTGGGTTCTCTAGAGAAATAGAACCAGTAGCAATTTCAAGTAAAAAAATAGTATATAATTTCTTATAGTTAATCTGCCTTCTTGGTGTATAGGAATTGACTCATGTGATTATGGATGCTGAGAAGTTCAAGATATTTTTTAAGGTTTTATTTATTTATTCATGAGTGACACACACACAGAGAGAGAGGGAGAGAGAGAAAGAGGCAGAGACACAGGCAGAGGGAGAAGCAGGCTCCCTGTGAGAAGGCTGAGGTAGGACTCCATCCCCTGAGCCAAAGGCAGATGCCCAACCACTGAGCCACCCAGGTGCCCCCTGAGAAGTCCAAGATCTGTAGTCAGCAAGTTGGAGTCTCAAGAGAGCTGAGGATACATTTCCAGTCTGAGTCTGAAGGCCTGAAAACCAAGTCTGAGTCTAAGTCTGAAGGCAGAGGAAAACTGATGTCCCAGATTCAGGAGGGCAAGGAAGAGAATTCCTTTTTACTCAGCCTTTTATACTATTCAGGCCTCCAGAGGAGTGGATGGAGCCACCCACCTTGGGGAGAGCCATCTGCTTTACTTAATCTACCAAGTCAAAGGTTAATCTCACCCAGAAACATCTTCACCAACACACCCAGAAGTAATGTTTACCTTAATATCTGAGCACCCTGTGACCTAGTCAAGTTGAACATAAAACGAATTATCATGTTTCCTAATAATTTTATTGGAAATTTATGAGAGTATTTGTAATTATTTAAAGATTTTGGATATACGTTAATTTTCAGCCCATGTGGCGATGCTTGAAAATTTGGGCATCCACCTATTGAACAAATTCTAAAGCCTTTTTCTTTGTCTTCCAATACATGGCTGAGAACGTTGTGAGCTTCCAAGCTCACAAAATCTCTCTCCATGGAGCTTCTCAAACCTTGGTTTGCATAGGCATTGTCTGGGAATATGAGTAAAAATACAGAATCCTAAGGACGCCTGGGTGGCTCAGTCAGTTAAGCATCTGCCTTCGGCTCAGGTTGTGATCCCTGGGGCCTAGGATTGAGCCCCACCCACATTAGCCTCCTTGTTCAGCGGGGAGTCTGCTTCTCTTTCTCTTTCCCTCTAGCCCTCTCCACTACTTGTTTCCTCTCTCTCTCAAACCAATAAATAAAATCTTAAAAAATATATAGAGAGGCCTAAGATTCAGCCCTAGAGACTCTGATTTGGAAGAACTGGGGGGAGGTCCCAAAATTCTGTATCATTAATAAGTTCTCCAAATAATCCTGATACCAGCCATCCATATTCACATTTCGAGGAACACTGACCTATATTATGGCCATCAACAGATAATGGGAAATGTATGACTTTACAGGCAGCCTGTGACTTAAGAGTAACATTGCATTTTCTTTTCTTTTATCTTGTGAGACTTATTTTAAAAAGAATTTTCCTCCCAAATATTTCAAACTCATGTTCTTTTGAAGTTTTACACAATGTGCGTGTCATGTGGCTGGTATTCCTGAGGCCTAAGATGAAGAGCACTTAATAAGTATTCCATTCCTATGGCTCTGCTCTTGGAAACACAATTTCTCATTTTGCATCTGACCTTCTACATATGATTATGCAGCCCTTCAACCTCACTTGATACAATTTGTCATTAGCCTGAGAGAGGCCGTCGGCCCTCTCCTGTGTCCTGATGTGTGATTGCTGCAGCTCCCACAGTTTTTTTCCTCCCGCTAGCTTTTCTTCTTCCTCATTGCTAGACTTACCCACATATTTCATTGAGACAGAACAGAGAAAAATAACTGTTGGGATAATGATCCCGAAAATTAATAATCTCCTTTAATAGGCTTGCTTTCTTGTCGATGCCCTTTAATGAGTATATCTAAGCTGTGGGAAGGGGAGCGAGTATATCAGGGCCATAGAGGGCTTTCTCATTATTCAAATTCTGGGTGGAAGATGAAAATTTAATGTCATCTCCAATAACTGTTGTAAATGTGCCATCACCCATGTCTTTTACCAGTAAAGTATCTGTAATACATTTATTAAGCTTTTGTCTTTGTTCTGTCTACATAGAACACCGTGAACAAAGCACACTGGTTTATAGATCTCTACTGTGTAGAGACCATCGTACACTGAGGCTAGCTACTGTCATATAGGTGAGAAAGACAGATAGCTTGGAGATAGCAAGAGGTCTAGAGTAGTTTGAGATTTGGGCTAGTTAGGTCATAAGGACCATTTGTTAGACCTGTGCTGACCAGCCCCATAGCCACCAGCCACATGTGGCTATTTAAATTTAAATGTATGTAAGTTAAATAAGATATTTTTTTAAGATTTTATTAAAATTTGAAAGACACAGAGAGAGAGGCAGAGACATAGGCAGAGGGAGAAGCAGGTTCCATGCGGAAGACTGATGTAGTACTTGAACCCCAGGATCACGCCCTGAGCCAAAGGTAGATGCTCAACCACTGAGCCACCAGGTACCCCAAGCTAAATAATATTTATAAGTCAATCTCTCTAACCACATTTGAAGAACTCAAAAGCCACATGGGGCTAGTTGCTGCCATATCAGATGGAGCAATATAGAACATTTCCATCAGAAACTTCTATTTAACAGGGATACGTTAGATTTCCCCAGTCTAGCTGAACCTACCTGAGCAGAGAAAAAAAGGCAAGTATCGTCTATGTAAAATGCCAGCATTATAGTTTCCTTCAGTTAATCCTTGGGTTAAAGTGGTTTTCAGAAAAATTGTATTCTAGAAATTTCTATTGAGGACTGTGTGGTGAGCGGCCCTAGGCCTGTGCCAAATATGATACATTTTTGAAGTGTGAATATGTTTTACCAATGGGCTTGTTCTTCCCATACGGGTCCCTGGACTTACAGATAGTGTCTAAATACTCTGTGATGATGTTATGCCTTGCAAATTTGCCTTATTCTTTGTTTTTAATTGAAGTCAAGAATAGTTAAACTATATAAATTACTATTTCTTGCTTAAGAAAACCTGAAAAACAAACACATATGGAAATGAGTTTCCATATTGCAAAATAATTGTTTGCTTTATGTTAAAGAAATTTCTTTTTTATTTTTCTTGTATTAAAAAAATAAATTCCTGAAATAGCAATATTTGTTAATGAAATTAAAATCCAGCCTGGCACATTTTTTGTTTGGACTCTTAAATCCCTGTCTGAGAATAGTAATTTGATCACAGTATTATTTCCAGAGCATATGGATCTGCCCTTCAGTGACAGCTCCAAATAACTGCTTTCCAGGTCCTCGCCAGAGATTTCAACTTTCAGCTTCTATAATTGCATTTTTTTAAAGATTGTATTTATTTATTCATGAGAGGCACAGAGAGAGAGAGAGAGAGAGAGAGAGAGAGAGAGAGGCAGAGATACAGGCAGAGGTAGAAGGAGGCTCCATGCAGGGAGCCCGATGTGGGACTTGATCCCAGGACCCCAGGATCATGACCTGAACCAAAGGGAGATGCTCAACCACTGAGCCACCCAGGTGTCCCAATATAATTGCATCGTTTATAAACATGTCTGAGTATAAAACAGTAATGAAGACTTTTACCAAAAATGCATACTTGGGCTCATTACTACACCTTCATAAAAACAAAAAGCTATCATTAAAAAACGTAAATATCATTTCCTGTCACTATTTCAGTTATTCCCATAGTGACTTTTAATGTTTTCAACCCAATTCAACTATCTAAATCAGTTGTCTGGTAGGAAGTATAAGATGCTACATTGTTTTAGCAAAATTAAGGGCAAAACGACCTAGAACATTCTCTAGCTGTATCACAGCTATTTTTTTGAAAAGTGAACAATAGCCAAGACATGAAAATAGCCTGTGTCCACACACATCAAGGAATATTATTCAGCCACAAAAAAAAGAAATCCTGCCATTTGTGACAACACGGATGAACCTGAGGGCATTATGCTAAATAAAATGAGACTGAGAAAAATACTGCGTGATCTCACTCATAAAGTGAGATCTTAACATTTTTAGTGACATCTAAAAAAAATTTGAACTGGTTAAAACAGAAGATTGGTGGTTACTAATGGTGGAGGATAGGAGAATCATGGAGATGTTGGTCAAGGGTATAAACTTTCAGTGGTAAGATAAATAAGTTCTGGTGATCTAAAATACAACTTAGTGAGTATAGTTAAAAATACTATATTTTATACTTGAAATTTTCTAAGAGAATAGAACTTGAATGTTCTTACCACAGACACAAACAGAAGCAGTGGTGACTCTAGATGATGTAGATGTTAACTGACCTTACTGTGGTCATAATTTCCCAATATATGCATATAACAAATCTTCACAAAGTACACTTTAAACTTGTACAGTGTTGTCATTTGTCAATAAAGCTGTGGGAAAAAACTCAGAAAAGTGAGATCATTAGGTTATTAAGTAAAAAGTCATTTAAATTTGTGTTTCACAAAGTACCATTTGCATCTTATGTGTATTTTGCATATTATTCATTATTTAGTTACATTATGGTACATATTTGTTGCCAGGAGAAGCAAAGAGTGCTCCGTAACCAAGATATTTGAATATTGTATACAAACTTATCTGCTAATGAGTTAAGTGATAATTAAATAATTGGTATTTAATTCTTTCCTATTATGTAGACATCTTTGGGGGAAATATTACATAGTGTTTAAGAGTGATTAAGTGACATTTGGAGAAATTGAGTGGGGGTTACATATGCATTCATAACACATTCATATGTTTTTCCTTTTTAGTAAAATGAAATCCAGCCTTCTTCTGTCTATATTCCCCACATTTTTGAAGAACGGACTTGATTAGATTATGAGGTTTAGGCGTATATATATTTTGGCAGTATAATAAGTGAAGATGATTTCTGGTTTTAATATGTATTTTTCCTATTACTCATGAGATGATATTCTTTATATATGTTGATTTTTATTGACATTTTCCTCATGTCTGCTGGTTTTTGTGTTTTCTTATTTTTATACTGGGGCAAGCATCTTAAAAATTCATCATGGAAGAAAAATCAATTGCATTCTGAGACTTTTTATGACATAGTCATCGCTGTGAAACCATCGCCACAGTCAAGATAATGAATATATCCATAACCCCCAAAGTTTCCTGTGCTTTTTGTAATGCCTCCCTTTTGAGGAGTCACTCTTTCTCAGTGTCTTTAGTAGGCAGCCAGATCCTCAAAGCTTTCACCCATTGTGTAGTTACTGCATATTCCCAGAGTTTTCCCACATGACATGTTTGCAGAGCCCCTTTGGTGAAAGATACAGACATTTCTGCTCATTCTAGTAAAGAAACCAAAGCCATAGTAGGTAGAGCCATAGGGAGATACGGATATCACCTCTCCATAAATGTCAGTGCAAAGTGGGAAACACAGCAGAGAGCATGATGCATTCATCTTACAGGAGGGTCAGCCACAAAAGAAGAGCAGCCCTCCTGGCTCTCTCACACTTTTTCAGCTCATCCACCTGTGTCCATTTTCACTTTCTTGAATCTTAATGTTCCTTTCTGTGACAGGCTTCATGCCTCCCTCTACCTCTGCACCCAGTGCTCATCTGTCCTTTATTCTCTGTGTTAGTTCCTACTTAACTTTATGTTTGAGCTCATGTCATTTCCTCAGGCAAGTCTTTCTAGATCTCTTGTTTTACTCCTTACATTCTGTTACTGTTACTAAAAGCTCTTATTGCATCATGATTTTTAAGTACTATAGTGTTTGATTCATGCCTCTCTCCTCTATTAGAATGTAAACCCCTAGAATCAGAAAATGTGTTTGTTCTTGCACACCATTACACACTCAGCAACAGGATAGTATAGGCCTGGATGACATTACAATTTGCTTTGCTCTGTCAGCAAACTTGGCATGACTCTGTTGGTTGTATCCGTATATGCTACCGAGCTCATTTGAAAGCCGCTATACAGGTTTGTCGATGTATTAATCTCACTTGTTCTTGGGGCTTATTGTTCTTAGTGGCATTGTATTCATTTAACCTAACATTGAAATAACATAAAATTTTATGAGTTTCTAATGACTGGTTTTAGGGGTTTCTCCCAGATTTGCTGTAGACATAATCTAGTATCAGTGGGGGTGGTTTATTTGTGAGCCCTTTTAAAGGAAAAACAGAAATTAGCCCAGGACTTGGCACCTGTGATGATTTCTAGTCTGTGTATCCCAAAGATCTACCACAAGTATCTCTAGATGGAGCTATTTAACCTTTTCTCTTGTAAACTAAAGCTATAAGAAATGAAATCAAAGGAATAGTGTTTGTTTCTAGGATTCTAGACCACAATTTTTGAAGATTGCTTAATGCTAGAGATTCCTGATCACGTGCCCTGACTTCTTTCTTCTCTTTCTCTTTCTCTTTCTCTTTTTCCTTACTACCAAAGCTAGCTATGCCAGTAAATGCCATGTAGGAACAAAATAATTCTTTTTTTGGTCCAATATGCATAAAAACTAGAAAATAAATGATAAATTTTGGTTAAAATAAATTATGGTTGATTTTCTATTTTTTTTATTTTTAAGAGATTATTTATTTGAGAGAGGGAGAGTGAGCAAGCACGGGGTGGGGGGGGAAGGGCAGAGGGAGACAAAGAATCTCAAGCAGACTCTGTACTATGCTCGGAGCCCAATGAGATCATGACCTGAGCTAAATCCAAGAGTCAGATGCTCAACCAACCAAGCCACCCAAGTGCCTCTACTTAATTTTTTTTTTTTAATGATGAGCAACATGGGTTTTAGTGGTAGAATTATACTTAATTTTAAATAATAATGTATATTATATATAGAGAGAATATAGAAAGAGCTATTGTGTGTCTCTCTATATATTTTTTTCTTTTTCTAAGATTTTATTTATTTATTCATGAAAGACTTAGGAGAGAGGCAGAGACTTAAGCAGGCTCCATGCAGGGAGCCTGATGTGGGACTCGATGCTGGGACTCCAGGATCATGTCCTGAGCTGAACGCAGTTCCCCAACTGCTGAGCCACCCAGACGTCCCTATACATATATATTCTAAGGACCTTTTAAATACTGTCTTTTAATGTTCAAAACAAGTCTGTGTTTCATATAATTACATATGAGTTATTATAAGCTAAATAAAAAACATTGTCTTAAGCTCTTAGACATGCCATTTTGTGTCTCAGGTGATGTACTGAATCCTCACTATAGGTTCAATTCTGTATTTTTTCCTCCATAACTAATTCATATCCCTTTCCTTTTGTGAAGACTTTCAATGATTTTTGAACTTATCTTTTTGGACAAGGAGCTCTCCTTGAGGGTAGACATTGTGTTTTGGTCATGGTTACATCCCTAGCATCTAGAACTCTCCTATCCAATATGTTAGTCATTAGCTACTTGTGGCTAATTAAATTTAAATTAATTAAAATATGAAATTAAAATTTCAGTTTCTCAGCTCTATTAGACATATTTCAAGTGCTCAATAGTTACCATATGTGGCTGGTAGTTACTCTAGCAGATGAACATTATGTGAACATGTCCATCATCACAGAGAGTTCTATTGACAGCACTTCTAGTACAATGATTTGTCCATGAATTCATTAATTGAACTAATCAATATTTCATGAGTGCCTTTTCTGATAAAGGAATTGTCTAGACATAGGAGATAGAGCGAAAAACAACAACAACAACAACAAAATGACATGGTATCTCTCTGAATGAATCCTAGCTTTTTGTGGTGAAAATAGAAATTAAGCAAGCCAGGGTTAACCAGTACATATTTAACTCTTGACTTTTTGGAATTCAGTGTAGAAAGGCCCATTATGGAATGATCTGAGAATGGCTTATGGCCATTCAGAGCACATTGTAGTGGAAATATTTCATCTGCCCTTTGGTGCTGTGGCTCAGGGCAGGGAGTTTTCTAGACAATATTCGCATCAGAAGTACAGAAATCTGTTGCCTTTTTCCTGGAACTGTTCAAGGGATGAGCTTAGCAGATTTTATAACTTTTTTAAAAATTTGCAAATTTTTCTAGCTCAGATGTGTAGGAATCAAATCCACATTTCCCACTAGAAGTGGGAGGAGAGAGCATTTAACACAGCAGGAGGACCATTAGTGAGCTGAAGTAAGACAACATGAGCAAAATTTTTGCTGGTTACCTGTACCCACAGTCTTGGGGGCTTTTTGCTTCATTTGCTTTCATCATTTTCATCCTTTCCTTTTAGAAAATCAGTTTCACATGCGTTGCAACATCAAAGGCAGACAAGGAATAATAAAGAAGCCTCATGAAGAATTCTCCATCATTATGTGATGATGATATGCTAATGTTCTGAGAATCAGCCCCAGTACTATTTGTAAATACAGAGGACTCACTTCTGTATAAATAGATTATGCAGCTGTAAATTTTCTGATGATTGGTGGGATCATTATTTTAAGTCATCCCACGTGGCCAGATTGTATTCCTTGAGCAAGTGTGGGGAGGTGTTTATATGTGGTGGCTGTCTCTGAAAACCTGCACAATGGATGGGCTTCCTCTCCACACTGAGGAGTGAGGCTGTCATTGCTGACAAGGAAGGGTGGAGATAAAAAAGTGACTGATCATCCTTGTCAGCAGTGGGGATCCATGCAGCTCTGCAAATTGAGAAAAGAGAAAGTCTCACCTGAAACACGTGATGCATTTTATTTTAGAAATTTCTGGATTCTCAGACAAAAGCATAATAATCCTGTCATTGAGGATGATATGGTTGATGGTAAATTTCTGTGCCTCCAATACCTAGGGCAGTCCAGGATTTGACTTTGTGGTTTTACACAACTACATGTAGAATCTATTGAAAGAAAATTACACATAATTTTAAAGGAGACTAGAATTTTTCTGTTTCCAGGCAAGATTTTATTGATTTAAGTAATTGAAAATGACATCTGCCCGAAAATAATTTTTAAATGAATTAATTCCACATTTGGTGACCTGGAGTGAGCTGGATTTTATCCTATAAATTCATGCACAGTTATAGTCATTTCCATTTTTTATCTATCTATCTATCTATCTATCTATCTATCTATCTATTTATTTATTTATTTATTTTTTATTTATGATAGTCACAGAGAGAGAGAGAGAGATAGAGAGGCAGAGACACAGGCAGAGGGAGAAGCAGGCTCCATGCACCAGGAGCCCGACGTGGGACTCGATCTTGGGTCTCCAGGATCGCGCCCCGGGCCAAAGGCAGGCGCCAAACCGCTGCGCCACCCAGGGATCCCCCAATTTTTATTTATTTAAAATTTTATATTCCTTGTAGGATACTTGTTTAAAGGCCACAAAAGAAACACTAATGGCAAAATACATGTTAATAGCATGAAATGATAATTCTTTTCATCAGATCTGTAAATCCATCTGATTTAAATTTCTATGTAGCATGTGATATCTTTGTATCAAAAAACAATGTTAAAAAGAAAGCTATATTTATATTGACTTTACTCTTTCATAGCAAATAGCACTTTTTATATCTTCAATGGGTTATTTGATAAGAGGGTCTAGCAAATAGCAGTCTGAAACTTTTTCATGCTATCTTTCAGAAACTAAGCCTGGTAATTACAAGAAGTAATTCAGAAAACAAGAATTCAAAGTATTAAATAATAAAAGCATATTTCTGTCTTCTTTTGATGCTAAAACTATAGTGAATGTTCATTCTGTATTTAAATATCATTTGGCCCATATAAACAAAATGAAAAAATATGACATTTTAAGATTTATTTAAATCCTAAATAATTTAGGGGTACCTAAGTGGCTCAGTTGATTAAGCATTGACCCTTAATTTCAGCTCAGGTCATGATCTCAGGGTTGTGAGATCAAGCTCTGCATTGGGCTCTGTGCTGATTGTGGAGTCTGCTTAGGATTCTTTCTCTCCCTGTCCCTCTACCCCTACCCCACTCCCCCCTGGCTTGCATGCTTTGTCTCTCAAAAATAAATTTAAAAAATAAGCTAAAAATCATAAATAACTTAAATAAATTATCCCCTTAAAAATATCCCCCCTTAGGCAGTAGAAATAAGAATGCATATGTCATGAATATTACTAAAATCACATTAGATGAATTATTAGTATAAGCTGTAATGATTTATTGATCTAAAATACTTTAGATCTTTATTATAACTCACACAAAGTAATGATATGATTTTAGAAATTCTTTTGTTTTTAAAGATTTTATTACTTTATTTATGAGAGACACACAGAGAGAATCAGAGATATAGGCAGAGGGAGAAGCAGGCTCCCTGTGAGGATCCCTGGACCAGGATCATGCCCTGAGCCAAAGGCAGATGCTCAACCACTGAGCCACCCAGGCATCCCTAGAAATACCTAATAGGGTGGGGTTTCTATATCATAATTACTCTGAAGTGAATTTGTATGTAAGGCAAAGTTGAGGGACAATTTAATAAGACATTTTTGTTACATTTTTTGTTACAAATATTTGCTAATAGCTCTTAAATTATCTTTCCTTTCTATTTTAAAAATATATTATTGGATCCCTGTGTGACTCAGTGGTTGAGCATCTGCCTTTGGCCCAGGGCATGATCCTGGAGACCCAAGATCGAGTCCCACATCAGGCTCCCTGCATGGGGCCTGCTTCTCCCTCTGCCTGTGCCTCTGCATCAATCTCTCTCTGTGTTTCTCATGAATAAATAAATAAAATATTTTATAAAAATAAAAATATATTATTTAATCTTGCAGAGAAGTCCCAAGTCTCTTGGAAATTGGACTTAAAAAAACAAGAAATTGGATTTAATCTTCAACATATTTTGAGAACACTGACATCCAATTCCTAGAATCTGAAGCCATCACCATTTTGCCTTCCCTATCCTGTTTAGCTCTTTCTCAAGTTGTGCCTTAAAATATATCCCACTTCAAGAAATGACAGTTTATTTTAATTCTACCTTTTTTTTTTTTTATGGCCCAAACATGATAGAATAGAAATCTAGGGCTTGCTGTGGACATTTGGTGGTTGTAGTGGTGGTGGTGGTGGTGGTAGTTGGATCCCAAGCAACCACATTCTTTCCTACTTACAAGAATTTCTTCATTGTAGTTGGACAGTCTCAGACCTCTAGGGTGAAGACACATGAATTATGCTTTATCATTTGGGTGTTCCTGATCAGGACTTAGAAAAGGTATAAAATTAAAGGAATGATTTAGAATTCATTTACAGTAGTAGTAGAATAATTCCCTGTAAAAACCCTGGTTGTAGTCTGAGTAATATCCCAATGGAAGGGTTCCTGTACTTGATCGATCTTCTTTGATTCCTACTGGATTTTTGAGTAATATTTTTGAAGCTTCCTATAGATTGTGCAAGCTAGTCCATTATTTCATGATAATTAAAATTTTCCTGTTTAAGATAGCTGGAGTAGGTGTCTGTTACTTATACTTGAGAATCCTACCTGATGCAACTTCACACTCTAGAATCCAGAATTTAATTTTATTATTTTTGATTTTTCTAGAGGATGATGTAATGTCGACATCCCATGGAGATCCTCTTGTAAATACTGCATTTCAAGTGGTCATCACAAAAATGATTCTAAGATGCCATTCTCTCAGCTACTTTTGTAGAAAATTGAAAGATCTTGGAGAGTTAGGTAGAAAAACATGGTCTAAATGTCTGATTCATAGCTCCTTATTCACTATCCTGTCCATCATGGCTGTTGTGTGACAGTCTGTGACTTCCTCTCTCCTATTTTTTTTTTTTAAGATTTTATTTATTCATGAGAGACACACAGAGAGAGACACAGGCAGAGGGAGAAGCAGGCTCCTCTCAGGGAACCCAATGTGGGACTCAATCCCCAGAGCCAGGATCACACCCTGAGCCAAAAGCAGACACTCAATTGCTGAGCCACCCAGGTGTCCCTTCCTCTCTCCTAGAACAAAGCTGTCTGATAGCAAATGAGAAAGAATTGCTTTGCATTCTCTCAAAGCCCAGATATCACAGGAAGAGGGATAAAGATAGCTGGGAGAAGCTAAACTTAAAGAGAACCAGAGGAAGAATGTGTATCTAGTGATTACAACATCAAAAGATAATATTTTAGTATTTATTTTATGTTAATATGAATGTATGGATATTAATGCTGGCATATTAATTTAATAATGTCTAGAATTATTACTTTAAAAAACCAATGACATATAATGCTTAATGTATTTCAAGTGTAAGAAGGCATCAGTGAGGGTGCCTGGTGGCTCAGTTGGTTATGCATCTGCCTTCGGCTCAGGTCATGATCCTGATACCAGATCTTAGTAGGGAGTCTGCTTCTCTCTCTCTCCCTCTGCCTACCCCCAACCCACTCATGCTATCATTCTGATGCTAGCTCTCTCTCTCTCTCTCTCTCTCTCTCGCAAATAAATAAAATCTTAAAAAAAAAGGTATCAATAACTTATGAAAAAATTAAAAATTACAAGGAATATAAAACTATTTAAATATTAGCTGGTGGATTATGAAGATTATTAGCAGAATAAATTTGGAAAAAATAAAACTAGACCTACCAAAAATGAAAAGCAATCCTAAAAATGGAATACATTTATGAAATAATGATATATATTGGAATATATTATTTGATAGATACAGGTGGGATATATTATTTGACAATAGAATATATTATTTGAACTTCTGAAAAAGTGTGATCTTAAAAAACAAAATGAATCGGTAGCATCATTATTTAGTCATGAGTGTCTTATAAATTTTTCCAGTTTCTGAAGCAGCCCTTTACAATTCCACACTAGAAGGACAATGGTGAAGAGAGTTACAAAATAATACTAGATATTTTTCCCTGATATTTTTCTCTTCAAAAACTTTCATCTGTTTGAATATTTTAAAGATCTTTTTGACAAAATTTTTTTTTTTTTTAGGAACTGCAAACTTTTTGAAATCAAGTTGTAGTTTTGTTTCAAAAGAAATATTTCCAGTTTTTATTCAACTATATTTTTGTTTTGTTTCCATCATGTATGGAGAGAGATTCTTATACAGCATCCCCTGTATCTGTTTTAGGACAGTCATGTGGTTATTTTACTTGTTCAGAGATCTTTGAGTTACATAAGAATTATTCTTACAGTGGAAACTGTGCTCTGTGGATTCCTTCAACCCTCCTCTCTACTTTGTTGAAGATGAGGGAGGTTATAGAAGAATACTTTGTAAAAGCGTAAATTTGTTTAATTTGAACTTTAGTGACAAATACAATTCTCTAGATGGTTTCTCCAGGTTTTTTAAAAAATGGCTGAAATAATGACATATACACCAAGAGAAATATGATACTTTAGAAAATAAAAATATGTTATACCAGAATAACAAAAATTTACATGACAATCACTAAGCACCACTAGCTGGGAATTTCATCAGACCATGAATAAGGAGGTTAACAGAGAGGTCTTAATATCACATCCCTGTGAGAGACTTCAAAACTTATTCCTATGTTCCAGGGACCCACTAGGACCAGAGGAGTCAAACCACCTGGTCTGACAGAGAAAATTGAGAGTGGGAAGGTATTTGAAGTTGGAAAACACCTGGAAAAGTTTTGCATTTCAAAATCACCAAAGGAAGCATAAAAAGAAAACAATCACCATACAACTCAGTGGACTGGCGTTTATGCCTGAGATATGGCATTTGTGACCTAAGGTCAACCAGCATTTCTAGAAGCTTCCTTGTCAGTCAAATTTACATTAGTGTGTGTATGCATATATCTCAATAGCTAGGTTGTTAAATAAGTCATTTATTTTGGGAGGCATCTAGTGAAATGCCTTGAACTTCATACCCTTAGCATTCTTTTTTTTTTTTTTTAAGATTTATTTATTTATTCATTCATTCATGAAAGACACACACACAGAGAGAGAGAGGCTGAGTCACAGGCAGAGGGAGAAGCAGGCTCCATGCAGGGAGCCCGACGTGGGACTCCATCTTGGGTCTCTAGGATCACATCCTGGGCTGAAGGTGGCGCTAAACTGCTAAGCCAGCTGGGTTGCCCTACCCTTAGCATTCTTATCACTTACTATATTGCTACTCTGGTGTGTGTTGGGAATTAGGACTATATTCGTACCACAGGGTGTTTGGAGAGGATAAGAATGAAGTCTACCCTAGAAATTGAAGCATGAACTGAATCAGTGCTTTATAGAATTTTATTATCCCAGTTCTTATGCAGAAGTATTCCCAGGATCATGCCTCATTTTTCTTTTGTCATCAAATCTTTTGAAACATTAACGTCTTCATTTAAAGCTTATTCCAGTTTTCATTCATATAATAATGTTTAGCAATTTCCAAGTCTGCAGTGATGTTTATATTTCCCCTCATTATATAAACAACTTCTATCAATCCACAGTTATCTACTAATTGTTACTTTTTTTTTTTCCTTGACCATTGCTTGGAAGTGACTAAAGCTGCTGTTATACTTGGATTTTAATACCCAGGGTGATGATACACTTTGAAACTTCTGTAGTCTCTATGGCACATTTCTTGTCTGTCACCCAGTGTGGATTAAATGTTCATCAGAAAACAAAATGGTAAAAAAAAAAAAAAAGAAAGAAAGAAAAAGAAAACAAAATGGTGACGAGAAATAAGGCCACCGTAAGGTAAACAAATTTAGTGAGTGTTCAGCTGAGAAGAGCAAAATATGATGATGCCTTCATGTTCAGTGCCAGAGAGCATTTGCTTATGTTTCCTCTACTGTACTGCTTTAGTGGTCATGAGAACTATGTACGAGCTCTGCTGCAAATCTTACAATGGATTTGCATACTTAAACACAAAAAATATTTGAGGCAAATCATATTGTATTAAATCAGCACTGCACAGGGGTGCTCCAAGAAAAACATATGCATTTAAAGCAGGCCACATAGGACTTGTGAATGTCATCTAACAGGGTGGTCATGGGAATTTTTAATTTCTCTTCAATATGAATTTTTGAAACCCAAGATCCTGTGGGTTTCTCTTCCAGTTCTAGTCTAGATTTCCATCTGCCTGCCCCCGACCCTTGCCCCTTGGACTCCAGCCCTGGCTTTTTCAAGGCAGGAATGGGCTATTTCAGGAAAATTTTTCTGGTCACCTAGTATCTGTCAGGTAATGTTCTAGGTTTACAATATTATTGCTCCTGAAAGAAGAAATACTTACCAGATTAATTCCACTTTGTGAAGAGATTCCTCTGTTCAGGAGGGACTTAGGTGCCATTAGGCTTCCTGGGCAGCACATGTGCTCAGGATTTGAGTGTTTAACTCCTGTTAACAAGTAACCCATCCTCCAGTGAAAGATGACAGCCTCCATACTGCTCCATACATAGATCAAAGGGAGCAGCTCTTTTAAAAGATGTTATATTCTTAGCTTGGAATGGAGTAAACTGAACCCACGTAGCTTTAAAATGTCCCCCAGAATGCCTAAAATCTGACAAACAAAAGAACACTTGTTATTTCTTAGCAGTCTGTGAAGCTTGCCAAATGAAAAGCAGCATATGCACACATGGCACACCAAAATCTTGAGAAACCTATGCTTTGCTTGACAGGACGTGTTTCCAGCCCTGTTTTGCTGCCTTTGTTGCTTTGTTTGTGGTATCTCTTAAGTGTCCTAGCAGACAGGAAATCTTCAAACAGCAAGACCTTGTTAAGAACATTATCAGCTTTTTTCAGGTCATGGTGGAACATAATGTTTTGAAATGACACCTTTTAAAAAAAAGTATTAAGTCTTTACTTCAG
The DNA here is from genome assembly GCF_905146905.1 of Nyctereutes procyonoides. Classification (NCBI taxonomy): domain Eukaryota; kingdom Metazoa; phylum Chordata; class Mammalia; order Carnivora; family Canidae; genus Nyctereutes; species Nyctereutes procyonoides. Next base: position 35,683,052 of record NW_026575052.1, read on the forward strand.
GTCTTACACTAATCTTTTGTACATTTTAAAGGAATACTATGTTCATAATATTAGTACAATGTCAAATGGAGACTCAGTTTCAGAGACAGGTATGGTAAAGTATTGATATGCATTACTCGTACTCCCCCAAATGGCTCTTTCAGTTTATTCTATTTGAATTTGTCCATGAATATTCTATTTGAATATATTGCCTGTAGAGAGCAGGACGTCAAGGAGAAAGTTGACTAAAATTATTTAACCCCCAATTTTTCTTTGCTTGTTTATTTTGTGCGTGTGTGGTTTTTTTAAGAACAAGAAAGAACTCAAACATGTTTAATTGACAGATACTGCATTTATATATTGAAATTTGTACTTTGTCCAATTTTAACGTACTCCTCACTCTGGCATACCTAGTAATGAATATTGTGATGCTTTGATTGCCTCCTTTCCAAAATACTAGTTGTAAATTATGTTATGCTGTTCATTTAGCATCTCTTTATTCAATTGGTGAACTATCTGCTTGTTTTAAGCCTTTTGCAATTTCACTGTTCATTAATACCTTTATCAGGGAGGAGGTGGAAAAAGCAAAGTTAGAGAACAATTTTCTCATCTTTGTTGGTAGAATTGCTGATAGTGTTACCAGGAGATTTGGGAAAGGCTATGTCTGGTCTCTGACCACCATCTTGTCCACTGAAATGGAAGCAAGAACCTCTTTGAAAATGGGACCAAGGCAGAAGGAGGAAGAGCAGAGAGAGAGGAAAGCAGGTGGGTGCCCTCTGTCATGAGCACCAGGCGTACTTCTTGGGTGTGTCCTTTGATTGTTTATGCACTGTGACTTTGAAAGCATTCCTCAATATCTCCTTCTACATAAAAAAATCTGCTTGAAAAAAAATTTAAAGGTTTTCATTTCACCAGACTAAAACCCTTGGGACTGGTAACAATGACATAAATCCAGTCCAAAGTGTCGATTGCCATGCCAGGATTCGGTCCTTAGGATAGATAATAAAGAAACGCTTGTTTTAGGAATGAAAGAAGATAAACAAAAGGAAGTGAGTACCTCAGAGAATGAGGAAGCAGTAGTATGCAAATCTGGGTGGGGAGGAGACCTGGAAAAGGAAACCAATGCAAAGAAATATTTTCAGTCAGTTCAGGGCTAGCCCCATCCATCAGCTGAGGTAATCTAGGAAGAACAGACTTTCCAGAGTTCTGATTGCCATAAATATTTTAAATATATATATTTTAAATATGACTTCTAAGACTATATTTGATGTGTTTTCTTTTTTAAAAAATATTTTATTTATTTATTTATTTGACACAGTGAGGGGGTTTGGAGAGCAAGCACAAGCTGGGAGAGCTGCAGAGAGAGAAGACTCCCTGATGAGCAGGGAGCTTGATGTGGCCCCATCCCAGGACCTTGAGATCATGACCTGACCCAAAGGCAGGTGCTTAACCGACTGAGCCACCCAGGCACCCCTGCTGTTGATTTTTCTTAAGTTTATTCATTTACCTTTCCTGTTTGAAAAGAAATAAATTCATTTAAAAATGCTGTCCCGAAAAAAATAATAAAATAATAATAATAATAAATAAATAAAATAAATAAATAAATAAATAAATAAATATAAAATAATAAATAAATAAAAATGCTGTCCTGGGGGAAACTGAGAGGCATAAAATTAGAGAGGAAGATAAACCATGAGAAAATCCTAACTCGGGGAAACAAAGGATTGTAGAAGGAGAGGTGGTGGGGGGATGGGGTAACTGGGTGACGGATATTAAGGAGGGCACTTGATGGGATGAGCACTGGGTGCTATATTAAATGCTGGCAAATTAAATTTAAATTAAAAATGCTGCCCCTTTACGAAGTCCTACCACTAAGCAGAAGTGCTTGCTTCTTCCTTTATATTAACTTAAGAACATTGTTTGCATGGGTTCCACCTAGTATTATAGGGATAAAATATATAATAACATGGCAGTCATATTGTATGACCTTTACAGTATTTACAGAAACTGGAGACAGACTCATATGATTAGTAAAAACATGATCTTAGAATTTGTAGTCATTACTGACTTTGTCATCTATAGGTTGTGTGACTTTGGATATGTTTCTCAACTTATCTCTGTTTCTTGTCGGTAAGTTTGTGATAATAATACCATGGCATGAGGTGAAGGGGATTAAATGAGATCTTATCTGCAAAGCATTTTGCATGACATCTGTCATATTTTAAGTACTGAGTAAATAAGTAGGAGCCCTCTGGTTGTTGGTGGTGATGGTGGTCATGATGAGTCATAAATGTTTTAACCCAGCAAGTATAAAATCCTCAAATGAAGGGATTATGTCTTAGCTATTTTTATGTGCTTAAAATATAGGGTCAAAATTGTACATGGTACAGAAAGGTGTATAGAATTAGTTAAGCAGGGATCCCTGGGTGGTGCAGCGGTTTAGTGCCTGCCTTTGGCCCAGGGCGCCATCCTGGAGACCCGGGATCAAATCCCATGTCGGGCTCCCGGTGCATGGAGCCTGCTTCTCCCTCTACCTAGGTCTCTGCCTCTCTCTGTGTGTGTGTGACTATCATAAATAAATAAAAATAAAAAAAAATACTTTAAAAAAAAAGAATTAGTTAAGCAGAAATCCTTAGAATCTTAATTGGAGACAGGTTTTTTTTCAGCTCATGAAAAGTAGAATAATGGACTATTAGCAAAAAAATGTAGTTGGATTGAAATTTTTAATAACCTCAGTGCTAAAAAAGAGTAACCAAATGGAGGTCCTCTGGAAACCTTATTTACTGGTGAGATAACAGAGACTGAAGTTGGCAGGTTAATTGACATGACGTGCTATTTCTTAGGTTTTTGAAAATGATTCTTGCCATAAAGTAGATTAAGAATTTCTTTGTTATAAACACATGAAAAAGAATTTCTTTATTTTTCTTTTACACACTGTTTATAAACTTTTTATTGTGGGGTACCTGGGTGGCTCAGTGGTTGAGCATCTGCCTTTGGCTCAGGTCATGATCCTGGGGTCTTGGGATCAAATCCAGCATCAGACTCCCTGCAGGGAGTTTTCTGCCTATGTCTCTGCCTCTCTCTATGTGTCTCTCATGAATAAATAAATAAAATCTTAAATAAATAAACAAACAAACAAACTTTTTAGTTTTTATTCTTACTTTACTCGGGAGATGCTAAGGAACAAAAGAACCACTTTCAAAAGACATTAGGTAAACTTTTTTAATAGTGAGAATTTAAAGAATTGAGAATGTGGGGTTGAAATAATAGAAGATTATGGAGAGGAAGTAATATTAATCTTCAGAAATACATAGAATGTTGATATCTGTATGTCAGTAGAGGTTAGGGTTAGGGTTAGAGGTTAGGGTTAGGGTTAGGGTTTTGGCTACAGGTGACAGTAAATCCAACCCAAACAAACTTAAGAAAAAAATTATATGTTTTAATTTATATAAGGAGAAACTGCAGGGAACTAGCCCTACCTTAATACCTGGCTGGATATTTTAGGATCCTGTCACTCTTTCTGTACTACTTTTTTCTGTGTAGGCCCCATTTCCAGAGATGCTCTTGTTTCCCATGGGCAAGATGGTGGCTAGAGCATCTGCAATTTCAAGTCTATTGAAATAGTCACTGAGTGTTTCTCTTGCTCAATCATGCAAAAGCAAAAAGTCCTGACCTGAATTAGATTTCATACTCTTCTGAGTTGATAACTGTGTTTAGATCCATGTTGAAATCATAGGCCCACTCCTGGAGATGGTAACAATCAGCGACACGTATCTAAATGTACTGAAACTTGGTGAGGGATAATTCTCCAGAGGAAAACCTGGGCAATGTGTTCTGAAGTAAAGAAAGAGAAGATAGCTACTATAAAATGAAAGTTGGAGGCCTCTTACTCTGCATTGTTCCACAGGATGGAACTGGAATCAATTGGAAGAAATGAGTATGAGGCAGATTTTAGTTCAGCAGGAACAAGAGCTAAGAATTTAGAACTCACAAGAAGTAACCCAACTCAGAAGTTAGAGGCCTGCCTGTGGAACTTGTCTTCAGGCTTGGTGACCATCTGTTGTAGACTGGAGTAGACGGTCTTTATGATCTTTTCTTAGTCTGTAGGTGGTTACTGGATTTCTTCCTTCACGTTTGGATGAGATAAAGAAAGCATATGCTAAATCCTTTAGAGGTGAGGTATGTAAAACATTATTTCCAAGGGACTTGCTTGATGAAAACGCAGAAGGTCATGGAGGAATAGGCTTCCTCAGAAGATGACAGGCTTTATTGAGACTTCAGATGTATACAACACTGATGTCCGTGTGATATTTCTTAATATTTAAGCTTCAAACATGTTTCTCATGATAATTATTATTGTCACAAATTCCCCATCTAAGGGAGATAACACATTAATCTCTCTAGTCTCATAACATTCAGTCTCACAGTCAATCTTTTACATTTTTGTGGTCTGAATGCTTATTTGAAATGTAATATCACTTTTTTTTTTTTTTCCCACCAAAGGGAACAATCACAAAAGGTGATTTGAGAAGTTGATTCAGAGTCATTGCTTTTGGTCTTTAAATAGGCTTCTGTTCACAGGGATATAAACAGGAAATGGGACAGAGCCAGTAATTACTGAGCATCCATCATGTACCAGGGGCTTTATACAACGTTATCTCATTTAATCCTCACATTATAATTAGCTCCATTAACATATGAAAGATTCAAGTTTTAAAAACATTTACCCACCTTGCCTGAGTAAAGTTATTGCACACAATGTAAGACCTTGCCCCAAGGACATTCTCCTCATCAACTAGCAGGGCCTAGATTCAAGTTTGAATCTATCCTGTCCTAAATCCATTCCCACCATGTTACCTGTCTGAAAAAGACATGAAAAATACAAATCTGCTTTCTGCCAATTTCTGAGAGTACTGAGAAGTTCACCGTTTCTGCCTTACTTGATGATGTTTCTGATGATGTTCAAATGTCCTTGCATAAATTGGAGGGATGGTATTACAAGGAAATTAATAAGTGCAGGCTACTAAGGCAAAAGTAGAAATCAGAGATGAATCCATAATTCAATAAAAGATACAGATAAATTGAGAATGCATTGAACAGTTTTGAAAAATAATGGCAATTGCTGCTGAAGGATTCAGTGTCTAAAATTTCTATGTGGATTCAAAACTATGTTTCTCTATTGATGGGAGAAGAGAAATAGCTTGTTTTGAATTTTAATCTTGTTGTGAATTTGCTGCATTAATTTCTAGCCAAAGGTTTTATAACAATTCAAAAGGAAAGTGCATTGTTGAAAAGCTTTTACTACTTAATTTACTGAAGAGTTGATTGTAATGTTATTTCCCTGGAAAGGTTAATTGGCTTTCTTCCCCACCAATAATAAGATGTGAATATAAAAAAGGAAAAGACTATTAGCACTCAACTGTAGGCTATGAGGGTTTTAAAAGTAAGAGTTGACACATATAAAGTTGTGATTTCATGAAAATAAATTATTTTCCTCTATATAAAAGCTTTGTTGTATACCTATGTCACAGAAAGGCTTTTGAGAGTTTTCAGGAAACTAGGTATGAAAAAGGAAACATCCCAGTACAAATGTAGGGACAGTGAAATAGGCATCTTGGAGAGATATCTCCTGCTTGGCAGATGGGTGCCGCGGAGTTTTTTAGAAGGATATTTATTTTTCGTTTATCTGATCCTCAGTAAATGAACTGGTTTTGCACTAGAAGTTCTGCAGAATATTTAAAAGAGCTTACAGCTTGCTGTGGAAAGTTAAAGATTCTTAGGAGGTTTTGGTCAAAACTGTAGGAACAAAGAATTTTTTCCTGGTCTTTGGCCTTACCATGGGCAATCATGAGGAATAACACATTTCTTAGATCTTTTGAGAGGGGAATCAGCTATTTAAAAACAGAAAGGCACATTCATCTCCTAAGAAATCATGAGAAATATGACCAGGATAGGGATGAGTAGCTCCAGTAAAGGATGTAAGTTATTCTACGGAGGATAATAGCAAGAAAACAGACTACATGTGGTTTGTGTTCTACTCGGAAACCTCAAGACCGTGACCTTGGGTGACTTACTTTACTTCTTTATCTGTAAAATGGAGTTGTAGTTTTTGACCGGAGGGGAGGTTCGATGGGGTGGGTCCAGAACTGATGGCTAAGAGAATTCTTGAGGCATCTTTGGTGCAAAACGGTGGTTTTTGTTAAAGCAGGAAGACAGGGCCCGTGGGCAGGAAGAGCTGCTGCCCAGGGCTTGTGAGGGGTGGCTGATTATATGCTTGGGGTTGGGAAAAGTAAGGAAAAGGGAGGTTTCAAAAGGATTTTCATATGTTAGGATTCACAAGATTCTAAAGGCCATGCCATTGCCTAGTTAAGGTTGCTTTTCCCTCTAGCAAGGTATTAACATTAAAATAGTTGGGAACTTCCTGCAGGAATATTATGCTCTACCCACTTCAAGTATCTGTCAATGGGCTGCAGGTTGTAAGGACATTTAATTCTATCTACATTTCCTTCTGGAAGCTAGTTTATTGATAAAAATGCTCAGGGCAGCTAAGGAATGGCACGCATATCCCACCTTGCAGGGTGTGAGCTTGGACCTTGTCCTCAGCTAGACTTCTGCTCCCCCATCAGAGTGAAACAGGAAATATATTGTTGGGTTGGTATAAAAATGAAAAGACAACACATTCGAGTGCCCAATAGATAGAAGTGTAATACATTTTTACCCCAACTTGATTAAAGTATATCAGAGAATTAGACCAGGAAATCGCTGGAGAGGATTCTTAACAAGAAACTTTTAGTATTTATGGTTGACCATTGTTATATCAATACTGGTTGCAATTACTGTATATTAAAGAGCAAAAGCTTAAGTGATGGAAAACCTAGGTTCTAGAAACGTGGCTACCAGCTAGCTGTGTAGAAATTAGGCTACATTAGATTTAAGAAAATTTCTACATCTTACTTTTAAGTTTTAAATTATTTTTAAATGACCCTTTAGAATATGAATTTTATTTTTAGCGCCCCCCCCCCCAATCCATTCACATGTATTACAAAGCATTTGCTGAGTACCTAAAATTGTGCAAAGCACTGCTCTGGCCATCTCTCTGATTTCGGTGACTGATAATGCAAGGTAGGATGGGGAATGAAGGAGAAATTTAGCTCTAAAAATATTATACTCGTGGAATTTACAAGCAGAATTTTTTTTTTTTTTTTTTTTTTTTTTTTTTTTTTAGAGGAAATTGGATTCTCTTGCTAAAGAGAGAGATCTAAGCTGAAGAAAAATGCTTTGGGATCTGAAACCATGCAGCTAAATGAGCTTCTGGGGTACTCCAACATTTAAGGAGTGAGCAGAAATAGAATGCTTTCAAATAATTCTGAGAAAGAGCTCCTGGGGAGGTAGGAAAATTCAGAAGAGATTTGGATCATGGAACTAGCTCTAATAGAGAGTTTCTGGAGGAGAGAATGGGCAAATGGTGGTGAGAAACAATGGGAATTTAACCATTGGGGAATATTCTGATATCCATTGGATATCAGAGCTATAGGAAGGGCAGTCTTAGTGGAGAAGTCAGTATGGAAAAAAGGTTAAAGCAGTTTGAAAAATGAACAGCTCTTTAAAAAAAAATTCCAGCCAGAATAAATTGTTGCTTTAAGTTTTATCATGAAGGCAGGAGTATATTATGGAATATTCTGATGGGGAGCATGGGATAGAACATAAACAGGATCACAGATATGGAGATTAGATTCCAGACTTTTAGTGTCTATAGTTTTCCTGGTTTTTCATTATGTCCCTTTGAGAAGGAAGGATCTCAGCTTTTACTTTATTTTAATTTCTGTGGTTAATGCTCTCCAATCTACTTAATCACCACTTACCAGGTAACAGTTTGAGGGCTTTTGCAAGAGCCCCGAAGTGCTTATGCATTTAACAATAAAGGAGGCAGATTTAGGGTCAAACAATGATATAAACGGATACTGAAATGTGTGACTCCAATAGTGACTTTATAGAATCTACTCTGGGTACACGTTGTTCTTTCTCTATGAAAGAGGAAGAAAGCCGCTTCCTTTTATGGGGATTTGACAGGACTCATTTAAAGCTATTCCAACACAGCCCATGGCTTCAGAAGACCTTCTTTAGTGAACTCTGACCTAGTTCAGATTTATTTATTAATCCATCATGAGCTTTTTTTCTCATCTTTTCCCATGGAATGAATTGCAGAAGTGAATGAGCTGTAACATTTCCCTATGAGTTTAGCTTTAACCTAATGTGTTGATTTTCAATTCAGAAGAACCAGTAGTTTGGGTACAACACAGTCCTAAAGGTTTTTGGAGACACGGTGATGAGCACCATGAGGGAAGTGTCTGGCCATGTGATCTAGGAGGCAAGACCAGCAGGAGGAATGCAAATACAAAGCACCATGCTGAGATTCCAGCTCAGTTGGCAAGTTTTCTTCCATCTGTTCCCAGAGGCAACACTGCACCTGCTTCTGGCCTGCAATATTTGTGTTTTCCTGAGAACTTCTTTTTTTTTTCTCTTGTATTTCAATATTTTAAACAAATGTTGTATGGCAAAGGTGTCACTGTTCTTGAATAAGCATAGTTCCTATTTCCCAGTAGGAAAAACCATCATGACAGTACTTTGCTCACATCTGTTTTCCTTCTGGAACCTCACATCTCACATTTGTATGGGCAAATCCATTTTGGTGTGTCTTCCAATCCTCACACCATAAGCCCAATTCCTTACTCCTGAGTTTTGAGACATCTGGGTGTGAAGGAAATTCTTGTTGGATAACTTTTTAAAGAGAGAACCTGGGGACACCTGGCTGGCTCAGTCAGTTGAGTATCTGCCTTCCACTCAAGTCATGATCCCAGGGCTCTGAGATGAAGCTCAGAGTCATGCTCCCAGCTGATCGGGGAGTCTGCTTCTCCTTTTCCCTCTGCCTCTCCCCACTACTCTTGCTCTCTTTCTCAAATAAATATTTCTTTAAAAGAGAGAGAACCTGTTCACCTTAAATTTCACAATTACCATTTCATAAGGAAGAAACTCAGAGATCTGTAACTTAAATTCACTTTATCACAGTCATCAAATCGCTGAAGCTGATTCAAAAGGTCCCAATTTAGGGACTTATGTGAAGGCTGTGAAAATGATATGCATCTAGTTAAATACTGTGTCCTTTGAAAATTTGGATTATAACTCAGCAAAGGCGGACTTGGAAAGACTTAGCATATGCATTTGCACAGCCAAATCTGACAGGGTTAGAAAAATTTGATATATTTACTTTGCTCTGACCAACTCAATGTGGTCAGTGATTTTCTTCTTTTAACTCGTGTGATAATAACCAAACTTGACTATATAAGAAGCAGCCTGAGGGCTGTAAAACAATGTAGATATTAGTCTTTTTTGTTAAAGATGAATGCTAAGGTTTTTTTAGGCTCTCTTATAATACTGAAGGAGTCTGCAAAAACATGTGGGTAAAGAATTGTGAAGGAAAGGTAATCATGGTATTTGGGGGTGATCAAAATATTATCAAGGGGTGGGTAGCTTAGGTGGAGTTTTGCCTTGGCAAAATTGGGATAAGTCCTCAGATATTCTCAAAAACCTTTGATCTAGGTAGTCAGGTAGAGAAGGAGCCCTCCCAGGTGGGCGGTCGGTATCATAAGAGCCTTTATTCTATTTTTGTAAGTGTTGCTCATTATTATACTTTGGGGGATTGTTTAAAGGTAGTAAGACAATCAGAAATATGAAGGTGCAATGTAAGTCTATTATTCTCTCATTACCTATGACTTCCTCATTATGTGCTCAAGTTCAGTTACCTTTATAATATTCACCTTGAGAGCTTGTCACTTTGCTTTGAGAACTGAATTCAGTTGACAGATTTGTTTTGGCATGAAAGTACTCCATTTTTACAATTAAGAATGATCTATCCCAGCTTCCAGGTTTATTGATAAGGGAATTGAGCCTTCATAGAGGTTCCTCAGAGGCTTAGTGACTGGTCCAAGGATACACAAAAATCTATTGGCTGAGAAGGTAACAAATTGGTATTCTAACTCCAACTCCATCTAGTATTCTTTCCATTGCTTCACACTGACACAACCCAAAATGATTTGTGTGTGTGTGTGTGTGTGTGTGTGTGTGTGTGTGATATGTGGCATGGAATTGGATATAATGTTATGGTCCATGAAATTTACACTGTGGGTTTTCTACTATCCAAAGACCTTTGCTTAAAGTACTAAACTGAATAGTGTTGAGGGGCTATAAACTAATATAGAATTATACTTGGAGGCAAGAACACCACTTTTCTGTCTAGATTTTTTTCATGAAACTTTTCTATGTACAAATACAAATTTGCTTTAAGGAAACAATAAGTATGCATTTTAGCCTTTATATTTATAGTTTTCCTTGTCCTTTTTTCTTGTCTTCCTTTCCTCCTTCCTCCTTTCCTTTTTTTTCTGTTGGTGGTAATGGTGTTTTCTCAAGACTGTACAAACCACATATCATAGAATATAAATTATTACCTTCACGGTGAGTTTGAGACATAGTATGGAGATGAGAAAATATAGTAACATCTACTCTCATCCAAACATGTTGTACCAAACATTTAATTAAGCTGGATATTACCTCATAATGCTCACAGTACTTTTTCAAGGCAGGTATTTTAATCCTATTGTCCACACACAGAAATTGAGGATTAAAAAGGAAGAGCAACCTGCCTAAATTAAAGCTGGCATCTAGCACAGAATGATGACTAGTGAGTGTCTGTTGCTCTCATTAATGCCCATACGGTTTCATGCTCTGCAGAGTCTCCACTAGGAGGATTTCATGCCCAGGAGCAGCCATTGTATTAATCTCTGGCAACTTGGTGAGGCCCAAGGTGAGTGTGTCTAGCACACTCCTCCTTCTCTGGCAACATATTGAATTCATGGAGTATATTTCTTAAAGTCTCCTTCTTCCATCAGGTTCCACAATCTCCTGTGTGGCCCTCAATAGGTCTAATAGAGCCTATAATCAACCATGCTTTGATAACCTTTTCTTCATATCTTTTCTACATCATTTCCTCTACTCCCACTACCTATTTCCCCATTCTCTAAGGGCAGTTGGATCAAGGTATTTATGACTGTTTTAATCATTTAAGATAATATATTTATTTTCTTAAAATGGTCCTTTTCCTTAAGAATGAAGACTATATCATAATGGGAATTTCATGCCTCAAATAACGGGAGATAATTGGAGTAAACATCATTCAGAAATAGAAAGCAGTCTCTCCTGTACATTGTTAAGGATTTCCCTGGCTACCTGCCTCAAGAGGCAAAAGCAGAGGCATTATCATAGATTTTGGAGAAGGCTACAAGAATCATCTCTCTCTCTCTTTTAATACAATAAATCCTGAAAGTAAGGTCATAAAACGTAGCCCCTGCTCTGGTGTGCTCATAAGTAATGGTTATGGCAAAAATGTGGAATCTCTCTTTCTCTTACAGATAATAGTTAAGACAAAAATACTGTTATGCTAGATAAAATTGTGACATTGTAAAATTGTTTTATTATATGGAAATGAAAGAGAAAGTATGGCAAGATCCTTGCATGTATAGCTTGTATTGCATATCTATATTTGTATGGGGTGGGGAGGTGTGATAGGCAGAGAATTGGCCACAAAGATGTCCATGCCTTCAGCCTCAAAACCTATAGATGTGTTAGCTTACATGTCAAAAGGGACATTGCATATATGGTTGAGGTTAAATAAAGTGAGAAGGGAAGGTCATCCTGGATTATTGTGGTAATCTCAGTGTAGTCAGCCTGCATCCTTAAATGCAGAGGACCTTTCCTGGCTACAGAAAACAGAAGAGAGCAGCATGAAGGGGATTCAACTTTGCAGTTACTGACTTTGAAGGTGGAGAAATGGGTCATGTGCTGAAGAGTGTTAGTGGTTTCTGGAAGTTATAAAGGCAAGGAAACAGATTTTCCCCCAGAATCTCTAGAAATTAATGTAGCCCACCTGATACCTTGGTTCAAGGCTAGTAATACCCGTGTTGAACTTTGACCTACAGAACTGTAAGAGAATACTGGAAGAAGGTAACTGATATGTTAAGTAAGTATGATTAATTATTGAGTGAGGTTAAAAACAAAAGTTAACTTTTTTTATAATGCTTATGCACATGATATTTTTCTAAAAACATTAAGTTTTAGGTATCTAATGTCTTTTTCTCAGTACAAGGAAGTTTGGTTTCTTTCTCAGATTCACAGAGCCAGTGGAGAACCCATGACCCCTCCATTTTGTCAAAAAAATGCCTTTTTTTTTTTTTTTGTCTTTTCTCCCTCCCTTTCTTCTCTCTTTTTAAAAAACGATGCGGTTTGGCATTAGTACAATGCATTGTCTACTTGTTTATCTCAGGGTCAGAGAAAGGGAGTGTTCTTGGGGATCCCTGGGTGGCTTAGCAGTTTAGCGCCTGCCTTCGGCCCAGGGCATAATTCTGGAGTCCTGGGCTCCCTGCATGGAGCCTGCTTCTCCCTCTGCCTCTTTCTCTGCCTCTTTCTCTCTGTGTCTCTCTTGAATAAATAATAAAAAAATCTTAAAAAAAAAAAAAAAAGAAAATGTGTTCTCATTTGAAAGTATGGTAGAGTCTATGATCAAATAGTTTGTTGAAATTTTAGCCATGTTGCATTTTCTATTAATCCATTTTTTTCCTTAAATAAAAAGTAAACAGTTTTTTTTTATAATTTTTTTTATTATTTTTATTTATTTATGATAGTCACAGAGAGAGAGAGAGAGGCAGAGACACAGGCAGAGGGAGAAGCAGGCTCCATGCACCGGGAGCCCGATGTGGGATTCGATCCCGGGTCTCCAGGATCACACCCTGCGCCAAAGGCAGGCGCCAAACCGCTGCGCCACCCAGGGATCCCAAAAGTAAACAGTTTTAAGTTATATAAATAAATCATCCTTTTTTTTTGTTTTAGTATTTTTTTTTAGTTTTAGAACTTAGTGACTCATCAGTTGCATATAATCATCCTTTTTAATACACTTTTTGAAATGCAAGATACAGCATGACAACTATCACTTGCATTTACTACTCAGAGTCAAAAACTTTCTGTGTTTCTTTTGTGCCCCACCTCTTTCTTTGGGCATGTTTTTACAATGTTGAAATTCAACTTTCTATAAAATTTAGAATCCTTTAATCTTTTCCATTGAGTAGGCCAGCACAAACGCTTCCCCTGTTTGAATATAAACTCTTCATCAGTATACCTTTCATTGGCAGTGTGCTTATTTTATCCTAAGTAATGTAATCACTTAGCCAGTCTTTTCTTACTGTAAATAGAAATATTTACAGTGATTATTGTAAATACTCCTATCGCTATTTTTCTCTGATAGATAAGCTAAAGTATACACATTTGTGCAGATTTTCATTTTTCTATTTCAAATTTAACCTCGGGCTACAGTTGTAGAAGTCGAATTATTAAATTGTGAGAACACTGTGTCACACTCCTTCCCAGGTAGGTTATATCAATTTATGTTTACAGTTATAGGACATGAGAGCGTTCATCTTGATATATCTCACCAGTAATAGTTAAGTTTAAAAACTGCTATTCTACTAGCTAGAAAATGTTTCATTAAAAGAATTGCTCTTCTAGGGTCTGCTTTTCCCTCTGTCCCTCCCCCTTCTCATGCTCTCTCTCTCTCCTTTCTCATGCTATCTCTTTCTCTCTCTCATGAATAAAATCAAAAAAGAAAAAAATAGAATTGCCCCTTTAAATTTTTCACACTAACCTTCTCAGTGTGAAACTGAACAAAATGAAGTAATTCTCACCCTCTTACTTTGTGGACAGCAATAGCCCTGACTTGTGGTGCAACCATAAAGTGGCTGCGGAAAAAGGGCATTGACTTGAACTGAACCAGAAGCCATGTTGGCATATTTCATGAAGAAACTGAATATGGCAGAAACATAATGTAAACTTAAGAGTTACACATGAAGACAAGTAAACAAATGATCGGTTTACTAACATCTTGAAAGATAGCAGAGACCAAGAATAAAATAATTACAATCTGGAGAGTTATTTTCTTTTATATGTATTTTACTTACCTCTGTATTTGCTTATATTTGTTTCCTCTTGATTAGGATTACTCAATGAATCAGGATTACAGGTTTTCATTATAATCAAGAGCTCTGTTTATTAACTCCATGAATCCGGTTTTATTCTTGAACTGCTGCTTTAGGCAATCTTTCAGTTGTGTCGTTTTTTGCTTTGTTTTGTTTTGGCAGACCCTAGCAGGGCACCATACTTATCTCAGAGATGTTAGATTAGCAGGTGGTAACAAAAACTTTGGAGATGGATAGGAATTAAAAATCATAGGTCTTAACATTGACTGTCCCTATGTTCTTGGGCAAGTTATCTAATTCCTTAAGGTTTCAGGTTCCTTATCTATAACTGAGATAAGAACAAGACCAAAAAAAAAAAAAAAGAACAAGACCTACATAAAGTTGAGGGAGAATTAAATGAGGCATTGTGCACAGTGACAGTGCTTTATGAAAGATCAATGAATAGTTGTTACTGGCATCATTCTCATCCTTGTCATTGTTCCCATCACCACCACCATGATAATCACTTTACCTCTCTGATTCTGTTTGCCCCCATGAGTTAGTACTGTCTCAAGTATAAAGTGTAGAAGTTCTACTCCTACTTCCTTAACTTGCTTACTGTTCATTCATTTATCAATACTTATTTATCTAGAACAAAATAGAATCTGGATGCTAGGATCTTATAATCTCATGAAGGAAGGTAGATAATGAACAGACAAGCTAATAAATGTTTAGTTTTTCAGTGTTAAGTGTTATAGAGAAAAATGAAATGGGCAAGGGAGACATGGGAGGCCAAATATTGCAGCGGGGTTGACATAGGAAGAAGATAAGTCATTGTTTATATGGAGTGACAAAATCCTCTGACAATGACATTTGAGTTGTCTTGAACAGAATGGGAGAGAAGAAAGAAACATTTCCACTGGAGGAAATACATATCTAGTACATTCAGGAATTGGCAAGAAGGGTGTGTGGCAGAGATAGAATCATGAAAGGAAAGAGTAAGAGGAGATGAGATCAAAAGGAAGGAGAGGTACTCCATGGAGGGCCTTGTAGGCCATTGTCAGGGCTTTCATTGTTACCCTTGGTGAGATGGGAAGCCACTGGACAGTCGTGAGCAGAGGAATGACCAAACAAGGGCAAAGGTGAGCTATAAAATGCACAGCGAGGTGGGGGGATGTGCTATTTCAATAACCCAAATAAGAAAAGGTACTGGCTTGGACCAGCAGAAGCAGCAGAGGTGATAGAGGGTTGGTTGGAATATAAATATATATATATATATATATATATATATATATATATATTTTCCATATCATAATTTATGTGTATATGACCATCATTTTTGTTGTGTGTGTGGTTATACAGCATTGTGTCTGGACTCAGATACAGGGATTTGAATCTCATACATGGCATCAACATGATGTCAGAAGGAGTATTAACAAGTAAAAAACGGATGCATATCAAATGCTTGCCAACTTTGCCAGTGGCAAGTCTTACAGCATTACCTTAACTCTTTCATTACATTCCATTTTGTGATCCACATTAGTTTCTCGGAGTAAATATTTAAAACATACACATGCAGCCAGCTCCCACTACATCGAACCCCATTTTTTTTCATGAGACTCCTTTTCTTCATCTTCAGTAACTTCCATTCTGTTCCTTGCCCTCCCGGATCCCCCACTTTGATGTCTCAATCAACACTCGATTTCCTAAGGGCATCATTCACTGGATAAACAATTATTTGACTGCCTACCAGACCAACCAAGGATCAACCAGTGATAATATGTGATAATTGTCCTTTGGGGCTTACAGTACACTGAGGAACAAAAGATAGCAGAAGATAGTAAGATAGTAATTTATGATAAATTAGCTTATAA